>NC_049177.1:18671355-19408855 GCF_009769625.2 Cygnus olor
CGCTCCTCATAAGACTTGCGCTCCAGACCCCTCACCAGTTTTGTTGCCCTTTTCTGGACGTGCTCCAGTGCCTTGATGTCTTTCTTGTAGTGAGGGGCCCAAAACTGAAAACAGTACTCAAGGTGTGGCCTCACCAAAGCTGAGTACAGGGGGATGATCACCTCACCTCCCTGCTCCTGCTGGCTACACAAAATTTCTAATACAGGCCAGGATGCCATTGGGTTTCTTGGCCACCTGGGCACACTGTCGGCCCATGTTCAGCCAAGAATCGACCAACACTCCTGGGCCCCTTTCCTCTTCACAGTCTTTTAGCCACTCTGCCTCAAGCCTATAGCATTGCATGGGGTTATTGTGGCCAAAGTGCAGGACCCAGCACCTGGCCTTGTTAAACCTCATCCCGTTCGCCTCAGCCCAGCAGTCCAGCCTATCCAGATCCCTCTGAAGGGCCACCCTATGCTCAGGCAGACCGACACTACCTCCCAACTTGGTGTCATCTGCAAACTTACTGAGGGTACACTCAATCCACTCATCTAGGTCATCAATAAAGATATTAAGCAAGATAGGCCCCAGTACCGACCCCTGAGGGACACCACTTGTAACAATACGGCAGCTGGAGTTAACTCCATTAACCACTACCTGCTGGGCACAGCCATCCAGCCAGTTCTTTACCCAGAGAAGAGTGTACCTGTCTAGGCCACAGGAAGCCATTTTCCCCAGGAGAATACTGTGGAAGACCATGTCAAAGGCTTTGCTGAAGTCTAAGTAGACTACATCAACAGCCCTTCCCTCATCTACCAGTCTGTTCACATGATCATAGAAGGAGATGAGGTAGGACAAGCACGACCTGCCTTTCATGAACCCGTGCTGGCTGGGCCTGGTCCCCTGGACGCTCGTCCTCCTGCCTTTCCTCACAGCAGTCCACCAGGGAGCAGAGTTCTTCCTACATGAAATCCAGATAACCTTGCATGTTTTGAGAAAAATATAAACTTACAACATTGCAGACACATCATGATGTGACTGAACACATTGTGTTCTACTGATGCCAGTCTTGCAGCAGCACCTTTATCAAATAATCCTGTCAAGGCAGAACAACTGAAAGGGTTGTATACAAATTATTTCCTGTCCATTATATATCTACAGGATTGTGTTTTCCACGCTTGGAAAATTTCAATTAATTCAATGAGTGTTTGAGTTGAAACTATCCCAGGATTATCCCTATGAAGTTTTCCTTCTTATCTGCAGGCCTGATTGTATGCCTGCTAGGCCTTGCAGCAATCTCCCTGTCTGAGTAAAAGCCTCCCTGGACTTTGCTGTGCTTCTTTCACTCCTTTCTTGTCCTGCCTGCAGTCTTGAATCTTCTCTCAAAATGTCACCAGCTGCTTTTAAAGAAAAGGAACAAGCTCCTCCTTCTAGAAGGTTCCACCTAACCCAGTGATTCTCTTTCAGTGTAGTGGAACATAAAAACCAAAAGCAAAACACAAAACCCATTACCGTTTCCATCACCTGTACCCGTGCATTACAGTTTCAGATTTAAATTTCAACCTCATCACCACCACCAAAGCTGCAAAACCCTCCACAATCTCCTCAGAAGAACACTTAATGCCTTGAGAAAGCTTCTTATAAGTCCATGGGCGAGGAGTGCCATTGTAGTCTCCTCCAGCGCTCATAGCTGTCTTCTTCCTCCTCCCCTGCCTTCCGCACTCTGCTCTGCTCAAGTTTTCCTTCCTGGCTGACAACACTGACACTTCAGTTGTCATCTTTAGGTAGGAGGTAGGATGCACACCTGAACCCACAGTGTACAAAGGGACCATGGCCTATCTGACAGACAGCTGGTTTAGGCCTTGATCCTGTGATAATCTCCAAGTGGGGGAAACCTAAGATTGAGACCTTCGTTCACTACAATTCATTAAGGCAGTGCAAATAAAGGCTTTACTCATTCAACTTCTTTGCAAAAACTGGCACAAGCTTGTTTTTGTAGTACTTAATAGAGTTTCACAGCACAGACACACAAGTTTCAGCACAATACTGGCAGAATACAAATTTCAAAAGGAAAGCTTTACAGTAATAATCAACACAAAACCAAAAATGACATAATGTCCCTGGTAAACACGTCAGTATTATCTCATTGCTTTTTCCCCTAAGCAGAAGCACATCTCAGGATACCACGGGTAAAAGATGGTAAGTATCAAACTTGACTTTAGAAACTTTTGAGAGAGAAAGTTCACATGTAGATGCTGTATTCCTTAGTTCAGCTTCAGGGAATTTTGTGACTAATTTACTAACAATTACAGACCTTGCCTCTCCATTGCTTTCCAGCAACCTTATCTGTTTTTTAACTAAGCTGGAAAGCCAAATAATGCCACTGCAAGGCAGATTCTCTTATGATTGTTGTGAATACAGATGCCACACATACACACTTCATAGCTGGTGTCAAATTACAGTGAAATCCTGCTTTGTTTGATTAAAAAAAGCCCATAACAATTCTTACCAAGTGAGTGAATCTCACTTTGCAATTAGTGTCATCCACACTATGCTCTAATAATTACGATTATCAATGTAATGACAAAGTGATGCTACAAACACCAAGGTAATTTAGCCACAGGTGAGACAGCACAGTGTTGTATTCTGGTACAGATGTTTAGGACACAAGAAATAATGGAATCTCAAAAAGGATAAATGAGAAGAAAAAGAAAGGAGATGTGAAACATAATTGGCAGGCTAGTATAGCCAAAGAAAGTGGAGTACGGGGGAAAAAAATAGGAAAAAAATTCGGAGAAAAGAAAATAAACAAGAATTTCTACCTAAACTTTATTTTTATTATATATATATTAAAATATAAATAAATAGTGTTCTAAAACCAAACAGGATAAAACGTTTAAAAGCGCCTAAGAAATTCTTCACCTCAGTGCCCCTGGGTGAGCCTCTGAGCATCTCGGTGCAGCCACAGCAGGGAGCACGGAATGGCTGCAGCCTCAAGCAGCAGAGAAGCACAAGGATCACCTCTTCACAGGACAACTGCTGCAGCACATAACCGTGATTTTCACTTACAAAAACATTTAGCAGCCTTATATAGATGTTGAACAGGTACATCACAAACTTCCTCAATGCACAACTATTTCACCTGCTGTCCAGTTTGTGGAAGATATGGTTAAGTATTGCCAGGTTTCTGCACAAATGGTCCATTTTAATGGAGAAGTTTGCTTATGTTCTACATGTGGCTGCTTTGGATAGTGCAGTAAGATAAAGCTAAGAAAAGGAAAATCATCTTCTATCAAAAGGTATTTTAACTGAGTGGAAAACCTTAAGACAGCACTAGGATGAAACCCTCGACAGAAGAAACAAAAGCTTCAGGGTTTCTCTGGAAAACATAAAGGGAGCAGTTTAGAAACACATTAAGCAAAATAAAAGGTTGTATACTCCAGCTGAGAGGATATTTCTTAAAAACTCAGTAGTTTTGCCTTCCTCCTGATTTCAAAACACAGACATTCTTCAGAAGGGATAAAAACTGCAGTGTACTGATTTAATTTGTGCCCATTAGAGCTTATTCATTTTTCCCTGTGAATGATCCTCTGCACAACAGCACAAGGTTGACAGAGAGAAGACCTAGAGGAATAAGGTGCTATAAAATGAACCCATAAAGCAAACAGAGCAGAATTCCTATTTCTAAATAAATGGAAACTCCAATGGCAAAAGAGAGCACTTCCAGCTCTGTTTGTGGAAAACAAGTATTTCTATGAGGTTTTCTGCATTTTCTGTTTTTGTTTGTTTGATCTTGATACTCCTTATAATGCCTGTTTCTTAATTCCTAGAAATCAGCAGTAATAACTATGATTTCAGCAGCATGCCCCAGTGTCTATATGGCCACCAGCATGTCCATAAAGCTTTAGCTGTATGCTATATAGCTGTAGTAGTTTGAAGGACCAAGGCTTAAAAAGCACCAAGCTACCTGTTGTCTAACAAATCACCTTAATATTTATGTACAGAGCCTGCACAAAATCAAGTTTCAGCATTTGGCAAGACTTAAGACACCATTTGCCAACAGGAGCATCTAGACGAGTAGTTTCTGGAGAGTACAACCTATATATATGTAAAAATTCATAAATCTTCCAGTTTCAGAAATAATATATCACAGTTCTGATCCTTCAAGCACTTGTTATCATAGCTACTCATACACACAAGCACTTACTGATTTTGTGTTTAAATGTGAACTAACAGCATTTAAACATCCAGTCCCTAACCGTACTTCACTCAGGTTTCCTGAGCAGCCAAGGAGGAAAATGAAACAGATCTGGACTAGCCTCAGAGCAGCTATTTTCAGACTTCTGCACAGAAAACTTCTTAACTCTGATGCATGTTTGGAAAGCTTAGTGGCAGCAGTTTGGTACCTTGGCCAGGACAGGCCTACAACAGCTGCCACCCGCGCCAAAGCAGTCTGGAGACAGGCACTGCCAAGGAAGTGCAAGCAGCAGTTCTTCCTTTGGCTCGCCAGAGGGAGAGGCGTATTTAATATATCCCGTACCACCTAGAGGCACGTGGCTGCTACGAAAGTCCTTAGAAGAGACCACATTCAGAACGTGGTGGGAGGCACCCCCAGATATCATCTTCCTTAGCAAATATGGTGTTTTGTATCGCTGGTTTTAAGTCTTCATCCCATACAACGTGCCCACGTGCCATCAGCTGGAACACCTCTAGCACGCTCTTCGGCTCTGATAGGGAACTCAGAACAGCGTGATGTTCTCAGATGAAGTTTGGATCCTCTCAGGGAGTAAAAATATAATAGAAAGACCCAGTAGGTATAAACCTGCAACACCCCATCTGTGACCAGTCTCCAGTCCTTCCTGACATGAGCTGGGGAAAGTGAGGAAAGAAAGACAACAGCAGTCCCATTTGCGACAGCTTTCTCTCAAAAGCCACATGGATCTGGGCCCCACAAAAGGTTCTGTCACAACGTGGAAACCAAACCTCATGTAATAAATTACAGGAAAGGATTCCCATTCTCTTATTTGTTTTAGATGACAGGAAAAATGAAATCACTGGTAATGCCTCAGAAAAGCCACTAGCTTGCACTGCTCTACACCCTTTTTGGATAGAGAACGGACAAAAAGAGGAAACCATTTTAAAACCTAATTCTCTTCCCTATATGAAGAAACTCTAGTTGGCTACCAAGCCTGTAGTTTCCTACAGCTTTTTTTTTTCTTTTTTTTTTTTTTTCTTTTCATAAAACAAACACCCAGCTGTTTTTTCAGTTGCTACTTCCCTGTCCCATATTTGAAAAGTTTTCACAGGCTGGCAGGGGCCTTGCGCTCTACAACAAGGGGACTTGATCACTTTATCAAAGTTTCCTTTTACTTCCATCTCATGAAAGTCTTAGAGATGCTTTGTGGAAGCACCTTATGCAGCCAAAACCTTTTTTCTATCATCCTTAAAAGTGAGCAGATTATTTTAACATAGTGTTGCCTGGATAACAGGGAAGGAAGGAAACAGGAGACCACCCCCAAATATCTCAGAAGACATTGTGTCAGGCACTTGAAATTTTAGTGAAAAAAAACAATTCACACTCAAACTGAAATTACAATGTATTCAAAGTGAGCTCAGCACTCATAAGAGCTAAAATAGGAGAAGAAAAAATATTTTCCACCGCAAGAACCAGCAAAATTACAAGCGTCTTAACCAGTGACCAGCTCTTAGACCACACTGCACATTCATTTTCCAGGTGCCCGTGAGGACACCAACACATCCACGGGAACTGAGGTAAGATGAAAGCTTTTAATTCCTGCAAACTAAACACGAATCAGACAGCTGTAATTACAGCTGCGACCTGTTTGAAAAAGCAGCTCAGTGCTGAAGGCTGGCATGTTCCTGCAGGCCAAGTTATTGCATTTCCAAAACCATGACTTCTGACTGCAACTACAAACGGACACTCTGCTACGTGCAGCACTATGTTGTTAATATAGTGTCACCACTATATTATTAATAATATTCAAATACAAGTACCAGACGTGCAGTTCACCCTCACTTTGTAGTGATCTTAAACAATCAACTATGCGAGCTTGTCCGTCTGGAGCCAGGGCCTGCATTAATTTCCCCGGTTGCCCCCATTGCCAGTCCTTCCCGTGCCAGCCCGGCAGAGCAGGCACCATTTGAGTGGAATGTCCACGAATTTGGCGGTAATGCTCGGGGAAAGAGAAGGAGCGGGCCGGAGCTCAAGAGGGACAGACAGACGACAAGGAAAATGGGACGGGGCACATGCCCTGTCACAGGGACGGGAGATAAACCACGCTTTTTTTTGTAAAAAACGAGTCTGGCACACGTTAGCTCGAGCACGTCATCGCTCGTTTATACAAATCACAGCCGCCTGTCACAGCGCCGGAGCAGCCCCTCCACCAGGCCCGGCCGCAGGCCGCCATCTCGGGCCGCCCTCCCCCCGCGGCCACCTCAGCGCCCGGCCCGGCCCCGCCGGGGCGGTCACCGCCGCCGCCCCGCCCCGCTTTACGACAGCCGGTGGCGGCTGTGCGGCGGGGCCCGGGGCCGAGCGACGAGCCTCGGACCTCAGCCAGCTCGGCCCGGCCGTCGGCAGTGCGAGGGGCCTGGGGCCGGGCGGCAGCCGCGGTCATGGTGAGTGCGGTGGGGGCCGGGCCCGGCCGGCCGCGCTGCGGGAGCTGCGGGGGCTCCGGCCCTTCCCGAGGCCCAGGAGGGCGGCACGGCCTGCAGGGAGCCCGCTGCCCTCGGCACGGCCCTGGAGGCCGGGTTCGAGGGGCTGCGGCGCTGAAAACCACCCCCCGGATCCCTCCCGGCCCCGCCGCCCCCATAGCCCCGCCGCAACCCTGCCCGGCGCTAATGGGTTAATGGCGCTCGCTTCTAGAGACAGCCTTTTTGTGTGTGTGTGTGTTGTCTTGTTTCTCTTTCTTGGTAAACAAAGACTTTGTTTCCTGTGCAGGCTGGTACCATGGTGGCGGTTGGCCTGACCATAGCAGCAGCTGGATTTGCAGGTTTGTAGATGTGTTTAACGCCTGCTTCTGCACCGATGCATTTTAATACCTAATAGTGGACACTGCTGAGAGCCTGTAATGTGGCAGTAGTTAAACAAAAAATATTTTTTTTTTATTTTTTTATGTCTAAGAAAATTCCTTATTCCATATTCTAATCCGTAAGTTACTAGTCAAACTGAATTGCCAGGTCTTTATGAAACCTCACACTTAGTCTTGTTCAATGCTAATTTCTTTCAGGTCGTTATGCACTCAAAGCTATGAAGCAAATGGAGCCCCAAGTAAAACAAGCACTTCAGAATCTACCGAAACCCGTAAGTTTTTATCAATGGCATCTTTTTATTAAAAAGTGTACTCAGTGAAGTGGCTGCAGACTGTTGTCTCTGTGTAGTATTGCATCTTCTAAAATTAAACATAATTTTGTCACTATTAACAATCTGCGATTCTGATGGTAGTTGACTAATAGAGACGTTGTTCTGGCAGGTTTAAGTATTAATTTAAGTTACAGTGCTCTCCTTCAACTGAATTCCTTATTGCAAGTGCAAAAAAAGCTTCACAATACTGTTACTGACTAAAAGCTCAGCAATCATGAGTTGTTTTAGCTGATGTAGTTAAACTTACATAATCATTGTATTCTAAACGAACACACTTTCCCTTCCAGGACTTCCGTGGTTATTATAGAGGTGGATTTGAACCCAAAATGACTAAACGAGAAGCAGCTTTAATACTAGGAGTGAGGTAAAAGGAAATTTATTATAAATGAAAGGTAAAAAGGAGGGTGCTCAGTACTCAAGACTGTCCTATGCCAGTTCCCCTGGAAGCGTCACTGCCAAGCCAGGAAATAGGGAGTGTCTTCTCAGGATTTTCTGTACTTATTTGGGATTCTCTGGTGCATAGTAGTGTGCTCCAGGCTAACTCTAATTAGACTTCCATACATCTGTAAATCCCAAGCACATTCAAAAGCCGGTCCTAGTAAACATGCCATTTTCATGAAGACCTGGGGCTGATTCTGTGTGGGGAACAGGGTTGTGCTGCTCGCTTGTGGTTGCTGTCACTTCCGTTGAATTTTAGATCCTGTGTGAAAGTGCTGCACACCTACTTCCTGCATGCAAATTCATCACTTATTCTAGAATATCTGAGAGAGGAGTAGCTTTCCCTGCCAAAACTTGGCCTAAAACTTGGTCTAAGACCAAATACGCAATTTTATCTAGTATGAGAGAGAGTAAGAACCATTTCTCTTTGAAGGCAACTTTCAACAGGGAAGTTTGTATACAAATAATTAAAAACAATCGATTAAGTTTTTCTTTTTTTCAAGAGCACTCTATGAAATTTGACCCTATAAAAATGTTACAATCTAGTTTTGTTCCTTTTTGATTGACTATTCAGTTTGAATTCACACAGGCATTTGAGAGAGCCCTGTCTGGGACATACACTGTAGGATCTTGACGTGGCTAGCTACTTCTGCAAGATAGTGTAATTCTACTAGATTTCAGTGGGAGCTAAATACCAAAAACATTTTTAAGTACTGCTGTGTCAGGATAAATCCTGTTAACTTGGTTGTTACCAAAATATTCTTGAAAATTTGCCCCTATTTTTATTTTTTTTCCCCTCAACTCCAGATCGTGTGGATGTTCCGAAGCATATTAGACTGCTATAGCATGTCCTTACAGCATGTCTTCTTGGGCATGCAATATATTGGAAAAACCCTAAAAAACCCTGCCCAGGACATAAATGTTATACATAATAATAGGAAAAGAAAAACGTACATGTAAATCAAAGAATTCTGGGGCAAGGCAAAGTGCTTGTTCTAAGACATCTTTTTAATCTGGAGGATTTTATAAGGTTCCCTCAAATTAGTTTTTCTTTGTCTTTTAAATTAGCCCTACAGCCAACCGAAGTAAAATTAGAGAAGCTCATAGACGCATCATGCTTCTGAATCATCCAGATAAAGGTAAGTAAAAATAATTCACATTGATCAACTAATACATATTTTTACCCATGAAGTGAACTGTGTGGGAAGTGACATTTGAACATGTTGGCTACTAAAAGGAAAAAAAAAAAGTGAAAACAGATTTTAGAGTGCCTAAATTCGTACAGTTTTGGAACATACTCTGGTGTTCGAATGGTTTAAAGCAAGCAGACAGATGCAGCAGGTCAGCTGATGCTTGCACTTTTCTGTGTATATCTGATTAAAATAAGACTTGTTAAACTGAGACAAAATCACCTCAATTTTAGGTGAAAGACCAGAGTATTTTTGTGTACTTTATATTTACCATGTGAGTTTGAGTTGATATGAATTCATTGGAAATTGGTCCTATATGGCAAGCGAAGAATTGAGCCTTCTGCTTCTGTTGAAGACTGAACTACAAAACACTGCTGCCGGTGGCATTCCAAAGGCTCAGAATCTAGTAACGCTTAAAGTTAGAAATTCAAGGTACCTCTGCCTATTCTGAATTCTGTATTCTTCAGTGAGTTAGAATTGTTTGTTAATGCTTGGCATTTAACTTTTTAATCCTCACTTAAAAGGTGAGATGGCCTCCTTGAAAGTGACTTCATTACTTGTTGTATGCACCAAAACCCAAAATACTTGTTTCATCTAGTGTGACATGAGGTTATCTTTCTTCTAGGTGGTTCACCATATGTAGCAGCCAAAATCAATGAAGCTAAAGATTTACTGGAAGACCAAGCTAAAAAATGAATTGGAGATTAAAGTCATAGGGTTTGTTTGTTCAAGTGATTTTTTTTTTTTTATAAACAGCTTAAGGCAAGTTTTAATGTCAGTCTTTGACTTGACACAAACGAGGCTTGAAAAATGAATGTGGGGAGGTATTTCCTTCCCTGATCAATTCTTAGTCGTGTTTTGGGAAATGTCTGAGGGAGTGAGGCTTCAAGGTTTTCCAAAGCTGTTCATTAATATTTGGTAGAAGCTGCCACTGATTTGGTTTGGCCAAAATTTCTTGCATGTTACTGGATGCTGACATGCCATTACCTAATTTTTGTTAATCTGGTTATGTTTTCAAATTCATGCTGCTGTTCTTTCATATGCCAAAGTTAGCATGATGAAAACAGTCTAGGGAGAGGGTGGAAAAAAAACAGGAGGAATTACTTGACAGGAAGATACAGGACAGATACGTGGTTGTTTCTAATTGAAGAAATAAAGTTGAAGAAACTGAATGTACTCAGTTGTCTTGCCTTGTGAAAAACAAGGTTGGTTCAGCTCTTAAGTGTTACTGATGGATCTGGAAGATCCTAGATTTTTTTAGTAGCTTCCAACTTTTAATGGATCTTATGGCAATAAATTGCAAATCTGTAATACGTACTGTAGTTTTACACGTTATTAACTACGAAGTTACGGTTCATGTGATAAGGTTTGCATTTGTAATAATCAGGAAAAAGGAAGTCTTTACGTCACTGGTGGTCACTAGCAGGGTCCCCCCCAGGGCTCAATATACGGGCTGGTTCTGTTTAATGTTTTTATCAGTGATCTAGATACAGGAGTTAAATGCATCCTTGGCAATTTTGCTGATGCTACTAATCTGGGAGGTGGCTGGAGGGAGGAGAGGCCTTGCAGCGGATCTAGATATGTTGGCACATTGGTCCACTATCAACAGCTTGACATCCACCAAAGACGAATGCTGGGTGCTGCATGGGACGGAGCAAAGCCAGACACAGGCACAGCCTGGGAGACGAGTGGCTGGAGAGCAGTTCAGCAAGAAGGGACCTGGGGTTGCTGGTGGCAGCAGGCTCAGCAACAGCCAGCAGCTGCCCTGGCAGCCAGGAGGTCAAGTCGTGCTTGGGGTGCGTTAAGCACAGCACAGCCAGCCTAAAGAGGCGATTCTCCTGCTGTGTTTAGCATTAGTGCTGCCTCACCCTGAGTATTGTCCCTGAAAGCATCCAGAGGAGGGCAGCAAAGCTGGTAGAAGGGCTGCAGGGCATGTCTGTGAGAGGAGGCTGAGGACACTTGGGTTGTCTCCTCTGGAGAAGAGGCTGGGGGATGACCTCACTGCTCTCTGCCACGTCCCGAGGAGGGGAAGTGCAAAGGCAGGTGCCGGTCTCTGCTCCCTGGTCACTGAGGACAGGGCATGCGGAAATGGCACAAAGATGCACCGGGGGGGGGTGTGTCAAACAGGACATTAGGGAAAACGTCCTTACCAAGAGGGTGGTCAAACACTGGAGTAGACTTCCTAGAGAGGCGGTCAACGCCCCAGGCTTGTCTGTGCAAGCATTTGGATTGGGATCTTAGTAACATACTCCAACTCTTGGTTAGCCCTGATGGGGTCAGGCAGTTGGACCAGATCGCTGTAGGTCCCTTCTGACCGAACTATTCTGGTCTACTTACATAAAACCAGGATACCTGAGCTGGATTTACCAGGCTACATGAAGCCAAACATACTAGCAGCTGTCTTATGTATCTGAATTGGGGCCAAAGTGTTCTGTCACGCTCCAGGAATCTTTCCAGCCTTTCTGCAACTATGGTAAAACTGCTGTACAACATATGTAATCATTAACACCATCTGCTCATAAATATACACTGGAGTGTGGAACTTTCATTTTTCCAGAACCATGCCCCTATTTCAATGAGGGGTGTTAAGTAGTCTCACATCCTCTGCCTGAACTTTGGCTACTCTGTAGCTGTATTGCTGTAACTAGTTCTAGGCCACCTAGTAATACCAAAGCACCATTATGGAAAGATTATACACTTTTACAACAGAGGCTCAAGATCAGTAATGGAAGAGTATGAAGAAGAAAATGTTTAGAACTTAAAATGAAAGAAATACTTTGCTTTACTACAGAACTTAAAGCAGGGTTAAAAAAAAAGGAAAACACCACACACACACACACAGCTGGAACACTGCCATGCAGCAGCTTCACAATTTGCATCTGTCAAGGCCTACAAAGAATGAAAGCTACTTAAGTTCTTTCCTGCCAAGTAACATTGACTGTTTTTAAACAGCTCTTTTTTTTCCCTCTCATTTGTTTTCCACTCTTGTGGCTGCTATCATTGAGGACTCTTCTGTTTACTTCAGAGTTCTAACACTTTGTTATTCAGGAGGGAATACTGTTGCCTAGTCTCAACACGTGTCATACTAAAACCACACATCCTTAAATGAAGTAAATACCTAAGCCTAGTTAGTACAACTCTGCTCTAGCTGTATGAAGTACAGGAACTGGAGGCACATACTGTGCAGTGTATTTTTTTTCCTTTCTCACTTTTAGCCAAATCAGGTAAAAGAATTTTCCTTTCTAATCAGTATAGCTTCAGCAGCGCATGTGCTCTCTCTAGCTTCTTACAACTCCATTGCTTCTCACATTTTTTTTCCTACTTCTGTTTTCTACATTATTGCTCTTGCTCATGCCCCCAAAAAGACTCGTTAGCATATCATGCTTCTAGCTTCTCAGAAACTACACCTGCATTAGTTCCTATATATGTTAGTCATGTTAAGCAATTCTTAAGGTAAGTCTTTTTAGATACATTAACTGATGTTTTACATCTTAATGCAAAGTTAGCATGTTAGAAAACTTTTTTTTTTTGTAAGAGTTAAAGGTTCAAGCTGCCTGGCAGGTAAGTTTCAACAGTTAGTGTTAACAGCTTGAAAACCTTAAGTCAATAGCAATTTAAATTTCTGATAGAAACAGTCCACAGATGGAAGATCAAAGTTTATTTTCTTTTACTACCAGCATACAAAAAAAACATATTGCACATCAAACAACCAAAACAAAAATAAAAATACTCTACTAAGGACTAACATATGTAGTTTATACAGAATAAACTTTCTGGAAATTGATCTTTTCAGTAGTTCAGGTTATGTCTTAATGGACATGACTAATTCAGCTTAGTGTTAACTAAAGCTATGTTTGATTTTTAAATACTGTACAGTTTAATAAATAAACCAAACAAAGCCTCAATGTAGAACAGTCACTGCCAATGTCACCCAGTATCCCTGCAGAGTATGAGAATTTAATAAATGTATTCCAGTGGTCTGCAGATTTTTCCTCTACATACAGCATTTAAAAAACATGTATTAAAACAGACCAGTTTCCAGACTAAACTAATGGAGAAATTACATTTCAGTGCAAAATATTTTAGACTGCATTTCTTTCTAGTATTCCTCAGGTGAAGAAGTGGTTGCATATTATTAAAAATGTAACAAAAGCAGCTAATGCTTTCATAAAGAGTATTATGTTAGGGATCCCCCTCACATCTCTGCCGTATTTTGAAAACAAAATAACATTTCCTATAGCCAGCAATTTTGTTTATTTAAATGTTACATATACTATCTCAAGGCACATCTGATGATATATTTATAACACAGTAGGTGTCAAAGTATGTTTAACATATGATTTCTTCAGGATCCCTCCCCTTTCTGTATTCCAAAATGGAGGAACTGAAAGTGCGGTGTCAAGACTGGCGATCCATATTCTATCTTTGGCAAGCTTATACAAGCACTATTTTAAATGTAATGTAGAAGAACTGTAAACTAGGAACTTCAGTTTATGAAACACCATTCAGCACTGCTTCTTCCTGATTATTTCCCTCCTCTTGAACAGTAACTTTCTTTTCATCAGGACTGTGCTGTAATTTAGAAGGCTCATCCCCAGCAGTTGTAGCAGGACCATTCACTGCCTTTTCGGAAGGGCAGTTTTCATCAATTGCATCTTTTGCCTTAAAGAGTAAGAACAGGATTATTAAAAATTCAGTAAAAAACACAGAATACAATGTCTATTTCCCTCTGGCTCACAGCAACCTTGCAACAGGAATTTTTGCATTTTATTATGCAATGCTACTTTGCTAAATATAGTATTTTAGAGTACATAAGTCCTTTAATTTGAACACTAAAACAGTTACTCAAGTCCCCACTGATATTCTACAAGCTAATGCTCAATTCTGTTTACTCAACCATTTTGACTTTTCATGATTTATTCTTGAACTCAGTACTCGAAGTGACCTAAATCAAGCATTCCTTTACTGTTTCACTGTAAGGGAAGAGAAAAAGGAAGTGTACATTTAAAATCGTCTTACCGCTTCTTTCTTGGTTTTGGCTAGTGTCTCCTTTGGAGGGTTTCTCTGTCTACTTTGAGATTCAGCTCGTGATATATAATCAGCTACTGTTACTGTACAAGGAAAAAAAATTAGTGACGCTCATATTAGAAATTTAACTTAGCATTATGCTTCATATCTTTTTTCTGCACAAGTTACGCTATAACTGGGAGATATCTCACAAAAGGCCTTCACTCTTACAGGTTATCAACTACATAGCAAGGATCAGTTCTTTTATGTTAATAAAATTTTCAACAAAATCTGTGGTAGCTGGTGATTATCTGAAGACAAAATCTTAAAATTAGTAAAACAGTAATTTTGGCCTGATGGCTTAAAAAGAAGGGATTTCTATACCCATCTTCAAGAGATCAAAACCTCTGGCTCTTTAACTATAGACAGTTTATTATTGGGATTTAACCATCTTCACTAGTGAAAAATTTCACACTCATAAAATTAAGGTAGGTTAAAATACAAAAAATATTAGGGGAGGTTCAGAATATGGCATCACTTACGATAAAAGATGCATTCAAATCCTTGTTACTTTCATGAAGCCACTGGCAAGAGAACTCACCCTCCTGGTACTCAAAAGGCAATCCACACTGTCAACTCTGGCTTGTGGGTGGGTGGATTAACTGTGACATGCGTACAGGCACTCAAGTGGCTCTGTATGAGCGAGCCTGTACCCAACAGCAGGACAGCCATGCTTACACTGCTATGGCTACACTTACTGGATGCTGGCCAGGGGCTTTCTGACCTCTTTTCTTCTTACCACCTCAGCACATGTTCTTGTAGCTTGGTTTTGTCTTATCCCGCCCTCTCGTAACCACAACAATTGAGAGTCAACTCTATTTTTAGAATACACAGGACTACAAATTTAAATATGCATTTGTATCTTTGATGAACTAAAGCATATTAGAGTTGGCAAGCATTATCTACTGAACAGTACAGTCAGTTACATTTAGTATACCATGCATTCAGGTGAACTGTTTTCCTGGGTTTAGCAGTGACTATGTAAGAAAGAGATTATCAGCACAGGAAGTGTAACACACAGGTTTTCTGTTACATTAACTGGACTTTTCACAACTGGGTCCCTGCATAATTGTTGAGACCAAGTGAGTTTCCGCACAAGGGGACTTATTTCTCTAAAATGATGTTCTGTACCCAACTCCTCTAATATAAAGAGGAAGTATGTTTTTACACACAGTGTAAAAGGCTATTTAATAATAATCTTAATAATCATATACGTAGCAGGAACCCAAAAAGTATGGTGACATAAATAACAACTAAATGACTGAAGTAAAATAAATGACGCTGTTAGTATTTAGGAGGAATAATTCCTTCTCTCAATTTCACTCACTATACACTGAGTATTTATGAAGAGATTAAATTATTAGAGCATTTTCCAAAGAGTATAACTACCAATGCTCTTAAGGTTGGTTTCAAAAATATTTCTTACGGAAATTGAAAATGGTATTTTGAACAAAAAGAAATCAACAGGGAAAAAAAGTGAGAAGACTTTGGCGATTTGGTTTTGTTCGTGGAACACTTTCATTTCAAGAAAAATACTAGAGGTTTTTGTAGAGATGACCAGCATCTCTTCCACCCCTTTATAAACTATCATTTTGTAACAAAACTACAGAATGCTGAAAAATAAGGTTACTTTTTTCTTAAAGTTTTAATTATTAGAAGAAAAAATGTTGTTGCTTTACAAGTCAAATATTGTATGAGCACCACAGATATACAGAAAACAAATATGGGTGAAGTTTTGAGCCTGTCAGTCTAGAAGACCTTCTGTTACTACCTTATGGCACAGATGTACAAGCATTTTCTGAACAGGGCATCATACTGAGAATTAGCTAGTTCACCTTTAACATTTCAAGTGTTAGTACACACAAAAGAAGTGCAACAAGCCACAACAACAAAAAAATTGGAAACATGCAACTTCATTTAAATTCCTCCTCCTTCCCACCCTCAATTTGTGGATGATTTACAATGTTCACAAAAGCTGAAGACTGATAGCAGAAGTCTGAATCAAGCTCTGGACTGGCAGATACCATGTAGGTTCCCTCACAGTGCCTTGCCAGGGCACCTACAACCTGCCATTCCAACTCTGCTTCTCAGCCAGTGCTGAAAAGGTTGTGTCACATTCAATGCAAGTGCGCAAATGCAAGTGAGTGCAGATCATGAACTTTTTATATACATCTTGATCCTGGACCACTGAAGTCAACAGAAGTTTGGCTATTGACTTCAATGAGAACCGGATCAGAAGCATAAATTGTATTTCCAAGCAAAAAGTTAGACATTATAAATTAGTTTCATTAGACAGATTAAGAACTTTATAAAAGTTCTCCTAGTGTAAGAAATGTTTTTCATCTTTATCTAGTAGTCTTATTAGTTATTAACCTTTATATATTATGCAGCTATATGTAAAACAGCAGACACAACATTCTCTCATGCTTTTGACCTGAGAATACCCACAGCTTCACTCGAATTACCTGGCTGTCTATCTTCTGCCTGACCCCTGAAGCGACGCCTGCGGCTACGATTGCGTCGCTGGGGTTTTTTGTCACTATCATCTGCAATTGCAAAGTTTACCATGAACTATTTCTGACGAAAAAATAAATTCTTCAGCAGTTTCAGCATGGGGCATTTCAAATTACTTCTGTTAAAAAAGACAGGCTAAGACAGTCTGAAAGAACAACAAATTTATACTGAAAGCATACACAATGAAGTAAATGCCAGATTTTACTTTTTTGCTCCTGGCTCGTGAAAACATTTAGGCATATGCTTAATGACCTCAGATTTCATTTATTAAATAACCGTACGTCAGAATTTAGCCACAACCATGAAGAAGAGTTTTTTCTACACTATTAAGTAACAGATTATATTCTTGTCCCAGTGAGTATCAAGACAATTTATTGAGGGAAAGTACTTAAGCAGAAGCTGGCTAGAGATAAATTAACTGCTTAAGTAGCTTTCCTACCCTGACACTGAGGTTACCAAGGACAAAACAGAACACTGATCAGAGCACCGTGTCTCTATGAAAACAGCATTACTAACTGAAATCAAAGTTAGTCTTTGGTATCTCCATCAGATACGTTTTACAAAAGAGGCATATGAAAGTACTACTGGAGCTCAGTAAACAAGAACTTTCATGGCACAGCCATGGAAGTAGAATTTTTCCTTTAATCAGACAGCAACCTTTAACAGAACAATGACTCACCACTAATAAAAATGAACAAGTATTTCACTGCACTTACATTGATAGCACACTTTTTCCTTCCAAAATTGTTCTGGGACTATCTAACTGTTTACATACCTAAACCATTCTCATTAACAGAAGCTGTATCAGACTCTGTCATTCCATCCATTAGAACAGCATCTTCATCAGTCCGTCGCCTGCGCGACCTCCTGCGGCGGTTACTACTGTGGTGAGATTCACTAGCATCGGTATCCACAGTCTGGTCTGACTCTGTATTATCAAGTAAGCTGTAAGGGTTGCTGTCCGGGTCTTTAAGCACTAAACGAACAGAAAGTTTGTATTTAAGATACTGTAGTTACACACATTTAATTTCCAGGCTGACTTAAATCTATGCTTCAAAACATTAGAACAATCTTATGAAAAGGTATAAATGCTATAGTTCTATGTGTAATGGTTCCTCTCTAACTAATCCAATGATATATATTCTGAGGCATCACAATGTGGCACTTAAATTACTGCATCACAAAGATTTCCAAGGTAATATTAAAAGAACTTTTTACTTTAAGCTGTTAAATGTGTAAAATATACCTTTCACTTCATTAGCAGGATGGTACTTCTGTCACTATTGAAGTGTTGTGAATTATCTTACACAGTCAAATTCTGATAAAATGTTAACTTCCTTTCTGTGATTTCTTCTCCTTCTGTATCTAAACACAAGCTTAACTCAAAAGGCAATCACAGGTAGCATGCCCAAGATTTCTAAACTTTAATGTCATTATTATCTGTGTATAGTAGAGGAAGGAAATGGAGATCATCGTGAACAGAAAGAAGATGATGAACAGAATTCCAGCGACAGCTTATGACAACAAAACATCACAGAATGGTTTGGGTTGGAAGGGACATTAAGGATCATCTCATTCTAACCCCCTGCCATGGGCAGGGACACCTTCCACTGTCTCGGGTTGCTCAAAGCCCCATCCAGCCCGGCCTTAAACACTTCCAGGGATGGGGCATCTGCAGCTTCTCCCAGCAATCTGTTCCAGTGCCTCATTACCCTCATAGTAAAGATTTTTTTCCAAATATCTTATCTAAATCTACCCTCTTTTACTTTAAAAAAATGACTCCTTGCCCTATCACTACACTCCTTGATGGAGTCCCTTTTCTGCTTTCTTGTGTATCATGAAACCCCACTGAAATACCAAAGTATTACAATTACAATGTAAAAGCAGAGTGTTTAAAAGTACTAAGAGGTCAGAGAGGGAATTGCAAGGAACAAAAACAGAGCTCAAAATACATTTGAGACACACTACCAGAGCTAATAGATGACTTGCCACCACGAGGTCCACCACGTCCACGACCTCCAGATACACTGCGTCCTCGTCCTCCAGGACGTCGTCTATTGTCACGCTGATGTCTGCTTTCTCTGTCATCTTCTCCTGCCAAGGACCAGTCACTAAGTTCATCTTTTCTCTCAGATTCTGTTTCAGAGGGATTAGAGAGCTCAGAGTTTGTACCTTGTACAAGAAGGAAAAAAAAAATTGGAAATGAGTAAGAAATGTGGGATTGTATTCTGGTTTCAGATTCTTAGAGAAGTCTTCTCAAGCATCAGGCCTAATTATACGTATTCTATAGCTATATACAAAAAACACATTCAAAATAAAAATTTATAGATATATCTTTTTATATAAATTTATATTAAAACATTTATGTGCACAAATAAAATACGAACAGTGTAAGTTACCTAGGTTTCTATGATTCTTAATTTTATTTGCAATAACAAGAGAAATAAGATCCAAGATTACTCAAACTGTAATTTATGTATGTGGATAAAATCAACAATTAAATACTACTTTCTCTTTGTGTGTACGCTGCAGGCATTTGATGCAGTTTCTAGGCAACTTCTCTGAAATTCCCAAGGACAACTTTGCCACCTTACAGCTAATGGCTGTCGCTAAGCAACCTCTTCTGGCTGCGGTAATGTGCTTGAAAAATTTAACTGTTTATATTAAATATCGCTCATAACTTCCCATTGTTTCTGAGCTAACCAAACCTTCACAGCTTTTTATTACTAAAAAAACCTGAACACCTACCATTTATGCTAAGCATCCAGAACCTCTCCCTACCAACAATTCTGGAATAAAGGTATTTACACTCCTATATAAACAAACTGAACATTCATTACGGTTTCAGTTTAGTCAAACAATTCACCAGGACAGAGTAAAAAAACTAATAAATATTATCAGTATCGTCAGAATTAACCTGATCAACATGCCATGATCAAAGGTATCATCAGTGCCAGGCCATGCAATTCAGAAGAACCGTGTGATTTCGTGACACAAGTGAGCTACACGGAGATGATCAAGAGTAATTTACTGTATTCAATTTTTCGCCCTGTTTACTAGGGCGCCTATGTATCTTTGTGAAATACGTCTATATTTAAGTGCAGACTTTCCAACTGGGGGGATGCAGCTGAGTGAAAAGGGGATGTGCACACTTCTGCGAGGAACTGCTACTCAGTTCCATAGAATACCTCACTACACCTAAAATAAATCCAGTTAGTTTCTACCCAAATTCAAAAATGATTACGAAGAAGCTTTGTGCTACATCCATTTTAAGTTTTAATTTTCACAGGTATGCTCATAGAATGACCATGATCACAGACAAGCTTTTCTCCTCCTCAGTCAAGTCAGATAATGTTACTTTAAAAAAAAATCGTCTCCTTAGAGTATCTGTACCTCTTGCACACACCATCACTTTCAATTTTTTGTCATACAACTGCTATCATTGAAAGCCAAGATTTTACCAGAGTTCAGTTTGCTCATTTTTTCAGTTAAAAATTTAACTTCAGCAAGAGTATAAACTAACTAGGTTTTCTGAGCTATGCGGAAAAAAAGGCAATTCTAAATTTTCAGGTCTACCTTCAACTCAACTACTCTGAACACAAAGAAATCTAAAGAAAAGCTATGGATTCAAAAGTATACTGAAGACTCGTTCAATAGCTGCTCTACAGTTGTAAAAACCACCACAAAAAAAACTCACCGTAACCTGATGTGTAATTGGGGCCTCTACGGCCTCTCCCTCTTCCACTGTATGATCTGGAACCTTGTACTGAGGAGAGGGTACTCTCGTCAGTCGTATAACCCTTCTCTTTTTCTGGAACTCTAGCAGAGGAAGGTCTGAAACCCATACCAATCTGACGCAATTGTTCATCAATCTGGAGCCGTTCCAGTCTTAGTTGCTCTACCTCCTACATAAAAAGGAAATAAAAGAAATGTCAGGTAAAGACATCTTACTTTTCCCCACAAAATACCATTGCCCATCCAGTCACAGGAAAAACTAACATTCCTTTAGGTGAGTTAATGCTACCTCAAAGTTGACTACAAGTAACAGGATTGATCTATGAGTTTTGCAATCCTGGCATTTTGGAAGAAATCTTAAAACCTTTCTTTTAAAACACCATGTTGAAAGACTGTTGAGAGGTAACCATCTTAAAAACAATGCTTCACTGCACTTTTTCTAGACACCTTTAAAAAACCCTGTCAGAGTAACAAGATCAAATTAATTCATTATTTCTGTGAAGTCACACCCCTAGTCCTACAAAGCCAACTAGTTTAGGCAGGCAATTGTTTTAAATACTACTTAGCATTAGAAATTCCATCCCACACCAACACAGCATTAACCTCAGAGCAACAGAACAATAACATGGAGAAAACAATTGCATATTACTTCTCAAATGCCACTTAGTGTTATTTAAAGTCCAGTTCTTTGAATACCAACAGTACTACGTACTCACGATAATGTATTTAAAGGCCTAAATAGCTCTTACATGCAACGAAGAGTTCATGACACCAAACCTTAGTTCACAGCCTACAAAGAAATCGTTCAGTAGTTGCAAAACCCACTGAAGTTGTTACTCAAGTATTTTCTTACTTCAAGAAAAGCTTCTTCTACACCTCCTTTCTTCCAAAATACACTTACCTTCAGATACGCAATGTGGTATTCTAAAAGAACTTGGACATTTCCAATGCTTTCCTTAGTACCCACAAATACAAATGGTACCATTCCCTACAGAAACAAAATGCCAAATCTTACATTCAGAAAGAAAATTATCAAAACTATACTTTATTTAAACAATTAAAAATATTTTAATTATAAAAATCTGAACAAAGACAACTGAATCTTGGGCTGCAAAAAGGCACCAGATATAGCTTAAAGATTGAAGCAAATACTTATTTGTTAAGAACTTCAGACTGTCTAGCGTTCCAACATCCTATTTTAGCAGTTGAGGTAACCTAACGTATACTGTCTACATTCCATTGTGTTGCCTATGCAACACAACTGCTGCGTGTGTTTCTATCATTGTAGGTGTGCGTAAAGGCATCCAAAGATTCCTGAGAATTGTGCAGTGGTTAATTAAACCAACTTTGCAAGATGAAGCACCTTTAGAAGATTTTATCTTATGTTCTCATATAGTTAAAATATGTAAAACAATTTTAGGCTGACAGTGTTAATAGTTATTCAGCTACAGTATGTGAAGGAGAAAGCTTAGAAGTAAGTCTTGCTTCAGTAGCAAAAACCCTTTCTTGAATTGTTTCATACAAGATTCACTGCAATATGCCGGTCAGAAAAAAATTTTAAAATCCATCTCTATAGCCATCAAAAAATTATAAAACTGGATTTATTACACAATCCACAAGCATGCCTCTATCCCATAAAACTATCCAAATCACAGTCACCATGTTTTTATAACTTGGACATCACCACTATTATAGGTTAGCCATGAAAAAAAACAAGGGCACATAGGCCAGCTGCCTAATGATGCAGAGATTAACAATATTCCCATTCTAATGCTGTAAGGTAGCACTTTATGTCATTTAAGTCAAGCCCCAGAAATTTTCACCTTCTGGGTGTTTTCCCTTATTTTCTTTGTTAAAGCATACAAAATGGCTCATTTGTTAAGATTTCTATTTTAATAGGAAGAAAGAAGAAAGTACTTACATCTTCACGTGGCAGTTTATTTTCGTTATCTCCTTCAATTCTCACCCTGACGACTCCAGACTTGTCTACAATCTCCTGAATCACTTTTCCATTTTTTCCAATAACTTTTCCTTTGGAGGGCAAGAATGGTTAATTTTGCACCAGTGTGCAAAATATTTTAAACAGCTGTTTGATAATTTACATACAACATAATTGTAACAACCCAACTCTTTTACCTTCTACTTCTTCCTCCCCCCAAAGTTTTCTCCTACTTCACACTTGTAAACAAAACCTGTGTTAGAAGGGAAGGCCAAAAATTCTAAAATTATATTCAAACTGTATGCATGCATAGAATGGCTAGTAGTTACGAAGATTATGCATATAGTTTGAAAAGACTAAATTACTTTCTAATTAAATGGAAAAATCAAATATTGTACTAGAAGCTAAATCTTCTATGCACAGTCAGGCTTAGTAGGCTCTCTTTCCCCAGGTTTTCATATTTCAGCAGTATTACATACCAACAAGATTTCTGGGAACCTGAATAAAATCCTCCACAAATTCCAAGTAACTTCTAGCCTTTTTTACTGCATCGGCAGTCTGAAAAACAAATTAAAAAACATTTCTGAATGCAATATGATAAAGATAAAACCCTATAGCAACATCCATAAATCTTCCAAATGGCAAGCATTTTCAAAAAGAGGAGACGAGAGGCAAAATTAATCTACTTGTGAAATAAACATTAAAGAAATAACTGAGTGGCCAATTACAAAAAAACATACTGCGCTAAGGAATATGTCCTCATCAAGCGTGAACCTGTACTTTGTAAGTAATATTACAACCAAGACAATTCCCCTTTCAGAATGGTAGTTCTGGCCACAGTTCAGTTATCAAGTTTTTTAAGATACAGGAGAACTCTAAGTCCTTCCTTACGGCTTCATTGCTAAGTGACAGAAATTAAATGACTTAATTGAATACTAAAGGTAATGAAAATATACAGCTTAAAATTACCAACAACAGGAGCACAGAATGCATGAATGAGTGTTTGAGTGTCAGCAATGATAACTTTTCATCGTACTAATGCCTTTAAGCCCTTTCATCTGTCATATTTTCAGACAAACATGAAGCAAAAATATCACCAGCTCCTGGACCTTTAAATGAAATACTGGGGAACTCCTAGGACAAGAAATTCACAAACTTCTGGCAGAAGTCAAAATGCTGAGGAGAGAAACATGGGAGATAACGGATTTCAAGATGATGAAACAAGCAACAAAGCTTGGAAAAAAAAAAGCAGGCAAACAGGAAGTGGTTGGTTGTAGAAAGCAGAGCTATGCTGCATACTCCAAGTAACAGATAAAACGATGCAAAGATCAACACACATTAGCAATTTTCACCTTCAATGAACTCTACAAGTAGGACATAATTAGAGAGTTCACAATGTCCTGCCTCAGAGGTACGTTTATCACTTCTTTCCCAAATAAAGATGAAGGAACAGTGACTGCTGTCACACAAGCAGCATCAGAATGAGAAAGCAAACAGCTGCCAGGGACTTAAGCGCTCCAGCATACCCATATGCATATCTGCACTCTGCCACAAGTACTCAGAAGTTTTGTGCGCATACAACCCATGTGACTCACACCCCAGCAGGAGATAGCATATAAAGCTGGCTTGGATAACGCATCCTCAGCTCCTTGCAGACAGTAATTCAGAAAAGGAAAATAATGACTATGCATACATGGGGGGAAAAAAAGTAAACTGAAAATATCAGTGTGCACATGGATTAAACACCTCAATAAAAATCCAGTTACTAGTAACTATCTTTCTAACTTTGAGTTCCAGTCTGTATGTCCATTCCTGCTTTGGTTACTCCATAGAATCAAGGTATGTCCAAGTTACTTGTAGAGTCTAGTAGGAAGATTAAATGCAGGATGTTTCCCTAATCCCAGCATTATTCCTGCTATTTTTGCAGCAGCATAGTTCTAAACGAGTGTGAAACACCTGCAGGATTGGTAGCACAGGTTAAACCCCTGAAGTAATGTTCTAACAGGGTCACAGTGACAGCAGCATTGCTGTGACACTGCTCTTCTGCCTCATGAATGGATTATAGCTTTGGTCCAAAGAACAGCTACGTTTTAAGGCTCTCTCAAGATTTAAAACACCTCGGGTAAGAGGCACACAAATGAAATACAGCAGTATTTTGTCCAATCCATCATTAATTTGCCAAAAACTAAACCGGCATTAAATTGCTACGTTAAAAAGAAAGATGAAAAGAAGCAGATAAGACTAGAATGCATTTGGCTAGGTCAGAGAACAGATACCACACATCAGAAAAACCCCATGTGAACTATAGCAGGCTCAGGGCAGGGGGAGGTCACCAATAAGAACAGCACAGGAAGTCTGAAAAAAAATCAAGCAAGATTACAGTAAACAATATCTCTCACAGGTTGACTGAGGTGTATAGTGCAGCTACCCTTGAATCTGTGCATCAGCACATGGACTGATTAGGAAAGAACACATCACATGGAGACCACCACTGCAGTGAAGCCTCTTACTTCACATACAAGCTGCCACAGTGTGAATATGTTTATGGCCATTCAAAAAAAGTACTCAGCTCTTTCCAGTTCTTAGTTCTGAGTACAGCTCTCACCGCCCTAAAAGCGGGCAAAGCAAAATGCTTATCAGATTCACAAAAAGTTCCTCTTACCTCCCCATAGATTCTGAAAGTACCAGTATCCTCCTCAAGTTCAATTGCAGTAACTCCTGGAACCTTTCTGGCTTGTTGTATGTTGCTGCCATGTGTTCCTATAGCAAGTCCCATTAAATCTTCTCTGACTACAAATTCCTCATGAAATGCTGCAGCAAGCTGTTTTGTGCACTGAAGGGGAACAAAATAAGGCTCATTCACATGCACTCAACATAAAGTACAGTTATGTGCTTGGTTTCAAGCAACAAGAATTTCAAGCTATAACTTACTTCTAAGTGTTTTGTAGCTTCTTCATTTCTTGACATAAGCATAAGTTTGGTACGAATGCTGCGCAAATGCATGTCACTCAGAATATTCACTCTCTTCACTGTTGCTTCACTGGCAGACTACAAAAAGGACAGTCATTTTTTAGAAAAATTCACACTGAAAGGACAGAAGTTATAAACGTGATCCGAATTTCCAGTATTTACAGATATTGTTTTTCCTCAAAACTAAGCATGAAAAATTCAGCACCACCTCTGCAAACCTACAATTTTCTGTTCTAACTCAAAGCATATTTTACACTAAAAATTTTGCTACTGATCTACATAGTAGCTCTTTCCCCTTGATATTCCCCAGACAAAAAAAATCAGTATCATTCTACCATATGCATACTTGTCACTCACCAATTCAGGGGGAGAGCTAAGGAAATAAGCAGGGAAAACACAAATCCCTAGAGTCAGATTTAAGTAGATAATACCACATAAACAGAACCATGCAGAAAAGCTACTGCTGGAAGAAGTCTATGTACTGAGACAAAACAGGCACAGAAGAATCTAAGTGAACAATTCTTTATTGGCTGTATATTTCTCTGCTTGGAAAAGGAATTTCACATTTGAAAAGACCAACCAAGCTATTTTTGCAAAAGCTACTTCAGTCCACCTAGTATCATGCTTGGTCACTCCTTATGATCCAAGCTCTCAGAACCCTGGTAATCTACCCTACCTATCGGCCAGTTCACGCCCAGGCTTCAACATGATGTGAACTGATACAGTTCTTCACATGGAAACCCAACTTTAGGTCAAAGGACAAAGTGGAATACTGTACAGGTAGACTCCACCATTCCAGAGCTGAGAAAGCTATAGTTAGCTTTAAGCAATCCGTAGAAATCACTGAAACACTCAGCTCAATGACAAAATCATAAGAGACGACGTTACGCCTAAATTTAGGCCAATCCCCTTCCAAAGGCCTACCCTATAAAGACATCTACATATATTAAAAACACCAACAACTTGCATAGCTTGACAAGTTTGACCGCATTCAACGCGAGCATACAGATGACTACATATGTAACGTAAATAACATACTGAAAATTCATGCAACATTCACATCGAAATACTTACCAGTATTATTAGTTGAGCAGTTTCAGCATGATAGAAAATTCGACATGCTCCTACAGCTTTCTTGAAATCTTTATGTGCATTTTCATTAGCGCATCTGAGGAGATAAGCGATTGTTAAAATATTTTAAGATGCATCAAAACAGAACATGCAATATGATTACTAGTTTATAGCAAAGTATGTTCAAAAATTAGAAAAATTCTCTCATTACACATTTCCAGAGCTTATTTCTCTGTGGACTGCATATCATCATAGTTATTAGGCAAATCTCAGCAGCAGAGACTCACTGTGAGTTTATCAGCTACTCAAGCCTAAAGCAAGACCCGAAGATCCCACCTCAGCACTTGCTTTTTGTGCCCCCACCCCAAAGGCTCAGCACAGACCCCAGCCTGTAGTTTCTAGCCCAGCTACAGCAGCAAAAGCCACCATCAAGGTTCTTAATGGACCTGTGAATTGTCCTTTAAAATATTCCCACAACACTCCTCAATAAATTAACCATCGTATTATGAAAGCGTGCATAGCTACTCACGCATCTCTCAGATCTTCAGGGACATCCACTGTGCATTTGAAAAAGGTGTTCTTTTTGACAGTTTTATTTTGATTCACAGGTCGGAGTCTTTCATAAGTGACAATTTCATTGTAAGTGGCATCACAAGCAGCATACTCAATGACATAAAACTACAGAAGAAGTTTTTTTTTCAAATGTTAACTTCAGTTGGAAACAAAGACGTTCTAACATTATCAACACAAGAAAGTACTAAATATGAATATCTAGACTAAGAGTCCTCCAAAACAGGTATCTAATTTTGTGAACACACAGAACTTACTCCAGTATCAGGAAAGAGTAAATCACTATGTTGTGACATACTTTTCCACATGCTATTTTCTGATTTTAAGTTTTAAATTTGGCACAACATATTTTTATAGCAAAACTAATTTGACAATGCTCTATAAAGGTACCAGGCTTCAGAGAATGAAAAATCATTTTCTCCTGTCAATACTAGATAATGAAGAATTGGAAAAAAAAATCAATTTGAGATTTAAAATGTTTCTTTTACTACTCTGATGAGACCATACAGAGCAAGAATATTTCTTACAATTTAAAAGTCAAAGTTTCTAACCAAGCAAGACAGCAAACTGATAGTACAACCCCAAATTTCTGTGGCATGTAAGAGAAGCAGATTAGCCCCAAGTTAAGAACACAGTAATTTAAATCAGTTTAACTATCTCCTTTTTTTAACAAGGTTCATCCACAAGGATCAAGAAACATGATCCTCCTTTGATAACTGTTTACTTTTAATTAAATTCTATTTCAATTATCACTGTGCCATTACAGAATTCAGTAGCAGTTATTAATTGTTAACAGTTGTTTAAAACAGTATCATAAGTTAAACAATTTTTTTTTCTCAATCCTGTTCTCCTCAGTTTTGGGGTTCTAACACAATGGAAGCATTGAGACACAGGGCCTTTCCTACTATGAAGCTGAGTTCTCTTGGTTTCATTTCAAAAAATAAAATTTTAATGATATGATACCAGACATCACCATTGTTTTTTCCTTTTTTTTTAAAATCTGAATATACAAGCTATTTTGCAGATGCAACCATAACAGCCAGTGGCAAAATACAAGGTTGACATATGTAAAAAAAAAAATGTTTTTACACTACACTCAGTGGAAATACACATGCAAAAAAGAAACCACAACACATTCATAGATACAGTGTGATTAATTACCAGAATTAAATTTGGAGTTTAAACAGTGACTTTAACTGCAGGTAAAGGGTACTGCCTTACTAAGTTCTTAGCACCAAGTTCAATGCACAAATTATGTTTGTTAGAAGCAATATTATTATGCATGCATACAGTCCTCCAAGCAATTAAACTACTAATAATCAAAGTGGCCTACTCAGATACAAAAATACAACTCGCATGAATGCAGCATGGGTCATTTCAAAGTCATCTCAGCTTAAAATTCTGTTTTGATATGTTTTTGTACTGGTAGTAGTTTATTTTTTTTTTTTTTGTATCACAAAGAGCTTTTATATTTGCTGTTATTTAATATAACAACATGAAAGTAACAACATGAGAGCACTAAGTTTTAAAATAGTTTACCTCTCCTTTCATCATTCGAACTTTTGCCAGCCACCAGCCACAAGGTTCTTGATCGTTTGCTCTGGAATAAACCTGGGAATGGAAGTAGTTAAAAAAACAGACTTTAACAAAAACAATATTTAAAGCACATATGGACATAATTCAGTTGCCTATATGTGCAATGAAGAAAGAACACCTCAACTTTAATTTTCATGAAAATGAACATCATGCTACACAGAAGTAATTTTTGTATTAATTTTTCACTGTTCCATACTCCTTGCACAAATTTTCATTATTTTGCACTGCCAGGATTATGAACAGATTACTAGCCTAAAACTACAATGGTATCCCAAAGATACTTCCATTCTAAGGACAAGCAAATACTAAAGACACTACAATAAGCTAGGGATGGAACATGTACGTTCTATTTCACAGTTTAATCCGCTATTTCTAAATAACACTGCTTCTCTGTAAAATAGTATAATTTAAACTATTTCCTACGAGGTATTTTCATACTAGATATTTCACCTAGTTTGAAACTTAGGTTATTGGAAGATCATTATTACATTTTCACATCACAATATTTCCAACTGTTACATACCAGATGAAAAATGAAAAATTAGCTGATTTGTTTTTTAATTTTGAAACACACTATTTTAAAAATTTAGACTAAGTTCCACTGGTAATTTTCAGTGAAATACATGATTACTTTCCAGTTTCACTGGAAGACAGCAGGTTTTGCTTTCTAAGTACTAAGAGAAAATCAAAACATTTTTTATTTACTGCCTTAATAAATCCATTACTAGAGACATGCTCCATTTTAAAATCATTACTTTGCTGATATACTTAAAATTGTCACCATCTTGAACAGACCATCAGTTGTGTAACAAAATAGTTCATCAAGAAAGGAAACATATGGATAAACTCACCTCCACTTCATCTCCTTCACCAATTTCTTTCTTGATATCAGGGGGTGGGGGTAATCTGACTTCATTAAAGGGTACCTGGCGCTCCGGCTGCCAACTGAAAGTTGAGACATTGCACATTAGCTCCAGAATTCTTTTTTTTTTTTTTTTTTTAAAAAGAACTTGGTTTTCAGAACTCACAGTTTAGTTAAATCCCTCTTTCTCTATAATCAAGTCAGTTCATCCATTGCTAGAGTTAACCGTATAAGCAAAGTATCAAAATAACCCTGTTGAGACCAAAATAATATCTGAGAAGATATTTAATGACAAAACAATTCTTGAATTAACCTTAAATAAATTAATATTGAATGGGTTCATTAAACTGATTTCATAAACCCTCCATGAAAAGATTATATGATGTACTTAAATTTTTAAAAACAACAAAAGCAGGGAAGATTACAGGTAGCTTTTGTTGAGGTTGGAAGGTATTTTTGCCATAAAGTGTTATTTAAACCTCATTTCTGAAAAACAGTAGTGGACTGGAAAAAAAGATTACTTGTAATTCATTTATCCTTGTAACTATAACTGTCACCCTGGGGTTTCCAGGGTGTGGGTTCCCCCTGCCCCCTTTGTGAAGTTTTTACTCTCACAGGTGCAAAGGCAAATAGTAAGACTTGAGGACAAAATGCATTCCCTATAGTACAGGGTATATAAAACTTCAGTCTGGAAACAGCATGAGCAAAATAATCATAACTGAACAACAGGATACAAATTGCTGTAAACAACTGAGCAGCTTAAAAGTTCTCTTGAGAATTTCAACTGTGCCTCGTAGTTTCAGAATCCAGCAAACGGGAGCTTACAGAAAGTTATAAATTGCCCATAATGAGATGCTGTAACTGAATAGACCTTGCATCTTCAATAAAATCTACTTAAAATTGTAGTGAGCTAGTTTTGCTTCCATCTCTAATCACATAAACTCCATCCACTGTAAGTAGATGGGCCAGTAATGACTTACCCATTTCAGCAGCAAGATTTTTTTTTTGATAAAACAGTGGAAAAGTACACAGAAGGCTCAGTTTCCAGAATACAAGTTTTGTTGGCAAAAATTCCAAAACTGGGGCATCTCAGTAGTGAAATGCCAAGGAAAGATGCCTTAAGAAATGACCTGTGACTAGCTACAAATTGCCTACTAAGAGAATCAGACAGAACAAATATCTGGTGCAAACCATGAGGAAAAAAAGAGCATGCTTGCTTCCTACAACAAAATCTTTCCTCTGATAGGGCTGCTTCAAATTCCCACAGGCCTACATGAAACTGCACCTGAATATCTAATTTTTAGTTGTATGCAACAATAAAGGTTTCCATTTCCTGAAGCTTCTTTGTTCATTCTCTGCCTCTTCCCAAAATGTTTCCTAGAAGAAATCAGTACCTGCCCAGAGATTATTGCTACAGCCACAAAATCATCATTAGCAACTTGTGCTGTAAACCAACTTTGGGTACCTTATGATAGCTGTAGGTAAAGACTGGCTAACAACAGGCAAAATGTAAACTGACTGCCATTAGCAGTGTACACTTGCTTACTTGGTTAGCGCTGATTACTATCACAGCAGAATCATGCATTGAGGACTGTACACTCTTATTAATTTCAATTTTATTAAAGCCCTTATGAATTTAACTCTGTAAGACGGGTAATAACTCATCAGATTTACATCACAGCATGACTAGAGTAGTCTACTTCCTGATAGGATCTATTTCTGGTCAGTAAAGCACGTGACATTACATTGCAGCCCATCCTTTATGGAACATAGCTGCTGCCACACATTGAAACACATTGATTACATGGATATAAAACAGCTGAAATGTGTTTGTCAATAATGAGACAGCTGCTATGAACCACAAGCACTTCCTTTAGCTTACTTGGTTTGTCACATGAAAGCATGCCTTGAAGGCAAAGAGCCTCTAACCTTAAAGAAAGGCAACCTGGATGCTGAATGCGAAACTGAAGATTGGCCACATCTCCTCAGATCAACAACAGGATGAAGCTGTGTTTTTTGAGGGGTGGGTGGAGTGGGAAATGAGTGGTGTCAATATGAAAACCAAGGAGACAGTAACAGCCTCCATAATCTCCTCATTAAGTGTTAGCATGAATTATGGCTGCCACTTCATCTTCTAACCATTATTCATTAAAGAAGGGCTAGAAAATACAGGATAGAAAGAATCAAAGACTGGACTTCGCAGAGTAAACCCTACGATCACCTTTTCCTCCCTAGAGTTTTTTCATATGCGTGAATACATACATACATGTAACACACATGCTAAGATTATATAAGCAATATTATATGTTTATTCAATATTACACAATATTGATTTTATAAATGTTCATATTGAACATTATGTAGTATTGTGCACACACAAACACATACTCTCTAGTATTATGTTTGTTACCCCCCCAGGCCTTGCTTTAAGAATGGCTCAGACTAACGTACAGGTTGATATGGGCAGGGCTTACTAACAATTTTCACACCAAAAGTCACATTTTTAGCATCTCCACCTAGCAACTGGAAGCGAAACAGCAGAGAGGATGTGACTCCCCAAATATCCTAAATTACGCTGGAAACTTTCAGGTAATCCACAGTGTTATCAGTCGGAATGCCTAGCAAGTATTCATTTGTAGTTTACCATCCCATGGATTATCTTTGACTTAGGTCCCTGATAGTGCTCCTGTGCTTATACAATAAATGAAGAGGGCAGCATGCATAATTTTTTCTCCAGTGCTTTCAGATTTGCACTTTTCCACACCAAAAAAATAAAAATTGGCTTTAGACTGAATGTGTGTACATGTATGTATATTCTGCAATAGTTTAAAAAACCACTCATTATCAGAATACTTGCACTGTTTCTTCTGGTTGATGATGCTGACAAGCATTCCCCAGGTTAGACATAATGAATTGCTTAGTAAATACAGATACTTTGATATTTTCCATCTTTCTTTGCTTTATATATAAGAATAGCAGGCAGCTGCCACCACTTATTATTCTCTACTTAAAATTGGCTGACACATCTATGGGCATTACTAAAATATAAAAAAAAGGAATGCCTAACTGACTTGCTCATTTATGATATTACAGCCACTCAAGAAATCATGGAGACTGAATAGTGAGCCTTTATTTCCAGAACAACACTTTTCTAATGAAGCCCAGTTCCTTTTAATATCAAAACAATACATAAATGATTTTTTTTTTTTAAATAAAATACTTACTTGTTTTCAAATACAACTGTGAGTGAATCCTCATGAACATCTTTGATAAATCCCTAAAACAAAAACAGTTTTTGTTATAAGAGGGCACACGACATCAAAACAAGGCAGCAATTTCAGTACAGCCTGAACTTAACCCAAACAGCAGAGCATCACCAATATTCAGATTTGAATTTAGGAAAGTTCTCAGACGCAATCCCACTGCTTGCATGAGGTTGCTGATATACTTAGCCATCTATCCTAAGAAATATACTGAACATAGGTTATTTCATGTGACTGTTCAAATGAAACCATCGTATTTACAACTGATACATTACTTCCTGAGTTTATTATTTTATTTACATGTCTACACAACTATTTTACAGGAGCAAAATTATAAAGGTCCAAGCCCAGGGCAGTTAGTGCTACTCACAGATGTTTAACATTGTGTCATGACTTGTACTATTTGCTTTTACAGGTGCTATTCTCAGAACAAAAATGAATCCCAAGCAGCTTTCCTTCAAAACAGTGTGACAGCAAACTTGGCTAAAAATTGGTCATACAGGCTGCTACATGGCTAGATACTGCATCACCTTTCAAATACAGAACTGGGGACAGTATGAGGTGAAATACCTGCAGGACCTCATAGGAAAACAAAGCAAATGTTTCACATCATTCTGTGTCACATTATTATGATCTCAGGAACAACTGAGAGAAAACCCTACTTTTTTTTTCCTTTCGAAAAGAGGGATTCTTAAGGATGCACTGATTATGTCAAAAACCTAAAGATGAAGAACAACCTGATTCAGTTGTACTTATATACCCATGTGGAAATTAAGTTCCTCCATCTCTTGGTTAAGGAAGGAAGGCATGGTGCAAAAAAAAAAAAAAAAAGAAATCCACATGACAAAACAACAGACAAAAAAATTCTAACTACTCCCACTTTTTGCCATAGCTTGGTATATGCCCTAGCACAGGAGAGCAAAAAGGAACCTGCAGTTTCAGATGAGCAAGAGCCGCATAGCTCCGTTCAGATAAGTTCCAGGAACCTGCTGAATGGATTATATCCACTTGAGAAACTGGCAACTGAGGAGGATGAAGAACTTATCAGCTGTGCAAGGAGTAAGGAGCCCACAGAGGTATCATGTGTCAGCTCTGGGAAAGAAATTTCAGCACAGGATACCCTCAGTCTAATCAGGGACAGTGAAGGAAGCCGCACTGACAGCTGGCTGCAAGGGGCCTGCAGGAATAAAGCTCCTTTTACCTGAACTTGTACTTGGGTGATCTTAACGAAGAGCAGGATTCACTCAACACCCTGCTTTCCCGCACCCTAAGCGAGCTGCACTCAAAGCCATCTGCCAGCAACAGAGAAGACTGGTTCTGGCACAAAGCAGACCAGTGATCCCAAGCACACCAGGTCAACAGAAATCACCAAAGTCACCTTGTTGAACCATCTAGCATGTTCCTCGTAAAATCAACCCTTTGAAAGGTCACCTTGCCACTGCAAGGCGAGGAAGGCAAATCTCTTTGAGATGTAGGCAACTGCAACAGTTGGTGGTGAAGATGCACACCATCAGGGACTTCTCAGTTTCAAGAAAGCTTCTAGACAGATAAACTGGACAGGAATACTGAAGCTATGTCTGTTTAAAGAGGCAAAGAGCATAAAGTGCATACAAAATTTTACTGCTGGAAGTATCTATTAGCTAACAGAGGTAAAGCAGAACTTTGACTATTTATTTATCCCACCAATGTCCCTTTAAACATGCCCCAATGTGGGGATAAGTTACTGCAACACAAAGTGCAGGAAGTAGAAGTTGTTCTACAACAATTCACTCAGAATATCCAAAAATAAATAATATCACTCAAGCCACACCAGCATGAATCAAGTTTATGCAGGCCAACATTCTGTCAGTGACAACCTACCAACGGGAGATGTAACCCGCTACTACGGACAGCCTTTTATCTGCATTCCAAGAGCCTCTGATTTGATATTAGTCTTTGCTTCATTCTGCTGCTTTATGTCATAACTGACAACCTTACCTCTGATTTATTACATGCTTTCACAGTACTTAACATAGGGAGTAATTTATTTAATTTCTAATGAATCCAAAACATTTCTAAGATCAGTCTAGTAGTAGCCAAAAATTTATTTTGCAGATACAAATTCATTTATCCTTCCTTTTGTTTAGAACAACTCCAAAATCAAGAGAGATTCACGATCAGATAGCACAAAACACCTGGGAAATATTCTGAACAATGCTCTGCAGAGTTTAAAAATCCCGAATTCACTGACTAGTTACAGGTTTCATTAAAAGGACATCAGAAATGAAAGACAACGAGTTCCAATGGCGGTGGCAATCAGTCCGTTATGAGGTAAAGCCTGGCCTTCAGGGTAACAGCACGACCAGGTTTAATATTCACAACCAACTCTCCAGCTAACATCCTGCCAAAGAAAGGGAAGTCAAACAATACTGCGGGTATGACCAGCAGCAGACTAAAGAGCCGTCCATGCACAAAACTTAGCCACATAAACACAAACACTGACCACTACTTTTTTTTTAAAAAAATACAATTCAGAGTACAAATTCCAACAAAGAATCTATAAATTTTACAACACCACAAGTTTCATGAACTCCTTCACACAAGTGAGTCTTTCAGTTCAAAGCACATGCACTGCTCTTCCCATACCAGAATTCTACATAGACTCAAGGCTAGCAGTACTACTAAACTATGACTAGAATTAGCTGAGTAATATTATCAGTTGGTATTCTCACTTAGTCCACAATATTCATATGAGAAACACTCTAAACCAGATATTCTAGCATCAGGTATCCACATCAAGTCAGCAAAGGACACAATATTAAATTATTTAATAATTGTAATGATATTGTGAAGCCTGGAAGAGTCTGATTGGACTCTAATTGTAGAAGTATAAGAAATAATGAGGGAGTAACATGCTAAGTCAAAAAACAGGTTTAATACTTCCTATTATCGTCAGTTTCTCTACTACTGGTGGGAAGAAAACATTTACAGCAACTAAAACATGGCAGCCTGAGGTATATAGGGCAGATAATTTGTAATACAACTAGTAGTAATCAGAATTCCATATAGGTTTTAAATATAGTTTTCTAAGAAATTACTTGACCACTACCAAGAAACATGCCAAAAATATGGAAACATTCATCAAAAGTAAAAAGCCCTCCTTACTGGTTTCCCACCTACAACCCTAACTTTACTATAAGCTGTCACTTATAACTCCAAGATAAAACCACAGAAACAGATTTCACATACATTGTGATGAGGTTTAGTGTATTTTTTTTTAAAGAGTATTCCAAGACCCTGGAGATGATTTTAAATTCTTTTTATAAACATTTTTAGTTTTACCCAGAATTTGAGAAATTAAGATATTTTGCAATATAAAGTAAATTTATTTTTTACATTAGAATTTACATTAAATCCTACTTATTTACTAGAATTTTTTCAGCAAGGGCCTGATGAACATAAAAAAACATAGAACAGTAAATATCATGGTTTTCAACTAGGAATTTCAAAGTTCTTCATCAGTGAAGTAACCAATATAAATAGATTTGTACTCTAAATTTGCATTACTCGCATCTGATAATGTATCAGAAACATTTTCTACCAACTAAAGACACATCTTCACTTTTGCTTAGATGAACAAGCCACTCCATCACTGAAGTTTAATTTACCAATGATGGCCAAAGGCAGGTAACACCAATACCTAAACTTGCAGAGCTCTTCCTTACCCAGCATTCAGCATATCCTCATGCCAAACAGGTGATGAGGCCCAGCAAGCTACGAGACCACCGAACGCATCACCATCAGCAACTCTACTGGCTTCAAGAACACACAGCAAGGAATCTGTAGCACCAGCGAGCCAGCCTACACGCAACATTTCTAAACACGTTTTACACCACATACGGAATTGCAGAGTGCAGGAAGGGAAGACAAATTAATGTGACCTCACCTTGCCACACCTCAGAGCCGAACTGTCCAGATTTTAGCACCAATCCCTCAGTTCATGCAGCAGGCTGGATCTCTGAAGCCCATGTATGCCCTGCTAGCTGCTCACGAGGCAGCCAGCAGACTCTACCGTACTACAGGCTATTAATGGCACACGGGGCCCCAGGTGCTCTAACACTGACCTGTCTCTGCCACTCACTTGGCAGAAACCAGGCTCCTGACACCAGCACCTGTAAGCTGAGGGGTAATATACATGGCTAGCACTCTAACCCAGGTGTGGGATCAGAGAGCCTGCAAGTCTAATACAGGGCCGTGCTGTAAAAAGTATGAACAAAAGGACAGGAAACTATGAAAAGATCGTTTGCCACCAAAATCACCACAGCTGAGACTTCACCTCTCAACAAACAACACACACACAGTCCTTCCCTTTTACCTGGGCTTTGCTCACGGATTTAGGATTAGGATCTGCTGATAACATAAACGGATCAGGACTTACTGAAGTGCCCTTATGGTGAACTATGTGCTCGAGCATACACACACCCACATCTGCATTTATTTGGTTTTTACATTCAGTTCCAGGGAGTCACAAAACGTGTGTAACAGCCAGATGCAATCTAAGTTCCCACTTCATCCTGCTTTCTTAAGATTAGCTGACCCCCAAATAGGACAGCCCAGTCTAAAAATAAGGCTGTTAGCTTAGCTGCAGGCATTCCTTCCAGAGATGGCCAGCCACTGTGTTGGATTTTGAGTCACATATACCCGCACGCTAAAAACTACACTAAGATCACCGTATTCACTGCTGAGCAAATTTCAAACAGCAAACACTCTGGCATCTGGTACCACGGACTGTTTCTGAATCAGTGACATAAAGGTCAAGAAGCCTGTATCCCATTACCAATCCTTTCACTCCTGTCAGAACCAAGAACCGTATTTTAAATTAAGACTTACACACAACTGTTTCATGTAACAAATGCAAAATGTCCTACTTAATTATTGCTATTCCATACTGACCCTCATAGAAAAAAAAAATCAAAGCAAACACAGGAAGCTCATAAATACCCATTGTTTTTTGTCCAATGATTTGAACTTCAAAGTGTTATTTTCATTGGAAATGATTAGCTGCACCTGCTACAAGGAACTGGTAGAAGAAAACAGACCAAGCATTACAAGCAGAGAGCAGGTAGGAAACAACCCTGAAATGCTTTTTTAGTTTTATTTTCCACATTACTACTTATTTCCATTCACAATCATAATTATCACATGTAAACTCACAGGTCATTATGAGAGTCATGCAAGAACTTCAGCACTGAATCTCCTGGTTTAGACTTATGAATAAAGCCTAAGGCACTCACATTATTATGCTGCATTCTTCATATGCGTATTCCCAAAGGGCAAAACTTCCGAAAGACACCCTGTACTGATTATGTACATCAGAAATCAATAACCACTGCCTGTGGCATCTGCTTTTTATCAGGCTAAAAGGGTCAAGAAAACGGCTCTTCAATGGCAATGACTAGACATACTTCATGCAACTATGCAAGTTTCAAGAGAGCAGTAACAACCTTAAGATGTCCGATGGTTCCCACTCAATAGGGCTAGATTTAATAAACGCTGTCCATCAAAAGACAGTTGAAATCTTTACAGAAAAAAAAAATCTCATTCCATTTACTGTAGTGTTTCCTGGTGTAATACCTGTGTAAGCTATCCTCTTAATGACAGTTTCCTATTTTACTGTCATGCTAAGAAGACATTCAGAAGGCCTCACAGAGAGCTTCTCAAAACCACTAATTAAAAAAAAAGCCATTATATTTTTACACATAAGTATTTTATTCCACAGAATTGCTCACTGTGCTTCGACATTCTACATGTGAAGAAATACTGTGCACTTCTCTTTCACCACCATTTTCTTTAGCAAAATTTTGGCTATTCTCTACCTTAAGGCCAGCTTCTAACAGATCTATGGTTAGGCCTGCTACTAGAACAACTGAACCTCCTGAAAGAGGCACCAAGGATGAGCTTTAGAACCTGTAAATTGAAGGTGAAGGGTTTAATTCTACTTCCATTTTAATCACATTTCATCTTTCTGCATAGTCTGGACAGCTACTGTCTAGAACAGAAAGACTGCAAGGGCATCCAACACTGGAGTTCGCTCTTCAGCACGTGGAAATCCCTACAACGGTAAGTGCAACAGACATTTAGAATTATTCAGATGTCACTGAAGGATTCCACAGAGTAAGCTATCTAGTGTTCAGTTTATGTACTTTGGTGTCATTTTACTGCAAGGCCCAAATTTACATGTAAGCAAATGGCTGAGGGAGATACTGGGCAAAACTGAAGTGTTCGTGTCATTCTCGCCAAGGCCCCCTTCACAGCCAGCAGGACAAAAGGCAATGGGCACACACTGAAACACAAGAGCTTCCATCTGAGCACCAGGAAACATTTAAGTGTGCAGGTGACTGAGAAATCCTCAACTGTTCTGATCTCACAATCAACATAACCCTAATAGATGCTACTGCTGACTTGTACAGCTTGTCAACTCTGTCCACTCTCCTCCTGTTCCGCAACACAAACCTCACCTTTTCCACAAGACCCTAACCACTTTAGAGATGGCACCGATGGGGCTCAAAGACAATGGATGCTCAACATTAAGATGGATACAAAGTCTTCTGAGATGCAGGGAATGGCTAAACATGCTCTGTTGTTTACTGGTTGAGAATTCAGGATAAAATACAACATAAATACTGTCCTGTTCTCCAGACTATATTAGTCATTTAAAGCAAAGTAAAAAAAAAAAAGCATAAAATTAGTTTGGAGATTTATAAACAGAAGGTGAAATTTACATCATATTTTTTGTACAGAATAAAAAAAATATCTTGGGGTGTCTATGACCATCTCCATTGACTTATGCATCAAGAACAACATGGATTTTTCACCTATTGTAATAAAAAGCATTGCTTTTCTGATTAATTTGTAGCAATCACAGAATTTCATCTATCATGGTCATATCTCTAATAGCTACTAAAACCCCACTAAAACAGATTTAATCACCACTGCTACTACAGCTGAATTGCAGACCGTATTAACAACTCATTAAAAAAATCTGTCATCTAATTGTTTACATAATTACTCCGTTTTTTTATCTCTGTTGGCATAGCAGGATCCTTCTCATCTCATTTACCAGGAGGTATGCTGGGATAATGAATCTAAATTCAGAGTGTTCTGACTGCAAACTTCAAACTTCATCCCCTTATAACCTTACAAACTCTAGTATCAATGCTATCAGTGTCCAAACCAGGATTCTTTCTCCATGAGGCTGATACACCTCCTTCCTTTGCTTCCCAAACATTCAACAGGACGTTTTGTTCCTTAGCTCCAAATGCAGGCATCATCTGCCTACCTCAAGCAGTAAGACTCACCAAATGGAGCCAAACACACAGATTTCAGTACAAAAAGAATCCTTTAAAATCATGTTTCTATTTGTTTTATTGAGTTTTGGGGTGGATTTTTGCACATTAACAGTGATTATTTTGAGTTGGGACTTTCATTACCATGGGTCCAAGCACTCTAACCTGACCATTCACCATGGTGAAGTGAATGGCTCCATTGCTGGGCCTAATTGCCATTTCACTAACCTGAAAGCCATTAAATGACATTTTTAAGTAAAACTTCCGCTCATTAAGCACCGTCCACAGGGCCAAACACATGATGGTACTAATCCAAGCCTGACAATTCTCACTGACTTAGAAGGAGAAGTCATTATTGCAGATTTCAAATCAGGCTAATTGTAATAAATGCTGTGCAAGCAACTCCTCTCAGTCCAAAAATTTGGTATACTTCCTAATGCTCCTATTTGTCTCACATCCCCCTTAAACAGAAGAAACAACTAGCTCATACTTTTTGATTTGTCCAAGATCGTAATGTGGACAATGGAAAGCTAAGAAATGCACCTCCAAATTCTTGGCTTTCTAATGGACAGGAAAAAAAATCAGTTCTGTTTTAGAAGTATCCTGTTCTAAATACAAATACTTTTGATGTGGGTTTCTTTGTGGTTATTTATAAGCCACCTAAATATGTACCTAATTCATAGTTTATCTACTTATTTTGGTAAAAATTTAAGGGGAATACGTATCAAGGGCATAGTTTACCCCATTAAATTATTTCCTTATATGATTATCTCCTGTTCGACTCTTTTAATAGATAACCAGTTGGAAAAAAAAAAAAAAAGCTTAACTCCTTAAGTCAGCTGGTTACAGTCCTTCGACCAATTGCCTTTACATACTGTACAGTCACCAAATGACTTCCAAGCCAAATCCACAGCTGCAAACAGGAAATTCAGAGAAAAAAAAAGAGAACTCTCCCCCCAGCCTCAACTGGGATAACGCATGTGCAATTCCACACCGTGTATGCGGTTAGGCTTAATAGCTAAAGAGAGACCTGAGATTAAGCACTCCCAGAGCACAGCTACCCTGAGTGCTCACAATGCTGGCTGGAAGCAGCCCTCCTGGAAAGGAAGGCAGAGGGCTCTTGCCATAAAAAGCGCTGGGATTCTTAAACATCTGAAACCAGGCTTAGGGGAAATGACTGACGGGCAACAGCTGAGGGTACTCTGCATTGATCCTGCAACATCCCGACATTCCGGGGGGGGTGATGGCGAAGGAAGCGTTCTGACGACATAAATAAACTCGAGATCGTTAAAGAATTATTTCCAGATGATTGCTGGCTCAGCTCCCCCCATCCCATCCGAAGGCCCTCACTCCTTCCCAAAACCACCCCCACACACCCCCCGTTCCCCCACCCAGGGCCGAGCACCCTCTCCTCAGCCCACCCACCCCCGGCCCCTCTCCCTCAGGCGTCCTCCGCGGCCCCCCCGCCCCCGCCCCCGCCACACCCCGACACCTTCCCCCGCTCTCCCCTTTCCCCCCACCATCCCCTTCCCCCTCCTTTAGGGCCAGGACTCCCCCCGCCGGCCTCCCCTGGGCCCCTACAGAGCGGGGGAAGTCCAAGGAAGCCACCACCCCCCGGCTGCCGGTACCTTGTAGAAGGCCCCGTTGGAGCCGCGCACTTCCACCGTCAGCTCCTCCATGTTGCGAGCGCAAAGGCCGCTGGGACGTGCTTCTAGAAACTGTCACCGCCGGGGGGGGCGCTGCCCGCCCGCCCCGCCCCCGCGCACCGCCGCCGGCCTGCCCCACGCCGAGCCGCGGGGGGGGCCCGCAGCAGCCGAGCGGGGCGTTCCCTGCGGGAAGGGCGGGCGGCTCCTGCCTTCCCCCCCCCCTCCCCCGAGGGAGTGGGAGCGGCCGAGAGCGGCCGCTGCGGGGCCGCCCCCTGAGGCGGCCGGGCTGAGGGGGCCGCGGCCGGGCCCGCCCTGAGGCGCAGGTGGCGTCGGGCCCCGCCCTGCTGCCGCCGCGGGGAAATGGCGGCCGCGCTGCGGGCCTGGGGGAAATGCGGCGTTTTGTTGTCAGCCGTGTTATTTTTATTTTTATTTTTTTTAAGGCTTCAGGGGATACCTGCCGCCCCCGCAGTGCACCAGGCGGCCATAAGGGGGTGGACCCCGGCCTCCACCGCGCTCTGCTGCAGGACAAATAAAAATTAAAAATAAAAACCAAGGGGCTGCCTCCCGGTGCTGCTCCGTGACCCGCACGCCGCAGTCAGGCCCGAGTTTGGCCGTGAGCTCAGTGCTGCACGTCAGCTTAGTCATGCAGAGCTCGGGGAAATGGCCCCATCCTTGCCAAATGCGTATGGTTTTTACAGCAGTTGTGAATATCGATAACAGTGCTTTAAAATGGCCTTTTTGCTGGTCATCCCTGTTGGAAGTCAGCCTCAAATAAACACAAGCACAAGATAAATAGCATTTTGCCTGTGAAAAGCATTAATTTCTAGGTACTCTATATTAATCTCCCCCCTGTAGCTTTTTGCCAGCTTTTACTGTGTCTGTCAGGGGTGAGGACTTCAGGTAATACACGACTAGAAATACTGGGCAAGTCAACTGCTGATTAAAGATAACCCAATGTGCCTCACTGAGGGAGAGAGATCAAAAGTTTCACAGCATCTGCTAGGCTTGCAGCAATGTCCTGGTTAACCCCACCACGTGCCAGACAGCTGTGGCATCACTCAGGTTGCTCATACTCTGTGGTGGTGTGGTCCGGGGCATCCCTTGGGGGCAGGGGGATGAGCTGAGAGGGTTGGGCTGGTGGAGGTGGTAGGTGCAGCTGAAGTAGTAGGCTCTACCTACGTAGAGCTTTGAGTTGCTGTATTTAAGCATGAAGGGAAATGATACACAAATGAGTGCAGAAATAACAAACAAAAAGGTTCTGCTAGTTCCTGACAACACCATGCTTCTTCCACTCTAACTCATATCTTTGTTTGGGTATGAGGTAATGCTATGAAAACAAAACAAAACAAAAACAATATTATCTTGGATATGAGGTAATGCTAAGAAAAAAAACCACAACTGTGTTATCTACTCTTCTCCCATTCCATATGCCTGATTATTCTCATTGTTACATCATATTTCTTCCAAGGAATGTTGAAGAGTACTTTTTATTATAAATATTTGTAACATCTTTAAAAATTACCCACAATTGCTAATGGTGCCTAGACCATGCATAGGTAAGAGAGCCCTTCGTGCAAAATGCTAAGTGCCCTCCTTCCTGTGGGTAAAGGGCACTCAGGACTTTCCAGGATAAGCTATGAGAGCTGATAATATGAAGCAAACAGTTGTGCTGCGAAAATTGTATGGCAGAAGTTTTAATTGCCCCAAGACCTCATAGCCTGAGATTGGTTTATTCAGCTTCCAAGAAACAGTCTTTTAATGTCAGCTGTTAAAAAAGGTGTTCAGTTTTGTTTTGTTTTTTAACAACAACAACAACAACAACAAAACAACAAAACAAACAAAAAATATCCAAGAACTTCCTGAGGTGCTTGGGTGTCCATATTTGCCAAGCGGGGTACAGTTCTGGTCAGTAATGATAACAAGAACTGGCTTGAGCCAAACGCAATCTGCATCTGAATTTGCCTGATAAAATTTGTTTTTCTGAAAGCGTGCACATGGTAGCAGTTAAAGTGACAGGGTTATTTACAGGTTAATACTGAAGCAGATTGCTACACTTAAGTAAAAATTGGGGTAGAAGAGAGATTATTAGGTTGTGGACCGTAATAGTTTGGAGCACATCAACCAGGTTGTAGATGACAAAGCTATTTTGAGTTCAGTTTTCACTTAATATAAATTAGATGTAACTACTAAATTAAATTACTGTATTTACTGAGATATTGAAAGGGAGGACCATTAGCTACTTACAACTTTTTTCACAAGACTGCAGAAGGTGATTTTTCTGTTTGTTTTCCTTTTTCAACACTTGTTTCAACGATGAAACTGCCACCTATCTTTTTTAGAAGAGTTCTCATCAGGAAGCAGATTTTTTTTTTTGTCACCTCCCATTGAAATGTCTTGTCCATGATGTTATGAAGAACTCTGTTTGAACCACCCTCTGTTGAAACTATTCTGCAATGTAAGAGCAAGCTTCATCATGCCGAAAGGACAGCAAAAAAGGAATAGCAGGATTCCCTGCCTTGGTCGGCATGGCTGGAAAGAGGAGAAAAAGGGTTGGTTTGTTTAAGTGAGCAAAAGAAAGGGTGAAGGATTAGAGACTGAGGTATGATGATTGTTGTCTTCAAATACATCAAGGCACACAGGGAGGATAACCACCAAAGAGAGACTAAGGCGATACAAGATGGAAAACAAGGCTACCAAAAAGATTCTCAAGTAAGTATAGATTGAGCATTAATAAATTTGGAAAGTAGAGGTAAACATGGGAGGATGAGAAAGGTCCTGGAACAGTCTTTCAAAATAAAATAATAAAACTTAAGAAAACAGCCTGGTTTTAGGATGGAAAAAGCATTTGTGACAGTGGTGTATCATGGGCAATGTAAACTGTAGTTTCACGATAGAAGACTTTGAAAGTATTGATTCCAACAGACAAACAACCAAACAACCCCCTTTCCCATTCCCCCCAAAGGCCATTGTCTAAAGTTCAGGAAATACAATGACAAACTGGAGAGAGTTCAGGAAAAAGACAAAAAACAAACAAACAAAAACACCAACACTACCACCACCACCACCAAAAACCCCAAGGACTGAAAATACAACTCACAGTGGAACAGTATTGTAGTAGAGTTTTAATTACTTTCAAAGAATTTTTTTTGGCCACAAGCTGCAAGTACCCAGGTAGGAGGGCAAAGTAATAAAGGGTTCTTTAGAGTCATGTCACTAGCAATTTTAAAATCACTATTAGCTATGCTCTAGTTCATACAAAAATGAATTCATGGAAATCCTGTCATCTGTGAAACTAAAGGTCAGAATGGAATTGTCATTCTGGGACCTTCTGACATGAGAATGTTACATGTTCATCTTACCCAAAAGCAGAAAAATTGTAGCCATGTTCAGTGACCCTGGCAAGATTGAGACATCTATGAAATCAACAACATCTCAGAATAGTGATCTTTTAAACTAAGATTATATTTACTTGCAAAGAAATATGCAAATTGATAGCCCTCTTAAACTACTAGTAGGTTGATGGTTAAATTTTGTAATTGTTTTTTGTAGATTCAACTAATCAGTTATTTCTGTGCCAATTAACTATAGTGTCTTTGCTGTTAGGAAAACAAGGGGTATTGCCATGTTTTTCTGCACATATTCCTTACCTCCAATAAAATAAACCCCCCTAAAGCATGCCTTTCTAGCAAATTTTGTGAAAGAGAGGCAAAAATCAAGGTCAAATAAATTCAGACTTGTACCTTTACTTACAAACCCTCAGTATAGAACCTGGGTTTTACATTCTGTTCAATGAGGGAAAATGCTGACACTTAGCAACTTGTGCCATAAAAACATAAAATAATGATAAAAAAATCATCTAGCTTCAAATTTAAGTGGATAAAAAGCTCTGGTTCAGTTACTCTTTCTGAAATTTTGGCAGAAGGGTGATACCTATGAGGGACATAGAGACTTCCAGAGACTTCCAGCCTTAGCAGAAGCTTAGGCAGCTGGCAGCACTTAGATCCTCTGTAAACTACCTCAGTGGAGACAAGCAACACAAATGAGTATTTGAAGGATATTATAAGGTAAGATCATATTGGCTTCTTACATTTTGCCAAATGACAAAACTACATTACAACTCAGAAAGAGTCTTGGAGAAGTTCTTCTGAAAAATGATATGCTTCCAAGTGTGGGGGGTTTATGATTTCCTTGTTCCACGTAATGTTCTTGGGTATCATGAGTAAATTTGGGAGACATGTAAATTCAGCTCCTCTAGACCCATGCAATTACATCAGAGGATCTAATATTTTACGGCACAAAGCTTGTGCACGTTGTCTCAACACAGATTATCCTATTGGGCTGCGGCTGCATAAGGGGCCAGTGGTTTGCTATAAAAATTGAAAGAAAACAGAGAAAAAACTTGTGTTTTGTTTGCTTTTGTCCTTCTCTGTGATTTTTGCACTATTTGAATTATTGAGCTGAAGAGGAATCTCTACCAATTTTCAGCAGCCTTTTTACAAATGCATTCCTGACCTTTGCAAATGAATGAATATTTGTCTGGAGGTTAGCTGGACTGCATGTGCCATGCCCAGATACATCTGCAAGTACTGTAAGCAGACACCGCTTCTGAAAATAGGATCCACAAAAGGTGTTGCTAAGTGAGTGTATGTAAAAACATTTTTGTGTAGCGCAGTTTTAAAAGCTCTGTCTGGTATGGAAATCGGAGAAAGGAGAAATAGCAAGTGTTCCTATTGTTGTAAATAAGCACTCATACTTACCTTGAAAGGGAGAGTTTTTGGAGCTAGTTTATTTTGTGTGTTTTGCAACTGATAGCACTCACATTTATCTTCCTGTATCTAGACACAGTGAAAAGAAAATGTCCCACAGATACAACATTTAAAACCCCCCATGTTTAGTAGGATGAAACATGTTAATAATTCACAGAATGCAGTGGGTATTTACTGTTACACTCTGCTTTGTCACTGCAGTCTAAAAAAAAAAAAGAAAAAGAAAAGTCACCAAACTAATTAAATTATATAAGGAAGACATCAAGAAACAATGCTAAAAGGAAATCATTTTTGACTGCAGTCTGTATTTATGATGAAGTAATGATGAGTAAATATGACTCAGTTTTCATTTGTTCAAAATTTACAAGATAATATGCATGCTCAGCAAAAGAAATATATAAATCCAGGCAACAGTACTATGTGAAAAGTAATTTTACACTGAGTTACAACATATGAACCTTGTTTTTTTTCCACACTGGATGAGCGTCTGTCTTACCATTTCTTGGCTGGTCTTCATATTTTTGTTCAGTAGCAGCACAGGAAAGTAAGCAAAATAGAACTAAAAGTTTGATGTCATTTTAAAAGCAAAGAGAAGCACTAGACAATGCCTGCTGTAAGCACAATGTTCATCCTGGCACAATGCAAAGAAAATGCAAAATCACTTCACTGAAATTTTAATGAACTCAGATGAGAACACTGCTGTTTAATGGACTTTATGCAGTGGTCTGAAGCTCATCCATTCACAGAGCAACTTTTCATGGGGTTGGCTTGGTTTGGTAATTTTCATTATCACTTGGATTCTGCTGCTTTTGAATGCTAGTCTGAATGCAACTGATCAAAAATAACCTAGCTTGTGCTTTTCTTTGTTCCAAGCCATGAAGTGAAGTGCACGGAGTACCAGAGAGGTACCACTGTAGTCATGTGAGGTCACGGTGAAGTAACAGTGTGGACAGGCCTGTCATATTACGAGCTTTCATAGTATGAGCTTTAGATAGCCAATCCTGGAAGTTCTGATCTCCAAGTGTTAAGCATTTTATTCTCCCTATCACTGTAGTTACCCACATGAACACAAATGAAATCATTTTTGTCTCCTGAGTACTTTCAATAGAAACTGGGAAAGGAAAACACTTTATTTTACTCTACTCTTGGTACAATTTTGTTTCTTTAACCTCAGACAAGTCTGCTGCTAGACTACCTCTGTTTTGACTTGACATGAGGACCAGCTTTGAGTTTAGTGTCAGTGTTGTGTAGATAGAGGTCTGCATTCTGGTGCTGGACTGGACTAGAGCAGGGTTTCAGGTAATGCAACTTTTAGGTTACATCACTTACTACCTGTGTCTTTCAAACATCAAAATAGGCACGTTTGATCTCTTGTTCTGAGTATTAGTATTTAATTTCTTAAAGTCAGTGCCTACACTAACACGAAGGCAATGAAGTCCTGAGCAAGCTTTGCATGAGACAGTGGACACTAAGCATGGTGTTATCATAATGATCATAAATATATGATCTGAGGTATAAGAACTTAATGCCACAGGACACCAAAAAAGGAAACACCCGCGTTCAGACAAAGCTGTACCTTGTCCTGTAGGATTACTTGATGTAATCTAAATCACAAAATAATTCATTTTAAGAACTGACTGGTTCGCAACTCAAAGTACTCTGGCTCTTGAGAGTTCCAGAAGCAGATTTCTGTCTTTCCATGCTTTAATTTTTGAAGGCCCCAGCACATACAAGTACATAGACAGGTATTTTGCTTAGTATCTGTTTCACTTCCCATAAATACCTTTATGCTAACAGAGCTACAGAGAGCGTGAGAGTGCCACTTTAGATTTTAACCCAGTGAACCTTGCATACCAATAGCAATCACAATAATACAAAGCCTTTTTCTGTATAAAATATTGTGCTTACCCAAATCAGATTGCAGGAATGGAAATGTTGACAAAATTCACAAGTTCCACTGTATGGAACCATTTTGAACGACTTTTAATTCACATGACAAATGTTTTAATTTTCATCATTAAAGGGCATTTTATTTAAATTGAAATATGTTTTCTAAATGCATAACAATGAAGCCTGATGTCTTAGCTACCCATACTCGTACCTCTGAGAAAAGAAAGTCTCATATACCCTAAATTCCACATTCTGGAGCAATTTAGGTCTCCTTAAAGATCACAGTTTGAACTACAAATGCAATAAGGGCTGCATCCTGCTGTAACTAAAATCCTTCCTAAGTCTACTTCTGCTTTTCAATCTCTCTAATTTTTCATTAGATCAAGAGTCACACATTTTTGTTGGCAGTAAAGAAATTCCAATTTGAACTGCTTTCTGTCTTCAATAGGAATTCTCCCAAAGTACAGAAATAAAAATGTAAAACTTTGCTGTGTTTCATTACTTTCATTCTTTTGAAAATTGCTTCTCTGAAAGCTCTGTGTGAAATTATTAGAAGACAGGTTTTGAAATGCTTGTGAAAGTAGATGCATATATGGGACTCAAAGGGCCTTATTTAAAAAAGAAATTTGCCAGTTACCCAGATCTCTGGTTGGTTATGCCCATTCAAGAATACAGAATCCATCATTTGTATGATTATTTTTACATCTGAACTTTTTTTATACTAGATAGACTTGAAACTTTCAGGGTCATTTGCCCAGCATGTAGTTGAATGTCCTGTGCTATAGATTCCAATTAGCAAGACCATGTTCAATGGTCCTACACCACCAATGCTGTCTAACTGCTTTCCACTTGGCTTTATATGTTTCTTCTTTGTTGCAGCTGCAACCAGGTCTATCTATCCTTTGATAGAAAAATTTCAATTACCCCAGGGAGAAGCTTTTAGCTTTATTAAGCATTGAAGTCTACACATTTGTTCTTCTGTTGAAGAGCAGTTCAAAAGGAGACTTTCTGAGGAAGTAATCTGAAAAATTAGGATAAATCTTGTGGACTTTCATTGCTAATGTTTTTTTCCTGTAATCTGAGCCTAAGAATCTGCCAACTCAATGTACGGTTAAGCATTCCTTTAACACTTTTAGCCTCTGACAGATGTTTCTTATACTTTACAACTAAATGGCTTTTCAGTAGTTTTTGAGACTGCTGTGCTCTCAGCATAAAATTGATGTCACAGGAGGTGGGATAGCTACACTCTAGCCTTGACAGATAGTGACAGAAAACTGTTCCCATCTGGTAGCTTCGTATTGGCCTTCTGAGTAAACTAATGGTTTCCTTTCTTAGATGATGGGTGTCAACTCATCATCTCCTTGTTACCAAGAATAACTTTAGTTATCCAAGAAAAAGCAAGGATTGCATACACCAGATCTCTAATCTGCCCTCACTTTGTTGTGGTTGGCCTCTCAGGGTCATGAGGTGGTCAAGTATCATGGAAGAAAGCTAATAATAACACTGTTGTAAGTCACATCTCTTTTGTGGATAAAAAAGGAGCTTCTTTTCCTAATGCTGTCAATCTTGTATTTTACTTCATTGGTGGGTTCATTTACGCAAGTAAATAAGGCTGTCATTTACGCTTTCTAATGTTTGAAAATCCCACAAAAGTTTCACGTCAGTGGTTTGAAATGGAATCTTTCATTATTGTCTCTATCTCGCAAATTAATTTATTACTCTATTTGAAGTCCTAAATGCCTCTTGAGTGAGCTGAACATACAGTCTAACAATCTACCCATAAAGAGCAAACACGAGTTACACATTTAAAGAAGATAATCTTTCAGTTGTATGGAAATCCTGTCACTCTTGCTTTTCTGTTTAAGCTTCACATAATAAAGCCTTTCTTTTTGCTTTCAGAAAAGTTTTGTTTCTTCCTCACTCACCCCTCTTCTGTGTGGCAGAGAAAAGTGACACATTAAATTGGGTCTGTGAAAAGGGCACACACCTAAATAAGATTAATATCACCGAACTAGAGAAACACTAGAGTTCTTGGGTGGAAAATATTTTCCTACGAATTTTCAGTAAAGAGTGAGGAGGAAACAAATAACTGTGGATACAGTCTTCCAAACCCACAGTCCCCCATCTGAAGCTGCTGCATGCCTTTTTATTTTTTTAAACACTATTAAGTAACAGCCACTATCAGTTTCAAACACAGACAGTAGAATTTACATAAGCAAAGCTCACCTGGCTAATTACTGCCCTATGTATGTACATATTACAATCAGCTATTAACACACAAGATTATATTGTGATAATACATCAAAGTACTACGACTGGAGATTCTGAATGAATTACTACTCATCATTCTTGTGCATCCCTCATAAGTCCAATATGCCACCTACATCTCTCTTAGAGACACACATGTTCTACCATCATTCTAGACAGAGGCATTGCACTTTTTCATAGTAACTCAACTAACAGCAAATACTCCCACTAAAACTAAAATAAAAAAAAAAGAGAAAAGAAAATCCCTGAACTGCTTGCTGTCTCTTAGGAGAATGCTATTTCATGATGCAATAAAAATAAATAAATAATAATAAAACAGAGGAAAAATAATTAATATTACAGAAATTAATTATGTATCAAAGTCCACAGACGGACTCCTGTTGACATCAAAGCTTCGGCTTCTCTTTGATAATGAGATTACACGATACTTGAATTTCTACACATTCTTCTCTGCAGAGTAGACTTATTACCACTGTCTGTCAATGAGTCTGCACAAAATTTGATCAGTTTAAAAGCAAAGGGTTTGTTTTTTGTACCACTGGGTTTGGAAAGCCTGCAACCCTACAGCTGGCACCATAACCCAGCAACTGAAACTGTAGTTAAAGCTTGTGTTTCCACTGTTTCATCATGTTATACATGCATAATGTTTTAGGCTTTCACTTCCAGTCAGTACCTCTGCCTTTCAAATTTCAATTTGTATCATCTATCCAGATTCATTCAGTACATGTGTACACATGTAACTACATGGAACTTAGAAAGCAATTCTGTTGACAGGACAAAAAAAAAAAAAAAAAAAAGAGGAAAAAATGCTGTCTTACTCTCTCACCCAGGTCTGGAAAAATTAGCTAAAGTAAAATGCAGTTAAAAGATGGTAGATAAGATTGAACATAATGAAAGAGTTAACTTCTTTATGGAAAAAAAGCATGCACCTGCCTACTCCCTTATCAGAATAGAAATAGTATCATAAAACAAATACCAAATCTTGCTTTGATACTCTCCATTTTCTCAAAAGCCTGGGAATATAGTCTGGTGACCTTTTGACATGTAACCTTTTAAGAGAAAATTGGGTATGCTGTAAGGGAGTGCAGTCCTTTTCGAGCTGTATTGGGCTGAGGTGCCAAGTCACTGTTCTAAAGTTCAAGTTACACATTGCTGAATCCGTCATTGCTAATACTGATGTATACAGCACGAAGATGGAGAAAGTACTAGAGGAAAGTCTAGCAGGTGGCAGACAGAGAGACATTTATATTAAGACTTACACTGAATTGTTAATTTTTAGTTATCAGCAAAGCCAAACTAAGAAACTGCGTGCTCAGCTGAGAGCATTACTGGTGCAGCTTGTTCATGCTTCAAAGATAACGCTTGCCTTCAGTATGAAATGCTGAGTTTTTTTTTTTTTTTCCCCTGGGTTTGAGCTCTTTGGTTCAAAATATATTGCTCAAAGTTGGTTACTAAATAAGCAACATTTTGTCCTCATCCCTGTCCAGACTTTTTGCCCACTTCCTCCTCCCTCATGTAGCAGCCTCCTACAGAAGTTAGGTCTATCTAGCAGCAGGTACTTCCAGAGGCTGTGAAAGCTAATTGAGAGGTAAAGAGGATAACTGCTTACACAGTGGAGGTGATGGTAGATCGTTTAGAAGATGAGTTGACAAGGGAAGACCGACCGATGTCATCTACCTGGACTTCCGTAAGGTCTGCAACACGGTCCCACATGACATCGTGATATCCAGCCTGAAGAGATGAAGGGTGGATCGAGGACTTGGATAAGGAATTCATTTGAAGGCTGCACCCAGGGAGTTGTGGTCAATGGCTCCATGTCCAGCTGGAGTATGGTGACGAGTGGTGTCCCTCAGGGGTCTGTCCTGGGACCAGCACAGGCAATGGGAATCAAGTGCACCCTCAGCAAGTTTGCAGACAACACTAAGAGAAGGAAGGGATGCCAGTCAAAGGGACCTGGCCAAGCTTGAGAAGTGGGCTCATGTGATCCTGGTGAGGTTCAACAAGGCCAAGTGCAAGGTGCTGCACCTGGTGTGGGGCAATCCAAGACACGAGCTGAGAGCAACCCAGTGGAGAAGGACTTTGGGGTTCTAGTGGACGAAAAGCTTGACATGAGGTCACTCAACAGAGCTGCTGCCTGTTGAAGCGGTGAAGGTGGATTTGACTGCTGTATGAAAGAGGGTGACAGCTGCTTGCTGGAAGAGGGAACACCATCAGCGGCTGCTGTAGACAGGAGGAGGAGCTGTGGGTTACAGGGCTTTGTAAAGCAGAGATCCAACTCTCACAGCTAACAAGGCTGTACATCTCTGGTTTGCATTACCACAGTGACAGCAAAAAACAGGTGAAGTCATCTTCAAATGAGCTGAATGCCTCAGCTACATCAGAAATTTCACACTGATCAGTATGTAAGATTATTTGGGTACAGTGGTTTCATCTAAATGGTACTTTCTCTTCTGTATACAATGATTTATAATTTTGAGCAACTTTTACTTCATGGACTTCACATTAAAGAACCTGTCATAATTTTCTATACCAGGGAACCGTTTATATTACCTACACGGAAGTCCTCCTCATTACACAATCTCCACATTCTATTAAGCAAAGATCTTTTTATTAATCAAATATTAGTTGGAGAATTGCCCTGCTATTAGCAATATTTCCAGAGCAACAAGCTTAGAGAATGTCCACTGGAGGCCAATCAAAGTACTGGTGAATCACTTTCTTTAGAATTTATGACTAACCAGTTTAGCCTACAGGGTAAGACTGCGAATGGGGGTACCTCTATGAGCCCACAGGAATGATCTGCAAAGCATAAGAAAAAAAAAGTTTTCCAACAGTGCTGGAGAAAACTTCAAAGAAGCCGGCTTGTGCTGCAAGGCTTCTGTGACAATCTCAGTAAGTGCTTTTCAACATCTTCAGTCATTGTCTCATTTCAGTACATTAGGACACCTCTATGCTTGATCATTATAGTAGTTCACAAAGCGAGGAGTAATTTATGTCTCTCTGGCTAACGACAGTTCCTCACAGGCTGAGAGGACCACTTCAATGAAGTGGCATTGTATCAGAGAGCTGGGCACTCGTGCACAGCAAATGTTTATGTCTTAATGCATTTTTTGCTCTCAAAAGAAAACATACATTTTATAGCCTTCTTGTATCATCTCTCTTCCTGCATTACTCCACTTCAAGATACTTTCCAGAACATGTCTTCAGTCCTTTTCTACATAAAACTAAACAGGAGGTCAGACAGTATACAAGTATATTATAGTCTCGGGCACAGGAACTCCCCTCTAAAGAAATATTCAAAAAGTCAGTGCAATAAAACAGGAAACAGGCAAAACAATAAGCCGATTAGCCTCTTGCAGTACGTAGCTGCTATTCAACTGGCAAATTAAATGGTGGGTAGAAAATAACACTACTACTATTACTATATCGATATTACTATGGAGAAGGCAGCAGCAGTCCTTGCCCTCATCCCATCAGCAACATTAGCTGGCACCAGCTAATGGGATGTCTACCATCAAGAGTTGTCCAAGCCTTTAAAGAATCTATTCAAAGCAGAGAAAGAACAGAGATGTTACCCAGGTGAAGGATGCAACGCCCTTTCTTTCACTGTGCTTTTTCATCCCACCGGTAGAATGGCTTTGTGTGTGAACCTGGCTACAGCATGGAGGGAGTAAAAGAGAGAATGCGCATATACATTTTGCAAAATTAACACCGCAGCGTTAAGTTCAATGGGAATCTCATTTTAATAGGAAAAAAACACTATATCCATGGAATCACTGTCTCCCTGGAACAGCTCCCCCAGCAGGTACTTGTACCTATAGGACAAGTGGCTAAGCAGTGCCTAATCCTCAGAAGGCTCTGATCTCATGGACTACACCGATTTGCAGCCATGAAGTTATACAGGACCTCAAAAGACATTAAGCGTCACAGTCCAAGTGGCACCTGGTATTCACCAGAAAATAGAAGCCTCAGCACATCTAACTGCAGAGCTTCAGAGCAGTCTCTGCAGCCCTGGGCATGGGCTTCTTTTTGCATTGTGAAGAAAGCCTGGTAATGAGAAGCACAGTGCCAACACCACCACTTGGTTCTAGGATTACTTCACCTTGTATTCCAAGAGACTATAAAGCCAGAGAACAGAAGAACTGCAATTTTTTTTGCAGGCTTCAATATGTTTTCCTTTATCTACCTTTATCCCTGCTTTTCCTTGGTGAGGAACATCCAAAATATTTCTAATTTAATTTTAGGATTTGAAATGCAGTTAGGCCCTTTCGTTATAAGCACCTGTAGTCTATCTGGGAAAAGTGCCAAAAAAACACTTTATAATAGTTTCAAGTAGTCTAAAGCAATAGTCTGATAAGCATACTTTTGAGAAAAGAAATGTATTAGCCACCACAAAAGAAACGAAATGAAAGGAGACTATATTTTTCTCCAAAAGTTTTGTTCAGGTGCTTTTTTTTTTTTATATTATTATTTCTCTGTTAAAATATTAACCATTTCTGAGTTACAGATTCGGCAGATGAAATTGTTCAGGGTTTATAATCAGAGAGCACATAATGAATTTTGCAGGGTTTACAGTCACTGTGGTACTGGTGATTGTATGATTTAATTCCACGATTTAATTACAATCCAATATCTCAATAGCTAACAAACATCTATTTAATATAACAAAATACTTCAGTTAGTATTCATTCAGTAAGTTTACTGCCTTAGCTTTCACTTTAGCTTAATACTAGTTATACCAGATCAATTTTCCTTCTTCTTTGTTTTTTTTAAGAGACTTAATATTAAAGACAAAATAATAAATAATGATTTTTTTTCCAATTAGCAGCATAGATCAAAAACCTTTCCTGATTGATAAACTATTAAGTGCTCAAAGAAAACAAACAAACAAACAAAAACAACTGATGGGACCCAAATTAGTGTTTGGATCTCTCATATATCCTACTTACCCCGATTGCATTCAGTCATCTCACTCAGCATACAAATTTGTATATTCGAACAATGCACACTCCCAAAGGATGTCAATGGAATCATCTCCATAATATGACCCTGTTATGGCACTGGGCAACAATCTGTGGTTGACACAATCCGCTCCTAACACAATTAAAACTGGACCAGACAATACTCTAATTAATCCTCAGGAAGCTTCTGTGACTGAGGCTAATACTCCAGCCAGCTGGAGAAAGTGTCCCATTTTGTTTAAGTCTATCCTCTGTCTCAGCAGTAAATTCTATTTTTTCCTGCATTTGAAGAGAATTCCTTCATACACCGGCTTTGCCTTAGTATTTGGCGCTTACATTTGGTGATGCATTACACTGCCTATCATGCAATCTCTGAGGGATACTTGGTTATTTGGTCATAATAGCATTAAAATACATAGGGTAGACACCCACAACAATATGAACAACAAACTTGCTATACTTAAATCATTCTCTGTAGAATTTGGCACAACCTCACCTGGCAGGAACATGAAAGTATTCCTGGATTGCTTAAGTTTTTCATCCACTCTCTCTCAGGAGAGGGAAAAACAGTGGAGCTGAGATTATGTAGTTCCACCGCCAGTCCCTCCCACTTCTACCTCCGGATCAGCCTTCTGTTGAGCTGGCACCTACAATGCTTTCTACTTAAACTATATTCAAAATGGGTTTTACCAAAACTTTGTATAATCTACAGTAAATGTTTTATTTTTTGCCTCAAAGTTCTTTGACCCATACTAAAATATATGAAGTCCTTCTGAACTGATACATACAAAACCTTCCGATTTTAAAGACTGAATATCTGCTGTGATTACTGTTACTCTCTTCTCTTGCAAAAAAAAAAAAAAAAAATGTAATCCTCTTAACAAACAAAAGCAAGATCCTTGACAGATATTCACAGGTGGAGATATTTAAGGATCAGTTTACCACACCCGGCTGGAGGGGCGGTGTTATTTACATTTTCTGCACATCAGTTTCTCATTAGCAAAAATGTACTGAGTGATAAAATGTAGCCTTACTTCACAAGTGATGCATCTCTAATGGTACCTGATATTTCACAATTGTTGTTAGTTTCTTCTTCTTTTGTAGTGCAAAAATGCCTACAGGAAATATGCATTTCATCCTCTCCAACTTTAATCTCCACAAACTTGTACAGGATGGATATTTGAATTTAGCATGAATACAATGAATCTCGTTTCTCTGTATTTTGTGGTGCTGCTGCCATCTAGAGTATGAAAGTAATACTGTGTCAAGAAATAGCAGCAGCAGTATTTAATTAATGGATTTTGTATTAACAGTGAGCAAGTATAATCATAATCATACATTTTCCCTATTTTGTTCCACTGCTGCCACCTAGAGTTAAAAAAATGTACGTTATTTTTCTAACTACAGATATTTAATTAGTGGCTATTTATATTTGTGGGCAATATCTTACTTTTCTATAATTTTCTCATTGCTTTGGCTTGTCTCTTTGTCCTGAATGTCAGTATTGCCCAAGTATTACATCTAATACTCCCTTTTAAAAGACTTATGAAAGTAGTTAAGCCAAGTCTTTAGTTTGTTGTGATTTTAGGCTTTTAAAGGTAATCTTTAAAGAAGACTGTAGTCTTCTGTATATAGAAAATATCCCTGCTCAACCTGACATTTTTTGTCCTGGTCAGAAGGCACCATTCATCATGAAAACCAGATTTAATATTCATATAAGAACCCCTGATCAGAACTAATACAGAAAAAAATAGGCTCTCATTGTCATTACTGACAGTCACTGTTACTCGTGTTAAAAATAAAATAATAAAATAAAATGAATAAAATAAAAATTCTATACAACTTGTGTGTGTGTGTGTGACACAGCAAACAACACACATGCCTTAGAACTGTAAAACAACCAATAAAAGAAAATAATGAATAATAGGTTACCAAATCTGCAGTCACTAGCACATGTGACCTCCTTGTATATTTGAAGGTTCAAAAGAAGTATCCTTTGATGCCTAGTAGGTAACTACAGAAATTCCTGGAAGAAATCCTAGGCATTCTTGTTCTTTTAGCCTATTTAATTTTTAGACAGCTTTGGATGACTGCACTGGAGGTAACAGCAACCCTCCAAGATCAAACATCCACCAACTCTTTACCTGGATTGTTCCTTCCTCTTTGCTGATGTAATCACTTTCATTATCCCTCTTCAGGTGGCCTCGACAGCTTACTTTGTTGGGAATCCTTAGCTTGTCATGTCTAGTGGAAACAGTGGCACTTTCTGTATCTTTGTTTGACAGCTCTATTACAGTGCCTCAAAACTCAGGAATTAAATACATAGGCCTCCCCAATATCTCTAATGGTGAATTTCATAAAAAAAAATAAAATAAAACCTTTTCTTGGATATTGATCACAGAACTTTCTCCAGCTGGCTGTTCTTGGTTCCTAGCTCGTCTAGCTGTGCCCCTTGCCTTCTTTCACCTACCTGTGAAGTAAAGCCAATGTCCTGGTTTTGTCTTTTCAAACTGTCTTTATGAAACCAGCCCTAGCTCTTGTCACAATGGCTTCACCTTCACAGCAACATGAAAGCCACACCTGCTTCTGTATACCCTGCAAATAGCTCGCCCCAGGAAGGCCTCTGCAGATAACACAGGTAGTCAAATGAAGCAAGGTTTTATTCTCAGGGTGGCGGCGTTTGTCTTTTTGGTTGGAACGTGGAAACTTTAGAATAATACATCCAATCAGTTCCACAATTTCTCAAAGAATGCCCTAGGCATAAATGCATAGCTATTTACAGATTTAGGTAGAATTGAATTAAAAAGAAAGCTAAACAGGGAATATAGGGAGCTCCAGATACAGAGCTGGCAGAACCAGAAGCTTCAGTATGTTCTGTAATTGTCTGCAGATCAAAGCTATTAACAGCATGCGGTATAACAACAAAATACCTCATCTCTGCTTGTCTTCTCATTGTGGAAATGACAGAAGTAATAGCAGAGTGAAAGATGGGTCTGGAGGAAAGAGCCACAAGGGTCCAGTACGTGTAAAGGATAAAGAGAGAATGGTATGGGGGTGGAAAGAGCCCCCATGAGGGTGGAAGGAAGGACAAAGACCTGGCGACGTCCAGGCACTAGGAGAGCACAAGCAGCCTCTCACGCAGTGAAGGGGGGAGCTTCGGGGTGCTCCTAAATACCTGACAGGAAAGTGGTGGACAGCACCAAGCTATATAGATGAATATAAAAACTGCTTCATGTAAGGAATGAGAATGGCCTAAAAAGCAGTATCCTGAAGAATTCCTCATGATGAATAGTGATTACCATATAAGATTATAGGAGAAAAATAATCCCAAACAGGTTTAGAAATAGCCTTTGTATTAAAGTACGACAAAAGTGTTGGCAATAGGCTGTTATCTCCTAGCCTCACTAGCCTCAGCTATATCTGAGTAATGAGGAGAAAGAAAAAAAATAAAAGAAAAAGAAAAGTTGTGTAAACTATATAATCACTGCCTCTAGTAGCTACTATCACCTCTTTGTCATAGTGTCTGTGTCCTCTTAGAGTACCCTGAGTTTTGTTTAAGGAGCTTCTGTTCTTTCTGTAAAATTGACCCAGGAGTGAATGCTAATACATGATTTTTATCAGAATGAGCTATCCATTATCTTCCTGGGTTAGCAACCACTTTCTGAAATTCATCTTTTTTTCAGTTTGAAAAGGGGTTCCTTTGTTATCATGTTTCATTTGGTCTGCAGTGGCTTAATCATTTTAGGGCCTCTTGTTTTTGTTAGGTATTGGCAACATTTGGCTTTCCTTTGGCCTCTAAGTCTCAAAACTGGTAATTCTAATGTCTGTTACTTTCAGATTAAGAAAAAGGTATTATGTTGTTGACACTTCTTAAAAAAAAATAAAAATCAATGTCTCTGGTATTTATGCTGATTTTTTTTCTAATATTTGTGACTATAAGGGACACAGTATATAAAACTTCTACTGATATAACAGAGAATAGCAAAAATGAAGCAATTGTAACATGTAAGCCTTTATCTATAAACTTGAATAGAACCCCATCCTAGCCAAATTATGATAAGCCTTTGTTATTTGACATATTCTATTAGAACTCAATATTTAAAATACAAATGAGAATCAGTAGATTGTACCACTGCGTGATCGTCTAGCAGAAAGATTCATCCTGCATAAGCTTCTTGAAGTTTTTTTTTTCCACTGTTAGACTTAAAAAAAATCAAGAATTTGTTTCGGTAACTTCTGTATTTTTTCTCCCTGTGCCAGTCTTCCTTGTAACATATCCATCGTACTGTCCTTAAGCTTCGGCCTGAGTGGAACATGCAACTCGTCACTGACAAGTACCACAGCACATAATTGTCCTTTATAAGGCTCCCCTTGTTTTGTGCAACTCTCCTTCCTTTTGGTGCTCTGAAATATTTGCCATGAGTACATCTTTCATGTGGCTAGTTTAGTTTTTTTCTGACATTTGGTCCTTTTGCATAGTACAATCTGTCTCTCAAAGTATGGGACTAAGTAGTTTTACTTCAAATAAGCAGTGCAAGGATAATTACTTATTCTATTTCTAGAGCCCTGAAGATTCAGCTCATGGCATTTTCATGGCTCTTAACTTTTTTTTTTTTTTTTTTTTTAACAGTGAGCTTATTATTACCTTAGTAGATGTCTTAATTTACTCAGTAACTATTATTTTAACCACTGAACTTTCTTCCAGTATTGACAGTTCAGCACACTGGAATTTATATCAATGTGATATCTTTTGCTTAAAGCATATAAAGAACTTAACAAAGTTCTTAAGAGATTTAAGAAAAGCATTTTCATCCTGATCAGCAGACAGAGTATACCTAATAGTATGATAGCTGATAGTGCGATTCTGCAGCTTATTCTTCAATCCAAATTCACATGGGATCCCTGTTGAATTGTTTCAAGTGCTATTTTCATCTTCTTGTAATGTGATTCAAAATGGTTCAGACATAAGAGTTCCCATTCTGATTACATTATTAAACAAGCATAGCTTTTGCTTTTGACAGTAAATGGTCAGGCTCATAATGCCTCTAGTAATTATCTCTCACTGAATACCAATATTTATTTTGAAATTTACATCCAGGAACTAATCAGTCACAAAATCCTGCTTTGAAAATGTATTTACAGCCTCAGAGAGAACTGCTCCCCTGTGATCACAGCTTTGTCCTCAAGCTGTTTGTTCATATATGTGTGTTTGCTCTTATAGCTTAACATTTTTTCTTGAGTGGTGCATGTTTGCATTTTACAAGCAAGTCATACAAAGTAGAGAAAGGCAGCACAGTTTATTAGACCAAATGCTGTAAATGGGAAAAAGACAAGCTTTCCAGTGCAAACCCCTGTCTTTAGGTTTCAAATAGACACAGCAAAATGTGAACTAAGGTTTATCACAATTATACTAGTGTAGCTAGATGCAACATTGCATCCCTTTTCACAAAGCGGTTTTGAAATATTTTGCAGTTGAAATATTTTACAGTTGTCCTACATTTATGAAAAACAATTTGTCCTTTTTAACTGTTTGTCTAACTCTGTTTTCTGTAGTTGTGCCAAAGTATATATTTCTAATGAGTGCAGTTCAAGTCTGGAACTGTTTGCTAACGCTATCATTTGAAAAGAAGATAGTATCTCTCAAAATATTCACAGACAATTTCCTGCAATAACTGCTTTGGCCTATTTATTCTTTTTACCATAAACAGTTGGTCTGATCAACCTCACAATATGTAGATTCACACTTAGCAAATTCAGATTTCACTTAGCAAAGTCTGAAACATAATGAACAATGATCTTATCCAACTATTTATTATTAAAAAAAAGTACTTTTGCCAATTAATATTGTTTTTCAAAAGAGTGGTGAAATATATTCCCTTTAAAAGCTACTGTACAGCAAAAGACATGTTCTAACTCCCATCCCTGGAACAACTTCAGTACTTTATCCCATACCTGACTGTTGAATAAGACAGAGTCCTGGCTGCAATGGCCTAACATGTAACCTCTGAACTAAGGAATCACAGCCATCCATCCTTTCGCTGGCTCAGTAAATGTCTAAACTGCAATGGCCTCCACAGAAGAAACCTGCGCAGGTACTGCACGTGTCTGACCTGTGATTCACCATAATGCAGAGGCTGAACTTCAGGCAGAACTTCAGGCATTTGGGATATACACACCTCCAACATTAGATGGCAACTACATGGAGCGACTGTGGAGATCCATGTAAATTTTGGTAATAAAGACCCATTTTGAAAACACGCCCATTCTACAGTGAATAGATAATAAATCCCTCCTAAGATTTTTCATCAAAGTAATCACAGTTTGTACTGTGAATTGTGTCAGAATTGCATATCTTTGTTATTTAGTGCTGGGGTTATCTTACAGAAAAGAGCTAGGTTTAACAGCAGGCAAACCAAACCAAACCAAATCAAACCAAACTAAACCCAAAACCAAAACCAAAACCAAAACCAACCAAACAAAAAAACTAACAACAATAACAACAACAACAACAAACAGCTTGGTGCACTTGTTTAAAAAGTCTATGCTCTGAAGTTTTGTCTAATCTCTACTTATCATTTAGCTATTCCAGCATATTTTCCGTTGTGGGGTATTTTATTCTAGAATAATATTATTTCAGAAGAATTATTGCTATTCTAAACCAGAGAATTTATTTCGGAATAAAGTCACTTACAATCTGAAATAATACTTATGTGGGGGAATTAGTCCAGAGTGGCAAAAGTGAAATAATTTTTCTGGGATGGTTATAAAAGCCAATTTCTTAGTGTTGCCAAACTGTGAACCAGCAGAACATGACCAAAATGCAGCTCTTACATGCTTGAGGTGGTAGATTAATTAGAGCAGTGAAAAAGCAGAAAATGCATTGAAGTTGTGTGTTTGGATGGCTATTTCCCATGCTATTAGCTATGTTTACGGTATCATTATCATAATTTTATCATTATTTAGTTGTACTATAGTAAGTCCAGAGACTTGAATGAGGCTACTTTGCTAGTTAGTGTTCAGGCAGACTTGACGTGGCATTCCCTTCCAGAAGGAACTAGGTAAGCCATGTAAGTAACCACAGAAAAGTAATAACTTCAAAACATGCTCACATGAGGAATTATCCCACTGAAGTTCAAGATTTGAGGCCTGAATTTAGAATCAGTTTGGCCTTTTGTCTTCAAACAAGTTTTTTTTCCCTATTGCCCAGTTCTTTTTTCTTCTATCTGATATCACTGTGAAGACATAAAACTGAATTTGCAAAATCACAGCCATTTCCATGGCAACAGATTGTGATGTTATGAGGTGCACTGTTGCAGCAAACAAAAGAAGTGACCAAGCTGTTGGGATAAAGAAGGAGTGGGAGTATTTTATAACCATAAAGATGTATTTGCCGGTTATTGTCATATCTATTTCATAGACATTCACTCTCTCTTTCCTCTGAGGCCATAATCCTTTACATAAGTTAAAATGATGAGTTAAAGGGCTGATCTAATAAACAGTAAAGTCAATGCAAAGTCTGCCACTGTTTTCTAGGGAAGTGGATGGACAAGAGAACATGGCACCATGAATGGGACTTAGTTCTAAGTATTATTATTCCTGTTCAAAGGGGACATAAAGTAACTTGATGCCTCGTGATTTATCCAACATTATGTACTAGACATACGAAAGACCTATCATGGGACTGGAAAATTACAGAACTCCTGTCCTTTTTTGTTGTTTGTTTTAATAAATTACAATCTAGCTTTAATACTCCACCAACTCTTCAGGCTTTTATCTGTCCAACAAGGTGAATTCTACTCAGAAATAGTGAGTTGCTATACTCTTTAGGAGATACAATTATTCTTAATATTATGGGTTAAATTTAAAACTTGCTTTACAGTCCAAGCTTAAATGCACATTTATATTTCCATAAATTCCACAAAATTAGGATAAAGAAATAAGAGGGAAAGTTAATTCTGTTGCCTTATATCAGTAACTAACTTGAATATAAGTATTATATATAATAATAATAAACTATTATATATAATAATAATAAATATTATTTGTAAAAATATAAATGTTATCTTTAAAACTATGGAAATCAGTTCTGCTGTCATTGATGTCAATGGAGATTTTGTTTCCATCATCCCCACTGCCAGGTTTATATTAAAAAAAACCACCACCACCACCACCAACAACAACAAAAACATTTTATTATAAAGATATATATATATTTTGAAAGTGCCCCTTTGATAAATGGCGGCAGCAGAATGAAATCTCTGAATAAGCTCTTTGAAGCCTGCAGTTTTATGAGCTCAATGCCTTCTGAAGCTCCTAAAGCAGTCATAGACAAGTGGAGGCAGCTAAGGCTTTGCACGCTTACTTCAAACGTAAGTGAGTGACTAAGTTAAGATGGCCATTAAAACTTCAAAGGTGAAGTGTGACCTGAGTATTACTTGTGATAGTACAAAATTTGCTAGTGAGTGGATCTGATCAACTTTTTCTTTTTTTTTTTTTTAATTATAGTCTCTCTGTCAAATGCCATGACTTAGATATTCTGTCTCAAATAAAGTTTTATTCCTAAGATTTCACTTCAGATACGAGTAAAAGCAAGCACTTTCAAGCACTATCTGGATATTCATATGATGTTGGCTCCCCCTCCTTGCTTCCAGCTGAAGCTCGTCTCTATCTTGCTAAAGATGCTGTCTTCATAAGCTATTCTCTTCTTCCTATCTGTCATGGTATTTTTGCCCAGAAAGCCTTTCCTTCTTCATGCCATAAAATTTCTTACAAATTCCTCTTCACAGCTCACTTTTTGACCAGTATTTCTCAAACTATGAGCAAACCTTAAGTTAATTGGACAGCTTACTTGCATGCATAAAGTTGGATGTTTGAGCCCAGAAGTTACTGCTTACTGGTCATCCAGAAACGTAGAAAAATGTGGGAATGCTTGTTACCCATCTGGAAGGTTACCATTTTGATAGACCAGTCACGGGGAGAATGGAAATGATCAAACAAAATGTACATCAACTGCTAATGAGGGTGGTATTCGGTGAAAAACACTCTGAGAACCATTGCCACAGCCAAAAGTAATTTCTCCAGAATCCACAGATCTTTCATTTTTAAGTATTTTGTTTAGAAAATTACATGACCCCTGACTGCATATATACTGTAGAAAAGAAATATGCTAGGAAGCTGAAAATATAGGACATTTAAGTGGTTTTGAAGTGGAATTTAAGGCTCATTAATAGAGACTTAGGTTCCATTACTGGAGGAAGCTTTCAACGGCAGCAGAGAGCTTAGAAACTTTTGAACTCTGCAATTCCCAGTTTAGAAAATACAAACTGTCTTTAGAACAAAAAAGGATCCTTCTGTCTTCAAATGAGTTCTTGTCCCCTCCCATTAGCTGTAAGAAGCCTTTTTGCTTGCCAGAGTATCTGCAGGAATGTCAGTCATAGTTTTTCTAGCTATAAGCAATGATAAATGGACACATTTCTCTTATTGTTTTAGCAAGCAAGGTCCCCTGTAATTAGGAGAATTCAAATGCAGGTGCAATGGCATGAGTCCCTAAAACTGATGAAGGGAAAAGTACTTTAGACAAAACACTTAAAATACCAATCTTTCAACTGTTTTATTAATGTAATATATTGCTCACAACAGAGAGATGACTATGAATTTGATATGATGTAATGTAGAGTGAGCATAAATTATGTTGTTAATGTAAAATGAATGTTATGTAAATGAATGTTATGTAAAATGAATTTGAAATATTGTTTAAAAATCTTCTCTGTGCAGTTCCTGATTATTAGATTGACACTAAATAATTCGTAAAACCAAGTAGAAAGTTTCATGTCCATTAGTCAGAAATCTATCTCCAGAGATAATACAAATATTACATAGTAACAGTTGAGTCAATAAAATCAGTCTTACTAGATTAAAAAAAAAAAAGCAGAAAAGTTTTTGTTTTTTAAAAAAATGAATTTTCAGTTGGAAATTCACAGAATCACAGAATACTTGAGGTTGGAAGGGACCTGTGGAGATAATCAAGCAGGGTCACCCAGAGCACGTTGCACAGGATGGCATCTAGGCAGGTTTTAATTATGTCCAGAGAAGGAGACACCACAGCCTTTCTGGGCAACCTGTGCCAGTGCTCTGTCACCCGCACAGTAAGGGAGGGTTTTCTCATATTTAGCTGGAACTCCCATGGAAATTCATGAGATAAGCAACAACTATCAACTCAGAGAACCAACTACAAGTAATCTCTGAAAAAGATGGCGTAAAATCTTCATGGGGTAAAACACAATGAAGTCAGCACCTGTGGCTAAGTTGTCTGAAAGGTCCCACGTGAGAAGTAGGAAAGGAGTCTCAATCACGGGGGATTTCTCTTTGAAAATATACATCCATTTTGCAGTCAAGAACTTTATATTTGGCTTTGCTAGAATTCCTGCATCATTTTCACAATTAAGCTTTTATAATGTTAAGATTAAATTTAGATGAAACAGGCAATTATGGAATACATTGTTGCTTCTCCAGAAGAAACCCTAGACTTTTAAAAGTTAACCGGAAGTGAGCTTAATTGCCCCTATGGTATTCTGCCAGGAGGCACTTCCATGGCTGTTGTTTACAAGTATCATCTTCAAGAGAAATCTGCTATAGCCAATATAAACCAGTGAAAACAGCAAGCAGCCAACAAATGGACCTTAATGTTGGCCATCTCAGCTTTCACAGAACACAGTAAGGCATCAAAATAAAAGCTATTAAAAAAAAAAAAAAGTCCTGATTTATTACTGAAGGTGATTTTCTAGGTAGTGGGCACCATTTGATATTACTCAAATGAATATTTGTTTTATGAAAGTACAGCTCTACAGCTCTACATGTACATATACATCACAAATTAGTTTGTAGCATTCTTACAAGTCCTCCATGATGGTGTATTTGGAGCAACCTGCAGTGACCAGTCCAGTAGGAAGTGCTGAGAACATAAGATTTGCCATCCTGGACTGAACAAAAGGTCTCTTCTGTAATTATTTCCTGACAGTGGCCAACAGCAAATGTTCAGCAGCAGCAGCAAATGTTCTTACTATAGGGCAAGGAAAGACAAAGGCAAATTCCCTTTAGAATGTGTTGGTGCCTTGTAAAAAAAACCAGAGGTATGTTTCATTGGAGGCTTGTGAACAGATGTTTGGCCATGTCTGCATCTATCTTTGGGAGTAATTGCAATGAAATCTTGCAGAACAGATAACATATCTCCAACCTATTGCTTTCTGAAGGATCTCCAAGGATTAGAAGCAAGGGACAGCACCTGTTCTCTGGGACTTATATTCATCCAATCTGTGGCCCTTTATGCCTCCTTCCTTTTAAATACAGGAACCCAAGAGGAGAAATAGTACCACATCATATTGACCACATCCATTAATGAGAAACAAGAATTTCTGATCTTAAGAACATGATATAATAAAGTAATGAATTACTAGGTCATTTGGAATCAGCTACTAGTTTCAAGCTTTATTGCTTTAATGACAACTAGCAGACTTCATTTTTTAAAATTAAATAAATAACTGTGTCATACCACCACTTAATCGCAGAATCACAGAATCATAGACTACGCTGAGTTGGAAGGGACCCACAGGGATCAGACGCAACTATTTATCCCTTTCTTCTCATGCCTGAAGAACCACCTCCAAATCTCCATAATTAAAGGAATTTTGCATAGAGATTTGTACTTCCCAGATATGCAAAGGCCTAACTTACTTTCCTTCAATACTCCTTCAAACATTCCTGTATTCATTTAACAACAACAACAACAAAAAAGTATGTATATCATGGCTGTTATATTTATATATGTGTGTATATCTATACAGACACACAAATTTATACTTATGCAAATATACCTACATATAAATGTACAGGGATTGCTTGAGATGCTTGCTCAGGCCATGCACAGTAGCTCATGTTGATGTATAATGAAGCACCACTAGACAGAACAGTCACTTGTGGCAGGTAGCTAAGAAATTTCAATAAAGTAAACTCTCAGTATTATCAAAATTATACATTTGGGGCTGTTAGCATGGCCTAGAAAAAGATGAGGACAGGCTCATCTCATTAAATGAGAAGAAATAGTGGAATTAGCTTGAATCTAATTACAAGCCACACTATCTAATGTAAAAACATGACTGTTTTTTCACTCCCATTCATTTTGGCTAGTAATTAGTTTTGGCCTCTAAAATGCCACCCTTTAATCATCCAAACACAGATGTGATTTGCCGTGCAATTTAATCTTGCTTTAATGAAGAACTAATGGACGCATCGCAAATTACTTTCCCTGTTGGAGAAAAATTCTATTTCCTGCTTTTCAAAAGATCAAGAGTATCTTGTGATAATAGCCCAAGCGGCCCTGGCAGCCTCGTCGCACAGAGCAAACAAGCTCTTTTACTCAACTCCCAATTCAATGGAGAAAAAGAGGCTACAATTAGCAACAAAGCAGGGGAAACGCGGCATTACAGCCGAATCACTTTCTGCAGCTCAACCCCCAGCAACCACTGCCTTGTTAGAGCCAGGTCTAAAGTGTCAGGAGCGAACAATGTGCTGTGATAAATTACTCTCTTCAAACAGCTGCACTGCTAATTTTCAATTATACACACAAATGGCTCTCAGATTGGAAGAAAATGGAGTGCATGGGGAGAACAGTAGTAGATTTCTATGTTTGTTTGGTGGTGAGTGTGGAGGCGGGAGAGTGACATCCTGAAAAGAAAGCTGTAGCATGTGGAGTTGGTATTTCAACACCGGATGATGAGCCCTCCCAAATCTTACAGAACCTGGTGGCTTCCTTCTCACATCTATGCTAGGCTGATGGAGAAAAAGACACAGAACCAGTTAGATCCACTTTTAGAATAAAAAAACTTTGACCATTGGCTACATCAGCAGCCTTTGCAGCAGATGCAAGACAGCTGAACAAGTTGGAAACAGAGGTTTGAATCCCAGAAGAGCTGATTCCCTTTCTCAGCTTTTTAACAAAAGGGCAGTGGATTCCTTGTGCATCTTGAAGAGGGAGATGTGCTGAAGTAGGTGAACCCATGATTCTGTGTGGACACTGATGATATGTGTTTCATACCACCACAAATTTGCCCATGATCAAGGTAAAACTCTTTGCCATACAATCAACAACCGTACCACATCCTGATGCTGTAGGATTCAGATAACAAATTCTACAGAATTTATTTGGGCAAAAGATGCTACTGAAAATGTTTAGGAGTTTTGTTTAAGTCATGATTCCTATTTCTTAAACATCTGGGATGAAAAAGCAAATATGAAGGAACACTTAGGATTACTGTAAACAAGATGTGTCTCAGCTTCAACTAAAAAAAAAAAAATCTAGTCAATTTTTTAATGCCTTACAAACCTTCATTGTCCCATTGAAGACAACAGGTATACTTGATTTTGGCCCAACATAAGAAAGTTTTGATTGATGTTTAATCATGATTTGTTTTCTGAAAGATGGGGAACAAGTATCAGACCTCCGCAAAATCAAGCAGCTTGCATCAAGGTAATGAGTTCAGAATAAGTTTCACCAAAACCAGGAAAAATACAGCTGTTTTCCTTGCGCCATTTTGCCTGACCTTAGTTTTGATGAATAGCAGCAATTTTTTAGTGGGGGAAGTGTGTTTTGAATTTGTATGACTAAATTGAAATAACCTTTCAAATCATTTTCTTTAAGATTTGATACTCAGGTTTTGTGATTTGATCCTTGATATCAGAATTGGACTCCGGAAAGTAAACATTTCAAATCATTTCAAAATCTTGGGCAATTTGTACATTTTCATATGGGCAGAGAGAGAAAAAGTGATTTTGACAGATCGGAGTAGTGAATCTGCAATTTGAAAATGGCAATGTTGCCTGAACCAATGGCAAGTTTCCTAAAATACTTTGTTTGTAGTATAACATCAGCCTTTTGCCAAAAATGGCCATTCAGCACAGCTCTCATAAAGGCACAGGAAAGAGAATAGCTCAGTGTATAAAAGGCAAACACGCAAAGCTAGATTCTCAACAACTGCGTTATTGTAGTTCCTTTGATTTCATTATGAAACAACAGCACTGTGATTTACATCCTCTAAAGTTCTGATTCATAATGTTCTCTCTTTGCACACCTTCATTAGCATCATACTAACCCTAAATTCAGAGGGAGTTTTGAAACAGATTTTACGGTAACTGCAGTCCATGGTATCCCTGAGACAGTCAAATATGACATACGTTATTAAAATGTTTGTGGAAAAGGTTGGCAAAGTCATCATATTTGTTTTATAAATAGCTATCATTTCAAATGAAATGGGCAAAAAAAAAATAGTTGATTTTAATACTTTTCAGCCTAGCTTTTTTTTTTTTTTACTTCCAATAAATACTAATATTGTCTCATAATTATAAAGCACATTACCATACAAAAAGGATTATTTTTAAATTTAAAAATGCCAGTCACAATTTAAAATTACTTTTCTCAAATATGGCTCCTCAGAGAAGCTAAAGAGAGAAGAGAAAGTAAGGGGGGGTTGGAATGAGAGGGGCAGAGAGAGAGGATGCAATATTGAATTGTAACAAGACACTTTTATTTTTTTGCTGAAGTGGGATTTCACTCCCTCTAGTTCATAATCGTTACAGAAATTTAAACCTCAAACCATTTCAGTCCAAGCTTATACTAAGCTTGTTAGTGGTTTCTGATGCTGCATATGATAGTGCTACAGCATTACCATAAATCAGCAGAATTAACTATGATCTTCAGAAGCATGCCTGAAAGTGGGTGACAGAAGTCTGCAATTTGGTGCTCTGAATATTATGATAACATTCTATATTAAATGTTTATAATCTACTTAGAGCTGAGCTTCAAGTATATTTTATATTTGTGCTTTACCCAATATTAGAAATCACGGACTATTATGGCCTTCCATGTCTATGTTGTTTGTAATATCCAAAATTATAGAAAATACAAAAACACAAAGTGACCAAGAGTTTGTTTTCTTACCAATGCAATGTTATAAATATTAAGAAGTTAAAGTTTACCTACAGGTTTGAACATTTAAATGTACCTAGCAATAAATATACTTTACTCCTTTCCATTCATAAATAAAATAATCTACAGCACTGACCGGATTTTAGAAACTCCATCCTAATACAATTTAGAAACTCTCTGCTGGTGTTGGAGATACAGACTCAATTTTCCTTCCAGTCTTCATAAAAGTAACATATCTAAATTATTCATCTAAGAGTAAATAATGATGATGATTTGCAGAGAATAAAATTACAAACTCAACAGTTTTGCTGGCCAGTATAAAAATCAAGGTCGCCACCTTACACAAATAAATACTCTGATCCTAAGCAAGCATGATCCAAAATTTAAAAAAAAAAAAAATAGCCCTGTCTGTACTAGGTAGAGGATCCCGTTGCTATCCTCTCAACTTAAAAAATAAAAAATAAAAAATAAATAAAAAAAATTGAAGTATCTAGTATTTTTCTACATATATATATATAATTACAACTGGCTGCAGGATAGCAGAAGTACATGCTTTTTTTATCACAGACTTGCTGCATAAACAGTCTGAGAGACACAAATTATATCCTCAAATCAATATCTCCGGGCATTCTAGCAAAAGTAGGTCAAATTTATACCAGCTGATAATCTAACTTCATGACTTTTCAAGCAATTCTGAGCAAGAGCTAGAAAACAATGCTGCCTATATTGCTGAAAAGTGTGTTTAAGAGCAGCTTACTTCAGATGTAAACTACCAGAAATATGAACTAAGTAGGTGCTACTGCACATTTTTGTGGAAGGACCAATACAAACATCAACAGGCTGAGCTTGCTGCACTAGTTACTAGACATGGAAGGCAAAACAAGGATACCTGACATATTTTGTTGTGCAACAAGATGAATTAAGCCTGATTCAGAAAAAGTTTTATAATTAACAGACAAGAAAAACAGAAATGAACAAGTCCGTCGCTGTTTCTGCACCATCATTAGGCCCCAAATTGCCTACCATCACCAGCAACAAATGGCAAATGGAACCAAAATACCACCTCCATAGCATATGAGCCCTGTGCTCTCCTGTACGGCCAGATTATTAGCACCCTGCCTGGTACACTCTTAACACAGCTTACAAGGCAGGTGAAGAGACCAAAGGGGACTGTGCTGTGTTTGGGGATGCTCTTTCAGAGCAGCATAGGGCAGCAGCCAGGATTCTCGGTGATTCGGTCCTTCTACAAGTAAGCACATTCTCTTATCTCACACTGGTTCTGTTCAATATGCCCAGGGCTTTTTATGATCTCAGCTATGATCTTATCTTGCTTCTGGAAAGATTCAAAGAACACCAAACAACACAACATGTTTGTAAAAGTATGGAAAAATGGGAATTAAGGGCAAATATGTTGGAAAGTTTAAAAGTAGCATTCAATGTTTTGGATTGGTAATTGCTGAAAAGGAAATTATCTTCTGCAAAGATCGCTTCACAAATTCTAACAAGGCTGTAGGACCTATTGATCTGCTGTGTAAGTGCTGGTCATGCAAGTTACAGCTGCGCAGAGACAGCCCAGCCAGCGTTTCAGTTTTTCTCAGTTCCCCTCTCTTTCTTTCACACATGTGCATCCCACACTTGCCTCTAACAATTGTGAAATTTTGTCTGATTTTTTTTTTTTGTTATTTTTTTGTTAACACAAAATAAATTTGTATGTCTGCATAGTCCATGAATCTTGAAGATGAATTAAAGCTGAAAATAAGGACAAATTGACACAGCAACATCTGTGGATGACATTTTCACACATATGTATCATAAAGTGAAAGAGCACGGTGTGCCTGGTTCATCCCTAATAAGAATAAACAGAGTCTATTCAGTGTGCTCTCTCCCAGCCAAGACTGCCCACCTGTGCTCTACACTCGCCACAGGAAACCATGCACGGGTGCCTATGGGTTCTGCCCGGATGGGCTGGTTTTCGCCTTGTAGATCCATACATAGTTAAATCATATTGATTCCTCTGTGGTTCAGTACTAGCGAATGACCTTGAAGGTGCAGCTTTAGCATTGCTAAAGATGAACTACACCAATGGACAATAGCTACTCACCATGATACATGGCAGGTAAATGAGAAGCAAATGCCACCTCTTCTTTCATTACTTTCATCCCCACTCCAGGCTATTTTGGAGGTTCTTTACACACTTTTTTGTTCCGAATACTTAGAAGTGTAGATGAAAACTCCAGTGAGTGGGTTTCCTGTAAGTTTTATTAGAGCTTTTAAGTTTCTTTAAGCTGTAGCATCTTCCAAAGTGAAGGACGAAAGCAGGGATTTACCCTCACGACATGCACTGAAATATATTTTTTGTGCTAGTATGAAAACTATGAATTAGCATATGGTGATGTTCCTGAAATTAGAAGCCCCATGGACTAACCACTTTATGATATTTATGCTTTGCTTCATAATGCATTCTCCACAGATGAATCAAAGGGCCAAATGCAATTGCTGTTGTGAGATAATAAAGCATGAAGTGGTGTGCTTGGAATTAAATTTACATAAGATGAAAGATGGTGGAAAGTTTATGATGATAGTAACAATCGGTGAGCATACTGTGGTTCTGGCTTCTCAGAAACGGCTGAACAAAGTACCGCATCATGAGCATGAATAATTAAAGCAGTATCTGGGGATTCAATCAATTTAAAAAGGAAGAAGGAAAGTTTTCTTGTATTTTCCTGGCTTTTATAAACAGAGCTGTCCAGGACCCATATCAGAGTTATTTCCCAAAAATAGTCTCATAATATTGTGTGGTTTGCTGTTCCTGTGTTCGCTTCTCTCACAGAGAAGTGTCTTATAGTTAGCAGAACATCTACTGGATTAAGCTAGGCAGAATTCTGCACAGAGCACATGGATTCAGGTCAGTCTATAGTTTCAGCCTTTTCATTTTCATTTTTCACTCTGTGAGTGAGACAGCCTTGTGTCTCTGACCCCTCTCTGCTGCTCTGGAAAGTCACTGCAAAGAGGCAGCCCCTTACCTTGTAGACTATGGTCACTGCAATTGTGTCACAGTGTGTCACAGGGACTTCTGCCTGTCCCACTGCCCAATGCTTTGTGAGCCCTCAGAATGGAAACACACACGGTGATAATTATTATCATTCACATATTCAAAGTACCTCAACAATCAGTACTCCTCTTATGCTCACATCATCTTCCTTGCACCTGGGGGAAACTGAGGCATGGAGAAATTAAAATGTTTCAAACCCAACTTTTGCTTTCTGGAACACAAGGCATCCAGTTTCAAAGACTTTGTAAGTCTGCAGCATTAAGGTGAAGTTATATTCAAGGCATGTGAATGCTCGGGCCTTTTAGAGGAATAGCTAGTTGGGGACAGAAAATTAGAGATTCCCTCAAAAAGCAGATGGCCCCCCACTTGGTGTCATGTGGCACTTTTGTGGAACAGGAAAGACTGGAATTCAGGACTTCTCAACCCTTAAATTTATTCAGCCATTAAACCTACTTAAAATAGTCATTATTAGATAATAATGACACTCTTCAGTTTCATTCCTGATCGGGCAATAGCTGCTTACCCAAGCAGACGAAACCACAAAGGCCACTGCAGGACACATCCACAAAGAGAACGTCATCTCTGCACAGTGGCCAGTGCAAGGTTTTATCAGCTCAAGCTGAGTGGCTGGAGACTGCTGTAGGCATCATGACAAAATTGAGAAATTAGACTTCTGAAAAGTTCTAAACAGCATCAGTTAACACTTGCTCAGCTTTTCTGAAGCGAGCAGCACTACATTCCTCTAGAGCATGCAGTGCTCCCCTCCCCTACCCCTCCTGAACCACAGCCGGCTCGGGGTGGCATGCAAACCCAGGGGAGGGAAGGGGGAGGAGAGCAACTCATACTTCCAAGAAGCTTGACAAAACACTGCTATGTTGAAATAACATACTAGTTCAGTTGTGAGGGGGTTTTGACCTGAATGCTGTTATCAGTTAATGTCCTGTGGATAGACTCACTGGAGGACTGGCACCAGGAAAGCTCATCAAGGCACAGTTTGCAACCTCTAAGTATTCAATTAAAAAAAAGAGAAGGGTTTCCTTTGGCTGACGAGAACAAAGGCAGACTTTTTCAGCTTTCTACACTGTGCTCAGGTTATACAACCTTTAAGACAATGACAAATTCTTACATCTTACTCATGAAGGCCTCACTGAGTTTCAGAACACTCTGAAGTTGAAAAATATCTTCAAATGTATGTCTCTTAAAGAGATTAGAAAGCAGAACTCTAGTTAGCTTTTGTCTGTCTGTTTTGCTGAGGGTGTTATTCTAAGAGCATGCAGGAGATGAATGATCAACACTGAAAACCTTGACGCTTCTTTAAATGCCTTATTTTCATTTTTTAAGAAATATGACAGCAAGAATTAGTACTGGCTCTTCTATTTCAATAATGGTAGTCATGTTGAAATGACAACAAACATCATTACATTTGCATGCACATTTATGTAGACAAAAATTGTCATTACTTATTTCAGTGGAACATTTTATAATTTGCCCTATAAACAAATAAAATCTGTATAAGCTGTTTTTAGCCTTCAGCAGTATGTCAACACAAGCAACTTAGAGCTAGACTTACTGGCACTTACTGGAAAGTATATCCCTCGATTTTTAAAATGCTTAAGATTAAAAATATAGTATTTACTTTTCAGTTTTTAAGAATACAGTGAAAATACTTTTTGATTGCTGGCTGCAAATAAAAAGAAGATGGTAAAATGCCCTGAAATGTTGCAAATTTAAATGAAAAGGAGGGAAAATAAAGATATATCCATGTTTCTGTTTTGACTTTAATGTTCTAAGTAGGAAATAAAATATAACAAAAAAAAAACAATATGCAAACTTAGAAAAAAGTACACCTCCTTTTAGTTCATTTGCAATGAAAAATTATTCTGATGATATTCCATCCTTTTATCTACTTTCTCTGTTCTCACTTCTGTCCTTTGTCTATGCTTTAATCACTGGTATAATCAATTCAGATACTTTGCACTATCCTACAGAAGTCTTATGGTTAATATCATAAGTGCTAGAGCATTTGGTATACGGATCTGTTAATCATCACTGTAAATTGGAATATTGCATAGGAGAAAGTGTTTCCTAGCACTGGAGGAGATGAACTGGCTTTTTCTAAGAGTTGCTTGTTTGAATGTACAATGGGATGATGACAGAAGACTCAGGAATTCTCTGGGCAGACTGTGGAATAGCAGGACAGAGCTCCAGGTCTTCTATGCAGGTCCTCCATAACTAATATTGGATTTAAAACAAAGAGAACAAAAGAAGGGCATCACCTAATTAAGATACAGAAAACAGCACAGGAACAAACTTGCTATCACATTTGGCATGTTATGAAAAATTTTCATGTAAAGAGGTCTTGGATCAACTTTCCAGTAGAGAAGGTGGGAGCACAGAAGCTAACTGGCTGTAGGGTAGAATTTGAAACATTTATGATCAGAATTATATGGCACTACTGTGACTGTGGTCTAAGAGGGTCCACACAGTCTTGTCCTAAGTTTCTATGCGAGCTGTTAACATCATATAGACATGCACTAGTCAGAATATTTGATGCAGAGTTAGGTACAAGATGACACAGACTGTCCTTATTACTTCTGAGCTCTTCCATGAAAGAAGGAGCTGGACTTCAGCAGCTGCAGCTGCAAAATGTCTGTGCATCGAGGTACTGGAGTTTCAGATTTTTCACATACATCTCAGTTATTTCTTCTCCCTTTTTTATGCTTTCACTGATAGTGGCAAGTGATTGCAACAGGGAAGGACTTTACGAAACAGAGTGCAGACAGAGCCCTGCAATGTATTTGCTTGGATGGCTCCATCTGAACTCTAAGCATTGCCATGTAACACGCTAGCTGAGTTCTGGTCACAACAGAGCCAAACTCTGTCACTTTATGCTGAGCAAAGTCTGAAGGAAATGTATTGACTTCAGCAGAACCATTCTGCATATGCCTCCGCATGGCTGAAAACAGCATTTACAACTGAGAAGAGAACTTAAGCGTTCTCTTTAATATGAAGTCTGTTTTCAATGTTGCTTTTATTGGTCCAAACCCTGCTTTTTAAGCAGAGCATTATACACCCAGATTAGCTTCACTGAAGTAAACATAGTCACACTATGTTTATCCCCATGCAATTTACCTGAGGATGTTTTTTTCGTATTTCTTAGGGCATTTGTGGTAAAGATAGCCAAATATGGAGGACAATATAAACTTTGCTATCAAAGTAAACCGTGAAGAAAGTCATGTAATATAAAAAAGTCATGTAAGTGTGACATAACATGAGTGCTGATACAAGAAACTGAATAAACAGCTGAAGAACAGCTGGATGCAATCACCTGACCTGGCTTAGGGTTACAAAGGAGTACTATCTCTGTCATATGACTTGGGTCAGTATTATTGCTGCCAACAACACAGTCATATCTTCCCTCTTTTTTGAAATTCAAATGTGAACAAAATATATTGCCAACTACAAAGAATCAGTACAAACTAACACAACCCATCAAAGGGGCAGTTACTGCTAACTCCTGGCAGCTGTCACTATTGCTTCTTGAATTAAAAAAAAAAAAATCATAATAGAAAGTTTCACTTTGAGACAAACTACCTGAGTGTTCCCTCATACTCACTGTAAAATATTATCCAGTATTATGCAAGATATGCATTTAGCATAGTCTTTCCTTGCCTCAGAGAAAAATTCTGTGTAATGCCATTTATTGTTAAACAAGATATAACAGTGGAAAAAGGCCTTATGCAGGATGCACCTTTGGGTATCATAATTAAAAGAAAAACTCGCAATAGCTTATGAATAAAGAAAAGGAAGGCTCCGGCTGGTGAAGTCAAATGGCTGTAGCACATTTGTTGCTATTTTAAAATACATTTGAACAATAAGTGTATAGATCACAAATATATTTGTTAATGAAAAGTGAAAATCCAGCAAGTAGAGATGTATGTGGTTTGCTACTCTGCCCACATTTACATTAAACAACATGGACAATACCTTTATTTAGTTTTAGCGTTGTTTTCTTCACAAAGCTCTAGCCTCTAGTTGATAAAGGTGATAAAGCAGAGATTTACAATAGATGTCAGTGGGTGACAACATAGGAAATAATTTTGGTAAAAGCTTTTTTAAATATTGAGGAAGGGTGAGGGAAACCTAAAACTAAAACATATTCTCACGAGGAGAAAAAAAAAAAATCATTTAAAAGCTTGTAATAAATGAAAACAATTTACTTATGCCAGTGTCCTTAAGTGCCACAAACTCTTCTGCTCCTGCTGCTACATTCTCTAATGATATTACTGCATATAGCACATCTCATCTAATCTGTTAGTAAAATCCTAAAGTCACTTATGTCAGTCTCTAATGCAAGCCAAATGAGTCTTCCCAGTAATAAGAAGCTTCGCAGAATTAGTTTTCGTTTTGCAGAAAATTGCCATTGGGGCTGGCACTTTTATCTAAAAATTTCACTCGTGCATAAGCAAAAAACTCATATATTATTTGGTTACATTCCATCAGTATGAGAAATAACATTGTGAGAATTCTATGCATGCTAATGATATATAGAAATCCACCTGCTTTCAGATAAAATGAGTTTAATTTTCTGTTGCCCACTGCCTGGTTGGCCTTTCATAAATTACTTATGCACAGCTATTATTAAAATAGAGGGAAAGCAAATTAGAAAGTCCTCATATCTCTCCACTGGATTTAACCAAGGCAGGGCTGTGACAGCTAGAGTCAGCGTTTTTGAAAAAATTCTGCTCTCTTGAAAAATTTTGCATCTCTATACAATTCTATGCCACTGTTGTAAACGTTCTGACCTGCCTTCTTACCAAATTAACCTAAATCCTTTCTATTTTTCAACATTAATGGAATCCTCTAGAGTCCTGCTGATATATATTAAAATATATTTATTGGTTAATTTGAATTCCAGCATTTTGTACCTCATTTCCCAGTACTTCTGTTATATCTGAACAGCTTGGAGCTTTAGCATTAGAAACTTACAAATTAAGATAAATACATCTGACAATTATCAGATCAAAACAACTTAACTTTCATTGGAATATATGATTGCAAATTTCCCTTCCTGATGAAAGAGAAAATGAGGACTGTCTGCTTGAAACAGTTAATTGGATTTGAAAGTACTGTACGTTTCAGCAATCGGTGCAGCTTTTGGTTGGTCAATGACTACTTGACCTCCTGGTTTTCCAACAGACAATTGGTTTTCATTTCTTGAGGGTCTTTTAAGTCCATAGTTCATGGTGACTTTAACTTTAATTTTCTGTTAATGATATTATTTTGCTCTCTTAGGATAAAACTTTCTTGTGATGCGCTGAGCAGCAGCGGCAATCCCATTACTGCATGAGGAAGGACACCTCAAACTGCTTCCTTTTAGTATTGTCTATATTGCTAATCTATTCTAAACATTATTTTAACATTTTAGCTTTGTAATGTATGTGCATTTAAGCTGCTAGGTATTCTGCTCCTTGAAAAAAATACAAATATAAAAAATAAAATAAATAAATCACAATGCCATTGCGGTCACCTGCCCCGTCAAGGCTCCCTTTTAAGTAATCAGATCCTGATTCTAATCAGGCACTAGTTTCCTTCCACTTCAGTCCTGACTCCTGATTAGTGATGGTGTGGGTTAGTTTGGGCCAAGGATATGCCCTACAGGTTTCAGGCTCAATCTCTCCATTTTCAAGCCCATTACATTTGCATCCATCCCATATAATAGCGCGTTAAGCCCATCCACACAGCAGGCAGTTTTTTAATGCTAACAACAATTTTGTCCATAGCTGACATCCACAGCACTTTGCTAAACCCAGCCAATCAATGCTGGCACTGCTGAGAAGTCTCTGCAGTTCCTAAACTAAATCAGCTTTCCTAATGTTGAAGCAATAATTTCTGAGGAGCTTTTGACTAAATTTACATTAAATGCATATTTGTTTGTTATCTGCCATCTTTTATTTCATATCACATTCTCAGAGACGACTAGAGACACACAAGTGTGACCAGCTCTCAGGCTGTTGTTCCAGATGTGAGCTGTGCAGCTCTAACAGCCTCCTGCCACCCAGGGGTCTGTCCTGCTCCTCCTCTGCCTCTGTTGGACCAGCTCCCACAGCAAGGCAGTTCCCAGAAGTCAGCTATCCACTTTTTTGGTAAGGTTAGTTTTCGGATAGTTGAGCTTCCATTGCTGGCTTAGCAGAGGACTGAATAAATGCCACAACAGGGTAACAAAAGCAGAAGGAGCATATGGCTGGGAAGGGAAGCGAAGTAGGCAGCTCTGTTAGGCAGCAGATGGCTAGTAAATGGGCTTAGGAGTGACGTGAAACCAGTTTCCCTGCCTTTTCTCAGCTGATTTAAATTCCAGTGAAGAACAAATGTTTTCTCAATGTTTTCTCATTTTAAATGTCCATCCATGAAAGAAGGCTCTTGAGAGACAGGAGAATGAAAAATTACCAGGTGTAAAACTAGACATAGATTGCAAAGAAAGTACAGAGCTCTGAAAAACTGCTGGAACTGGAGCTAGAAATCTGGATGCTTTATGAAGTTAAGTAAAGTAAGAAAGTGTAGAACAAAGCGTGTTTATACAAATTTGCTTTATGGGTCTTAATTTTTGTGAACACAGAGCAAGCAAGGGATGCTCAGCATTGAATTCTTTGTATGGCCAGGAGGCACAGAGCATAGTGCCACAGCTTTGGTGGTTTTCTGGACTTGGCAAGCTTGCCCTTCCAGTCTTCACTGGATTCCTAGCAAAAAGGAGTTTTTAACTGTCTGATGTTTGTAGAATTGGTTCAAATGTACACATGCAAACATTGTATCCTATAAAAAAAATAATAATCTTAGAATGATTCATATAAAAGTTGAAAGCCTTTCTAACATGAAATATGCTCAAATTCCTTTCTCTGCTAATTTCAGATCATACGTTTTCTGTCATTTCTTACACTTCTGTTATCTAATCAAGAGGACAGGTGGCTAGCTGATTAGACACCAGTTTTTACCCGTATCTAAATCATTGAAAAAACTCTTCAGATCCTCCAAAGTAATTCCTTGTTTTAGCTATAAATATTGTTAAATTTGCCTCTGGTTTTGAGGCTTTTAGAATGCACTTCCATCCAGAATTAAAACTTTGTATCCCTCTCCCTCCCTCAGTTGTCACTGAAAAGATCATAATTAACGAGTCCAGGAATATTGTTTAAAAGAATGTATACAATGCAAAATCTTTGATAGAATTGGAAGAATTAGCAGATAGAGTGCAATACTGAGTTTCAGGCATATTATATGTTAGTATGCTGGAATAAAACTAATGCAATCTACTAGACATTACAGAACACTGTAGAGACCTACTGCTCTCCACAATATCAGATTTTTCCCTGCAGTTTCCTATCCATCCCGATATTCAGTATCTGTGAATCACACCGTACATTTTGACACAACTCTTCCTCTATACAGTCCTCTAAGCAGTTAAACTTCATATTGAGGCCTTAATGGAACATGCATAATGCGAAGGCTTTAGACAAAGTGATACAAATCAGCTGTGATGAATTACAATAATGTAGTGTTTATATTAAGGGAGCACACAGGGATCCTGGTCAGAACACCACTCAGACAGATGTTAGTTGAGCAGAATAGAAAAGGTCATCTTTCCTGCAAAAAGTGTGCAATTAAATATCAGTTGTAGATGTATCTTTGAGTATAAAACAATATGCTACATAAATAGCTTATAAGAAGTCCATAGACTGAAATACATTGTCCTAAAACAACTACAGATAATTTTGAACAATAATGAGTGATCACGTTTAAAAGAAAAAATCAGTCTCCGTTTGCAGATTGTTCTTGAACAGAAGTTAAAAGTATTCACTTTACATAACTTACCCAGATGCAACAGAGAAAAATGAGTAAAAGCCTGTCATGAATTAAAAAATGTTCCAAACATGAAGAACACCAAAAACTATGACTTCTTTCTGTATCCTCTCAAGTACAGAATGTCCTGTGCACTAGTAGAGGACATCCTATACTATAAGACTATTGAAATGCTGTAATTAAAGGTCTGTCAGACTTTCCATTAAATCCCTGATTTTCAGGGTTTAATTAATAATAACAGTGAAAATTAATGTGAGTGGAATTAAAGCCACTGTCATAGCTCTACTGCATATTAATTCATGATTTTAAGTCTCTACAACATGTGGGACTGATCCAACTTTCCCTCCTCAGGCAAAACTCCCATCACAGGGGAAACCTCTTTGAATGTAAAATTCCTTCTTGGAGACAGTGGATATTTGTATGAGCATAAACAGTGTGATCGGGCTCTGAAATGCCTATAGCATTTGTATGGTAAGTTAGAAGAACATTTCAGAAAGTTGGGAATTACTGAATTGCATAGAGTTACGGAAGAAAATTCAGGCCCTGAGAGTCAATGTGTTAAGCATAGTTCAAACTCATAAACCCTAAAACCCATGAACGTTCAGAATTCATCAGTCAAATCTGTCTCATCATAGAACCATAGCACAGTTTGGTTTGCAAGGGACCTTAAAGATCATCTAATTCCACCCCTGCTGCCACGGGCAGGGACACTAATCAACTCAGTGTAAGCTTATGCATTTATTTTCAAAATATTTGTATTCTTAATCACTGCTAATTTTTCCTAAGTGAGAATGAAGGGATTCATCCCATAATGGAAGATGTAGAATCTATATAAGTACTGGGAAATGTGCTTTCCCTGGAAGTGTGACAGCAAATCCAATGTTCTGTTACTGAAACAAAAGCTACGGGCATTTTGGATTTGAGTGCAAATAGTTTGGAATAGAGAAGTTTCCATAAGACTATTTCCTGAAAATAAGTGCTGGTATTTCACCATACAACACAAAGAAATTTAATCTTTGGCATAGAAAGATCATATAAAACTACCTTCGCATGGAAGTCTAGAGAAGGACCTGGCAGAATACTAGATGATATTCAGCTCTCTTAGAAGTAAACAGTATTACAGCTCAAAAATGTGAAAGCATGAAATTTTCTTAACACTGCTGTGAGAAACAGACCCAGAAATATCAGGCATATGCAAAATATTTCAGTAAAGGGTGGAGACAGTACATTCATGAATTGTTAAAAATATTAAGAATATTTTGTTTCGCATAAAAGCACCTATTATAAAATAAACATTTTTGTCCAGATTTCAAATGAATAGCTGGCGTCATTTTCTCTTACATTATAATGCTGTGTTGTAGTGTAAATATCATATACTATATCACATACTTCAATGGTCAACAGAGAATAAAAGTTTCAAAACTATTTGCTGTTAGGACTGTTAAATAGGTCAAGGAAGTTCACAAGTGAAAAACTCCATGTCATAAAGAAAGGTTGGTATTTGAAATATAATGGAACCTCTACCATCTCAGGAAGAATCAATACCAAGAACAAAGTCCACCTGAATAAAAATGTGTATTGTGTCATAAATAATAAGCTGGAAGCAACAACAGAGAATATAATCTGTTTTTATTAAAGCTAGATATATTTGCAGCACTTTTTGTGCATTTCATAGAAGGTGTGCAGTCAAAAAAAAGCATATGGTTTCTACTGTGAAAATTCTATCGAAATTTGGGGATCTATTGTATTTGTCACTGCGCAATTCACTAAAAGACACAGCCTTTGATCTGGAGAGCTTAACAACTAAACAGATAATATGGGCAGAATGCTGGAGAAGAAAGTATTGCCACACCTTTATCAATCTAGAATTGAGGTTATGGTTCCAGAGCAACCTAAAGTAGAAATGCAACTGCTCAGCCCTGCCTTTGTCCTCCCCTCTCCCTGTGCTGAGAGGCCTTTTGTTGAGCTGGTTTAGTTCACTATTCCAGCATAAAAGTGTGCCCTCTAAACTGAGTGTACTGTTGTGAGTCTAAAGTACGGACATAGCACAGTAAAGGAGCTGGCAAGTACTTGAGGCAGCAGGGGACACAAATGGGTGGCTAGGTGCAAGAGGATGGAGGGGAAGGACTCCTGTTTTGGGACAACAGTCAGATGTAGAGATTAAGTCATTTATCCAAGTTAAATTAGGAATTATTACAACATGCATCACATAATTTTCTATTATCAGAATAAGTAGTTAAAAACAGATCCTGAATAAATTTAGGATGGACATTTCAGGAGACTTTTTAACTCCTTAAAGATCAAAAGTTTGCATCAGCCATCCTACAAGGTTAACAAGAGTAAAATCATAAAGAGACTTTAGATGGAGCTTTGCATTATATGAAATCATTGACAGAGATGGTAAAGAGTCATGGTTTGAAAACTGGGAGGTGTCTTTTCCATTCTGTGCATTTTGAAATGTCTCAACAATTTCAGAATTAGGCAAAGCTGAAAAAAAGCTTCTTCAAGTGTAGTGTTGAAGGCAGTTAAATCAAATGAATCCCAATGTTAAAACCATGAAAAAGATATGCCTAGTTCTGCAGCCCTTATGAGCTGAGAATGTACTGTTTATAATCTGCCAACACCACTATAAACCAGTACACAAAGAACAGTGAGGCTCTTGATAGAGACAAGTTACCAATAAAAACAGGATAATCAGTATTATTAATTTGGAGTGTATCTTGTCCTACTTCCATAACCCTTCAGAGTTTAAGGAATTAAGAAACCAAAACAAAACTTTGCATAGGGATATAGTTTGCTGTAATCAATGTCATGCTAAAATAAGGAATATGTCAACCCAAAGTGATAAACCTAGTAACTATATGTGTGTATCCATTGCTGAGCTATGAGCTCTTGTGTTAGATTCAAGCTGAGCATCACACCATCCTCTTTCTCCTCTCTATAATGCTGAAGTCACATGGCAAACATCTGGTGATCAAAGTGAAAGCACGAACTGGATAATTTCTATTTGGACTTTGCTTTTTGGCTCCACTTATTCTTGCAGCTGGAGCATTTCCTTCCAACAGCTCTATGTTGTTTTGTGAGCAAAGCTGGCAAAATGCCACAAATTTATGAGAAACTTTGAAGGGGCTTAACGTTAAAGACTCCTACTTTCAAATCAGTACAGATTGAATCAATAACAACTGCTACTAACTGTAAACAGGCATAATGGAAATTTTACAAAGCGAAATCATTTTTACATAGCATCAAAAACAGCACAAGGTCCTCTTTCCATAAGAGTGCAAATCACATTTAGAGTAAGACCAGACAGAAAAGCAAGATTACTTTATGATGATTTGCTGCAAAGTTCACTACACTATTTGCTTGATAATGAATTTCAGTTATATTGCCATGTACTTCAGGCTTCATCAACAGGAGTGCTACACTGTGAAAAAATATGATTTTAGCACATTGGAACAAAGGTGAAAGAAGGAAAAATAGCACACAGAATATTATTTGATTTTCTGCAAATATTAACTCATAGATATTTATGATTTTACTATAAACTAAACTGATGTTTCTAATGCATGCTAACTGTTGAAACAGAACTTCTTCACTTGAAGTTCTTAACTTTCATAGTCTTATATTAATTGCAGTGGGTTTTTCGTTTAGTTTTATATTATTTCTGTGCCAGCAGACAAAATACACTATGCATTTCTAGGGAAGAATAGAAGAATAAAAACCAGGAAGATACAAGACTCTAATGCAGAGTGAGAAAAGAAAGAAAGAAAGAAAGAAAGAAAGAAAGAAAGAAAGAAAGAAAGAAAGAAAGAAAGAAAGAAAGAAAGAAAGAAAAGAAAAGAAAAGAAAGAAAAGATGAAAGGTGCTGCTGGAAGAATGAACATGCATTCCGGTATATGAAATATTGTCTAATTCTGTGATAAGATTTTGATTCCATCAGAAATAATAAATGGGAAGGGATCACTAAACACATTTCTACTGCAAAGGGAAGAAAGGAATTTCTAGTATGTTGCACTTACAGGAATTTGAACTTTTTGGGCTTGCCATGATTTACAGTATCTTATCTCTACTAGTAATAAATAAAAGACAAACTGTCTTCTGTTGCCTCTCGAGTGATACCTCAACATGCCCTCAAGACCAGACGTGCTATTGCTATAAGCGTGGCTTCAGGCACAGCCAGAGGAGGCCTTCTGATCGATTCCATGCAGTGACTCGGTGTGCTGCAAGGCCTTCCAAACATGGCGTGCATGAGCTACCTACAGGCAGTCAACGCCGACGAGAGATGAAAAGTTCAGGAAGCACATCATGCTCATGGCTGCTCCAAGTGTGCCTTTTAAGAGCTGCATACACTAACGGCAACTGGTGAATAGGTACAAGCAGCCTTCTTCTGGCTTTTGTAAATGTATAAAGGTATGGCCCCGATTGTAAGTCATTAAAGGGTTTGTTGGTCAGGTCAGGATACAGAAGCTGTAGCACACAACAGGGGGATAGCTTGTTTTTTTGTGGTTCAAATTCCCATGTGATATAACAGTTACAGTACTACATAGCTCACAGTCCTTCTCTTACATTTAGACTCTGGCTGCTTCTGTTCATAAAGCCAGTCTCCTCAAGTCTGCGGCTATGCTTTTGAATTAACAGAAGTAACCAGACATGGAGACAGGGAATAGTTGCTTTTATACAGGTCTTGCAAAGAATTTGCTAGGGATTTTTTAAGAAAACTCTTCTCAGAACTGAAACTTTTCACAGGAATTTACCAATTTTAGCAAAGCTTTTAGAGGGAAAAGTATCTCAAGTCAAAGACAGGATTTCTGACAAAGAAAAAGAGGCCTGACCAGCACCTTGGGGTATAGCCTAGAATGTCAAAGAAAAGCATTCAAGTTCACATTCAAGTGACCCTGAGGAAGTGTTTGTAAAGTTGTAAATGTAACACTCCATTTATTTAATACCTAATTTTTTCCACATTGTTACCAAAATAGAAATTACTTGGATGCATGAGAGTCCTGTATATCCCAGTCCTGGATGTTGACTCGAGTTACGACCTTACAATATTGAAGCCATGCATAAAGAGCCATCCTGAGAAAGTAAGAAGTACAGTGCTGGTTGAATGCACAGGATGCCTAGAAACCTCAGGAGTAGGGGAGATGTAAATAGGAGCTTATCACGAGTCTAGAGAAGAAACAATGGGAAAGTTGCCTAAGGAGTGTGAAAGTACTCTCGCAACATCCATTTACCAATGAGGTTGCTCCAGTGAGTTCAGTGAAATTATCCACATTTTACACAGGGGTCAGAGAAAACTGAAGCTGCTTAAACCATAAAAACCTACCTTGTACATCTTATTATGCAAATTAAATCAATCAAACAAACAAAACAAACAAACAAAAAACCAACAACACATGGAAAAATAGTCCAAAGAACTTTCTCTGCATGTGGCTGTAAGTCATTTAAGTTACTCAATGAGACGGGATAATGGCCATTATTTTTCACTTGGCCAGTTCATATTGTGACACTGGGAGAAAGACAGTCTGTCAAGTTTTTGTCTGCAGCATCTAATTTTTCACCACACTGCTCCTGCCCTCCCTCCATTGTGTCAGGAGTACATTAGGTGTTGGAAGGGCAATGAGAGACTCAACCAGTGGGTGGAGAGGCTGGAGAAGGGGAACTGAATTATAGGCAGCCTGTAGAGTGTGTCTGAAAGGCTGTGCTGTTTTTCTTTATAACTGATATGTATCTATGTCCCCATGCCTTATTACATGGAAGGGATTAGAAATAGGATTTCTGATATTTCAGCCAACATGTCAGAAGAGATCATTTCATGCAACTGTCTGTGTTGCAACTTAAATTCACATAGTCTGCCTTTTAAAGCGATCACATATATTTTCGTCTGTACTCCTAGGCTCAGAACCTTATGCATATGACTGATGGTGCAATAAAATGTACCTCAAAGGATCTAATTCATAGGCAGTCTTTTAAATTTGTAGGTGTACCTTACTCCCCTGTGACATAAATGACCACATGAAATGGGAACAAGTATTTAAAAAGCTCCAAAATCTAGGTGTATCACAGTTCGTAATAGTTTGGAAGTTGTTTTGTAAATTGAACATTAGGATTTTTGTTGTTGTTTTTCTTTTTGTTTAGCCAAGAGAGGGACAAGAAATAAAGAAACAAAGTAGGGGAAAAATATTTTACATTAACTGTAAGTGCAAGATAGCTATCACTGTCTATAAATATAAATAGTGCTGCCACACATGAATCTTAAAAATAAACAGCTTACTGCAACTACCAATAAAACTTAATAGTATTTAAAAGGTTAAAAGAAAATTACAGGATCATAATACCATAATAAGATTATACTATATCCTATATAGTATTTTACTGTACATATACCAGTAACATGACAGCAAATATGCACTTTAGAAATATAAATTAACTAACTGTAACGTTGTGTGACAAATATTAAGTGCAGTAACAGGTCTTAGGACCATCTGATCTCCCCATACAAAACATTATTAAATTCATGATAGCCTCATTGTATGTCTCATGGGAAATGTATCATTTTTTATGTCCCTTTGAGAATATGCTTTGAGCATTCCAACTATAATATATGGGTGTAAGATACTCTAACTGTTGCCTGTTGAGGCAGTAGCAATTCCAGAAATAGTATGTTGAAAAATTTCTTGGATCCTGCCCTTGTGGTAGAATGGAGGCACTTTTGCTTGGTTATATGCATTTCTAGCACCCTTGAACTGGCATTTTCCACATTGAATTCATGCAGACCACCGTCCACATCAGATACAATTTAGCATAGTTCTGTTGGTTTAGATGAGATAGTATCTAAGAATCTGTTTCACTGCTTTTATTAAGCTTGTCCAGAATGAGTAACAAATCTCCCAGTGAAGAATTTCACCGTAAGAATCCAATTGGTAGTTTAGACCAATAGAGATCCTTCTTCTGGGCCTCTGAATAGTACTAAAAATATTAATTAGAAAGTTCTGCTTGCTAAAAAGTTCTATGTACTGAAGAAAACCAAGCTCCCTCTCCACTGCAAAAGACTAAAAACATTTGATTTATGGCAGTATTTTCTTACAGCCTTGTAATGACCTTGCACAACAGAACAAATACATGGAAAAGAGGCCTACTTTGGACCTGCAATTATACACCTGAACATATATTAGAATGTTTTTGTCTGAAGCATAAGCTCCATCTCATTATGTTGCACTGTGTATAACTTACTTTCACTAGCCCTCAAATAGATACTGTTTGCAGTAAAGGGACCACACACACGTTTGTATGATGAACAACAAAAGACCTTGGTTCTCTGGAGGACATTCCTGTCACTTTTTCTTCTGCTGCTCCCCAACAAAAGCTGTTGCCTTGACAACAATGGGGCATTTTCTGGCTCTGTGTATTCTGGTGGGAAGAAGGCCAATTTCTTTCCACAAAAAAACAGAACTGGTAAGAAATAAACAAGTAATAACTGCTCCAATTCCCTCAGTACTAGCAAAATAAGGAAGAAAACAAGGAATCTTATTACAGATGCAGGATTTTATGAGCCAGAAGCAGAACGATTCAAGCACTGGGGATTTATAGACAGAAGTCGGGAACAGAAGAAATTGCAGTGTCTTGAGACTTCACCAACATTGGGAATGGCTGTTGCTAAGGTCAGGGCCCAGTTCAGTTCTTCTCTTTGACCAGCTTCCTGTAACTGTAATGCCACTACCTTCCATGGCATAGCCCTTGCTTTACCATTATGGTTTATAAAGAAAGTGGTTATAAAACAAAAAACACCACAATATAAAAAGGATCCATTTGTAATTTCTGCTACTTTTGCATACAACTTTTGACAATACTAGGTATGGTTAACATTCTTTTTGTTGAATTTTGTGTCCCATTTTTCTTTTTTGAGAGCAAGTCTTCTTCAAGGAAATGCACCTCCAAAGTAAAAAAGAGGATAGGAAAATTGAAGGTCAGGAAATTGATCAAAGTGTCTGCATTTCACTGGAAAGAACAGGAGACAGATGCTGTTTATTTGTAACATAGAGGAAACTATGAGTGTGCTGCCTTGAAGCTCTGGTCTTTTCTGTATCCTATAACTGACCTGGAGACTTTTCAGCTATGGAATATTCATTTGTGTGGCTGTTCTGTACCAAAAATCTGAACACATCCACGAGGAAAATCACATTCCTCAAAGCCAAAGCTTGTACAAAGAAATGTAGATATGCTGTCATAATCTTTAAATTTTTCACTACTTTAACAATATATCATGTTTTATGCCATTTCTTATGCCAAGTTATCAAACCTTCACCTAGTTAAACCACAACTACTGGCAATATAGATGGCTTACCTAAGGATAACATTATGTGCATCCTTTACTGAAATTGATTTATTTGGGGAAATATCTATTATTAATTAGAGCTTGATTTTCAGTCAAAAGAGGCTTAAAGACTCTGCAATAAACAGTAATGTACTCTGTATTGCAAAGAAACTGCAGTACATAAATAGACATGTCTGGCAAAAGCACCTAACATCATTGAAGTCCTACCATACATTTTTTATTGTATTTTATTCAAGGAAAGGAAAGACAAAGGCTGCTGTAATAACACCTCTTCTAGCACTGCAAAATCAACATGTAACCATCTCTGGCTATCTAAGGCCAGGCTTCATGGTATACCAGCCTGCTAGTCAAACTAATAGCATTTCTATTTTATATTAAATGGAAGAGGATTAGGATAAGAAAACGCCCTTTATTGACCAATGAACACATGACATTGTTTATTACATAAAAGGTAATTGCTTAGAGGATATTCTCTCTACTTTTGCTGCAGCAAATGTCTTGGTTTGCCATTAACCCTTCTCCCATTACAGTGTAGTCATATATGTACCACTGCTCAGAGGAGCGTAGACAGCCTTCTGCATGATTGAGGGCAAGAACTTCGTAATGCACTACCTTTATCTGTCATATTTTGGTCTACAGCAGTAAATTTCATATGCTTCTACAGACTGCTCCCTGGAAATATGGTAAAGATGTGGCCTTTTATACAAAGATAAGGTACAGAAACGATATCCAGAAAAAAATACAGTAATAGAAAAGAACAGGCTCAAACAACAATGAACAGCTCACAGTCAAATCCAAAAGCATTAGAAAATTTCAGGCTGTGTTGGTAGAGTACAAATCCATCTTGGATCAAATTATTCACCCATTTACTGTGGTCCCTTGCTTGGCCTGGCAATTAGTTCAACTGTGGAATGCTACTTATGGGTACATTCACAATCCCTACATATTCTCTACAGCACAAATGGACTTTAGAACGGAATAACTGGATACAGGCTATTCCTTGTAAATAGAATACCAATTACTTTCATATAGGATGTTAAATTTTTGTCTGAAAATAAAATGCAAGTAAAAAATTCTTACCTCTTACTTTGTGTTCCAGGCAATCTGAGGCAAGTTAGTCAACCTCTTTGTGCCTCTGTTTATCCGTCTTTAAAACAATGATCATACTACTGCCTTTATGGGACTCACTGACTATTTTTGGATCTGATAGAATTACGAACTGTCCTGTTACATGTAACATACATATACAATGGAGTTTGGGAATTCTGTGCACTCTTGTAAAACAATGCTCTCTCGCTAGGCCATCTTAACATGGACAAAACTGCTCTGCCAACAAAAAGTTACGTTACCAAAACTCACTTAGGCAAATCAGTATCTATGAACAAGGAACAACCAAACCTGATCTTTCAGATGTTCTTGAGAAACTCACTCAAGCAGACTGAAGGTGGAAATGAATGTCACTGGACAGTCCTCATCTGCAGTTGATTTTTCCATTCTGTTGAAAAAGAAATCCTATTTTTAGAATTACGATTTGAAATGCCCGAGTTAGAAATATTATGAAAAGCAAAAGTATATTATACCCTTTTTTCTTCATAGTTCTGATTCACCATTGCATGACAATATTTCTACAATAATATGCAGTGAAATATTACGATTTGTCTAATCCTATAGTGATGTAAGCTACTCTGTGAACATGTAAATAAATCTGCTTTATCTAAGCAGCAAGCCTCAGTCTCTTCCCCCAAACTGTTGAAAAGTAATTTAATTAGGAGTCCCTCAGAACATAATTATTCTGACCGACAACTTTGCTGTAGAGACTCCCTTCCTGTCAGATGGGTTTTATTCAGAAAGGTTGTTTTGGCTAATAATTTTTGTGACCTTCTCTACCCGTCCTTCACAAAGTTAAAAGCTTGAGTTAACACATGATGTCTTCAAAGGAAAGGAGCATGTCTTCTACTCTTTTATAAATATACTCTAACCTCCATCGTAGAAATAACTTCCGGAGGAAAAAAGTCAAAATTTGTTCTCCTAGAGTAAGTCCTTGGCTTTACTGCCAAATTCCTGAGAAGGCTAATCTAATCACAGCATGAAACAAAAGGGTGATTTTTAATAAGTTTTGTGCTTGAGTCTGTAGGGTTTGCTCATCTAAAGCAGAGTGCTGCTTATTCTTTTGCATTTGCCTGCTTCCACCCGGTGTAAGCAGATCTTCAGTTGCCTTTCAGCTGACTAGTGTCAATGATAGTAACAATACATTTTTATTTTTAGAACACTCAAATGTAAAGGCAAGTTAGCACTGCACATGTATGCATGCACACACAAATGTAAGTAATATCTGAACATTTCCAAAGGGCAACAAGTCCTTTTGGAATAGTAATGAATAGAGAAATCATCTTGTGCCCTGCATGAGATAGGTGCATTTCAAGAATTTCCTGTATAGCTTCCATGAAAATTGGCCCCTAAGCAAGGGTGTGAGTCATTGATGAATACAGCTCTAAGGCTTCACGCTGTGCAGCAAGAGCTGTAAAAGGCATTAGAGGAACACAGGGGAGGAGGAGGAGAGAGAGAGGGGGTTAGGAGGTTATTAAATAAAACCTAGTAATGGTTTTACATGAACATTTTCTGAACAGTGTTTTGAAAACGTACGTCCTAACCCACTGGGCACCGATCAGATTGTTGGCTGCAGTGCCCTCTGTTGGCTGATGCTCAAAGGGGCTGTACAGATACCTTCAGGAAAAAAATAATAAAAGCTTTTGTCTTTTAAAAAAAGCTTTTTTTTTTTTTTTAAAAAAAAAAGCTTTTTGCTTAAAACGATTTGTTGTCACAGTTACCCTAGCAGAGTCTCCCAATTGAAAACTCAAGTTGTAACAGTGAAATCACCCTATGTCAGTATGGTTTATAGTAATTACTCAAATCAATATTCCAGCAAAAGGACATTTTTCTCCGTTGCTCAAATATCCATCACACAAAATCCTGCATCCACAGCAATGTATCAACACAAGTCACATCCTTTAGCAGAACGACTGCGCAAAGAGAATCGATTGGAGGCAAATTTAAACTTATTTAAATTTTCATTGGAATTTGCCTTACATTTGTCTTATTTTCCTAAGACCAATAAATTAAAACTGCTGTCAGTTTATAACATTTAATGGTTAACAATTGTTATATGTAACTGATAACACCTCAGTCTTGGATTATGAGCAATTTACCCTTTTATGTGACTATATCTCTCCTATCCAAGTTGGAAGATCCTGGTTTCTATACTGACATTTTGGTCAATATGTAAATCATTGTCAGACCAGATCCTCCATCCTTCAAACTTCTGACTTGTTCTGATCTCATAGTCACTAGTGCTGTCCCTTCAGTCTCTCTTCTCATTTTTGCTTATTCCACTGCATTACCAGTCTTAGTATACCCATCTGAAAGAAAAAATAAAATACATCCCATTATAAAACACCTTGAGACTTAGATGAAAAGATTTACATATAAAATTTATTATAAACATTGATTACATTACACTAACTGGTTGCATTGTTTTAGTTATAAATAATCCCAAAGCCCTTTAGATCAGTCTTTTTTTCAGTAGACACCTTAGATCTACAGGCAGGAAAAAATGTTTTCTTGTATTTTAGATTTTTTTTTTAAAAAGTACTACTTGTTAGAAAGCAAATCATAATTAAAATTTTTATTTTCTCATAGATAACTATTTAAAGAACTTGGGAACAAACAAAATAATCTATATATAGAGAGAGATTTATTTTTTATATAACAAGTACAAGAGGAGCCATAAGTTTTAAAGGCAAGAAATGGTCATTTTAGATTTATGTACATTGAATAGGCATAGTGGTCTACATAACTAAAAACACAGTGCAGAAGGAATATTAACATAGAAAAATAGTTTGCCACGTTACAGTTACTTTTGTTTTTCCCATTAAATTTAAAAATAGCACTGATACATTTTACAAGGAAAGAAAAAACTCAGTGTATTTTTTTTAGAATAGAAATTGTATTTTCCCTTTTAAATAAGGAGTTTGATAACTGTTATTAAAAAAAAAAAAAAAAAAAAAAAAAAAAAAAACTGAAATACACAGACATGCAGCACCATCTGCTGGATTAGTATGTCTGTCAAATATTTCTGCACTTACCAAATATACTACTATACACAAAGGAAGGAAAAAGCCATACAAACAAAAGCATACCATGGAGATTTATTTAGTCAATAGCAGGCAAGAGAAATTAATGAGCATGGAATTTTCATGAAAATTGTGTAATAATACTCTTTACTCATATAACACTTTATACTTTTCAGACACTATATATAAATACTGTACTCAAAAAAAAAAGTGGAACATTTATGATTACAACTATTCAAAAGTATGGCATACGTTTTAAATAACTGCATTAAATTGATTGTATGCATTATGGTACATGATTATAAATGACCATTTTTTTAGTGTGTGTTTGTGAACAGAACTGACTGTTCACCTAATAATAACCAACTACACCAAAATTTGCTTTCTTATTATCAGGCACTATGTGGCCTCATGTGTTATTTAGCACACAAGCTCTGCTTGGGTAATACAAAATTATCGTGTGCTCATCGCTGCAACAATACTTTTGATTACAGATTTAAAATCCCTGCAAGATGATTTGCATTTATTTTTCACATAATGAGTAAGAAAAAGTTCTTGTTCTGGGTGCAGGAAGAAGGATCCCCTAACATGTAGAAGGTGATGTGTCATTGCAGTCTGCTGTACCTCCAGTAGTTTCTGGCATCTTTGAAATTCAACCTTTCCATTCTCTCAGGTCACCTAGCCACACTCTAGCTCTTAGCACACGCCTTCCAGCAGGTCAAAAAGCACAGTACTCAGCAGGCAGCCCTTTCACCTAACACCTTCCAAACAGCTGGAGTTTATGCCTTGTTATCACCGCAGTGAATCACCTCTGCACTGATCTGTTTTCTGACTATTCCCATTTCTGATACACTACCGGGAGTTGCCGGTCCTAAGAAAATTCAAAAATTTTGAAAAGCCATCCACCTTCACGTGTCAAGTTTCTAGAAGTCTCCTCTGCATACACTAGAATCAAGAATAGTTGTATCTTAAGAAGCCTGATTTTTGTGCCTATAGAAATTTTCCATCTTCTTTTTAATGGTCACGTATCTATGTATCTTAGCTATATTTTATCCTTCTGCAGATGATCATCTTTGTCCTGTTTACACCAGTTACATAGGTCAAATCACTCCACGTTCCTCTAGAAGACACTAACTGCACTCAGCAAATCATTTCCAGCATCAGACTGATGTCATTGCTGAGCTGCAGACTGTAGAAGTGTATGGCAAGGAGCTCAAAACACAGCACATTGGCAATCACAACTTCATCCTTCTCAGAGGGCAAACAGAAATGTGACAGGAGGCTGCTTGCCCCCTATTTACTGCCTCAATCAACTACATTTTCCTGCTGTTTACCAGGATGGGGTATGATCAGTGAAGTGACCAATAATACAAGATCAACAATAATCTGCAAAACATGACAGGTCGCCATTTTGATATATTCTCATAAGGCCCGATTTCCACTGTTTTTCAGTGACTTTTTCATCTCCAAAAACATAATTCCATAGCATATACAGATGTTTTAGTCAATATTTCCTGTCAGTGTTGCTACTATGTTATAGGTCCATGTTGTGTGTTAAACCTCACTGCAAACCCCTCACTCTGCCAAACTTTCTGCAACAATTTGTCTATTCTTCTTACTCAGGCACATTTCAGTCATGCTTTGACTGAGCCCTTTAATGTCTTTTCATCTATCATCCCTTCAAAGGCCTGGCAATATTCACCCAAGCTTTTCCAGACAACTTTTCCTGAGAGTACAAAACTATCCTTCCTCATGCTGTAGTCTTAGCTACTTGCTGTTTATTCTGCATTCTCCTTTTTGAGAGAAGATTATGCTGATGTAGAAGAAGCTTGGCTAATCGGACATTTCAAGCAGACAATGGGGCAGACAGTTACCAACAGAGGGTTTCTGCAGCAAGACTACATTTCCTTCAAAGACCGGCATGCCTTTCTTCATCTAGGAATCACAGAATTCGGTAGTACAGGATGATTTTGTAACCCAGAAGTTTAAATGGGTTCAGGTTCAACAAGATACTAGCCCAGTTTATGAAGAATATAGCATTAGTGCTCATAATCTCTGGCTCAGGAAACCTACCTGTTAAGAGATAATGCTAGAGACCTGTTCAAAAGCAGGATATGTACCATGCACATGTGTGGAAGTGTTAGGCATTATCAACAACAGGTGAGCTGTGCTACATGGTTTGACCCCAGATTTTACACAGCTGTGACAAATTCAGGTTCTGGCATGAAGCACTGAACTAGGGGGAATTCTGGAGTGCTGCTAGCAGTGTGTCAGCCAAAGGCATCTGTCTGAAGAGTAAGAGTTCGAGTTCAGTAAGGTTACAAGCGATTATGGACAAGGTTGTCTTCAGACAATTCTGGTAGCTGCTACAAACAGACCTACTTATGAGTTGATTTAAGCACTTAGAAATTTTCAGATTTCTGAAGACAAGAAGGTAGAGAGAATTAAAAAAGGAAATGGAAGGGCTGTGCTTTTAGTCTCACTACAGAGAAGGCAAGTTTGGGGGTCTGGCAGACTGACGGTGTCTGTGGTATCTGAGCTCTGAGGCGTGAAGTGCTGACTGAACGACCCGGCTGAGGCGGCAGGTGCCGGCTGGGTGGCGCTGCGGATCCCACGCTGTCCCCTTCCCGGCTCCGGAGGGGCCCCGCAGCCACCACCACACTGTCTAAGCTCCTCGGCCGCCCCGCCACCGGCTGTGGCCCCCTGTGAGGCCGTCCGAAGGGCAGGATGCCCGCTGGAGGGACGCCGCGAACCGCCGGGGCAAGCCGGGCCGGGCCGGGGCGGGGCGGGGCGGGGCGGGAGGCGGCTCCCGGCTCGGCCACCTCCCCTCAGGTCGGTCACCGGGGCCCCGCCGTTGCCAAGGGGCCCGTCAGCGCCGCTTTCCCTTCGGCGGCCGCTGCCCGCAGCCATGGATAGCGCCGGCAGCTGCTCCGCCGCCTCGGTGCTGGCCGAGCTGCAGTGGGACGATGGCTACGCCGTGCCTATGGCCAGCGCGGAGAACAAAGCGCTGGAGGACGAAGTAAGCTGGGAGTGAAGGGAAGGAGCCGGCTGACTGTACCCGCCCCGATCCGGCTCCCCCAGCGGCTCCCGAGGGGCTCCCTGCAAGCGGGGCGGCCCTCAGGGGCTGGGGGGGCGGCAGCCGGAGCTACCTCACAGCGCTTTAGCTGCGGGTAGAGAGGGTGTGAAATGCACCAAGTCAGGAAAGAATAATGAAATAAAAAAGCTGCAAGGAAAAATGGGAAGCGAGGTCTTTGGCTGGGTGGTTGGGTGTCACCACCCTCAACAATGGCGAGCAGGGTCCGGGCCCTCGGCCAGCGGGAGCACCTTGGGACGTATTTGTGGTTCAGCGGTGTAATCCTGTGACAGGTTTGGTTATCTCGGTAAAGAAAAGTACTTAACGGCTCCAGTGTTTTTGTCGCTACCTTTTCTTTTGAAATCTCTCATGCCATTTCTTTGGAGAAATGTAGGGCAGGTATTACACTTTCTTTGATCAGTAATTGCAATTACTACATATTTCTAAGTAGTTGCAGGTACAAAGCACTCAACTAAAAGTGGTTAACTGACAATTCTGACTTTTAAATAGCTGCAGAAGATACAAAAAGAAAAAATGAACCTGCAAAATCAGTTGACTGACTATGAAGAGCGTATAGAAGCAATGGCGTCTCATTTGAAAAATGTAAAACAAGAGTTCACCTTCACTCAGGTAAACTGATACATCTGGTAGATCCATTTTATGAGACATATTTAATCCAATTATCTTTCTGTGGTTGGTATCCCTATCTATTTGACAGGTTTCTTAGAGATTTGTCTGGCCTTTCTTCCAGACTTTCACAAGAAAAAAAGTTAAGCCATATATCTCAGGGGTACTACTTGATGGTCAGTAAATATGAAATAGTGGTACCTAGAAAAAAAAAAAGAAGAATGCATTTTAGAATTCTTGGTGAATGGGCACTTTGGTAGATTAAAAAAAAAAAAAAAGAAGAAGAAAAAGAAAAAAATCAGTGTAAGGGAAGAACAGATGCTAATCTTTATCATGGATATGAAGAATGAAATGAGATGGTTAAGGTGCAAGCCTGCACTTTCACTACGAGGTAATTGGCTAAAATAGGTGGTTTAAATTTCTAAAGAGTCCCAAGTCAAAGCTGCATACCTTTCAGGTAAAATATGCAAGGTGAAAAAGTCTTAGGAAACTTTCCTGCAGCTGAACAACTTTCATGTCACTGCGCTAGATTTGAGTTTTAATTTGCACATGAAGAAAGAGGCAGCACATACCATTCCAGAGAAGCTTCTAATAAGCGATAGATCTGTATTATACAGGAAAAAAAACTCTTAAATCACTTTTTTGGAAAGATTAGACAATATACTGCTATAGGCCAGCCTGGTGGTGTTTTTGTCTTAGCACAAAACAATAAAAACATTTATTTTGCTGTGTCTCCTGAATCTTACCTTTAAGCTGCTGGTGGTCAAGAGACTAAGATACTGACTTTTGAAAGATTATGAATTTAAGGTGAAATAACTTTTATATTGGCATTTTAGTGCTATAAATGGTTGATCTGTGGATATCTGATATAATAGTGTGTATTTGTATGTGTGCATGTGTATAAATATATATGTATTTGAGATACAAAACTCCAAACAATAATGTTATTTGGAAAATTTGTATATTTACATAAGAAAATCATGCCATCTCTGACTTCAGTTTTGGTTGTATTTTATTTAAAAAAAATTTTTTTTTTTTTTTGGTATTAAAGACCTATTGTTTATGGTAAAGTAATGAACTGTATTATTCTCTAGTCTCTTTACAAAGCCAGAGAGAATGAAATTGAAACTGAACAACACTTTAAAGCCCTTGCTGAAAGAGAATACGGACATCTTAAAAATGAGATTAAACAAATGGAAGATGAGATAGTTGCCTTAAGAGAAAAGAAAAACAGTCAAGAAGTAAGGTTCAATTTTTTTTTCAAAAGAACTTCTGTATTGCAGTTAAATTTTATTACTTTTTTCTTCACATTTACAGACGTAATAGTATAAGTCAAGAATAGCTATTTATAATTAAAAATTATAAACCATAAGTGATCTGGATGTGTTTTGTAATGTGTAGGTAAGTAGAATGACACTGAGGATCTCCTCGCATAGACTGGTCAAGACTTAGCAAATAATAACTAGGTATTGAAAGACTTCCATTCTTAATGCCAGATACACAGCCACACATCTATATCACTGTCTTGTTAATTCTTGCAGGTATTTTCTTTGTTTTACAAATTAAATTGTTGGTGGCAAAGTCTCTTTCTCCCACAAAATAAATTCAGGGTATGATTTCAAAATGAAAAGTTGCTTTACTTTTTCTTTTTTTTAAGGTAATCTAATGCTGTCTAACTATAATATTTTTCTGTTTCATGGATTCTTTTTCTCTATGAATCATTTAAATTGTTTAATTTTTTTCATGTATTTTTTTCATTTAATTTTTTTTTAAATTTTTTCTTCTCATTAAATCTGTTTGTAATCTCCAGTTTCTCAGAAGGTGTAGCAGAATGAAGATATACTTGCTATTCAACTGCATCCAGATTCCATCATATTTATGTTAGGAAGTCTCTTCACAGTCATATGGGACCATACGTAAATTTGTATGCAGGATCTAAGAACTGGGCCTTAGTGTGTGAGGGAGAAACTTTACCCTGTGATGCCTCAGATCAGTTTATTATGTGGACCTAATATCCTGCATATAGATATGGCTTGCCAGGGGTCGACTTTTCTGTTTGAAATTATTTGCATTTTAGGTTTGTGGTAATTTATTGTCTTGTTTATTCTTTAGGATGTGTGTTAGCATTTCTCAAGTATAGGACACAACAAAAAAACAAACCAAAAAACCAAACCTATTTATCAGTTCTGTTGGCAACCAGATGTGTGTAAACTTGTTACGTACGGTAGCTTGAGCCAGTTGTTTCAATTACTAATCAAAGAAAATGTTAGCCATGTAATATTAACCTTTAAATTTATTCAAAATTTTATTAGAATACTATAAATAAAACCACTAAGAAGTTGGAAAGCTTAAAACAACAGATGAACTACGATGAGGAACTTCTGGAGAGATGGATAAAGGAATTGAATCGTAAATATGATGATGCTGACGCAATCCAGAAGTATGCAGAAAAAGATGAAGGGAAAATAGGCGTAAGTAGAAATGACAGTAATTTTCAGAAACAAAACAGAACTATTTTTTAGCATCTGAAGACTTTGTTATCAAGTCAGGTAAGACTGACATAAATTCTGCACAACAGCATTTTAAACTCTGATAATTTCCACATCACATAAGAGTGCTAAGAACTCCATATAAGGCTCATTTCAAAGGTCAAAGAAAATAGGTTTGACAAAAGGTGTAATTGAAGACTAATTTATTTCTTCATCTGGGTAAAAATTAAGCTTGAAGTTTTCTGAGTGCACAAATAGCTAATAAAGCCTCGTAGTGATTAGAAAGCTGAATTACAGTGAATTAAGTGGGGCGTTTGTTCAAAAATGCATGCCAAATATGGACAAGTAATGTAGATTTTCCCATTAGAACAGAAATGTTAATATTACTGAGAAGAAAATATGGCTATTTCACTAAAGCTGCCTAGAGTAATGAAAGATCGTATAAATAGACACTGCAATCACAAGTTCAGACTTCTTAAGGGTTAGTTCTCAAATATAATATTAGTTTAGAGGTAAGTGTCCCTTCTTTTTAGCCTTTAAATACATTGGGGAGAAAATTGATTTTTACTCATTAAATACTCAACACAAAAATGTTAGCTTACATAAATAGTCTCACTGCTAACTTCTATGTTAGCAAGTCACAGCATGCTAGGAAGAGTTGAATTAAATAGTTGGTGCTGAGGACTCCATATACACATTATATACATGGTGAAAGGGTTATTTTGGCCTAGCTGCAGTCTGTACCTAAGGGCTGACGAGAGATTATGGCCTCTTGCATGAAGAAAAATTTTAAAAGGCTAAGTTCTCAGTTATTTGTTCTCTAAAATACAACAAAATCAATGCCTCAATAATTCCATCCTTAGTTCTAGCAGAGCTTTAAAAATTTAAGATATTGTATATTTGTTTTCAAGTACGTTACATTTTCATATCATTTCATTTCAGGCACTAACCCTTCAAGTAGAAAAGTTAACCATGCAAGCAAATCAGAAACGCAGAGCTCTTGATAATGAGCGTACAGAAACCACAACTGCTCAGGTTTGTGCATAAGGTTCTTGAAGATATCTTTTTATATATGAAATCTTTAAAATCAGAAATCATCGGGATGCTTTCTTTTAAACAGATAGAGCTTGACAAAACAGCTGAAGATTTTCGCCGAGTTCACCAGGAAAGGCAAGAAGTCATCAGGCAGTGGGAGAACGCAATACAACAGATGCAAAAAAGAGATCAACAGATTAATCACTGTGCTCTGGTAAGACTGGTGTTAACTGTTTTTATCAGTATATCAGCCTACTTCTGTATCTATAAAATTGATAGGAATTTTGAGAAATAGATTTTCGTATATTACTGAAATGTACTCAGAATTTATTTTGAAAACAGTCTCTCTTAGTGTAATGGTGCTCTGTTTGAAGCTATATAAGGTTTAATTTTCAATCTGAAATTTGTTGGAATATGCAAACCATGCCAGTTTCAATACTGTTCTTTTGTCTGATCTAAGAATCAACAAGATGGAGTGTAGTTTCTTAGTGCAAGGACAGTCAGCTGCGATGGAAATAAAATAGTGAGCATTTAGAATTGGAAGGAATTAGCATTTCTACTTCCATGAACAAATGTATGACTAGCATTTTTTTGGTCAGAATTATGATAAACAATCACATTAAGATTAAAAATTGCTCCTTTGCAGAAGTACATTCTGCAACTGGGGAGAACAACAGATCAAAAAAGATCCTGTTGAACATTGTGAGTTAGTATTACTTTCTAACAGTCTTCATTGTTTAACAGGAGGCACAAAAAGAAAGTTTTATCCTTTTGTCAGGAGAGGTATCAGCTCCTTAGAAAGTTGTGAAGAGCAATAAGAACAGATGCACCAGAAAAAAAAGCTTGAAGGATCACTGTATAAAGAAATTTTGTAAATGTGGACTCCAAAGTAACAATGGCTTTTCTGAAGGGGCAGAAGAGCATGACAAGAAGACTCTACCTGAATCCTTAGTTCTGCTAGTATTGCATGTTCTTCCTGAAAGAATTCAACTTTTATATTGCCTATATAAAGAAGTTTAGTACCCAAGTAGTTTAGGGTAAAACATGGTTTACCCTTCATAGCTTAAACAAGCTTAAGATGTAACACTAAAAATATAATAGAAAATTTTAAGCCAAGAGAAATACTACCAAACAGAAAACATAATAGTTTGATTTGGCTGAAATATTATGGATTTTGTGGTATTGCAGAGTGTAAGATTCATAAAAAAGAACAAACAACAAACAAATGCATGTATTAAAAAACAAAACAACTCCCACCAACACTGACCAAAGAAAACCAAAAAACATTTCTGGCCACCCTTCCATATGTTATTAGTTCTACTGATGCTTCTGTAAACTTTTTTTTTTTTTTTTTTACCATTAGAACTACAGTACAATTTTCACAGTAGCTAATCTTTTACTTAACCTTACAAAATACAATTTTCCCTGAATAGATGTAAATGTGTCAGCTAAGGTAAGCATCAGTACTGTTGTAATATACCTCTGCTGTTTCCTTCATTTCAAATCTATCTGAAGATTTGTTCACACGGGGTTTTCTTTCCCCTATTCAATCAATACAAATTATTTTTATTTCATGCAAGTTTATAGGGTAATATTTAAATTACTGCAATATTGTGGAAGTTGCCAATCCAAAACAATTGCAGGAGTTGTGATGTATTAGTGGAATAAAGTAATTGACAAATGATATGAAACCTAGGCTATCTTAAGCAAAGGAGCCTTAACAGCAATCTATCTTCTAGTTTCGCCCTTTATTAATCTAACACATCTTAACTAATGCAAGAAATGTTTTTTATCCTGATAGCTAATAACAGAGATAAAACAAGAGATGCGAAAGAAAAGAAGTGTGCTGAAAGAGAAGACTTCCTTTTTAATGAATGAAACTAATAATAACAAGGAATATGAAAAGAAAATTTCTTCTGCTAAGCAGGAAGCTACTAGCCTCCGGAAAGAATATCAAGCTCAGGATACTTACAGAGTTCAGCTGGAGGTTGAGGTAAGGATGACCAAGAGTTCAGAAAACCAGACTGAAACTATAACTTTTAACTCTTTACTAGATGGAAGAAATACAGGAATAGCATTTGCTTTTCTGTTCTCAAACTAGACTTCAATAATTCAACAAAATTTCTGGGCTTCTTAGTTTACTCTTGATTATTGTGATCTTAACCCTGAACTTAATCCTTTCATTGACAGCGCTGAAGAGAAGCAAACATACAGCCACTGAGATGACCTTGTATTCTCTGTTCTCTGTATAGATATAAAATGAATTAATTTTCTCTTAAATGGTGTAACACTATTATAGGCTTCAGAAGAAGGTGCGTCTTGCCTTTAGCATATATAGACTATAGTACTGTATAAAGATGAGAGAAATCTCTTCTGAATAATTGGTATCCTGTGCTTTCACAAATGAGTGTTGATAGACAAATATTTTCATGTAACTTTCTAATCACGAGGCAGTAGGATAGGGCCATCCTGTGAACAAGCCATGCTTTTTTCATACTTCGTTACTTATATTTAATCTGCATTTGTAGCCATGGAATGAGCTGTGTTGCTTCATTATTTAAATGTCTGTAGAAGTAGTTCTACGAAGTAGTTCAAGTCTCGTGAATCTGTTAAGAAGGGATATGCTTGTATTATCTGAGTAAGTTTTCTCTTAACAAGGAAATGGTAACACTGGGCTACTCAGCAAGCTTGGCAATTAAAAAAAATACAGCTTCAGTTGCATTAATGTTGGATAGCTTTTCCTTAATTGGTGCTTCATGAACGGATATCCTAATTAATTTATTAGCTGGGCGTTTTGAAATCCAATGTGGACAGAACTGCTTCTGATTTGGAGTCTTTAAGAACACAGGTAACCAGTCTTAAGAAGGAAATTCAGAAAAAAAGCGCCAGGTAAGAAACAGACCTTTAAAATACAGTTTGTAAGAATTACGGATATAATCAGATCCTTGAGCTAGCAAAGAACCTTAAATAATGTTGATTATTAAAGCCTGCAACTTTCTGTTTACTTCATGTCTATTTCATGTCTATTTTACTACTATGTATTGTAGTTTTCTGACACTGGGAAACTTAGAAAATATTTCTGGTAACTCTTGTTTTTAGAGGGGATGAAAAGGTCAGCTAGGGCCTTAGTTTTTATAGATTTGAGTTCAGCCTGCTTTCTTAGGCAGCTGCTCAGTATGATATGCTAGTAGGTTTTAGCAGTGTTGTATGTGCAACGTACATATAACTTGTTAAATCATCTAATTTTGTTTAGATTAAGCTTTCTTAAAGAAAGAAATGCAGGTCTTTCCAATAAGCTGAAGCTTGTGACTGAGAAGACGCTCAGTTCAGAAGACAATGCCTGGAGGATGGAAGAAATGCTAAAGGAAGAAGAGAAAACTGTCAAGGTAAAATGTTTTTGATAGCTTCTGCAAATGAGGCTTCATTTGAATTTGCAAGCTCTATCTAGAACAATTTTATGTTAAAATGCATTGTAAATGCTAATGTGACATGCAGCTACTTCATCAAATGAAGAAGTAACCAGCAAGTAGATGGGTCAGTATCTGTGCCAGGAAAACTTTGGAGGAAAGTAAGTGGTCCTAATCCAGCAGATGGTGGATATCACATAGGATACTGGATACTGGAATTGTCATTATACAGATCAGATATAAAACCAGTAGTCGGACTGTATACTGAATAGTGCATTTACCTCTGATACCAGCTGTTACCTACAGCTTCTTGGCTAGATTCAAATGAAAGCTATTCACAGGAAGATGGCAAATTTTGTTAATGTTTTGCTTCTGGTTTGTAACACTATTGAAAAATTTCAAAAACTTCATATTGTGCTTAGTTCTTTTGGGATTCATTCAGTTTTATGGGCAGCAAGTGTCCTTGAAATTCTAGGCCATCGTTTTCCCATCAATAAGGTTAAGTGTTGTCAGATTATTTTCAGTAACATTTCCACTGAAAACTTCTTGGTTTTAGTAAAACACAACCAAAACTTACCAAACTGTGAAGAGTTAGGATTTTGGCAAGTTGGGATTAAAAAAAATATCTTGAAATATCTTGAAATGGTTTAAGTCATATTTGGTTGGCCTAGTCTCCTCTTGCTATTTTAATTCTACTGCATGCATCTGTTTTCTGATGTTGTTGGCTCTTAAATAATTACTGGCTCACATTAGAATTCATTTTAATGAGAAATAAAAATTGTGATTTGGGAATTAGCATATACAAGCTGTAAAATTTGTCTATTTCTTTTTTAGCATGTTTAATAGCACTTTAATAATAACTTTTTGTATTGTAGACTAAGTACAGAAATAAAAATATCCAAATTCATTATCATCTGAACTGCAGTGGCTTTTGAATAAATGCAATGTTGTAATGCAATCATCTGAACTTTCCTGTATTTCAGAAGAAGTTTGTAGTGTTTTGCATTTTGCTCCTAATTCTTTTATTTTACTAGTTAGCTTCTGACTGAACTTGATACAAATCCCTTTTGGATTTTGCTGGACAACAGAGTATTGCATATGCTAACGCTCTCTCTACTGTAAAATGACCAGGTTACATGAGAATGACAGAGCAGGTGTTCGCTCCATCTGTGCAAGCCACTGTATATACTTCTTTTTCTTTTCTGTTTTGTTTCCTGCATCATGTATGTGAAATAATTCATTTAGTTGATGGAGCTTTATTTTTCAAACTTTCTAACTACACGGGCATTAGCTGTACATTTTAAATTTACATGCACAAACTATAGAGGCGATGTCTTTGCTTTAGAAAGTTTCCCAAATTACAGACTTTATTAATGTTTTGGTTTTCCAGAGAATTTTAAAACAAGTTGGAATGAAATAATGCTCCATTAAAATGAAAACCGTACTTGCTTCTCCTTAAGACTGTTAGCAGGGTGGCTAAACCATTAGCAGGGCTTTTCCACTTGCATCTGTGGCGGATAACCTAAGATGACACTGAGCTTCGCAGCTCCAGTGCTTCAGGGTAGTATTTTAACTTGGATGCACTATTCTTGAACAATATCTGTAATATATTAGTCAGAAGGATGCTTTCCATCAACATTAGACACACATACTATTTGCGGCATCTATTAATTTACTGTGAAGAGATACTTTCAGGAACAATGTGGATGAAATCTCACCATTTTATGCTTTAGTTCTCTGATACTTCTCCCTCTTCTGTCTGTGGCAATGCACTGTTGTGGAGTGAAGCTTATTGAATATCCTATCACTATTGACAACCGCGCTCAACGAGAAAAACAATTTCTATTAAAGAAATAAATTTAGATATGCGTGGGCATGATCCAGAGCCCACTGAAATCAGTGCAAAATTCTGTAGGCATTAACAGATTTAGTATTAAACGTACACCTGCTTTTCACTTCTGAGTTCTGGATTTGGAATTGCACTTGACAGCAAATTCGAATACAAAAAATTCTGGTGGGAGAATTTGATTATGAATTCTTAAAGGAGTTAACTAACTTTACACTGTTACTAAAACCAGCAAAATGGTTCACAAGCAAAATTCACAATGTATATTCAGAGTCTGTACCAGACCCTACTAAAACAGACCCTACTAAAACCTTATTTCCTGTACTGATTAAGATGCTAAAGATAACTTGCCTCTGTGAAAAAGGAACTGATTTTAAAACGTGTAATTACTTTTTCAAACAAAATTATTCCAAATAGAATAACTAAATATGATATAAACACATATGTACACACACAAGCTGAGTTACAAGTTACAAATCTTTTCAACTGTTTATTGAATTATATTTCTCCAAATACTGACATATACTAGAAGCAATAAGCATCCTTTTTTTTTGAAAGGATGACAGGAATTCAATTTTCTGAAAGTTTGAAAAGAATACCATTCCCATCATGGAAAGAAAAGATCTTGTAATAGTAGAGTAGAATCCAAGTTAAAACAAAAAAAAACCTTCTCTTGAAGTCAAAGATTTTTCTTGACAGCCATTTTAAAGACCTATGAAATTCCATGTTCCTATTAATGGATATAGTATTGAATTTTTTTATCTTCCTATATGTGATTAATAAATCATCACAACTTACTTCTTATGTACTTAATGATTAATTTGTCATCAGGAAAAGGAAACGGAACTGAACAAATTAAAAGAACAATTTTTCAAGAAAACTCAGGAGTTAAAGGTGCAGAAGGACAAGGAGAAGTGTGTTCTGGCAGAAATTGAGGGATGTCGAACATCACTTAAACATCTTAATAGTCATCTACACAGACTTGATGCAGATGCATTAAAACAACAGGAGTTAATGTATAACCAGGTAAAATATTAACATCTTTTAATATTATGATTTTTCCTTGGGTTTAATGAGAGTAAATTGTTCAAGTTTTGTAATCTTTGCCAGTATCTTAGTTTCCAAAATGCTAGGCAGCATTAATCTGAAGTCTGCATTTTTGTCTCTAGTTGTATTAATAAAATTGAAATAACTGACACTTGCTATGTTTCACCTATATTATGTGCATGTGTGTTTCATTATTTTTTGGATCTGTTGCTTTACCCACTAATTTCTCAAATCAATTCTTTACTTTGATCCCTGTGAACCGCAGACACCTCAGGGTAAATTTTTAAAGCAATACAAGAGGTACATGCCAAAATCCTTTTATTTACTAATTGGATTTTGTGCAAATTTCTTATGCACCACTTTGAAAATTTGTTCTTTTATATTGGCATCCACTGGTAACAGCAAGATGGCAACTTTACTGTAAGCCTCCCTTAGAGCAGACTGTGCTGAGTGTGCTTTGTTATTCTAGAAGATTACTTCTGAACCATCTTTGCACATCAGTCATCTAAGAATATTTTGCTAATGTTTCACATTTTTGAGGCTTATAAGCTATAAATGATTATAAAACAATGGCTTAATTAGGTGACTATCCTAAAGCAACATTTAGATCCAGAATTCTAGCTTTATAGGAAGGCTGTAATTGCTTATCTCAGACTATTAATTCTCCTAAAATTATTTTAACAGGATTTTTATATTCAGCAAGTGCAGAGACGGCTGTCACGGTTAGAAGGGGAGGTTAATGCAGAAGAAAAACAAGTTTTGGAAGCAAAAATTGCTGAACTTAAGAAAACCTTAGAAGAAAAGAAAAACACATGTGATGTTTTACATGCACAGCATAAGAAACTTCAGGTAACTTCCTTAGAACTTCAGGTTGACTGTGTAATAGCTAGAAATGATGTTCCCAAGGCTGGAGTATTATCAAAGTCAGGTGGTTTTATCAAGATGAACTAAGAATATCAAAGTCCTGGTCAGACATGCCAAGTGATTTTTTTACATAGACCAAAATACATGAGTATATTAGTATTGCTTTGCTGTCTGAAAGATTTATATTGCACAAATAACAATGACTGGACTCCGAATAAAACAAGCAATGACATTAACATTGCAACAGCACTCTACGCCAGGACTGCAGTGCTCTTGGCACCGCTTGCACAACAGAATACGGACAAAAGATGATGATTCCTGGGCCTAGCACTTAAAAATATATTTATATATATATATTAATTCAAAAATTAACTGGTAGGTTTTGTTGTAACCTGCATTTAATGAAATAAATTAAATATAACTTACTTGGAAACAGAGTGATGTTCAGCTCATCAAGAGAGCAATGGAAAAGAGTGGAGAAGAAGCAAATGGTCTGATGATCAAGATAAATGAACTAAATCTTTTCAATGAGAAATCAGACCAAGAGTTAAAAAAAGCTAAAGCCATTAAGCAGGTACAGTATTAGCAATTTTTCTAACACGGGCTGTTTTTTTGTTGTATTTGTTGTGTGTGGGGGGGGAAGGTTACAGAGTTTGGAATCCTTAACCGATTTTTTTTTTATGATTAAAAGTGTTTGCATGCTAATGAATGTATTACTTACTGCTTTAAATGAGCTTTGATATATATAGGTTTGCTCATATAACAATATGACCTGTAGACCTACAGAATCTAGAACATATTCTAGGATGATTGCAATAACTCAAGTCAGATATTAACTACTTCAGTAAGTTCCTGGTAAGGTCAGCTTAATTTCTTTGAAACCATCTGTTACATTCTTACCATTCATAATGTTAAACTGAAAGTTGTAGATGGAAAAGTCTAACAACCCACAACTCAGTCTGAATTTGAATAAAACCATTCGGGAAGCTATCTACCCATATGCACTAACCATGCAAACTGTTAGCAAATGAGAAACTAAGAACCTCTTAAATACAGAGCGAAATGACCCTTACAGTTGTGTATATATAAAGGATAACACAATAGAAGCTTTATATATTTAAAAAAAAATAAAAATCTTATTAACTCTTATACCTTAATTAAAAATGATGCTTTCTTATTTTGAGACCTTTTTGGCATTTGTTAGGAGATGATGATTGAAGATAACCTCCTAAAACTAGAATTGAAACGTCTTCAAGATACCCTGTGTAATAAGACAGAGAAAGTTCTAACACTGGAAAAACAAAAATTGGAGATAAACAAAGCCATAGCAGAAAGAACCGAGGAAATTAAGGTTCATAAGGCAATGCTGGATTCCCAGATCAGAGTTGTGGATCAGGAACGGCAACGCATAAGGTAATTATTCTTTATTTTAAAAATCTCTGTTGCAGCAACTCAAAACCAGCAATACAACTTAAAACATACTGTAAGATATTTCCCTAAAAATCCTAAAAAAATCATCCTCCAGTTCTTTCATCTTCAACGTAATTTAAAAACAAACAAAATACAGCTTGTAGGTTGTTTTTTGTTGTTTTTAAATTAACAGTTGCTAAAAAAAATATTAAAATTGTCAAGTACCTTTACATGGGAACTTGTTTAAAAAGAGAGAAGCATTTTACCCAGTTTTACCATTTAGAGGAATTGATGGTGAATTACATCTTCTTCTAAGTCATATAGTAAGACAGTTGAGACTACCAAGCAATCTTTTCTCTGAAAACCAGCTTGCAGCTTAAATCACTAGGCAATTTCTCAGTCTTTACTGTCCATTATTACCGGTGAACAAGAGATTACTGTTTATTCTGTTAGTGAAGATTAATTAAAAACCTGCTGAAGTGTGTATGTCTTATTTCTTGCCCATGTATTATGATATGGGAGACACCCTCTTATAAAGCAACCACATAAAGATCACTTTTCCCTTCTGTAATAATCATTATGAAGCATTTGGGACAGGCTTTAGCTCTGAAATACCAATACCTATATCTAGCCCCAAATCAACGCTCAACAACCGAACTGGTGAAGTCTGGCAGGCTTTTTTTCACTCCTCTGCTAACCACACCCCACACAATAGGAAATTAGGGTGATTTAGTGTGACTAAAGATAACTGCTCACTGAGAGTGCAGACTGGATTTTTTTTTTTTTTTCCTTTGATAATTACGCAGCTACTTGATATTTCCATGTAATTTGATTTGGGGTTATTGCCTGCTGTTGCTTATGCTCATCTAGTAGTGGCAATATTAAGAAAGCATCAGCAGGGGGCAGCTTGTACAGCTGTAGGATTTAAATGCCAAACCTTTAAATATATTCAGGGAGTTCTATGGGCAGCCTCTCATGATGTGCTGATCTGGAATATGAAAATAAATTTGTCTCATTTTAGAACTGTAATAGAACTGCAGGTAACCAGAAAACCTGTGGCTAGAACACAGAAAGCATCAAAAATTAGGAGCAGCACAACTGCTGCCTTGCCTGCATCCTAGTAGACGGACAGACTGCTGGAGTAACACCAGTAATTTAGACTGCTATAGCAAGAACTGCCCAAAAAACACTACTAGACAAACATTTTCTCAACCCATTTATTTTTCCACAAAATACATCAGTGCTGAATTTCAAGATCGTCTAAATAAAATCGATAAACTGAGATGCAGATATGAAGTTCTTACTGTTGTCATGATGCCACCTGAAGGAGAAGAGGAGAAAACCCAGACCTACTATGTAATTAAGGTATTTTATTAACATTATGTTATAATTCATTATAATTCAAGTATTTAAGTTACAGATTTCCCTGGGTTCCATTCAAATAACTAAGACAACCTCCTTGCCTACTGCTTAACTTTGTCTGTTTTAAGTAACACAGCAGTTTCAGATGAATCTGTGGTCAGTCCTAATGTCAGCAGACTTAATTTTGAATAGTTCAAAAATTTTCACTTCAGTGCTCATGAATTTTAAAGACACAAGAAGTACCGGTCATGTCCTGGTAATCCAACAACTGAAAACAAGTTTATCAGTCTTTGTCGTATGTAGCATTCAGAAATTATTTCATTATATGGCATTTAAACTTTAAGGAATGCCAACTTCCCCCTTTTTACATCTCAATCAAATATGCATACTTCAGTTTTTCATTGAAAAAAAAAAAAATCTCTCTTCCTCCATAATGATTCTGATTATGGAAAGAATTATTATTTTTTATTATTTTTATTATTAATTATTATTATTTTTAATTAATTTTAATTTAAATAATTTTAATTATTTTTTATATATTTATTTATTTATTATTTTTGATCTCCAGAAATTCTGTTCTGCTTTTGAAGCAAAATGCCTCTAGCTGCTATATTGGCTCTGCAGTCCATCCTTTTCTGATTTTTGTGTTTTCTGATTTTCTGTTTTCTGATTAAATGTTAAGGTTTTAAATGATGCTATTTCTGTAACTGTGAGATATGCAGCACAGCAAAAAGCTTTCAGTAAATACCTCATGGTCACTCGGGGTATATCCTCCACAACTTTGGAGAGAGATTTTCACCTTATCAGATTTTTCTGAGGGACTATAAAAGGTATGTCCTTTTGCCAGCTGGTTGTTTCTATTAAGTCTCACTAAGCAGATGAACAAAGACTTTCAAGTGGATAATTTGTAGGCAAGCAAGATGACTTTTAACACTCACTTGGTGGCTTTATATCATGTAGTCTCAACTGTTTCTTGGATTTTGTTGGTAAACACATGTGAAGCTGATACACACAGTGCAAAGCATGGAGAGTGCTTTGTACCCACTACGGGCATTGTTAGATACTGAGCTTAGGTACAGAGACAGATACCTGTAATGGAACCCCACTGGTGACTGGCCACCAGGCTGATGTAACCCCTTTTATTATAACCCTTTGAGCTCAACCTGTCAGCCAGTTGTTTATCTATTCCATTAGGTACTTGTCCAGCAAACAGCTATAGACACTTTGACCGTAAGGATACTGTGAGAAACAGTATCAAAAGCTTTGCTGAAATCCAAAAAGACTACATCTGCTGGCTTCCCTTGATGAACTTAATGGGTAACTTTGTCACCCGTTAGTTGGTTATATAAACAGGTCCTTTTTCAGTAACTCCCAGAATACTCTCCATAACGTTACCAGCCACCAAAGCAAGACCAATAAGCCTGTAATTAACAGGGTCTTCTATCTTACCCTTCTTGAAAATGAGGACAACATTTGCCAGCTTCTAGTTGACTGGGACTTCTCCAGATTCCCAAGACTGTCGAAAAATAATTAAGACGTCTCGCAATGACATCAGCCGGCTCTTTCAGTACCCTGGGATGAATCACATTGGGTCCCATTATGTGCATCCAAATTCCAGTATTGTAAACAACTACTCTTGCCAGTTACCTTGTAACACAAATCTCAGTCCAATCCTGATGACATCAATAACATCTACCACAGATTTTAAACACTAAATGTTGAATGTATTTTTAATGTATAATTGTCCTAATGTTTTCAGTATGTATTCAGTCACCTCAAGTATCAGTTTTATTTTCAGGCTGCACAGGAAAAGGAGGCCCTTCAACGTGAAGGTGATGATTTAGACGCAAAGATCTGCAAAGCTGAAAATGAAATTGTAGCTCTGGAAAACACTCTGCGCATACTTAATAACTGCAACAGCAATTACCGAAACTCTTTCAAAGAAGTCACTGAGACAAGTATGTAAATGTAAATTGCTGTTTGCTGTACGAGTTATGGATGATGGTATAGCTCTGGTATACAGTGGGGAAATTCAGTGGCACAAAATAATGAATCACAGCCAGAGACTGCACAAATTACTGGGAAAAGTCATTACTGGGAGAAAAGAAGGTGCACTGAAATATACAGGACTGGTGTATAATACTGCACAGTACAAAAAGCACTACTTTCTCTGCAGTACTGCATCTCACACTACTAATTCAAATTCTGGAAGCAGAACAAGCTGTGCCACTGGTCAGCTTTTGGTGTCGACTGAGCTAGCTTGATCACAACACAACGCAAGCAGGCTGCTTCCAGTGGCAGCTGTTACGGCCAGTAACAGTGTTAACAGCCAGCGTTATGTGCACTCCAGTGATGCTGACACACTAGCCAAAGTTATACCTGATTTTTGCATGGAAGAGGAGGGAAAAAACAGTAACCTGGGGAGGTGATGAGGAAGAACAAGAGAAACTGTACTGTTTTCGGATAGTGTCAGCAATTTAAAATTAAATAGACTACCTAGCTACAAATGTTTGGATGATGGAATTCTCTCAAAATTCCGCAAAATATCTTCATCTGTTGCTTGCTCTCCTTCACTGGAACGTTATTTAGCTTATAAAAAGCATCACCATGAGCAACTACATAAATATAAGAGGCTAGAAAACAGTGCCAAAGGCAACTTCCATGCTTTTTTTTGGCTCCTGGAAACACTGGCTTTAAAGTCATTATCTTTCATGAAGCCAGTTACTTTTTCCACAGTGATTTGGAACATACTGTAACAATAATACAGTAACACTCCGTGATGCCATTACTTTAATGTGCAACTTATTTTAAAATGAAAATTGAGTTGTATACAGTACTTGCTTAGTGTCAACTCTGCCTCTTTGTTTGGGATCACAGGTGAGGAGTATGAAGAAAAATTGAAACTAGAAGAGGAGAAAAGGGCTGCTGATGAAAAATACAGATATAAACGAAGACAGATCAAGGAACTTCAGGAAAACCTCCAGGTAAAATACAAGCGAAAGTCCCAGTTAGACAAGGCTGCAGGATGTTGCCACACAAGCCGTCTCATTGAAAGCATAGAACATTCTGGAACAGTATTTTCCGCATTCTCTTTTACATTCCATAGTTTGTATCAATGGATACATTTGTTTGTTTGTTTAGAAGGCTCTACATCTCCTTTCAAAAATCATTTAGGTGTTTATCTGAATTTCCTCAAGTCACAATGAAACTCCAGGCTGTTTAGTCAGGTACACCTAGAAGTTTTGAAATCCCATGTTCACAATGGCAGATGTTCCATGTGGCATCCAAGAAAGCAGTTGTATTTTTGTGTAGTGTACTGCATTATTTAAAATCTACACATATGGTCTTCCCTAGCATTTTTTTAAATTTAGTATTAAGAATGTTCCAGTTTGTGTACACAGTATTATGGTTTACCAAAAAAGAGAAAGCAAGGTGACTCTCAGCAGGTTGAGTACTAAATGCAGAAAAGGGATAACCTGCGTTCAGTCCCCACATCAGGGACTCATTCTTGGCTCCCCTTGTAATCAAAAAGCACACTTGGCCCTTATGAAATAACAACACTTAACTTTAATATATACCCCACATGATTATTCTAGGCCCTGGATTGCTACGTACAGGTCAGCAAACATTCTTTTTGATCATTCTACCACAGGACATAGACCTTACTTAAGAAATAACATCCCTGAGATTGAAGAGGAGGGACACCTATCCTCAGCAGGGAATAAGCCCTAGGGTATTATGAGGTGTTAAAACATCCCCTTTCCTACCTTTTTACTTATTTAAAAAAACAGAGCCACCCTTATAGAGCTGATTTTATTCACAGTAGTCAAAAGTATCCAATCTTCTCACAAGAAACAAATGAATAACATTTTTCTTAGGATAGGTCCCACTGGAAAGTTAGGCACTGCAATGTTCAGTACTATGCCACATAAATCCTTTGTAGACACAGCTCACAGCTACATCTGAAAACACGTACCTGTAATTTCATTATTAGTACCTTTAAAGTCAGTGTTAATGTATTGAAATAGCTTAGTGCTCTTTATCCAGGTATTTATCCATTGAACAGCCTGACAGGCATAGTTGTGTTATCATTAGTACTAATTGCTTGAGCTACATTCATAAACAAATTGTCAAGAGGATCTGTTATTGCTCCTAAGTAATATAAAAATTGAATATCAGAACTATTTTATAAATTAAAAACAATTATTCAAATGAATTTGCAGAGCATGGAAAAAAATTTGGATATACTACTGAAGCAGGAGGCCTTATTCCAAGAGCAAAAGAAGGAAAAACAAGCTGTTATATTACAGCTGAACAAAGACATAGAAGAACAGAAGCCAAAACTAGAAAGGGTTATAAAACAGGTCTGTATGTTGATTAATGATGATTTCTAACTTTATAGTGATAACCAGCAGTATGGTTAAAAGCACAGAATTTAAACTCAGCAGGTTTCTTTAAGAGTGCTGCATTTTCATAGCATGTTTTAAACTTATTTATGTTAAAAGTGTTCCAGGCTATCCAGAGAAATTCAGTCTCTAAAGAAAACTAAAACAGAAACACAGGAAGAAAGAGACATCAATCTTCGTGCCTTGAAAAACTTCAACAAAACCATCAACAAAGTGTTAGTCGATGTTCTAGAAGCAAATCCTGATTTAACTACATCCTTTCAGAAGTACTTTCACCAGGTGAGCTTTCTGGTTAACTGCCACCAAAATTTTGACTGATAACTGAAGTCTACTGATAAAGTGTCTTTCAAGGGCAAATCCTTAATTCAGTGATAAAGTATACTTATGGGAAAAGAGCAAAAAAGTGTTCATCTGCTTTCAATGTACCTTCAGATACAAAGGATTATAAACTCTCCTGATATGCCCATTCCATCATACAACCATTTTTAACTTTTTTCCCCTCAATTTTTCTAGTTCAATTTAGAGCTGCCTGCAATTGCTTCTGTTGGTGGTAGTCAAAGTTCCCGATCGCCATCCACACAAAGCTCACTAGCTTCTAGCAGGTAAGTGCTAGCAGTGTTTTGTTGTTGTTTAGGTTGGTTGGTTGGTTTTTTTTTTTTTTGGGGGGGGGGGGGATGGACACGACACGAATAGTCATTTGGTTTTGGTTTTAATTTAAAGCTTAGACGAACAAAACTATTCCTTACATGATGGCATTCCTCACTCTCGCAGGTTTTCTCAATCTTGTCTCTGCTTACTGAACACTCTATTAAAATGTTTCTACCTATACTCTCCCTCCTTTAAGTCTACTAGTTGTTTGTTTGTTTAGCACACAATTAAGTTTTCTTCAGTATCCATCACAATTTAAAATAAAACAGTAACTGCAAAAGAATTATGTTGTTCTCTCATTTAAAAAGGGTTTTACATTATGAACGCACAAGTTTGACTTCCAGCCAAACTTTGCACTTAATTTTGTGAACACCCTTTCCTATTTAATTAGGGAAGATATATATATATATATACACTACTTTATTGATACCTTTTTCCTCTGTTCATCATACATTTGACTAACAGTACTACTTGAAACATACTGAATTAGCTGTGATCTAACAACATTCCCCCAGGTTACTTAAACCATGGCAAGGACTACAAAGATTTTTGTAGTGGATTTGCCTAGAACAAACACTGGTGCTGGGTGGCTTTATTTTAAGCCACCATTTAGAAGCTCCAGGCCCAGTTTTAAAATAATGTTTCTGTATACTGATGAGTAAATTTTTGTCTTTCAGATCCTCCAGAAGCACAAGTTCAGGCTCTAGTCGGACTTCATTAATCAAAGTCATAGACCTGAGCCTATCTGTCGACATTCCTGCAGAAGCAGCTGCTTCCAGTTCACAGCCATCCAGTAGAACTAGCAACTCTGACAGTTAAAACCAAGAAAGAAATCCTAAGTAATCTTATGAAGGTGACAGTGAAGGCTTTACACTATTTAAGGCTTCTAAATTGGTTAAGTCGCAGCTTAATTGATACAGGTCTACTAGCAATCGTAGCACTTCTATCTGAAACACGTTTTAACTTCCATCTAAAGTATGCAATATATTATTTAGTTTAAACATATGTTTTACATAATAAATTAATCTTTAAATTACTTTATTCTTTTGCTGTTGGATAACAAAAGATCTACAAAACCCTTCAGAAACCCTTCATTCACATTCTTAATGAAAATGGCTTTGACATAGTTAACTACCCTTAATTTTAGTAAAATTACTGCTGCCTCAAAGCTTTAACAGGTAAGGTACTCCCAAGTAGTCAGCTGACCACAGTATGCTTAGTCTGTACTTGCAAAAGCTAGAGTAGAGGCAGTAATGATGTAAAAGAAGCAACAAGATTAACCCTCATAACAAAGATCTTAGTTTTTAAGTATTTTCCCTCCTTAACAGCAATATGGAGCACTTGCAAAAACCAGGTAGTAGTATTTACACTTTGGTTCCATGTCAGCCTTGACTTTTAAACAAATGGTCATTTCAGATCATATCTTAATCAAAAGATGATGACAATATAAAATTAAAGTCAGTAAAACTGTACTACTTTGCAAAATTACACAGTACCTTTTTGGCAACTGACATATAAGGAATTATTCTGAAAACTTGGATGGGTATTGTATAGTCAGCCAGATGTTAGCTGTTACTTCAGGGTTTTTTTGTTTTTTTTTTTAACAACAGAGAATGTGTTTGATGTGCTTAAATAATATAATACATGTGCTTTCTCACAGATGATGGGGGTTCAATTCACTTACGCAGCATATATAACCAGTGCACCAGCATCAAACATCCCAGCAACATAAACAAAACCAAGACACAAAATTAAGAAAATTTAATGATGAAATGAGCTATATACATTGATGGAATATGAGTGTCATTTACTTATTCCCCTTCAATACCTGGAAGCTAAAGTTTGATACAAAAATAGTTAACAGTCAATTGTACCCCATGGGAAGAAGGGGGGAAAAAAAATAAAACAACAAAAAAAGAAAAATGCCTGCTTTAAAGTGCATATTTGATGTAAGTTACACAACTAACTACAGTCCAAGAGAATCAAACAATTTCACCCCATTACACAAAGAATATTGTACAGGAACATCCTAAGTTAAGAGCACAGGAAACCTTGATTTTAAATAATAACTGATATTTTACGTAAGATATCCTTGCATATCTTTCCACCACACAATCTTTACCTTAAGAAGCCTGACATTCTGCAAGATGAAACAAATTCTGCTTGTCGCTTTTCATATGCATTTTAAGAGCATTTGTTTTTCCTCAAGAGAAAAACAGATAATTAATTTAACTACATCCAGCAGAAAATCATTTTATATACTTTGTTTCTTCTGCTTACTTCCTTTTTCCCCTCTCAAATTCAGCAATTTGATTGAATATGTTAACTAAGTTCTGGGGCAGGTTTCTTTTAACGCCACTTTCTGTTTGTTCTGCACCATTTAAAGTTTCCTCGTTGGGTTCCTCTGTTTTATTAGACTCTTCGTGACTCCCTTCCCTACTCTTATACCCACTTTCACTTCTATGCTGACTTAATGCATGCCTATCACTACCATAACTTTTATCACCTTCGTGAAAGTAAGTGCTAGAATATGATCTGTACTTCCCCATTGACTTGCCAGAATAGTCGGACCCTGATGGAGACATGTAATACCTGTCCTGATCTGAGCCATGCTTTTTAAACTGTTCTCTTCTCCCCTCTATGTCTCTTTCTGATTTCCTAAAGTAATGCGTCCTGGTTTTATCATCTGACTTATAATAGGAACCTGAATATCCCCTCCTACTGGAGAAAAATCTGTCCGTTTTATGATATTTTTCACTTTTGCTACTACTTGCCTGAGTTCTGGAACTACTGTAAGAATCTCTTGAATCTTCAGACCTACCTCCAAAAGTGTCTTCATCATCACCTGAAGTCCTCGACAGAGAACAGTGTCTGTCTTTCTCTCTTACCTCTGGTTTTGGACACGCTAAGCTGTCCTGCCTTTCCAGCAGTTTTTCCATTTCAAAACTTTGGTTCAGGAAAGAGGCAGAGGTATCAGCCGGAGGTGAATACCACTCCTCTTTCCTAACCTGATCTTTGTAATGTGAAGAAGCTCTAGAAGAGCGTTTTTTGGAACTACGGGAAGACTCTGATCTATGCCGATGCTTTTTCTTGCGTTTCTTGTGATCAGAGGAAGAGGAGGAAGAAGAAATTGATACGTCTGACGAAGAGTCACTTGAGGACGAAGAGGAGGAGGAAGAGGAGGAAGTTGATCTTTTCCTTTTCTTCTTCAACCTGAAAATGTAATTAACCTGTGAGATAATCTTTAGCATCAGGCAAAAATTGTAAGTAGAAAGTAAATCTGTACTTCCCATAGTATGGCTGAGATTGGACTGCAGAGTATGAATGGAAATTGGGCCTGACCTGGCAAGACAATTTCAAGTGTCATTTCTTAACCAAGAGAATTAAGATTGAATCCACTGAACAATGTATTATGAAAGGCATCTTAAGGCCTTTTCAGTGGTTAATGCAGGGACAGTAACACAGTTCGGATTGCAGATAAGGACTTAATAGCAAAATTTAGTAACTGCTAATGTTAGAGCTTATTTTACCATCAGCCCAGGTTAAAAGAAAGTGACTGGGACACAACCATGGAATTGTGTTGCTTTATCTTTATGCATAAACCTTTGTCTGTACCTGCTACCTGACTTGTGCTTTAACTATCACAAATTCTAGTACTTAAAATGGGCCCCTTAACAGCTCATAACTTACTGGTTTGCAGTGCTTTTTTTTTAATAAAAAAAGCTCACATGCTGGCTTAATAGGCTCAAGAATCAGTATACTGAATACAACAAGGTTACCTTTTTTCTTCTTTTAAAAGCTTACGCAATTTTTCTGCACTTGTTTCTATTCTCTTTTCTTTCTGTCTCTCTTCTTTTGCAGCTTGCTTCTCCCTCATTTCCAAAGATTTCTTTTTTGAACCCAAACATCATAAAAAAAAAAATTATATTGAAAGTGTTAACGCAGGTATTTTTCCCATGTCCCCAGCCCCATTCAAATGTATAATTACAGCAAGGATGTTTTACCAGGATTCCCAGATCAAGAATTAATATTGTTCAGAAGTTTGGCATTGGCCGTTGTGATAATCAGGTTTATGTTAATGACCATATTGCAGTTTTTATCCATTAAAAATATATTTGGCCAGCCATTGCAGTGGTACCCGTGATCCAGCACACCGTGAAGCATATACCCCAAAAGGTATAGATAGTGTATGCAGGAAAACCACAATGTTAGCAATATGGGGAAAAGAGGGGAGGAAAGGAAAAAAGATTTGAGGGAAAGTATTGTTATTGTAGTTTACAAGTAAAATAGGGCAGAGCCCATTGTGAAATGTGTTCAAGTTGGCCATGTTTGCATACAAACCATTTTGTAACAATTTCACAAACCAGTTTGACGCATAGTTTACGTAAGAAATCATGTTCCAAGGGTTTGTTGGTGATGAGCAGCACCAGATGTCAGATACAGCAGCAACGGTCCAATTCAGAAGAAAATGCATCGAAGAAAAACACATAATCAGTATTACAGGAAAACTCACTTTTGTGTTGTTTCAGCCATTCTAGCACAACCATGATATTATCAGACGTACATATTAAAATACATACAAATGCAACAGTGCCTGATTATCGGCTGAACAATCCTCAAAGACACACTATTAAGGTCTCTTAAAGATCAGACTTCTGCAATCTATGGTCCTAAATAGTAGCTCTATTCAGAATAAGCTGAAAGCCAGATGATAGTTTTCAAAACTTAGCAGTTGCCATAACAGACAGATTAAAGGAAATCCTTAATTGAACAAAAGGCTATGCAAACCAATGAACAAAGGCTAGCATCGTGTTTATCTGCTGCATCAATGAGAATATCAGAAAAATTCTGAAGGAGGGTAAAGTATCACTACTTGCTGAAAATATTCTTCATTATTTTAGAAAAGACTTCAGGATCTTTCTAAAGCGACCAAATGCGGATAGTGCTCAAATACCACACAAAAGTTTATCTATAGTTCAGTCATTTTTTATCAAAAAGCTTGTCATAGCTCCTCTTTCCCTTCTTTCAACATGATCTGTCAGCATTATGGCTCCACCAACTGAAGAAGCATCAGGTAAGGCATCTACCTCAGTCTCTTTACTTCCTTATATGCAGAAGCACAGAACACAACAAGCCTGTTCCTCATTGCTATATCTTAAGCTGATCCTCTCTGGAAGACAATACAAGTAAAGGAGGTAAATAAAAGGAAAAAGGAAAAAAAGGACAACACAGATTAGCACAGAGACTCACTAGGGCTCACCTGGGAAACATGCTGTGTGCAAGGGAAGAAAGAAAAAAGACACCAGAAAAGAAAGCTAAGATATTCAAAACTGTCTGCCCTCCAGCCCTGCTGTATTCCTTTAAATCACCTACTAGTTTCCCCTCTTGCGATCTTCCTGTGAGTTAGCTTTAGCAGGTGTTACTCTATCTTTTTCGAAACGCGAAGCATCCTGCTGGTATGAGGGCACGCAATGCTTTTTGACTTGCCTAAGGGTTTTGTACTTTGCATGTTTCTACTCACAGAATATTTAACACTAATAATCATGCTTCTTGTGATGGAATATTCTCCTCCATGCTTTAGCTAAGGCTAATGGTTTTATCCTCTTTCCTCATCTCCACTGTTAGGCATTTCTTTACTGTCCTGTTCAAAACAGCAGTCATCAAGAGGTACCTTTCTTCCGGTAGGTACAGCCATAATGCTCACTATAAAAGATTTATTATTGTGGAGAAGGGAAGCAGAGAGTAAGACAAACGATCAACTTCAAGCCCCTCTGTTCAAATGATTTAATGTGATTTTTGTTATTTATTGTAACAGAATTATGAAGAGAAAGTAAAGAATCACCTGCATATGCTCATGGAGTTTCGTTAAGGCCTCTTCTGCTTCCTGAAAAGTCTCATCCAAGCTTAGGGCTTTTTTATAGTAACTCTCAGCATTCAGTAGTTTGTCTTCCTCTTCCAACCTAACATTCAAATGACAATTTATATACAGTTAAGAAACTGTCAAGTTCTGTCACTTTTTAGGACAGTCTTTCTTAGTTGCACTAGAACGCTGCCACTGCATCCCTCCAAGACCCTATCATCCTAACCCATCTCAGTACAGAAATAAAACAGTATTTGATGCATTTTTGTCTCCTAGTCATCATTAGAAATAATATTCTGTAGAATTTCAATTCCAGTTTCAAATATACTATGTATCTTCTTAACACATTTCTTAAGAAATCTATTCCCTGAAAATTCAGAAGCTAAATTCTGTGTTACAGTGGCTAACAAATATTTAACAGAACACGAGTGATAGAACATGATTTTGTTACAAACACTTTCTTGCAGTATATATATATCTATCTAGTGATATTCTTATAGGAATATCTTCAGACATTTCACAAAACTTTACACAAACCTGGTAACTCACCAAGGGAAAGGATATCAAATCTTAACTATCTTGCAAGGATTTTAACTAGGACAGAGTAGAAAGTGTAAACCATCTGCACAAGCAGGAGCATTTCCAACACACACACACCAGGAAGGCCAGATGGCAATCTGTGCCCTAAGTCGGATCATATTAAAGAATGTTGTAAGAAAAACCGTTAACAGCCAAACAAAAACACAACCCCAACACTTACTGCCCGCCTCTTTCCACAAGTGTCTGACAAAGGTATTTTCTTGCATTCCTGTGGGTAGGACAGTTTTCTAATGCAATTTCAAAATCACTTATGGCTTTGTTCAGACTTCCTTTTGTTGCATACCTAGAATGACACAAAAGTTGCACGGATTTTAATGATGCTCGTCTTTCACAAAGTGAGAAACCCGCAGACTTACAATGAAACAAGCAGACTTACAGAGCTCCACGGGCTACCAAAGCTTCAACATTCTGTGGATCTATTTCCAAAGCCTTGTTGTACTCATTCATTGCTTCCACATGGCGCCCAACTTTAAAATAATCAACCCCAGCCTTCACACTGGAAAAAATAGAAAAATACTATGTATGGTTAGCCTACAGATTGTGTACTCTCAGTAACTCACAAATTAGGGTTCCAAACAAGCAATAACAAAACTTTATCTTGTTATAACGTACTTAAGGCTAACATTTCAAATTAACGTGATACGGGCATTCTGCATTTGCCAAAAAGATTAAGTTATTGGAAGGTAAATTATATAAATTGAATTTCAGAACTTCCATTAGACACTCTTCTCATTAAAGATTAGATTTACCATTATGATAAGCCTTTTCTGTAATTAATTAAAGTTGCAAAACCCTATTGTTTTTAAGAAACACTGCCTTTGCTGACATAGAAACCAGAAATTCCCATTTTTTCATAACTGGTAGATTCAAGAGACGTTTTTCCACAAAAAAATGACACTCTTGGGAAAAATACATCTCTCTTAGGACAAAAAGTCTCTTACCTCTGTATCCTCCACTCTGTATCACAAATACAACGCATATCATAAAAGCAATAGCACCCATTCCCAGCTGCTGTTCCAAATGCAGCCAGAGAAATGCATTTGATTTTTCAAAGGCAGCAAGAACGTTTGCTAAAGCATACAGCTTGAGATGAAATGGCAAGACAAGCTGTATTTAGTCATTCAACAGCTAATTGAAAAAAATTCAAGTTGTGTACTCAGTATGGTCACAAGTCTTGCTCTGATCTCATCAATAGGTGAGCATGTCACAGCTATTTTAAAAAACATTCTCCCTTAAATGTGACAAAGTTTGAAGATTCACTCCCAAAATACATTTATCGTGTACCCACTTGGCGGTCAGGGTTACTTTCAAGCAGGCCTTCTTGGTTACATCGCAGCATGTGTGCGCTGTGGAACATATGGTTCAAGGTGTATTTTCTTTCAAGAAATATAAGCCATAGCCTAATCTAACCTTACAATAAACTCTTTACAGGAAAATAGCGTTCTACATACCATTTCAGGGCCCAAGCTGCAGACTGCTTTTTCCTCAATGCTGGGGCAAAATCTTCTTCATCGATATTTTTCCTTTAAAACAAACAAAAAACCCCTCAAGTTGACTCATAAACGTACAAAATTAATCTTACAATATGTAATGCGTTTGAATTAAGCTGAAACATTATTTGTTATGGATGCGTTACCACTCTCTCACAACTGGGCATGTTCTTTCATATTTCTGACACCTGATTTTCCCAGCCTGTTCTAAAGAGCTGAATTGAACCAGCATGGCTGCAGCACATTTAACAAAAATATAGCATATTCACACCTGCCTCGGGGCACAATATATGGAGGACCACAATAATCATTGCATATATATGAGCACTAAATATATATATATATATATTGCATAAGCATTTAACTTAAAGGACAGATCTATTACTCCAATAAACATTGTGAATAAACTTATGTTTTCTGCCATATTAAAGCTTAAGCATCCTGCATTTCAATCCAAAGTTGTTGACAAGATCTAAATAGTAACTTCATAAAACCTTGGCATTAGACATGATGTTTGATAAGGTGTCTTATTTATCTGAACAAACAGAATGTAAATTTATTACTCCAGAGGAGTATGCTCTTAAAAACATTTAGGGACACAATAGCTGCAATCATGCAAGTTGAAATTTCAGAAAAGCATCAAGTGGTTCAGGACTTTCACTCACAAGCCTATTTCAATGGATTAGAATAACCTTCACAAAGCCATAGGAAAGGAATAATGTAAAAATGACTTACATTTGAAGACTTCTCATCAATGACGGTGGATTTGATTCACTTATTCCTAGTTTTTCTGTTAAATATTCAATTAACGATGGATTATCAAATCCTCGGGATCGATGCAAAACCTCTTCAAATGTCTCTGCTGAATTAGCAACTTCCATGCTTCGCCTTAAAAAAAGCACCAGTGTACATAAAACCTCATGGACACTACACTCAATTCTATATTTACATTTAGTCCTTTTCATTAGCATAAATTTTCACACCACTTAAGCGATGCTTATTTCCTTCAGCCTAAGACAGCTTTTGAAGCCTATTCTGGCACCAACCTAGGCATCTCTAGGACATACGAAAGCTTTCAAAAATTGCAAAAACAGTTGTGTCCTTCTTTTTACTAACGGAAATCTTAAGAGTTTAATATGTCAGTCTCTCAAGTCCTTTTATTTATTTATTTATTTAAACTTACTGTTTATTGTTGTTAGCCCAGTCCCACAATGACAGATACCTGAAGTTTTGCATTTAGAGAACATAAACTCATTGTGCTTTTTACTTTTCTTAAATTTTGGGACAGATTTTGAAAAACCAACCACACCCAACACATCTAGAAAAAAGTATGTGATAGCAAATAACAATAAAACGTACATAGGTATCTAATTAAACCAGAAACAACCCTGACAAGTTTAAAGGCCAGCCCATCAAAGACACTTCAGACACACTAAACATATCTAGTTAGTACAACTGAATAGCACGTTCTTACTTATAATGTAGAGGCAAGTCATCAGAGGTGATTACTCCTAGTGTTGTACTAGAGAGATTTGGTGGAAGAGCTGAGCTGTAGAGTGATACCGTGATCTTCTCGTGGTATCGATCAACATCCTTGACTGCAGCTACAGAAACAATATAAGTTAACATAAAATGGCAGAACTGTCTCAAAAATGAGACAAATTCCTGACACTGTGGCTACTTGCCTCGAATAATGTCTCCAGCTTGATAATAAGATAAAGGATCTCCATGGTTGCTTTGAGGAGGCACATCTCGCAATGGACAAAGAGCCTGCAACAGAGCCAAGGAAGAATCGTGTGAATAGAAGCAAGCAACCCACATCACTGAACTTTCCATGTTTTCGCCATCAACCCACAGTCTCACCTGCAGAACAACCTTTCAACATGTAAAGTTATCTTGTAATACATGCATACAGATGTTTTTAAATACAGAAACGCTTACCCCTCTGAAGTAAAGCACGTAATAACAACATTGGAGCCAACAGACTAGCCCAGTTTTCCTCATGCTTAACAGATAATTAGTTAAAAGCATTTAAACAAAATCAAAGTTTTTTCCCTCCCCAAAATTAAGAAGATTAGTTTAATCTTTAATGTATGTCAAATTAAATGTATGGCCTGGTTCAAATCAAAATCTATGCATCCATAAATGATGAACTTTCCAACTCACATGAAATACATTTTGAGTATGGGACATAATTAAAGCGCTTGGTGACTGAGCAAACCATCACAAGTTGTCCTTAACTTCTGTTAGCATTCATTATCTTAAAGCTCAGCTTGCCTTTACTCCTAGCACTCCGTTATGAGATGCAAGACACAACCCCATACCCATAAAAGAGTAATCGAAGCCATATCTTACAGTGATTTCTAAGTCTGCGATCTGCCGTATGAAACCACTTCCCAGACACATCAACACCATGAAAAAGCCAAATTCACGAATGGAGGTAATCCTCCCAATCACAACGTCGCCACGTTCGATGTCTCGAAAAAATAATTCTCTCCGGAGCTCCCCGGGAACCTCCATGAACTGCTCCAGGGGAGGCATGACAGCGTAACACTCTGCAACACACGAGACGTTCACAGTCATGAAATGACCGAGCCACGACCTGAGAACACCAAATAATTGATGATAACAATAAAAAGCCAAACACCAACTTTAAAATACGGTGTGTTTATAGCAAAAAGTTTAAGCTTGGCCTAGAAGGCACACCAGCAAACACCTAAGCCCCAGCCCTCACCTTCATCTTCCTCTATGTTTTCGGCGATGGGGCCGTTGGGCTGCCAGGACTGCGCGAAGAGCAGGTCGGCCTTCTGGGCGATGAAGCGCTGGATGTCGGCCTCGAGGCCCGTCACCTCGCTCCTGCGGGGAAGGAGAAGGCGCTGAGGGCGACTCGGGACCCCCCGGGAAACCCCTGGGGACCCGCCGGGACCCCCCCAGGACCCCCCCGGCCCCCTCACCATGCGGCCGGCGAGCGGGGCGCCCCCCCGCGGGGCGACTCGGGGGCGGCCCCCGGCGGCGGCAGCAGGCCGCGGAAGTCGGGGTTGTCGTGCTGCTCGGCGCGGAGCAGCGACAGCAGCGCGGGGCCGTGGTAGCTCAGCGCCTGCCGGAGCAGATCCCGCTCCATCCCGGCCCCGGGCCCGGCCCCGGCCCCGCACGGAAGCGGAACGGCCGCAGGGGGCAGCGGGGAGGCGCCGGGGGAGGGGGACGGAGGCCGCAGCGCCCCCTGACGAGCTGGAGGCCCCGGGAAGGTGCCCCCGGTCGGGAGACCTGTGCGGGGACCCCCCGCCGTGCCGCCGGCCCGACACGGAATAAAAAGCGGGCGGAGGCGGCCAGAGACGGCCCCGGCCCGTGCCCGGCCGGGCGGTCACAGCCGCGGCGCTGCTCCGGGCCGCCAGGGGCCGCTGCGCCCCGCGGCAGCCGCCTGAGGGGAGGCGGCGGGGCCAGGGGAGCCCTCGGGGGCCGAGAAGAGCCCTCGGGGCCCGGAGGTGTTCGGGTGCTCGCCCCCCGGGGCCGAGGGGACGCGGTGCCCTCTCCCGGCTGCAGTTAGTCCCCAGTTCAGGTGGCTCGTCCTCGGCACCGCGTTACAGGGGTAAGGGGAAGCCCGGTGCAGGAATTTCGCCTCTGCCCCGGGCACAAGGGGCAGGATGCCGCCAGGCCGCTAAGGCTGAACCGCCTATAATCACGGACTTTTCTTACAGACATTTTCTTCTGCAAGTAGAAATCAATTGCACTTGAGGAAGTTCAGTGGTTTAAATCAAGTTAACGCACAGTGTAGCTCGTTACCCCTGAACATAAGGGTTAATTTCATACGTAAAGTGATCGTTGCTCCCTGTTTGCTACCGCTGCTATCAACAGGGACATCTGACAAGGAGACAGCATGTCAGCAAAAGAATGCTGTAAAAAGTGATTCTGGAAAGCTCTTTTCAACAGCAACAACAAAAAATATATAGTCAGCTATACTACATTTTACCTGGGCCCAACAAATTCTGCAGTTACTTTAATCAAACGCACTAACATAGGCCAGATCATTCCATCCTCAGAAACAGCTTTGCCAGAGCAGGACAGCTGCTAAATAAGAACCTTTGTGCATGGCCCCACCTCACCCAGGGCACTCAAAAGCCTTTGTTGTCCTTTCCTCTCATGGTTGCCGCGTGGATATTCTCTCTGCTCTTAAAAATCTCTCTTTGTGTTCTCAGTGGTGAATTTTTTTCTACACAAACAAAAGGTGTGCAGGAGGTGTCCTGCTCCTGCAGGAGCGAGTGGTACAAGCCAACACATCGCCCTACTCAAAGAGGAGCATTCCAGATACTCTGAAACCAGAAATGCCCGAATGAGTTTGATGTCAATTTTCCGACAGTTTAGCACAGCGCATGATAAAAGGCAGCTCCCGAGATCCATCACACACCCTGTAGCTTCACAATACAAAGCTGTGACTTTACACGAAGCTACCTCTGAACCCAGGCTCCAGCTCACAGTGGCAGGGCCCCTGAACAACCCCAAAACCGATCGGTGTGATAGAATTTTAAAGCGGATATGTGAAACACTAAGCAGATTTTCATCAAACTCCGGTAAGCACAGCTTGAATGCAACAAGGTCAAGCTGCTTTTCAAACGTTCCCAGGTATACAATATCAGTGGTAAAGCTTACAAGAAAATTGCATGGAGGAAAGGATTTTATGTCAAGAGCCACATTTTATCACTAACAAAAAGATTAGATCCTCCAAGATCACGCTTGTCAAAATGTTCTTTTCTGCAAAGGTTGGACAGATTTGAGGCAAATTTTAGCCTATTGCAAATAGGAGTGAAATGTGCAACCAAATATGTTCTTTGGGCTAAGAAAGATGAAATGAACGGTACTAATGAGAACTAACGTGAGGAGCTGTACTTCCAGTTGTTTTGTCAGAGTGGCTTTTGGACAACTCTGCCAAAAGCAGTCCTGCTGCCCAGCATTTCTGATAATCTATGAGGCAACAAAGGGTTTGTTCAAAGATGATGCAATACCCGATAGACTATTTTAGTGTAAGAGTGGTGAAGGGAAGTTTGGTGCAAAATAATTGCTAGCCAGTTAGCAGCTCTCTTTTGTGAAACACATTATGTCTGCAGACACAAGCACCGAATTATGACGGAGGAGGTGTGAACACAACACCAAACTCTGAGTGGCTGTACTACCCAGGCTGTGCACATTCAAGCATTTCCCTTTTTAACATGTTCCTCCCGAATCTAACTTTGGCATGGTCTGTGAGGGAGAATAAGGTTTCAGTGACATGGAGGCTTGGAGATAACCTGAGCACCCGTTTGTGGTGCCATAGACCTTTCCACTTCTCACATTTCTTGCAATGTGCATACAAAGAATACTTGGTCCTGTGTAACAATTATGCAAAGACGGACAGTGGAAACTGCCCAGGCTCTGAATGAACAATTAGACACTGCTGGAATACAACAGAAATAACAGTTAAGAAATGTCAGCTGAGAACCCCCTGTGACTGTCGGCAATTTCTGTCAAACTCTGCAGGTAGTGGCACCGCTGAGCCTTTGTGTGGCTGCAGGGATTACTGCTTGAGAGCTTGGTGCGGCATTTTGTGCCTGCAGATTAGTGACAAGGGTTTGAAGGTTTCAGGTGGGACTGAAAATGTTACTGAAGGAAACATTGACATTGACATTTTTTTACTTGCATGTGAAAAAACAGGCTGTCATGAGTGAAGGTTTGCTTATTTGACAGGAACACCAGTCAGGCAATTGAGTGATAATCATGACACAGACAATATGCGTACACCCACCTGTACAGCATGCAACATGTCGAGACACACTGCCTACAGCGCAAATGCCTGTGATATGCAAGGGACTCGGCAGAAGGTACTCTGTGCAGACAGGTTTCAGTGTTTTCTACAAACTTTCCAGCCTCTCACTCCACAGACTGGTGGTATCTGCTGCTTTATAGTGAGAGAGCCGTCATGTTTTTGGAGTAAACCATTACAACTTACAGTCAGCACTGCAGCTTTTCAGTCAGGAGATAGATCATTACTTACAACCCCAAATTAGAGTTCCAGCACATAGCAAAATACAAGAACAATATTTGATCTCAAGTCTGCAAGCGCTACGAGATTTTTTAACTTCAAGCATATGGCTCTCAATTATTAACTCTCTCATCACCAGTAGAGCAGTGTTCACATTTTCACTGTAAAGTTCTTTCGCCACAATTCTCATCTTTCAAAACTGTCACATGACATGTATGAAACTTCCTAAGGAGTTTAAAGAAGTCCCTAAAGTGTTTTGAAAATGTAAATCCATTGGAGTTCTCCTGTTCCTGGTTAAAAAAAAAACAACTCATCTGTTTCTGTATCTCATAGTCAGTTTCTCTAACCTTCCATTTGTGCAGCATACACAATAAATACTAAAGAGCAATTAACAAATATTGGAAATTGTTTTCTTAAAAAATAAAAGCTGTCTCAACCCATGAAGAGTTAAACAGTTGGCAGCTTCTCATGACAGATTATCTCCATGTTTGCTATCTCCATGTTTGCTCATATTTGGTATAAGAACATAGCTTTATTTGAAACAAATAAAATGTATCAAAAATTGAGTTTTGTCCTAAATAGGTGAAACTTCTATTAAAGTTGATAAGCTGAGATGGTCTGATATAATGCCCAATTAGTTTTCCTTTCCTGTAAGAACTGTCTAGAAATACAGTGATTAAACAAATACTTTTGCAAACAGAAAAGAAGTTAATTCTCATATTAGCTGGATGGTATAATTCTACTAGCTAACAGCCATGAATAGCGACCTTCACATGTAATAAGGGCACCCATTTGTCTCCTGACAGAAGAGGCTTGGCTTTCCAATCAAAAAGCAAAAGCAGAGACTGAAACCACAGCATGGAATCGTGAAACACCAAACTGATGCATTAATATGATATCTATTTCTTTAAACATTTTCATTTTCTGTGAATTCCTCACAGTGTTAAATCTGGAAAGCTGGACTGATATGCAGACAAATTAACATGCCATACAAAAAAAAAAATAAAAAAAAAGTATATCTGCACTGAAATTTATAATTATTTGGTTTATAACTTTAATCATTAGATGTTTCCTTTTTTTTTTTTTTTTTTTTTTTCTTCAATACCAGGCAAAAGTAAAATCTGTTGCCTTTTGGCTCTGTGGACAAGTTACAACGGCTGAGACAGCCACAACTGCCATTGATTTTAATGGGAAATTTTGTGCCTCTGATGAAATTTGGATGAAGATTTTAAGGGTTCAGGTTTCAGGTCAAGCATGAAAGTCAGAAATCAGTCATTAAGTTCTCTGTGCTTGCATTGCTGTCTACAATTAGGACAGCATTAATCACTACACATCAGTGCAATCAAGTGTTAACATCCAGACACTGTTTGGCTGCAGCTGTTGAAATGTAAATAATAAAACATCTGTTGATTTTCTCAAGCTTCTTGTCTTAATAAGGCAGTTGAACTGAAATACATAATCACAGGGAACAGAAGGTCTGAAGCAAATAAAATCTAACACAGAAACAAGGAAATAAGAAATGTGAAAAAATACTTCTGTGAAAGAAAGGTGTGTATATGTGCAGGTAAAAATCACTGACTTGGACTAGAAATGAAGAGACCCAGACCCACGTCAGAAATACAGCATGAGCCAGAATTTCTCTCTCTGTCTCTCTTTTTTTTCTAGTACAATCTCTAATATTGCATTCCAAATCTAACGCAGAGCCATTCATCTTGATATCAAATTCTTTATTTTTTAGGGATTTGGCAGCTAAAGTCACACAATGGTGCCAAACACAGCTTCCAAAAACATATAAGTAGGTTAGGTGTGCAAATACCTTTGAAAATTCTGCCCTAAGAAAGGATGATAATTAGTACCACAAATGAAGTTCCTACATACGCAAACAGATTATTTGCTGTCACAACGAATTACAGACGTAGCTCTGTGCCTGGTTGATTGTGAGTGCAGAATAAACATATAAATGTAAAACACTGGTGTTTAAAACTCTCCCCTTGTAATTGTGATGATATGATCCTCCTAAAACTGACAACTCTATACAGGAGGGACTGTGTGTACATGTGTAGGAGAACAGTAAGTGGGAGAAAGAAAACCAAATTTTCCATCTGTACAAAATGTCAACCTACTCTCTATAAAAAGCCAGCAACAAAATCCCAATAAGCACAATTCAGTCTGGTCAAGTTCTAATTTGCATCTTCACTGACAGCGAGAGTTTATCAGAGATCCAACACAACGTTTCCTTAACTTGAATATTTAGAAGGAAAGAATGTGGTCCTTTCAAAAATGTCCTGAAGCTTGGCTTATGCTAGACAGTACATATACAATCACAAGTTTACAAAAGGTCACTAATCCAGGAGAAGGTTGGTCCTGAAAACTAACGTTTCGAGCAAACGTGGTTGAATTGTCTTGTCGGCTCTGAAAAATACGAGGAACATTTTTTCTTCAAAAGCAGTGAATTCCAATAAAGTACTGCATCCAAACAGCCTTGGGGGCCCTGCGATGCAGAGCAGGTTTGGAAGTTTCCAAATGTGAGACAGGTTTCTCTTGATACCCCAAATGTCCTGTTGATATTGAGCGCCAAGAGAAAGGAAAAGCCTGCCCCAGCCAGGGCTAACAATGCCCTCTTGTAAGCAATGGGCAGCTGGGAAACAATTTACAGGGTCAGGTGGTCAAAAACTACCTACAGTCTGAGAAATCTCTTGTAATAAAGTGCTGTCCAAAACAAAACAAAACAACAACAACAAAAAAGAGCAAAAAAACAAGTAAGTGGAAGATATGGGACAGGGAAAATGAGATTAAGATATACAGTGTCTACAGTAGGGCCAAATGGAGGTATTAAAATATAACAAGGTATTAAAGTATAACAGGAGGGCTATAATGAGAAGTCTAAGATTGTAACCGCAGACTCGGAGCAGCAGAAGGTTCCTGTTGGGCCATAACCCTCTGTATTCTACTTCAGAAATTGCATCTCACGCAGCTGGGAGATGAAGCAGCCGTTTGGGCTCTTCAAGGGCTATGTTAGAAGCCACAAAGAGCAAGAGAAAGTGACAGCTTGGGTAGTGTGATATAAATTTTTTTTTTTTTTTTTTTTTCCACAGGGAAAACATATTATTGCCTTCATGCTTTAAAATAATGATCACAGAGTAGAAAACTATATTATAGAGTAAGATAAAAGTAAAAGAGCTATTTAGCTTCACTGATACCAGAAGTGCAATGCAGACACTTATTTGTAATTTAACTGGAGGAAAAAAAAAAAAAAAAACATTACTGGAGAAAATACTTAGGTAGAGAAATGTACAGCATAAATAGTTTGCATTTTCAGAGGGGAGCATCCTTTGGTACATCAAGCTGTCATGCAGCTTAGCAGCATGACACATCTTAGTGATTAAATGCCAGCTCCATGGCAAAACCCCCCAAAAAAAAACACAAAACAGATGAAATTTTCAGGGGAGAAAGCCACTGTTCTCTCATCTTGTACGTTGGCTCTCACAGCTGAAAAGACACAGCAGCAGGATGGTAGGAATTAAACTCTATCAGCAGGTGAACTGTAGTTTGAGCAAACCACTTCACAGTCTATCTCTATCTACCTTCAGTCTCACTCGGCCATTTGGGAAAAGTGCTCCATTACCTAAGAAATTGACTTCAGTTGTTGGCTGTGTGCGATGCTGGACCTCGGACAGCAATCATTATGGAAGTCCACGTAGTTTGTTCGCAAGCCCCAAAGCAAGCTGAGTTAGCTGAGTGCCCAGCTGCATGAAGTCTGCAGTGACAAGGTGTCGGGGAGCAGCGAGGGCCGCCAGCAGCAGCTGGGGGTTGAGCTGGGCGAGGAGGCCAGTGGGAGCGGGGGTCCCACCGAGGGGCAGCGAGTCAGGGTCGGGAGCGGGGCTGGGGACTGCGACCAGGGGCAGACACAGCCCAGGGAGCACCCTGTGAGCCCCCAGTGGCAAGGCAGCTCTGAGCCAAGGAGTACAACCAGGATCTGGGTCTGGGTACGAGTCTGGAGTTCGGAGCTAGGCGCAGACACAGCTGTGAGGTAACACGAGGAAAAGGGGGTAAAGGCCCAGCTTAAAGCAGCTCTGAAGGGAAGGAGGGGCAGGCCTCACATCCAACTTTCCTCACAGCAGCTCTTGGCAGCAAAGGCTCATCCCTCTAAGCCCTCACCTCAGCCAGCAAAACTCCAGAAGGGCATGGGCCCATGGCTGGAAAAATCAATTACAGCATATGATACAGGTCTCCTTCACCACACGGGTGCCTTCCATGAGACTCACCAGCCAGTCTGAAAGGTAAATCAGCTGTATTCCTTGAAAGCTACCGCTTAGGCCTTTGCTTGTTCACTATTACCAGTCCCACCAATATGTTGCCATTTGAAAACTCACCTTAGGTTTACTCCAAACAGGACAAAAAAGTATTATTTTGGGAGGTGACTTACTAGTGTTTATCCACCTTTGTTTTCTTCACACTGTTTGCAAGTCACAGGGGTCACATTCAGCAGCTGACCGTGAAAAACGCTCTCCGTAGACCACAGAAAGCTACTGGGAGCTGAGCACAGGAGCTGCAGTCAGATGGGGGCTGATGAAATGCACTGACACTTGACGGGATAGTGAGTATCCCACAGTTTAATAATAACATGTTAATCATCTTAGAGTCATTCTTCGCCCCCAGGCGTACCAAAAAAAAAAAACACCACAAAAAATTAAAAAAAAAAAAAAAAGTCAACAAACAGAGGACACTTCTACAGGGCAAAACACAATGGAAAACTAAAAGGATCCTGTCAATAAAAATAGTCTCATCACCTACCCTAGAACACAAAACCAGCAGAAAATTGGTATAGTTTTGTGCTACCTCCTGGTACTCACCTCAAATTATTTGGGATATAATTTGGGATATACTTACATAGGTTTTTATTTACTTTATTTACATTTAATAACAATGTGAATATAAAGGCATAACTTAGTCTTGGCATCATATGAACACAATCCAACAATTTCTTGGTCTTTCATATTACTGCTCTCCAGATTTGCCTCTCACAGTAAATATGTATATGTATATCTTGATTTTTTTTTTCTAGATAGATTAGCTGGCATTTCTTCCCAGTTGGATCCATTTTTTTTGTTGTATTTCATCAAGTTTTTAAGACCAGATGAGCTGTTTCCCAGTTGCTTTCCATCCTTTTTTCACAACTCAACCAGAGCACATCCATAGCATAATCAGGAGGTTTCATTACAACGAATTACTTCTTTTCCTAGACTCTTAGTGAATGCCTTTTCTTAGGAGCTACCAGTGATCTCTACTGTTCAGTTCGTCACATTATTCTAACGCAGCATTCACCCTTTTGTTAAGCTGGACCTAGATTTTTTTCTTGACTCTCCACTAGCTTTAGGAAATAAATAACCGTTTGGCTTCCATTAAAAGGTATCATACCAATTGAATCATATTCCAGGAATGGAGACGACTGTAATTTTCACCTATATATGCACAGGTATACATATAGAAATGACTGTAATTCGTGCACAGATTATAATTTTATATTTTATACTCAAAATTATTTCAGTCTGTTTCGAGTAATGTAGTAGATCCTGCAGCCACTGCTGCCTGCAGCAATAGCTCATGCAAGTTTTCAGCCTTGCACATTATTACAATACACTGTGCAACCATAATATAAACCGCCCTGGATGGTGATCCACAATTGCCAAGAACCTTCTGCAAATGCCTAAAAACAGAATTTGTCTCAGTAGTCATAGAATTACTTCTGCTTAATATCTATCTACAGAAGAAGCTTGAAAGCCTGTTCGAGGGAGTTATTTTTAGATCAGTTGTCTGTTGATAAGAAATTCTTTCCTTCTGCATGCCAGCCAGAGCAAATGAGAAAGCACTGAGCTTTTGGAAGCAGAGCCACCTGCATCTTCCTGGCCTCAGACTGTGTCGCTGCTTTGATTCTGACAAATAAGACATCATGTAGCAAAATCCCCCTGTTTGGGGCTTACAGCACCTGCTAACAACATCTGGTTATTGCTATTTAACCAGAGCTCAGATTCTTTTATTTTCTGTCTCGTGTTTCCTCAAGCTTGTCCTCACAAAAGGTCATGGAATAGAACAAAGTCCTCTTTTTGTGACCCTTGTACAATCCTTTTGATTTACCCAGTGTTCAACTCAATTAATTTCAATTTACCCTTCTATGACTTGTTTCCCTCAAAGTTAATAAACCTATGCTAACCATTTTAGTTCCAGCTATTATTTATTTGTGCCAAACCACAGGGGAGAAAAATGAACGGGGAGCTCCTGTGCTGTGCCTCTGAGTGATGCAGCAGAGAAATCCCAGCCCATGGCACAGCGAGCCCTGATGGCTTAACCAGGGCTGGAGGCAGCTGCAACGATGCTGGGGGACTGCGCAGCTGCTCCTGGTACGTGAGCACACCAGCTGATCCCTGCAGTAGGTTCCCATTGCACAGTCCCCTCGGGAACACCTGCCTTTGCTTTTGGCTTGGTAGGGGGGATTTAACGTAAGTTTGGTGAGCTCGCTGGGCTGCAACATAATTCAGAATCTATGCAACAATACACAGTCTGATCTATGATACATCTCTCAACTCTGACATGCCTTTTACACATAAGTCCCACAGGCAGCTTGGCGTGGCAGCAGGCACCCCGTGGGGAGAGCCCATCAGTGCTGCTGGCCAGCTCTAGGGCATTCAGACTCTGCACACCGCGCCGCAGTCTCAACAGCAACGTGGCCGCTTTGGTGGGGTGCCAAGGCTGAGGTCATAACACCAGCTTCGAGGGGAGGCACATTAGTTCAGGAACATTGCATTAAAGAAGTGAGGCTGCTCTCAATTTCTTTGTGCGGAGCAGATGTGCCCTTCGTGATGCCTGAGCATGGGAAGCTCTCTCCTGGCTGCCCTCTTCTGCTGTTGTGCCTCTCTGCAACAACAGAACCCACGGATTTCACCACGTCCAAGACAAAATGAATCAGGAGAGATCAGCATACATGACAATGTAATCACAAGCCTCTAGGACAAACGTATATTTAAGTGATATCTTGAACAGGGCTCTTGTGACCATCCCCTGAACTTATTTTGCAGTGTTCTGGGACCTCCTGAAAACATGCTGAAAGCTCAGTGAATTCAGAAACCTGTGGTCCTTTACGCAGGTTTTCTGGTACCATTGATATGTAAGGTCAGAGATCCATGATGGCAAACACTGCTCAGTTCACAACACTGACAGCAACACTGAATTTAGCCCAAATGCATTAGTCCACAATTATATTTTTCAAAACATTTACAGGAAAATGTTCCCACGCCTAATGAAAATCATTCAGTGCTTCTTTCTGCTGACCATGAATGTTCTCTCTAATACCCAGTTCCAGTGAATATCTCTATCATCTGTAGCTTTTATTTATTTTTTTTTCTAGCAGTTATTTCAGCTCTTCTCTGAATTTGAGACCTGCAGCTTAGAGCAAAAGAAACATTTGGAGTAAGGTAATCTCAGAAGTAAGGTTTCAGATGGCAAAGTAGGGCTGAAATCTATCACACTGTGGTCTCCGTTTTACCCCTGTGTCAGTTAGGGCAAACATTGATTTTTCCAAGAAAAACAAATACATAACTATAGATCCTGTACCAGCATTATTTTAATTAGATTGGTAGCAAAGAGAAAACACAATATATAATTGCTGACTGACTCAAAGATAGCTACAACTACAAATAACAAGAACCAGGTTAGAGCAGGGCACAGTGCCTGGAGATTTTACCAGACAGCAGATCAAACAGCTGAACTCTTGACAGACTCTGCAGCTTTCCTCTGCCTGCTGTTTCCCAGAACAGCGGATTTGGGAGTCATTTGTGAGTCACTGGCCAGTTCATCTTCACAAACCATTAATGTCATATGTGAACTTTGTAATGCCACAATGGAAACAGCTACCATTAAAAAAAAAAAAAAAGAACGAAAGAAAGGAAAAAAAAATCCAACTCCAAGCTCTTTCCTATTTCTCAAAGAATAGTTTCATTGTACTTTTTGAAAAGGTTTTGGAATGTGCATTTCAGGTGATTGACAGGCCTACATCTGACAAGTTTGGGTGGGAAGAGCCTGTATAAAAGCCCCTAAAATGTTCTTTTGCAGTTATTCTGCCACTGACTAAATATTTTTATCGTGATTAAGCATCAAATGCAAAGTGCCATTTCCTGCATGCTTGTTGAGGGCTTTTAAATTTTTTTCTGTTGAGCAAATTACAACAGCAGTAGTAATTTCCCGCAGTTCCCCAGGGAACTAATGCATTTCACTGCAAAGAGAAGCACGAGGACCTAAAACCTACAGACATTTATCTTTTAAACAATTTTACTCATTGATTTTGCACCTTAAGGAGTCAAGTTCAGAACAGCCTTTTGTGTGCCACAGCAATGAAGAAAGTGGCCATTGACTTTTAGAAATGTATTATTAATTGCACCTGCTTATCGGCCTGGTCTCTAACACGTAATGCTTTGAAGCGCACATCTAACGAGGCCCAAACTAAAACATGCCAAAGGTGAGGAGGAGGAGGGGAAATCATCATACAGGGATAAAGGACCAGCCCTCCGCAGCTCTGCTGATTGATCAGCGAAGCCCGAGGCTGAGAAGGGTTACCTGCAGCACCACTGCTGCTGTTCTCATTCCCTCTAGTGTCACCAGGGCACTATTTATCTCCAGAACAGTCTTGTTAATGCTGGTTCCCCAGCTGTGAAAAGCAGGCAAAGATGCGAACAACAAGAGCTCACCTCTCTCTTGCTCATGAGCAAATGCTTAACAGGAACCCAGCTCCTCAGATCTAATTATAGTCCAAAATTCCCTCTGCTGACTGTGAAGAGGGATGGAGTAAATCTTACCTGGCTCAGAGTTAGAATTTGACTGAAATTACTGCCTGCTGAAGACACAAAATATATTTTTTTCCTAGGATGCTTTAACCTCTGTTTTTTTTGTTTTGTTTTTGTCTTGTTTTGTTTTGGATAGTCCACATCTTTTAAAATACTAAAAATATCAATGCTGTGAAGTGACTAACAACAGGCTTCTAAGAAAATCATTAGTTAGGGTAGCACACAGTCTGGCCTTTTGTACATCGCAATAATTTACAATGAAGGGAGGTGAGAACTTCGAACTTTTAAAGAAGACCTTGTGTACAACGCATCCCCAAAGAAATGTGTACGTTCACATGGAAAATAACTAAATACAACACAAAATGAATCTTGTATATCCACCAACTGTCCTATGTTTTGTTTACATCTCCTCATATATCACTATGAATGAAAACCAGTTTTTTCTTAATGTCAGGATGGGTGTAATGCACAAAATAAACTCCTATAAAAATAATACCATTCTCCTATAGAACTTGCAATCAGTAGGTCTCAAAGTAATTTAGAAAAGGGAACAGTATGATTATCCTTAATTTCTAGATGGGGAAATCGAGGCACACAGAGGTGAAATCACTTGCCTAAAATCCTCCACTGGTTCTGAAGTCTTAGTGCACAGAGCAGATTTCAAAGCCTTTGCAATACCTTTATGTGTCAAAGAATTCCAGAGGGAAAGTCCGTATACTCAGGTCCATTCATAACCTAAAAGTGAAATTCAGATTCCTGAAGTACCCAAATACTCAAAACGAGCACCTGATGTTCCCACTGAATGTTATCCTCCTTAACTAGGTAGAGTAACCTACTGTGCTAGGTATGTTATATAAAATTAGTAAGATTTAGTGTCTGCCTTGAAGAGCTAAAATTACAGTCCTTTTGGTTACCAACAAATCTTTCTTACATCTTAAGGGTTTCAAAATTTTGGCTCCCTTGCTATTAATTACATATCTATTTCACAAAGTTTTCAAGAAACAGCTGCCTCAGAGATCAAAGCTGATCAAACTAACAGGGGGTGCAGGAAAGGGGTTGTATTCTCTTTAATACATTTCTGTGGTTTTGATCAAAGTATGCAGAGAAGCACATTAAGCAGAGACTGATTTTAGTGGGATGCATGTATATTCAGCTGACAAACAGAAAAATAATCTCTTCTGGCTTATTGGATACATAAGTCTGTGTTTATCCTCTTTCTGTCTCTCATCTTCATTTTTCCCTACAAAGCGTTCATTATATATGTGCAAACTGAATGGATTCAGGGTGTTCAAAACAAGAGTCTAGTGCATAAACCGATTAGAGACACAACTGCTCTCACTTTACCTTTTCCATTGTGTTCTTGATTGCCAAACTCTGCTGCCAACAAAGCACAGCTGTAACAGCACAATAACGAGTTGCATCGAAGGTCCTTAGCAAATATCGGAGAGTAATTGTTAATGCATGTGGCCCCCGGCCTTGCTTGTTTGAACAGAAGTATTGCCCCCATGCATGGCTCCACAGCTTTGAAGGCAGAATGCAATGCTTCGGGTGGGTCTTGTCTTGTTTAGGAACGGGCCCAGAAGATTGTTTAAAATGGATAAAACCAGATTCACCTAAACAGCAAACTGGCTGCCAGGCAAATTTCTACTGCTGAATGTTCACAAATACACCCAGCAACAGAAGCAAGGAAATCTATACATATCTTTAAATTATTTGGTGCGCATAGGTCAATTATATGAGAAAGTAATATTCATATAACTTAAACCAGATTCCTGACCAGCGTAATTACGTCAACACAAAAGTTTTTGCGTATCTTATTATCTTATTGAGAGGAGTAGTTTGCTGCCAACTAGATTAAGATGCTTCTAACAGTGCAACATAAAATGAAAAAAAGAAACCACTCAAATTGAATTAAAAGAAGCCTAAATTTTTCTGCACTAGTTTAACTATGTTAGATTAAACTCATACTTTAAATTATACCATTGCAATTCTGATGTAGAGATAATGCTGTACTTAACTATGTTCATTAAAGACATGGAAAAATGAATGGAATAACAATAAAAGGAAAACCTGGTCAAGGGCCAGAATATGCATTTATAAGGCTTCATAATAGCACTAATCTATTCCTAAAGTTAAAGATAAGACACACATGGTGAAGGTCCTTGTCATGCTTGTAAAGACTGAACATCTTAAGACTTCATTATTAGAAAAATACAGGGAATTCTGTGGTATTAATCCAAGTACTAGTCCTAGTCCTAGTCCTAGTCTTTGAAAAAAAAATCCAGCTTCAGAATATAAATATAAATTTCAATATTTCCTGTGAAGAGCAACTAATTTCTTTATTTTAGAAAAATGGGCAGAAATTCTCTTCAACTTTTTATTACCTGAGAAGCAGCTGTCTGGCCCTTGGCTAGGAACCCCTCCAGGCCAGCAGCTCTTCAGGAGCTGCTCGGTATCAGGCCAGCTCAGTTTGTTCCCAAAAGCACAGAAGTCCATTGAGAAGATGGGGCATGGTGGGGAATCATGTGGGACACGCCCAGCATCACGGCATGTGGCACAGGACATGGTCCCTCTGCTTAGGGTTACACAACAGAGGCGCACTCGATGCGCTGGGGTGCAGTGGTGATGTGGGGCTGGGGTCCTGCTGTGAGCATCTCCGTTGTTCTTTTGGCAGTGGCTTGAAAAGGAGAGACGTGGATAAACCTGTCAGCTGGCATGTGGAATGGTTATTTGTCCTGTCCACAGAAATCAGGGAAAAAACAGCTGGGAAAATTCTGGACATGGGATCCGACAGCTGCACCCGGGCAGGGTGCCCACGACCAGGCAGGCTGCCCTCCCAGGCTTGCCTGATTTCTGGGGAGAGCACTGCCATAGGACGCAGTCCATCCAAACAAAATTTACAATTTGCCATTATCAGCATTTTCCAAAGAAGCACGTTCCTCCAGAAAATTTCCAGTAAGCTCCTATTAAGTGCCCAGATTGAAATGCGTGTGTGGCCAAATGGCATGTTTCTAACTTCATTTTATCTGTGCGCCTAAATTCTCCCTTTTCCATTTGGGAACCCTCTTCCTGTCCTGAACTCTGCTGTGCCAGTCGTTACACAACACTGCAGTGCTCTTTTGCCCTCTCAAGTGCTTTTGTTAAGTGGTAGATTATTATTCATTTATAGTTAGATAGCTACTCACTTATAAAGGGCCTCGCTCTGCTTTTACATGCCCCCTAATTGTGAGATGCTGCACAGAATATACATAACTGGTGAACAAATGGGGGAAAGATAAGGTCAAACCCGAGCAGATGAGGTTCTCAAGAACTAAAAGGACTTATATATATAAATAGAAGGTTATATTTTCTCATTAATAAGAAAGTTTCTTAATTTTCTCTCCAAGGCCTTGATTCCACTCTTCCTGTCTGGGTGAACTTTTGTTTTCAGTGCCTATCTTTAGTGTTTCCCCCCAAACTTTTAATAAACAGTTTAGCTTGCAACTCACTTGCTGGCAGACAGAGAGCACTCAGATGGATGTTAGTGGAAGGGATGAAGCCAGTTCTCCAGTTTCAGGCTGAGAAGAACCCTTCAGCTCCATGAGGATGAGCACATCTGTCTTAAGGCCCAGTGGCCAGATTCTGCTTGCGGATTCCCCTGCATAAATCAAAAGTGACATCACAGTCAGGGGGATGAAAAAGGTAAATCCTAATAACAGGAAGAAAGCAAAGCCTTGGTGGGGAGGGGTAAAGAAAGTGGATTGCTTTGGGTAGTTTTAAGCAACTATTCTCAAGAAAGCACTTGGAGACAGTTAAGTTTAATTAGACTACAGCTTGTCCTAGCTGTGGGTGGTTTTGTTTCAGCCACAAACCTCTTTTCTTCTCCTCTCACGTGTACCCAGGAGCAGCACAGTGAGCAAATACAGCCAGAACTGTTTGCAGTCAACACAGCTACAGGAAAAAAACTTCAGTGGGTATGTGAGGCTTAGAAAGAGGTTCAGGCTGCTGGCAGATTTTTTCACATTATTTTTTTTTAATGTATTTGGGTTAAATTTTAATCATGCAGAAAAATTAGAGTCTAAAAACTGTCTGAGTTAATTATATTTTGTGTTTTCTTTATTCACCCACAATTTTTTTAAAGTAATATCCTTGACACGTTGCATTTGTGACAACAAAGCGGTGAAATGACTCGATTTCATACATAATTTATTGACATTTTTTAAACTGTACATTCCTGGAGTCATTTTCATATATAATTGAGCTTAACTTGCATTTGGCTTATTCTGAATTAGGAAATCTTGTATTGGATCATGTCAGATTTATACATGTGGTATCTCAGTAAGAAACCAACTCTACATCCTTACTAATTTTTAAAATTTCCCTGAATCTTATTAAAATGAAATTGAATCACTGTGGTTTAAAAATCTATACTTGGTGTTTGAATATATGAAGATAGATTTTTGGCCATTTTCTTACTGCCTCTTGAATTACGAAGTTCTCCCAAAAAGCTTTTTAGCCATATAGACTGGTTTTAGAGAATTTATGCTAGTTTTAAAGAAACATTAGAAAAACAGTAAACTAGCAAAAGCAAGTATGTATGTATATATGTATGTATATATTCTAGGCCTAACTGTAAACCTAATACTATTTGACACTCTGGTGTTTGCTGAAATTCTACAATCCATAACACTGCATACATATGGATAGCACCTTCCTTCATAACCTTGCGAGGGCAGCTGGTCTTGCACAAAATGGGACAAAGAGCAGAAAAATGGGTGCATAGAGGTTGCTAATTTGGGAAGATGTGAATTTGCCTTCCTAGTCTTACTTAACTCTCACAGTAGTCACCAACGTATCCCAAAATAGGAGTTTGCAGCCCTAACTATAGCCTTGCAAAACAACTAGAAACTCATAACATCCCTCCCATTAGAAAGACTTACAGTTTAGAAAGCAGATAATTTGGCACAGCACATGTCATCCAATTGCAGTCATTTAGCAGAATATTCCAAAGAACAAAAAGCTCAGCAATGCATTTCTATTACTTTAATTAGGATTAATCTCAGGTTTTATTACCTCAAATCCTTTTGGCCTAATTTTGATTCATATTGACATACTAAGAAGAAGCAGGGAAGATGGGGAAAGAGAAAGAATATTCACATCCTGTGGAGTCCTCTGCTTCACCTCAACAAACAATTCCAAGTCATGCCAGTAAATGGTGTGACCTTGTACCACAATAAAGTAAATTAAAGGGAAAATAAAAACATTACTAACAAAGGCAGCACTTGGGAACGTCACCATGTTTATAAAAGTGTCAGCATTCCTGTAGGACATCATAGTGTTAAAATGTTGGTATTCTAGGTTTGCAGATTTCTCTGCAATATGGCTTAACGTTTTGCAGATAGAACTTCAAAATTCTTGAAAAATTATATATCAAATGATGATAGTGAATTTACAGAATTTGCAAGTGTTCAGGATGCTCAGAAAAGAGCATTCTTGAAATCTAGCCATTGATGTCACATGAGATTTGAGAATTTGAAAATTAGGCCCTACATTTTTTGTGCGGGCTTTACAAAGCATTTATGTGTCTAACAATGAAGAGAAACATCTAGGGAGATTTATAGAAGCACCTAAACATTGGTTGTTAATCAATGAAAATTAAGCATCAAAGCCAGTCAGATGCTTCTGTAAATTACACTAGATGTCCAGCTGCATATTTAAAAATAGAAAACATTTATAAATCAAGTCCTTTGAAGCTTCAACCTGCTATAAGATTGAAACTATATCAGCTATCTGGCATCTCAATATCCAGGGGTGGATTGCTCTCAGCCTCGATCCTTATTTTAAAGATGTCCCTTACCTGGATGGACCAATGAAACACAGGACAAATCACAAAGGAAGCATCATAAAAAGTCACTGGTTACTCAATTTCTGTAGCTTTTTAATTGATTTGTCCCCAAGGACAAATTCTATTTTGTCTACCACCACTTTCTTGAAAACATATGAAAATAAATTTCTCTCAAGTATTCATTGTATGTGGAAAGGTGAAATAGCCTTTCAGGTGTCATTGAAATGTCGTGAAGTGTTTTGAGGTATTTTCTCCACTGAGGTTTTATATGCACATAAAGCCAGGCAAAAGTGTCAGAAATATTCTATTAATTTCTCCGTAATATAGAAAGGATTTTTCCCGTTTCACTTTCAGCTTACTCATGTGTTGTCTAATATAGACTTGCTAGGAATATACGGGGAGATGGCACATGTTTTGCTTGGAACAGATGCAAACTTGGATCTAAAATGAGAGGTGTGTTGTGTAAGTTGTTACTGGTGACATATGGGCATGACAAATTCAGGACAGATTGTCATTTAACACCACCAAGAACCTTACCCTTCAAACCAGGTTGGATGTGACCCTACCTGATGATAACACTGCTTGCACTCACATCTTTGTGGCCAGGAGGAATTGTTTCGACTCCCTTGGCATCATCACAAACTCGCCAAAATCACATGTCATTTAAAAGAATCACTTTGATGACCTTGCTCTTTCGATGCTGTGTATTTCCTTGTGCTCCATCACACCTGCACGTGTACAGCAGAGTAGGCACGCAGAGGAGCACAAGACCCTAAGTCCTCTGTGGCACTGAGGCTGACTTAATTCTGACCTGGAACACCCTGATGCCGGCATCCGGATCTCCACTATTTCCCATTTTATATGGTATAAAGTAAGTGAGAGCCATTCTAACTTGACACTGCCAAATAGTGAGAGGAAGCATCGCGCAATGTTATGGCCATTCTTATCGGCAGCTGGGAAATGCTGATTAGGGGAAAGCTGTTAGGCTTTAGCTGCAAATCTGAAATGCTTTGCCTGATAGACAGCCACCCATCGGTGACTATGGATTACCGATGGGAAATGGCTGCTCTCCATGGAGCTGCTTTCTGGCTTGTAATCAGCTCCTTATTACCTTATCACTTTAATGAAATTTCCAAAGGGACCTGTGCTGACCTTTACTACAGGGTGGCACGAGGAAGAGCTCTCACAAGAAAGGGAACAAGAAAGATGAGTAGCAAGTAAGTCACTTACTGTCCTGCTCCTCAGACAACGAGAAGCTCAGGGAGAGATGGGCACAGGGCTGAGCGAGCTGTTCAGCTGCCAGAGGAGACAGAGCAATCATCTGAGCGTCTGAGCTTGCACAGGATACCTGGCTCCATGCAACCGCATATTTTGCCTGAACACAAGACTGGTCCTAAGTGATGTTCTCAATTTCCATATTAATTCAAGGACTGCAGCCAAAGGTAAAAACCCTAAGTCTCCAGAGAAGGGGGAAAAAATGTTTTGACTTCTGAAAGAAATCAATATTAGACTCCACATTGATTAAAGTGTTGAAGCCCATGGATTGGTTCCAGATTCTGTGAAGAAATCCCTTAGGAATACTAGCATAGCTCTGCATTACGTTCAGCTTAGAAACACTTCAAGCAGGAGATGAAGTTAAGCTGGACAATTCTGCAAATAGATCGTCTTTTGGCTTAGGAACCAAAATACATCTTTGTGTAATTTAAAACAGTCTGCTAAACCTGTGAACTCTGCCAGCAACAACACTGCTCTTCTTACACAATTTCCTACCTGGGAAAATAATGAGGGAATGAACAGATCTCAAAAGTCATCGAGTCCCAGCTCCTGGTGAAAGGTTACAAGGCACTTGGATACTATGGGGACAAGAAAATTTAGATAAACTGAGAACGGAGCAGACCACCTTCAGTTGCATTCCAACTTACAGAGCTGAATCCTAAAGACCACTCTGTGGCCTTATAAAAAAAATACCTGAAATTAGGAGCAAATCTGCAGGTGAGTTACAGGAATATGAACCTTAAGGAGGCAGAAGACGCTTCATCAGATTAACCACTCTTAGAACAGGACGTTCTCTTCCAGTTCCAGCTGTGCTGTGCAATATGCCACCACCCCCAGTCTAATCCTTGCTGCAAATCATCACATTTCCTGCCACAGAAATTATGCTGCCTCAGATCTGCTGCCAGAGCTGTCACTTTTCTTTAACCTGTATCAGTCTAAATGAGGCACCTTAGTTGAAATGGCTGCATAGTATGGTGTTGTGGTTTGTTGTTGTTGTTGTTTGTTTTTCCCATAATCTGTCTAATTTTGAATAAATGGGTTAGGGAGCACATGCAAAAGCAGTCCTGCTGGCAGGTTTGAGGAGGCTGTTACCTTCAGCACAGGAACGGTAAGTAGGTGTCGGGGGCTGTTCAACAGCTCACTGGAGCTGTTTGCAAAGTGAACCTCACATCTCAACTTTCTTCAGTTACCTCTTGGCTTTTGTCATTTTAGTTTCACTGAAATTGTAATGCTTTTGGGCAGTCACGAAATTTAAGTCTAATGGAAAAGAAACAGAACCAGTAAACAAGAGCCAACAGTTTAAGGACTGTAATAAAATCTTGCTTCATCCAGTCCCACACTCACTGATTGCTGCTGCTCCCATTTAATTAAAAATTGACACCAAATAAACCCTTTTACAAAGATAGCATTAGTTCCAGAAATCAGCAACCAAATGAAATTTTCAAGAGCTTCCGAAATCTTTAAAGATCCAGTAAAATCCACATGATCATCATGATACATGGTTTCATAATTAAACACTTATTAAAACATAAGAGCACACATACACACTTTCAAAGTCAAAAAGTGTACGGCGATCCATGCCACACTCCATTTACACAAAAGCCTGGTTAAAAAAGGAGCAAGCTGCCATCTGCTGAACCATCTGCTTCGTCCAAGTCCTATTCTTCATTTACGGTCACTGGGATAGGAGCTTCCACAGGCAAAAATGTTTAGCATCATCAGAATCCCCAAATAAATATTTAATACCTTCTAATACCGCCCTCAGCTTAGTCACAATAATGGTTTCAGGACAAAATTCTGGCTCGGGACACAGATTTGACTTAGCTGGATATATACTTGAGGATTGAGGACATGTTTTTAAACAGCACTTCAAGTGCTAACGAGCTGATCTGAGGGGTTCTGCTATTCCTACTTTAGTGCTTGCCATGGGATGAGCAGGCCATAGCCTTGGCAGAGAGCCATTATGTGAAACGAGTGCATTGTTCGAATCTGCAGGTTTGTGGCCATTTGCAAAAATTGTGAGTCCTGTTGATCCCAGTGTGCTTTCAGCGTGAAAAGGAAAAGAAGTGAGAGACTTGCAAGCCATATATATATTACATGGCATTTATATTCCATATAACCTGCCAACTGTGTGCTTCTTTCTACATAATAACTGTTTAAACCTGAGCCAATGTTAATGCATAGCCTATCAAGGTATCTGGGGACAGTTTCAACTCTTGCTCTTCTCATAAACCAAGGTGTCTGCGGAAGAACTGTCTCTGTGAACGTAGTGACAGCACGGGAGGGGAGAAGTTCCCTTTAGCTGTTATGTATTTCTTTATTCGTTCCCTGTCATCTACGCCTGCCCAGGCAGGCAGAAAACGAGGCTTTCTACCTTTACGCATTGAGAACCCCTGCATGCCCAGGGGACAGCTGTATCCCTGTATTATTTACTGTGCAAACAGCAAAGGCTTCAATCGACAGCCTTTGTTTGCAAGCAGTTTGGTAAACTTTAAATCCAAAGCAGGCCTGTGTGATGCTGACCAAAATAGTGCATGTCCTAAATGCCAGGTGCAGATGTTAGTACAGTGGTCAGAAGGCAGTGGAGGTGCCAACAGACATTCTGAAGGGCGTGTATAAGAAGAAGAATAAATTCTTATTCTTTGGCCATTCCTTTTCTGAATCCTTTTCAGTGGATTCTCCCAACAGGAGACTGCAACAGCCTTTCAGCCCAGTTACCATTTTTCAATGTAAATCGGTGCGTTTGTTATAGGACTGAAAGTGATACCTGAACAAAAGGGAACCTTGGGTCCTTTCACGAGGTTCCTGTAGCAGCTCTGCACTCTAAGACACACTCCAGCAGGTACAACTTAGGGGAAAGTAAAGCAGCCCTAAACTCTCTCTGTGCACTTGGGCTTCTGTCTTCAGCTAGGGATTGGCCTGGTTTCATGGCACTAAGCCATTTAATAGAGGTTGCTCTGGTACATCATGAGCTGGCACATCCCCAAAGGGATATTCTTGTAGGCAGGGATATGCTATGGCAGACAGGCATTTCCCTGATCATTTTTCAAGGACAGAATCTAGAAGAAGGCCAAAAATGTGCTGCTACTTTGGCACTCTCCCACCTCAAATGTCCACTTACTAAGAAGAAATTCCCAGGCACGTCGGTGTTTGGTTAGCTCAGTCACTAGAATAGCAGAACGGAGCTAGAAAGGGTGACTATTTAACTCAGAGGGCTTTATTTACCAGCATTTTGTAAGCTGAACCTAGCACTGTGCAAGGCAAAGGTAATGTGGTTGGAAGCCTTTTACCGTCATACTTCATAAATATAAGGGATAATACGGGGTGTCAAGCATCAGAACATCAAACTAACACATTTTAAGTTCATGCTAATAATCTTCAGTACAAAAGGAAATCATTTACACAACTGTTAGCCATTATTTATATAAGTATTGCACAAATTTATCATAAACTCCCAGTCTTGAGGAATGATGAGCTATGATAGCGATTATTGCTGAACAATTCTCAAGGCACCTATTCACTAGAAAGAAAAGCAAGACCTAAAATGAGAAAAATGGTGTGTTTAAAGGGGGAGACCAGAGCAGCGTGCTCATTAAAAGGGTGAATGCTAATTGCAGCTAATAGCCAAAGCAGGCTCACCTTCCACAGCAAAATGATTTAGTGCTTCCATTAGAATTTCCACAAAGGCCTGACGAAGCTTGAAAGCAAGACTGAGAAAACTGGCATGGAGCTGTGCACTGGTGTAGGAAAAATACAGCTCTGCTTTGAGCGTAGGAACCTGCAGAGGTAATGATAAGTGGATAACGGACAGGATTAGCACAAAAACTGACTACCCCACTGATACAGTTCAGAAGCATGCTTTATTCTTCCCTTTAGGGAGAGGGAAGGCATCCTGGGCAATACGTCTGAGCTGGAAAAGGTACATCCACAGAGAGATGATGGGACTTGCTCTGACTGTCCTTTCTTATGGGCGAGATTCTACAGCCACAGAAATGCGGTAACCTACCATTCACTCGTGTAGTGACTGGCACATTTGTGATCCTTAAGTGCTGGAACATGAATTTGACTGGAAATGGGATATTTACCTTTCCATACTGAAACAGCATGCATTTATTTTTTTGCTTCACAGTGCACAGGCTTCCCTGATTCTGAACCATTTTAGTGAAATTTTTGAAATATGAAATAGAAACAGGCCGTACATCTCTCTGGGTTTTTAAGTCACTGATGGAAGAGGCAAACGATCCATATTTCCTCATGGTTTGCTAACTGTATCTCCCAGTCTTGGCTTCTTGTGAAAGCCCAGCTGCAAGGGCTGCACATATCCTAGTTTCTGTACTTCATTTACATAGAGTAGAGAATGAGGATATTTGGAGACAACAGTTTAGGTGAGCAACTCTTCTGAAAGATATGCAATTGGCAACAATTTCAGAAGATTGCGTCTTTGCATAACTCTATTTTTTACTGCCTTGTGCACATTTCCAAAGACATGGCAATATACAGCCCCCTGGGTCTGAACCATTTCTCAGGTTCATCATTGCTTTCTTAGTATATCATTGAGTACCTTCACACTCAAATGCCATCAAATAAATTCATGCTATTCTACCTAAAACTAGATATTTAAGAGTGGTTACTTTGCACACCAAAGATTTGCTGCTGGTGGAGTTCCAGATCACAGCTTGTTTCTGCTGGTGACAAAACCAAACTTTTATGGAAGAGTTGCAGCTGATAGACAGGGAGCTGACTGCTGATCCAATTTTGCTTTTCCATCAGATTTGTTTCCCGAATTTAAGCCAATTGCTTTGCATTGGCAATAAAGATGTCCCAAAGGTATAAACAGTGGCACTTTACGTACAATACTGATGAAGAAAACTGAGTCAGGTTCACTGGCAACACCTAAACACTGCAGTGTAGTTACATTTGGCTGGGGAAAAGGGGAGAAGTAGCACATTTAGATGAAGTTCAATTTTTATTTCTTCTTTAAAGTAAGAGAAGATTAAGCCTGTATCTCTAAAGCTTCATGAGTTCATTAGGAATGTAATAAATAATTTCTTATCTTTTAACCAATCCCATTTCAGAAACAGTTTCTCCATGAGGAGTCTTAATTTTGAAAAGCAGGCTCCCTTCTGGGGATTAAAATAAACATTTTCATTAAGTCATTATGAAATAATTTCTGCTTCCTTTTCACACTTATTCAACTGCTACATTCATTAATTTTTGAAATTTCTGGCTGTAAAGATCATAAGTCTTGGTGGAATTAAAGGCTAAAGAACTTTATAGTGTGCTGCACTTCATTATAAATCATGCTGGACTACACGGCCAACCTCATTTTCCATCATCAGCAGAAGTGATATTACTTCCTATATGATGAAACTATTTAACAAAATTCAAAATTCTATTCCACCAATCCTGCAAATTTGTCATCATTTGAACCAAGAGGATCCTTACAAAAATACCTGTTTCTTTTACTTTTCAAATATCACCTAGCAGAGGGCTTGGGCTAGATGCCTCAGTGTGTTCTTCCCATCTCTAACTGCTGTGATTCTATTTCGTAACGGTGTTACAACAGTAATAGAAATGCAGCCTGTAGAAAAGATTCCACACTCACAGTGGTCAAAGGGAGTAAAACCATCATTTTTTTCATTTGAAAATTTATTGGGTTGATTTTGCCAGATTTTATCAGGAACAAATGACAATATTACATACCATGTAGGGAACGGATTTTAGTTTTTGTGCATGGAGGCCATGTGAATGGCCTTCACCAACATCTGTCTCCTGCCTTGGAAAATAGGACCAGTTCTAATCGTGTAAATAGAGGTAGAGAAGACCAAGAATTATAATTTTGTTGTTGTTGTTGTTAAAATATAACTGTTTATTAAAATAGAGATACCTCCAATAAAGACCTGATGGAAGCTGATGGGTTTCCATACAAATTTTTGGGATGGATTCTTGCAAAACCCTGGCTTCCTGGATGGTGCTGGTGTGCAGGCTGCAACTCCAGACTACCTGTACAATATAGACAACTTGGGGACTAGGAACAGCTCCTTTGGTTCTAGAGTCCTAATTCAGGTTAGGTTTGGTGACACTGCTGTTGTGAGATCTCCAGAATGACACCTGCTCATTACATATTTTTCCAGAATGCAGCTGTACAGGACCTGCTCAGGCAGGGTCCACAGGTCCAACTGAAATGAGGGACTGCAGTTACTGCATTTCATCGGTGAAACACAAACAGCTGTGAGTCAGAGCATCTAGCAATGCTCAACAACACTCCATAGCAGACAGAGAACAGTTGATCTAAGTGAAACTGCCAAGAGAATTTATGAAACCATTGCGTTGCACAAGAGATTGGCTTTGTCTCACCTTGCAAAGAAATTTTATGGAATCCTTATTGACTTTAAATCAGACTCTATACCCATATCCCTACAGAGACTTCTGTGCTCTCTTTGTTGATGATAAACTGCTCAGATATAGTCTGAAAAAAAAAAAGAAAAAAAAAAAAAAAGAAAAAAAAAGAAAAAAATATTCCTGCATTGATTCAGAATATAACTTTATTAGTAAATTTCAAAGCTGCACTCCACTACAGACACAGAATTACTGGTCTGTAAACACTGTAATGTAGTCAGGAATTGAGGATTTTTGCCTCCTGCTGTCTTGCTTCTTTCACAATGCAATCAACTGTATGACTGTGGTGCTTAAAGCAATCCTTGCAGATGCCACTGATAAAATATTTTAGTCATGTCAAATGTCATGCTTGTAAAACACTCTAACTCTGTCCTTACCATTGATTGCACAATTGCTACCAAGAGCTGAATATTATGGATGTGAAGTTCATAAGACTCAGTGCAGGCTCTTGTACAACTTATTCATGTTTTCTTGGAGTTCTCAATTTAAACAGTAGCTGTGCTTGTCACTCTAAATTTGAGAAGGCTCAGAGATTTCCTGAGTGACAGCAGCATGATTCAGACTTTCTTTAAATCCTTCTGTGTATTGACATTGCAGTAAATGGCAAGTGTCAGCAGAACCGTCTTTATGAATCCTGACTTATTGCTACTGTTATCTATCACTGTTACTGAACTTCAGCAGTGCCCAGACCCCAGTTTGTGATCAAGGTTTTAGAGCACAAAGCAAAATACACAGAAAGCTAGAGGAAAAGCTGTCATCCCAAGAAATTACAGTTTAGGTAGACAAAACCAAAGATGTGACAAAAAAAAAAAAAATATATATATATATGTGTATATATATAGGAGCAGCTTGCTTAGGATTACAAAACAAGAATGGTAAAGCAGGAAATGGCGCCGATCCTTCTGAGCAGCTATATAATGCTTTGATAATAAATTTATCATCTTATGATCATGACTGGCAGTCCCTGTTTAATAAAGATTCCCAAGAGTCTAGGAGTATTTCATAAACCTGTCTCTAACTTGCAAAAGTGCATTTTTTTGTTTGTTTTGTTTTGTTTTTTAATATCTTAATCATTAAAGCCACGGAGAAGTTATTTATGTCAATGGCAAAACAGAAAGAAAAGGGAAGACATGAATATGTTTTGCAGAGTTACTGTATATTGAAGACCATATACTGAAGACCATATATGAACTACCCACACAGGAAAATAATAAATCACAGAGCATCTGCTTTCAAATCTTGCTTGCTGCTGAACTGCAGTGGTGGAAATGGTCTATCTTTTACATCTTTCATTTCCAGTGATGCTGATCTCCTTTTCTTTTCCCTTCTCCCTGGTTATTCTTTCAATTAACAGCTTTTAAATATGCCTTTCCTGCAGAGAATTCATCTTTCCATCAATTTTCCTGTAATATTTACATTGTATGTGATACTAGCAGAGATTATAAGCAAAGCCTGTAATTAAAAGTACTGAACTCTCCTTACGCTACTGTCTTCTAATACTGCTCCAGCTACATAAAAGGGCCATAAAGAAGGAGAGATTAATTTGTTGAAGTATCAGCTCAGGGACTTCCTTCTTGCCTGTGGTGTGCAGAGACTTGGAAGAGACTGCTCACAGCGACATAAGCCATGGCCAAACACCACCCTGCTGCATGTTTCCTCTGCCTCCTGCAACCAGCAAGGATCCTGGGGTGAAGTAAATTGCTGCACCTCGAAATCAGATCAATACGTGCCAGAGACCAAGCAGATTCCCCATCCTTTTCAGAGCAAGGGCATGTAAAGGATGCCCAGACTTCAGGCATTCCTTCCACCCCCAGCTTGAATAAGATCTCGGAGGTGATATCAATTTTCTAACTGTATAATTCCACTGACTTCTATGGACTCTTTTCTGCTTTCAAAGAAATAGTGGGTCTAAGAACTCAAACTTGAGAAAAAAGTCTCCTAAAATACTCTAGCAGGCCAACCCTGCAGTCCCTGGCACTGCTTTTGATGGAAATTTGCATGCGCATACAAAAGCAGATTTAGAAGTTATTAGTTAGATTTGAGCCTAAATGTAAAACATCTGATTTAGCATTACACATTCCCATGAGTTTTGTTTGTTTGTTTGTATGCATAAGCAAAATCCAATGATTGCCTGTTAACATGTTATTCAAGACATAAAAATCAATTAAAATAATTTTCTACAATTCACTCATAGCCAAATGCTGACACAATTTAAACTGGCTCACTACCTCCCTGAAAAGCAATTGGAAAACCACGCTAAAGACAAATACGGTTTTAGTCACTTCAAGAAAAAACTTCAAGTGTTTCTCCTGCACTATTATGAAGTAATTGAAGAACAATGAATAATTTAAAAGTTTGGTCAGCTTTTAAATAAGCTTTGCTCCTACTTGGTCTAAATTAAATAAAGCTATTGTGATAATTCAAATAAAATGAATCCCAGTTTTAGAGGATTTAGTCCAACTGAATATAGCTGGTAATTAAGAAAATAGCAGAACTAGTACGTGCTCTTTCCTGTATTTTCTTGTGGGCAAATACACAATTTCTAACAGCCCAGGTCCTGCAGAACTTCCTGGTGCTAAAAAGGTACTTCAAATGGATGGCACCTGAATTAAGTCTCATCTGTGGAATACGTAGGAAAATCAGTCACTGCTCCCAGTGGCAACCTTCGGGGATATCAGAAGAAATTAATATGTCCTATTAACGTTGGGCAGTGGTGACTACGTCTGTGGTTTGGAAAGCCCTGTCACTACAGCTACAAAGGAACCTGATGGCAAAATAAACCACAGGGGATATCAGAGTCCACACAAGATTCAACATCTGCTGCAGTCACAGCAAAATTTAGGCCTGGGAATTAGGTGAGCCTGGGACAGGACTCAGATTTCAAGATTTAGCCTTATTTGTTATTGTTCTCACAGGACGTGCTTTGTTCTTGCTTTGTTAGGCTGATATATGTTAAAAAGCACTGTACTCTCTACTGATCCTACATTCAAAAGCCAGTGAGCACTCATTATAAAGTAGGGATTAAAATTCAGTAATGAAATAATTTTCCTTTTCATGACTTTACTAGTTAGTTTAGTACAGTAACTTATTTCACTAATCAAGAAAAATGAAAAGGTTAGAATACCACAGCAGATTTTCAAAGGCATTTTGTTAACAAGAGGAGTTAAACATCTCTGTATCTTTATCAATCCGAGCCACAGTGTATTTCCTGCTAATAAATGAACTAACATAGTGTTAACCTGTGTTGGAAACAGGGAACAGTGCCATGGTTCACAACCAGCAGGTCCAAAGTGAGTCGGGCTGAGACAACTTAGTCCTACAAAGGAGAGCTGCTCCTGCTCCAGCTTCTGCTCAGCTCCATCACTCTGCAGATCCATCCTCACCTCAGAGCTGCTTCGTCATTTTCACCACTCCTCCAAACACTCATTAATCTACACTGTTTTTCCCTCTCAGCTCGTGTTTGAGGGAAGGTTTTTACTCAGACACCCTTTGCTTATTGGCCTATGTGCCCTGCGGCAAGTCTACCACAGAAAACTTTTCTCTCTGGTACTCTTAACGTATGTCCCAGCCATTTCCATCTCTCCTCATCTTTTGAAAGATGAAGTACTACTGAAGCGACAGAGCTTCGTATACCTGATAAACTTATTTAACATCTCAGATTTCTTCATTAACTCTTTGGTTGTTTATTTACTTGCCTGCTTGTTTTTTCTAAGATGTTTTTTACAGCTAAATGTTATTTTATAGATTGCCAGAGATCCTCAGCAGGTTTTTGCTTCTGGCTAAAAACACGCTTTTCCGTAGGAAGAATATTTATCCAGATCCATGCTTGTTATAAATTATTGTCACTCACTACATATCAATGAAGCATTAACAATATGCAACAAATTATTAAATGTCATCCTTGGTGTCATAGGCTCACATCTTAAAACCTGTGGGAAGAGCAAGGAGAGATTTAAGCAACAGCTTATCTTTAGCTGCATGCTTTTGCACGAAAGAACTGATGAACATGTGTAGGTGTTTTCCTGAAGCATGGCTCAATGGAAAGTCAGAGCTGATCTTCCTCTGTCACCGCTCTCCAAAGTAAGTTATGCAGATTAAAATGCTGTACAAGAGCTTAGGCAGAACCAGTGAAAAGCCAACAGTTATAAATACCTTGTTATGGGTTTTCATATTTTTGGCAGAGTGGAATTAGCTTAAGCAATTTCTGCGCTTTTCGTAGAATACTCACTGAACAATCCCATTAGAGAAACAGAAATTGAATGGGCAGCCAATCGTAAAAATAATTGCTCAACCTTTATCCTTTCCAAATGATTTTTGAGAATCTGAACTCAAGAGCCTTCCTTATGCTAAGCATGAATTGATTTGTCTAAAATTGAATTAATTTTATTTGGGAACAGTCATATTTGAAGGCAAAATGTTGCTTGACCAAAATTTATAATTTTGGCATTTGGTTTCTGCTAAGTACAGTCAAAAAAATAAATACCTGTCTTTTGAGGCTGATTATGTCTATACCTGAGAATGAAAACGTTTTGTATCACCACTAGCAGGAGCAGGCTGTTTGCTACAAAGACCTCTGGACTAGCAGCTCTAATACGAAAGAAGGAGGTATAAGTCCCAGAGCTCTATTCTCTCCTTACATAATGGGTAAGATGCATAACCTCTCTATAGCTGATTTTGCCCACTGACATAATAGGAAGGAATATACTTATAAGCCCATCTGACAGACATACTTTCACATACATTATTAGTTTAGAAGTTTGTAAACAGAATTTTATCGAGACCAAAAGCTGTAATTTGAAAGGTTCCAAAATATAAAATGCACGCAGACACAGGAATAGCACAGAGACTCTCTGCAAGCTGACCCTACACATCAGAAATTGTTTCAAGATTATCTACATCCTTTTTAAGGTGTCCAATTACAGAAGGCAGCAATAGAGGAATTAAAAGGAGAAAGTATATTCCAGATATTAACATGAATATATCCACAAGACTACAGATGTATCAGCTAATATTTTTGTATTAGGTAAGATTGATAAAGTCTTTAAGGTAAAAAAGAAATGATGTGATTCTACGGCCACCATTCAGGCAACATTTATAGTTAAACTACTAGACCCCTATTAGACAAAGGGCTAAGAACTTGCTGTTTCTACCAACTTGCCCTAGAAAATTCAGGATGCTTAGCAACTTGGAATTCAGACCTGAGTCTGGCCACGGAAGGACCACACAATTATGCCATATACTAACATGTACCTGCAATATGTCATCTCTTTTTTAATCAAACAGTAACATGCAAAGAACCATTTTTTTCAACTTTTCACCTGTTAGTCAACTGTGAACATTTCTATTGATTTGCACTGCAGCAATGTTCAAGATCCCAATACTGAAGCTCTGCTGCCCTAACATTTGTACACACCCACCAATTTCTGTCGTGTCTGCATGTTCCATGGTTCTTTATATGCACAGTGAGTGCATACATATTTGTTTCTTTGCTATTTCTTAGCCTTGTGTGAACTCATCTTTTTTATGAAAGTGCTGCAGAGAAAAGCATTTCTCTCACTGTAAATCACAGTCTCTTTGGGTTTCCAGAAAACCATCAAGGTAGTGACAATATCCCAAAACCAACAAGCTCCCTTTAATCGCCAACAGCAACAGCTTGGTCTAGTTCACTGTTGGGATGATTATTCAGTGCTAAAGGCAGCTAAAGCTAGTCAGCTGGTCACTTAATAGTTAAAAAAAAAACAAAAAACAAACAACAAAAAAAAACCACCTGCCAGTGACACAAGGGAGAGTTGCATAAAGATTCATGAGATCAACATTTTGATTGCAATTCTTTGAGACATCCTTGTGTAAGCTTTCTCAGCAGCTGGACAGAATGAAGTCTCCAAAGGGAGAGCTTCTCCCAAGAGGATTTAAAAAACACTTCGTATATACATATTGTATTGATAAATTTTTCTTCTGTAATAAATGTTTAAAATCCCTGTACCCATTCTGTCTTTCTATTCGTGATTCAGACAGCATTTAGCAAAAGAGGGTCATTCTATTAGAAACAATAACTGGCATCCCATTCATGTTTTGTTAAGTCACCGCTGCCTGGAAGCCTTGAACAACCTTTGTAGGTATTCTTCAGTACCACTCAAAGGAAGTAGACCTTCTGCAAGGAAGAAATGTATCCTTAGGTAGAAATATAAAATGGATAAAGATTCATAGACATTCATAGTTCTTACTGAAATGATCAGATCCAATTAATTCTTGAAACTAATAATAGAACCAACAATAAACAATTATTTAAACCAACGGAACCTAAACACATATGTAGTCCCAGTCAGCTGTAGTTTTGAATACTTTACTGACAAAGGGTGAACTGAGAACCTGGCAAAATGCTTTGCTAGTCTGGGGCCTTACTGAAAGCTGAATGAAACTCCTCAGCTGTTCAGAATTAGATACAGAAGATTTTAGAATCAGCAAACTCCTTAAGATACGAGGACAGATCTCTTTTCAATGCTAGTGAAAATATACATACATATTTCAAGTTCTTTACTCTCACCTACTCTTCACTAATTGGGAAAGGGCTTTTCCAATTGCTGACATGGCTTTGGACTGCTCAACAGATCTAATTAGCATTAAGTCATTTATCTCTGAATCAAGCTTTTTTCTGTTCCTGCTATCTTCCAGCAATTAATGGATTAGTGCTTATTTATGTCTCCAGGCCATTATTAAAGTTTTTGCTTTAATCTGGACGTTTGAATTGATGGTCCCCTGACTCTGAAAAACCTATTGTCTGTGAACTCTAGGGGGTGAAAGCAAGAGAAGGAAGGATGGCAGGCCTGGAAAGATCATAAAAATACACAAAAAGGAAGCAAATCACTGAATAGCAAACCCATCGCTAAAGTGAACTCAAGTCTGATATCTGATAGAGTGTGTGAGGGTAAGGTGACTCGAGACTGCAGTCACTATCTCAGACTGCAGCACAGAAGTCCTGCCCAGTCCTGCCCAGTCCAGCATCATCAGACCCCAACCAAAGCCACTGAGCCTCCAGCACTATGTGATGCTGGAATGGGACTCGGAATCAGCTTTTAAGAATACACAGAAGTAGCAACAGAAAGGAAGTCGGCAGTGTAGAACAAGCTACATAAAATTCAGGAACTACCATTTTTACATGCAAACTGATAACTTACTTTTTAGTATAGTGGCTGACTCCTAGCTAATTATTTGCAGACACAACAATCTACAGCACTCACAGGACACGGTGTGACATGGGGGAGATAAGCAGATAAACAGGTAAACAATGATTTGTAGAACATTCAGTATCTGAGGACAGGTTCTGTGGATGTTCCTCAGTTGACCAAGAATGAATGAACAACCCAGTGACCAAGCAACACAGTGTTTTTTTATCTGCAAAACCTGAAAATCATTCCATTCTATTCCCAGTGCACTGCATCTATTGTTCCTGTTCCTCAGAGAGTACATGCACTTGTCTGAAAAGGCTATAAAGTGAAACTGGGAAAAGAAAGCACCAGTGAATAAGAAGAGGTGTTTTTAGAAACCACTTCTTCAGTCACTACTTTGGTTTTTGCTTTTAGTCACAGTCTGTTTCCCAGTGGATAATAATGTTAAAAGTTGGATGGCACCCACACACAGTATCGCCAGTCTGACATAATAAAGATAATTCAAGGAGCAGAGACTCCCTTCTGAGCTCTGAACAGCCACATCTGTCTCAGTTCTTTGGGCTTTTCCCTTCTCACTCTGTTTATTTCCTCTCTTTGTATCCATCAGTTTGCATAAGCACAGAAACCCCTTCTCTTCCACAAAACTGCTCAGACAGCTGCCCGGCTAGAGATGAAAGAAACCTGCATTACAGGGACTGGGGAAATGTCACAGCTTGTACTGAGAGAAAAATGTGCTACCCTGGTGCAACGACAGCCCGCTGACACGGACCAGCTCTGGCTAAAGTACTGGCCTATTTGAGTCTCAGGTGTATGTGTTAAAATTAAGATGGGCAGTATCTTACCTGACTTATTTCAGTAGCTCAAGAGACACATCCCAAGTCTTCTGCTGAAATCAGGAGACCTTCCATCCACTTCAGCTCAAAGACTGCCCACACTGCCTCGGGGGCAAGCAGAGCACATGCCAATCCATCCTACTTGTTCAAAGCAGGCATATTAAAAGGCACAATCTTGATGGTCATCAAGACTTGGTAGTCATCAACAAACTACCTGCTATGCCTTTTACTTCTTCCTAGTTTTTGCTTGAGTTCAAATTTGGCTGAAGCTGATCCACAAAGAGCCTGAAAATCTCATAAATTTGGAAAAATACCTCTCCCTCTCCCAGCACCGTGCCCACTCCTGCCAGTTTTGTGATTTGACTGAACAACTCAAAGCTCACAAAAGTGAAGGCCAAGCCATCAAAGCTGTTATTTTTCCACTTCATAATTCTCACATCATTTTGGGGGTTCCTAAGTGGCTGGCAGACATTTTCAACATCTGATGTTGGCAGCTCTGCATATTGCCCTAGCCGAGCTCGCATAAACTTAATCATTTTCAGTTAAAGGAAGCTGATCTCTAAGTACATCCAATAAAACCTTCATGGAGAGACTGACTTTCATACCTTTCCTGATAAAAGACAGTGTTGTTCACAATCATTCTAAAGTTAAACACTTTATTTTCACTGACGTTGAAAGTGAGAGCTACTTACTAAGACTTAATATTCAGAAGGGAAATCGGTGGGAGAGCAGCTGGGGAAAAGTGTGCCGTTGGTGAATGACTAGTTTAGTCTATTTCTTCTTATAGCAAAGGAAAGTTACGCAAGAGAACGGATCCTACAGACACATTACAAAATATAAATAATGGGCGGTTATAAATGAATAATTTCTTCAGTGGCTCCTATCATGGATTCTACTTTTTTCCTGTCTAAACAGGAAAATCTTTATGAAGTCCCAAGACTGGAAATTTGTCCAGTTCTTAGAGACCAACGTCATTCTCTATAAAGCAAGATACTTGAATTTAAAATGCTGTATTTCTTAACACTGGAAAGTGTTGGCTGTATTTTCATTCTAATTACTTTCAAAACCAGCTTTTGACTGTGCAGCAAATGAGATAGCTGGCATGTTAGAATAACACTGCAATGCTCCATTACTGCCTTTTTGTGCTGGAAGGCGAGACAGTCACGGCATGCTGCAATATTCCCACTATTTTTAAAATGAGCAGTATTTCTACAGTTTTTGTAATAGACTGAAAGACTTTCCAGCTCTGCTTAGTATGATTTTGGATAGTTCTTCTGGTTTGGAATAGAAGTTTTTATCAGGAAATAACAGATAATTCAGAGCAAAAGACTTCTTTTTCTGTCCATAGCATTGGGTGGCTTGCTTGAGGCATGGGGCAAAATGCAAGTTTTAGACAGATTGCAATGTCTTAATACCACGCAGTCAAATATTGGTCGTCAGTGTCAAAGGGCTGTAGAGCTGAAACCAGCAGAAAAAGAATGAAAATAGGCATCCTGTTATTAATTTTCACAACTCCTTCACACAGACGGTACTTGCAGAAGCATCCAAAGCAGAGTGCGTGTCCCTGGTTGGGGTACGTTGCATTGCTCTGGGGGCGCGAAGGCGCCCTGCAGCCAGGTGAGCCATTGGCAGCAGTCACCTGCAGCGCAGCCTGACACCAGCTCAATGGCCAACAAAAAATTTTGCAGCTGATCAAAGGACCTAGAAGAAAGAAAGCAGGGTGGGGGAAATTGCCACTGCTTTCATGTTTGTATATAGTATCCAGATGCTGTACCAACACTTTCCAGTCCTTTGCACTTTCAAAAGCATCTGCGGCCATTGGGCCAGGCTAATTTGTCTAGGGAAACATGCTCAGCCCCTCCGTGGATAAGCTTTCAAGTGATTATTTTCAATTCACTTTTGCAAATGTGCATACACATTTTCCATGAATTATAATGACTTCCAGAAATGGATTCAAAGATAGAGTCCACAACTAAAAGACCCTTTCAAATAATATACTGTAGTGGATTAAGTGATCTATTACACTTCTTCATAATTGCAAATCACTTTGGAAGAGACTGTTAGTTTCTTGAACATTCCCCAGACAACTTTCACAAATAATTCTTGATTTGCGACTGTATTGTTCTTGGGAGATGTTCAATGTTCAAATTCTGATGTGCATTGATTGGAAATTCCAGTTATACAAAATGGATCCTTCTATTCTTATTCCAAAGAAAGTCTAAACTAGAGGGTTTTTTTGCCATATTTTTATCAATTTAAAGCTTACATTCTGCAGACACCCTTTCAATATTTGTTTTATACTTGCTCCTTCAAAGAATGTTTCTGTTGGTGAAATAATTTCTTATAGTGTTTCTGAAAATGGAGCAAAAAGCATGGTTGAGAAAAGTGGATTAATAATTCAAGTTTGCATTTATGATTACAACTTTGCAATGTTCATTTAATTTAGGATTAGAATTCTCCTAACTTATTTCTTTGTGCAGACCCTAAAATATTATCGGTGTAGTTATAGATTGTACAACAATGTTCAAAGGTTCTCAGAGAGCACAGACTTAGAGAAGACACAAGAGGACACACATACAATATCAAACAGATAAAAATCAGCATTTGCAGCACTGAGAGGCATATATGGATTGCCCTGCCTTGAAGGAAGTCATCTTTTTGTATGGACACTGCCAGACTTGACTTTTATCTTGCTTCAGAAGTCATTCTAAAGAAATCAAAACCGTTTTGCCTGAAAGGGCATCACATGGCATTTGCAATATTTTCCTACGGCAGAGCACAGCAAGGGCTTACCTTGCAGGATTATTTGAACAGCCAGCAATTCATTGATTGCTCAGTGCTGTGAAGACAGAAGTGTTATGTTAGTGCTTAATATTCTCACAACTTTTTTAATGATTATTTGTTCCCCCATCACATCTGCAGTGCCGCAGATCTAATAGAGGAATGCACCTTCTGGAGAGACTCCAGGGCACAGACTTATTAAGAGCTAGACGCTGGCTTCAGCTTTCCAGGCATGTGATGTGACTGCCATTTGTGGCTTCCCTTGAGCTGTTTGCCTGGGAAAGCCATCCCTCCCACCCCTCTGCAGGGATCTGTGCCCCTCTGTGCCCCTGCATGGCTCTGAGAGCTACCAGCCCAGAATCACATCTGCCTTCGGGACTTGCTGCCAGGAAATGCCAGGAAGGAGGACAAAAGCCTGAACTGCCTCCTGTTTCCAGGGTACCCTTGGCATTATTAAAACACAGTGTCTCCTTACCTGCTTCTGCTCCCAGAGTTCCTCCCTGGACTTCTAATCTTAAAAATTCAGATATTCAAATCCAGACATATAGTCTACATTAAATTTAAACCCTGTGCTCTACGCTGATGAGGCGTCTGCTCCTCACAATCCTATAAGAAAACAGGCTCTAAATGTAGATCCCAGGAAAGCTTCCAGGGCTCAGATTTTGAGCACAGGGAACACTTCCATATTCTGCACCACATAGGAGAGGCCTGATGTGGCAGGTCACCTCTGCACCTGCGTACCACAGAAAAGCATCCAAGAAAAAAATGCCTTGGCTAAGGAAAGCCATTAGCTTTCAAGTAGCAACTGAAAAAAGCTGCCTGTTTTTGTTGTAGTTGGTAGTGGTTTTGTTTCTTTTTGCTTGTTTTTTTTTTGTTGTTGTTGTTTTATTTTATTTTGTGTGTGTGTGTTTTTTGTTTGTTCTTTACATCATTTGAGAATATTTTCAAGCAACCTGAAACCAACAAAAAATGCAGTTGGTGAAATTCCATACAACTTCCATTTTTCACTGTTGGTGTATGCTAATATCCTAAAGATCCTAAATTGGCAAAGTTAGCAAAGCTTTGTATATTTGGTTGCTTTTTTTTTTTTTTTTTTTTTGTATTTATTGCATTTGTCAGTTGAGTTTCAAAATGATGAGCCGGTATCTGAACAAATTCCTTAGGCAGTCTTAGGACCAGGCTATATAATGATTAAAAAATAAATAAATCATGATAACAGGAAAGGACAACCTTCAAGATAAATAATCTCTTTCAGAGGTGTAAATGGAGGAGTCACAATGACAGTGAAGATGAAGTCTAGATGAAGTTGAAGACCATTATTCTCAACAGTTTAAACCTAACCATCGCAGCAGAGATACTTTGGAGAGAGAAAATAAATCATGGCATGGGATTGCGATTAATTGTTCTAATTTAGGAAGCAGCAGAGAGGAAGGGCTGATGGATGGGCAGTGCACACCTCTACCGGTCCCCATCACAACTCAAAGCAGAATTCACTGGGTGGTGGGATGGGAGGGCTACAGTTCTCAGCCTTTTTGGTATTTCCGTAACTTGGGTTGACTAGCAAGAAAGGTTTCCCTAAGGAGGCATAACTATACCACGCCTCTCTGATGGGACAGGTCTCCAAAGCAACTGACCGATACCACCTCCAGCTCATCCTCAGTCTAGGCCCTGTACCAGTAGCTGGTCTTTCCATTCATTGCCAATGTTGCAAACCGTAACACCCTGCTGTTCTAGGCCCATGGCTACAAGAAAAGTGTACCTTCCTAAGGTACAGTTATACCCTTTTCATTTAGACATGGTATACAGAAATGATTAGCAAAGATTTTGAGACCAATTTCTGCTTCAGCCCCTCTGACATTCATTGGCAAAGGCTTCCGGCACTCTCAGAGTTTTGCAAACGCAGCATTAAAGCTTTTCCGCCTCCTGTCACTAGTTATTGCAGCTCTATGGGATTGCTGTTTTCCAAATGGAAAGTAAGGGGCTGGGTTCTGTTTACCGGTCCAGTGATATAAAACCACAAATTTGGATGGCTTCAGCCTCGAGTATGGCCACGGGCAGCACATTGGAGACCTGGGTTTTACTGCTTCTCCATGACGAAAAAAACCTAACCCCTTCTTTCTTGAAAAATATTACATAAAGAACAGAGAACACTGACAAGGTTTTTTGAAAGGGCCAAGGACTGCAGATAGTAATGACGCCAGAGGACATTTAGCTTAAACTAGGGAAGGTGAAGAAATAGTAACAGAGAGAAGGGAAACAAAGAGGAACGAGGACAGAGGAGTCTGGTGAATGCAACTGCTGCTACACCAGCCAGCACAGAACAAGTGTTTCATCTGTCCTACAGAATAGATGAAGGCAACGGAGACAGTAGGGAGTGGGGAGATGAAAGAGGCAGACTTGGCAGGAAGATGTCTGCGCACAGAGGGATGGGACTGCCTGCACTCTGCTCTCCCTTGCACCTTGTTCTCGTGCTGTGACAGGGTTAGGAGGATAAAGGGTTAAGACGGGGGCTGCACCGCTTTAGAGCCCTTGCTCATGAAAGGGCTTCTGACCTACATGAACGATCCTTACTGGAAAAGAAAAGCAGGCTGAACTTCAAAACAAAAGACTCAAAAGGTGAAATCTTAAATATTGGAAATACCAGAACAAATCATTTCAATTCTTCAATCCCCATCTTCTATTATCTGCAATTATATTCAATCATAATTTTGATTATGTTAAAAATATTTTTGGGGGGTGAGAAAACTATTAATGTTAGCTTAATGTCATCCAGCTTCACATGGTACCTGTTTTTGTAGTGCTCAAGGAATATGTCAATATGTACCACCAAATCCTGAACAGAGCAGATTGGTTAGATGAGGCACAAAGATTTGTGATTCCATTCCCTGGGTGTGCAGGAATGACAGAACCATAACCGTCCATTGCTGCGTGTACAAGTGAATGCAGATGAGAAAGGTGTAGGAAACTCCCTATTACTTTCCACACTGCATTTCTGAGAAGAGCCTGAGAAAACACACACACACTCCACCAAAGCGAAGGTTAAAACTCCCCATGATTACACAGATTTATTTGTGGGCCCAGACAGGAGCTTGAAGGAAATGGAAGAGAGCATGATAATGAGCGCAGAGCCCTGTTAACAGACCCCAAGAGAGATTTTCCAAACCTGCAAGGAGCAGAAACAAAGCAGGAGCTGTATGCACACTAAGCTTAGGGTGGCTATGGCATATCTGAAAGGTTTTTCTTGGAAAGCTACAGCTTCCACTGTGGGATTGAACCCTGTAGAGGGTTCTGTAGCCCCCCTAATGTTTCCTCCGAGTGATAACACTCATGACAGTCACTGCATGTCTACAGAACAGACCAGGGTGTGTGTTCTGACTTAACAGCCAGCCCTCAAAGGCAGGTAGGTAACCAGACCGATGCAAACACACCAGCACAGCAGTGCACTCAAATAAGAGACAAAGCTGACACATAGAGCAGAACGCTGCTGGATATCAAAGAAATCAATTTTGCACACCCAGCGCTGAAATATGGCTGAAATATGGCTCAAGCACAGCTAATGTTTTTTGCTGCTATCTAATACACACAACCTAAAAACATCTCCACCAGTGCCATAGCCAGTTTTTGTAGGCAGATACACAACTCTGCACATGCTGAAGTTACATGACCCATCTATAACGACTGGCAAAAGGTTTAACCGTAGGTTCCTGTTTTTCCCTACCATCCTTCAAGACACATTTTCTTCCAACATGAGACTCCTGTTTTCCCCACCACTCTACAGGAAACACACGTTTCTGGTAGCATCACAAATTGCTTTGCCAGCACAACTGAGCCACACATACCAACTCTGTATGCCCTAAAACCAGATCTTCTCCAGGCTGCCTTCAAAGTGATCCATACGTGATCACTTTGTCTGTGTCTGCGTCTGGGGCCTCTGCTATTATCCATACTGCCAGGCCCCTGTTCTCATTCCGTGATTGCTCATTTGATATCCTTTAGGAGATGGCCACTCAAATATGTTTTTTTTGGATGTGGTTCCCGACAACCTCAGCTCATTGCAGTCATGTCTGGTAGAAGTTGTTGGTTTAGGGTAAGTGAAATTCACTCTATGCAGCAATAATTCATTAAAAGAATGCTTGTATACAACATTTCCTAACCACTTGTTATTAAGATCTATTTATAGTGATGTCGTTTATATGAGTTTCAATTTGATTTTCTTCTGGCTAAAATTCTGAGGGAACAGTTATGTTCATGAAGAGTTTAACAGAGCTACAGTTTCAAAACCAAAACAAAACTTTTTAGACATTCTTTTCATAGAACATGTTGTAAAGGCTGCTGGATAAAAAAATAAAGATAGTTTAGTAAGACACAGCAAATAAATAATAGATGTCCTGCATAGAAGATTAGTGCTTTTCCTCTCTCAAACATGTTGGCCAAATGCAGAAAAGCAAACCCTAAGGAGGCTGGGTCATAGTTAATTTGTCTGTCGAGGGAGAATATGAAATGATGAAACCAAATTTTCACCCTCCATAAAAAAGTGCAGGAAGGATATTTACTTTGCGTGTATAAATAACACATTTTATTGTTCTATTTTAGCATTTCTTTTCCTCAGACCACCTCCAAGAAGGTTTCCATAGAAACTTAAGAAGGAAAACAAAGAGGAATATAATTTTTGCTCAGCTTATATTGGTTTCAAATACCACTGCACTTACATCAGCAATTTGTCCCTGCATACAATTTTATCAGCTGAAAATTTAAGTGTTATTGTTGATTAAAACAGCAATTTTGATTTAGCCCAGCTATCAAAAACACTGCTTGCAATTCAGTTTATCACTTCTCCAAGTTATGGCATTTTAGAACATTAAAGATGAGTGAGCAATTTTTGAAGCACCTATAATGAGCTCTATCAAATTGAAATCTGCTTTGGAACAAGTACAGTCCTCTGTTCTCTCTTTTCTTCCCTGGTACTGATTTAAGGTACTGTAGTCAATATATTAAATCTTTAAACAGGTTTCAAATATGAATCTTTTCCATTTCTTGAACGGTCTCATACTGGTAATTATCATAATGATTTCTTAAGAGAGCCTGATCTCTGTTCCTTCCAAGGGATGTGAGTTGGCCACTTGCTGAGAGTGATGCAAAGCCTGTGATAGCACTGGCACGCATTTTTTGCAACTTCAGTGTCTTGATTTCTTTCCTTAGGTTTTTATTTATTGCACTCTGCTTTTCCTCCCCTCTGACGTTTTAAAGTCTTTTCACCAAAGACAGAAAACAAATAGAAAATAGAGAAATCAAGACAGTTTAAAAGATTCCCAAAGGCTTCAAGGATGCAGTCTCTTTTCTGCATGCAGCTACTTATTACTGTTATTCACTTCTGACTCATTTATACATGCCTGAAACCGTTTTAGGAGAACCAGTCCAACAACAACTGAATGCTGTTTTCTGAGGAGAAGGCTCATGCTGAGATGCCTGGAAGATTATAAATCTGAGCTAGAGGAACACATAAGTAGTTTCACTCAGAGACCCCATTCTTAGGGAAGCTGGAAATTAGCAAACCCTTTTAGGATTCCAATTTCAATACAATTTCTTCCTGCTTACAGAAGCTGAAACCCGCTGACCTCTCACAATGTTTCTCCTAAATGCCAGTTGTTGGAAGTCAAAGTTGTCTTGGTGGCATGAATCTAAGCTTTTACTTTTATTCAGTTCTAGCTTTGCTTGTCACAAAGAATAAGAATAAATCTGTTGCAGTACTAGGATAAAACAAGTCTTTTCAGTTTTGGTGCCCAGGATCTGTTATTTCCACTGCATTATCGGTTCTGGGTGAAAGAGCACTATTTATGCACATACAGCTACACAAACTTCTGCAGGCAGAATGGGTGACGATGAAATTGTACGTTCCCGTCTTAATTCAGGGTGATCAGCAAAGATGGCCTACGAATTGAGGTTTGTTTTCTTAGTTTGTTTCTTACCACAGTTGCTTTGGGGATGGCAGATTTTTCTTCTATTCTGCTTTAATCAAAAGCTTTTCTTTCAGAAGAAGAGATGACAGAACCCTCCCTGAAAAGCAAGCACAAGGGTCTAAACCTTTCCCAAGAGCTCTTCTCCGTTTTCTCAACTCACACACAGCAGGATGCAGGTAACAATAGAGAGCAAACAGCAACATAATAACCTATAAAGTCATTTGGTGGGGACTTTCAAGCTTGAACTCTAAATTCTAACCTTGTTCTAAGGTTGAATACCATACCGCTTTCATAGTAGAGCGAGTGGTTTCAGATTTCCTTGCTTGTGTTTATTTTTAGGCCAGGTCTGCTAATGAGCCCAAAGTAAGTGGAAAAAATGCCCCTGATGAAATGATGTAACAAGTATGAGCTCTGAATTTGTGCCCAACAATGGTTAACAATGTTGGCACTTGAATGACGGCCAGAACGGGCCGAATTTCTGTTCCAGCCATTTTAAAAAAAGAAACACGTTGGCCTATCTTTCCTCATTCTCCGATAGTGAAATGTAAAAATAGAACTATGCACTCCAGAGGGCTCCAAGGGCTCCTTTCATTAATGTGAAAAATCCATCATTTATAGCTCTGCAGCATGAATAGGTTTGGAAGACATTTAATCACTAGTAAAAACGCCACCACCCCAACCCCACTCCTGCGGCCATATATATAGCTCACAGCTATTCCTCTGGGCTCGTGGGGAACTGCTCGAGTGTCCCATATATTCTCCATAGTGAATGAGAACAAAGGAACATGTAGTGATAACTGCTAGTCCAGAATACAACTTACACTGAAAATACATAAATAATTATTTGGAAGGGTAGGCAAATGGTAGAGCTTGCTTACTAAACATAATATATTTTGCCTGAGTACTTTCCAGTGAGGATCAAATCATACTTCTGATCTCTGTCACACTTCTTCACATGATATATGGCAAATGGAAAAGCAGCTAGAAGAAAATCCATCCTGGTATTACAGACAGGAAGGCTAGTATCCCAAGGACTAATCTGTATTAAACTTCAGATCCTTCTACAACAAGATTTGAAAGTTCTGTGTAGTTTTCTGCTTTCCAGTTACAAGCTGAGGCAGATAGAATAAGGTTTTGCTCTAAGATTTTTCTGATTTGAAATGTTCTGTGTGTAACTAGAGGGAGCATAAATAGGTTACGCTACCTATTTGTCTGGATACACATATACAGGCTTCTACTTTTATGATAAAAATAATTTAGATTCCTAAAATTATTTCCAATGGTCTACTGTCTTTTTACACTGCAATTAAAAGATGGATCTAGATGTTGGTGAGATCTCCATGTTTCTCTTGGCTTTCTGCAGTGGTTTTCAGTACAAAGCCACCACAGATTCTCAAAAAACTGCTTCATTTCAACAACAGCATTTTTTATTAATATCGAAGTCCTGTTTTAAAGACTTGTATCACTGAAATGCTAGGTATTGATTTAGAAAATGATGACTCTGATATGAAATGTTTGTACTTGAGACTGAAAGAGAACAGAGCAGTTAGTGAAAATATTTAAAGTAATGGGCAGCATCTTCTATTCTATAACTCAACAAGTCTTTGATTGCTCAGAAATAATGTAGCATAGGGAATAGAAAAAAGCACAAAGTGTGTGGCAGGATTGAAAAGGATATCCTGGATCATTAAGTCCAAATCTCACATAACCACATACTGCTTTAAAGACAGAGAGACATTTTACAGGCTTTCCATTTCTGACAGCACCAAGCCAAGGTTATTTGTGGTTTCTCATACAGACCTTTTTCAGATTTGACAATATATAAATCTACCCTTAGACCTCCCAAAACTAAATCAGAAACACTGTTAGTGCATGAGAAACAGCAAACATGGCGCAGTCTCTTGCTGCCTTTAAGAACTGGCTGATAAAAGTTTGTCTTGCTGCTGTTGCAGTGGTGGGATCTGTGTTGGATCTGGTACTGTCTGCCTGTGGTGCCCCAGCTCCATGTGGCCCACTTCAGCTCAGTGGCGTGCACCAGTTTTCATTTGGTAGAAAAACGCCCGCATATGATTTCTACCCAATTTGCACTGTTGCTTCTATTAATAACTGCCGTCTTGATTTCAGATGCAGAAAACAGGCATGCATATTGGCTGATCTGGTTTCTGTGCCATCCTCTTTCCATGTTCAAGCAAGGCAGGGAGCTTGAGAGCGGAAGGTACCTTTTGCAGGCAGCACCATGCTCATGAGGCAGAACAACCCTACAGCCTTACCGAAACTGACAGTCATTCATCTCCTTACCGTCCCACTGCTATCTCCCACGTGTCAAGGACACTCGGGGAAAGAAGCTGAATTAAAGAAGAGGTGCCAATTTAAGGCAAATTAGGTAGATAAGCTATACTAACTGGATGGACTTTCTGTCAGAAATAAAGGTGGCATAACTTGGTTTCATTAATTCATTTCAAAGTGAATTAAACTGAAGCAAATTGAGGCCATTTAAATTCTGCCTGAGTATATGGTTTCACTAATGCATTTCAAATTCTAAATTCATTTGGGTTAATTTTATTGAACATCCCTGAGTAGACAAGAGAAGATATAATCCAGCTTTAAACATCTGTCCCTGGATTTTGGGATTTATGCATTCTATTCTATTTCGTCTTTTTTCTTTTATATATCTACCATTGCTATTTGAATTTCAAGACAAGTGTCCCATAGGGTACTGTGAGTTTTTTTTCCTTTCAGAGAGAACCATCTGGAGAAAAACAGCAATATTGCCAACCACTAGCATTAAAATTGTGAGTCAGGCCTTAAAAAATCGTGAGATTTATTTAAAAGTGTGAATCTTTCCCCCACAAATGTATTTACATTTTTAGTGTGTCTCTGATATTTTAGATGTACTCCAACCACATTTGCAAACTGCAATACAGGAAAAGCTGGCTTGCCTACATAACAGCTGGTCTGCAACAGCCACAGCTTTAATAAAAACACCAAATATCAGGAGCCCCATAATGGAATCCTGAGAATGGAAATTGTAGAAGTTGGGAGCCCTGGCAGGACGATAACTGCTTATACTTGGGATCAATTTAAATGAACCTCTTCAGTGGGAGGCTGGCAATCCAGAAGCAGCTAAGCTTGAATCCTGCACTTGGTTAGTTCCGATCCTAGTACAGAAATGGTCTCTTTTCTCCTTAGTGCTTGCACAAAGCTGCAATCCTGCTTGTTAGAAGAGGACGTCAATGAAATGCAATGCTTGGTTGCTTTGCTGAACTCTGATCAAATGACCTTGACCTACTCCTCAAAAATGTCAAATTTGTCTGTCCAGTACCTAGATTGTCTCCAGAATACCTAGAATAGAGGTGTTCTGATCTAGTATTGACTTTGAAGCTTCAATTTCTTAAATCCAGTTCAGAATACATGTTTCTCTTTTAGGTTACAGACAACATTAGTGGTGGTGACTAATAGAAACCTCACAGTATTGAGCGTTCCGCAGCCAAGTCAAGCAGGCCAGAGATTCCCTTGAGGGACTTGTGAAAAACACCAACAGCTGCTTCAGGCCACAGGAGTTTCCTCAGAAGAAAACTTTAGAACAAGTTAATGCGAAGAGGGAATATTTCTAACTTGCACTTTTCTTCGTTCACTAGATGCTCATTCACTCTGTGCATTCACAGATTCTGAGACATGAAGGACACAGCAGAGATGTCTTTCCACAGGAGCTGAGCTCAGAGTCAGAGCTACACAGCACTTGTGTGGTTTGGCTAAAGAAGGGTTTCTTGGGATCCTCAGTCAATCTATGACACTTGGTCCAAAGCACCTGGAAGTGAAGCATCTCCAACAGATTTAGCCCCACAGATGATGAGGTCTGAGCCACAAGCCTCCAGAGGAGCCTTCTCACAGGGATCTCTCGCAGCCTCCAGCACAGGACCTGAGCTGCTCAGGCACTGCAGGGGCGGAAGAGAGGAGAGAAGAGCTCCTTTCCGCTCAGTCTACACTTTCTGCAAGTATGACAGCATCAAACCTCAAGCCCACTCATCAGTACAGATAGGTTTGAGAGTCAAAGGGATTTTTTTCTCCAGCTGCATTTGAAAGAATTATTTTTTATTAGCTTGTGCTTGCTGAATGTATTAGCAGCCCTTTAGTGTTTGGCACTGCATGGGAGCTTTATACTACACACAATACAAGTTACATAAGAATAATTACTGGCCTGCATGCTGAGATACTTGATGAAGGATGTCTACATCTTTTTTTTCAGGCATGGATATACCATAAACAAAGACCATTAATTATAAAGCAGCTCCCTGGAGAAATGGAAATTACTCGAGGAGTAAGAATGATTGAAGAATGATTGCTCTGTGCAGGTCATGTCCCACCAAGACGCAATTTGCTTCCCTTTGCATCATTCACATCTGTTTTCCTATACTACCGCTCCTGTATTTTACTGACTTTTTATAGCAAACCTCAGTACAGAAGGCTCAATGAGATGCATATCTGTTCCTCACAAGATGCGTACAAAATGCAGTAAAAATGTTTTTGTGGTGTATTTAAAGACATTACCACAGCCCAGGGTTACAAAGGGGCATTTTTGAATACAAAAGCCAGGTCAGGATTTTAATTCAGACATATATAATCCTTCTTCACCCCACCAATAATCAAGTACACTGTAGAGTGTAGCATCTCTTATGTTTCCGTCAGACTGTTTTTGCAGGAAGGATTTATTTCAATATGAACATTATAAATAAATTACTTGAGGGCAAATGAATGGAAAGCATATCAAATATGATTATAACTACCAAACAACATCTTTACTGGGCGGATTCCCCTGTCTATAAGATTGCCCAATGACTGTTCAGGCTGGAGTGATAGAGCAGCCTTTCTCTGTGTGAACTTCATGATCCAAAAAGGCCTGCCTCTCGGTAAGCAGGGGGTTATATTACAAAAATCCTGACATTTCTTTAAATTCACAGGTCCCATGACCTCCATGACAAAACCACAGTGTAAACCTCCTACTGAATTAATATTTACCCAGGGCATTTCAAAGATAGCCCAGGCATTGTAAGCACAAGTGCTGGGCTCTAGCAGATAGCTAGCTACATTTTTCTTTCAGTCACCCCTGGGACACATCCCCTCAGTCCACGGACACAACTGAGACTTTCTATCCATATGAAAATGCTGCCATCTGGGAAAGCATTAAAAAAATCCAATCAAACACAAAAGCCAGCAGTGATAATGGCCATTTACACATCGGACTATCTCAAATGACAAAGCAACTATGTCCTGACCACAGCACCACGTACTACCTCTGTAGCTTTCCCCTCTAGTTTTGAACGTACAGTTGTGCTGCTTCCTGTCCTAAGCTGCCGGGTGGTATCGCAGTGCACACTTCAGCACTTGCTGTGTTCTGCTGCTGCAAAGAGTGAAGTCATCGCAGATGGTATGCAAGGATATACTTGCTTATAACGTGACTCATGTTTTGGAATCATAAAAATATTTATTTATTTATTTTTGTACACTATGTATTGGTGTGGTACATCAAACCATTCTGCACTCTCTCTTACATGGGTTGTAGAAGTAGCACCAGGTTGAGGACATCACCACTGACATGTCTTGTACCTCTAAATCCTTCTCAGGTTGGGAGAGAGCAACCTGAGCAGGCAGCTGCTCTCGTCAGCCTTGCTCCATGCTACCCACTGAAAATGAGAACTGAGAAGTCCTTTCCATAAACGCTGTGGAAAAGCACAGAACAAATTATTTGATCCAAGCTTTGGTTTATATCCTGCTTAGAAGTCAGCCCCAAATTGGTTTAGTAGTTCAGGAACCTTGAAGAGGAAAAGTAAATTATATGCAATGCAACTAAATTGAATCTAGTCTAGCATTTTAGATCAAATATTCAGGAATAGCTATTAACATGTGTGAGGGAACTGAAGGTGAATTATGCTCCCGAGCTAATTGAAGAGCTTCCTCTAAAGGAAAGGAAACCTGTTTTGATACTTTATTTTGCTAATGAGAAGCAATGTAAAATGACTTCCTAGTTATTATGCTGAAATATGTCATGCATATTCAAAAACTATCTCTGAGGAACTGAAACAATTTAGATGAGATGAGTTACTGAATACATGAAAGGAATTGACTTCACGATCCAGCTAATGATTAGATGGGCTCAACTGTTAAAAATAATGACTGAACCAAAAAAATGTACATTCACACTAACTGCAACCACTGATAGTTACTGTGAGCTTGCTGGCTGAATGGCAATTTAATTTTATTTCAACTGTTTGCTTTTCATTTGTCTTTAAAAAAAAAAAAAAGAGTCAATTTTTGTTCTTTGTACATGTGGAAACTCAGCATCAGGTTTCCTGGAGTTGGCTTGTGACCAGAGTATTGTCAATGATTTTCTAAGGTAGTGCTTTAACTGTCCAAGAGATTTGACACTGTAATGGTGAATGTTCACCCATTAATTCTGGTTGCCTATTTGGCACTCTTCCACGTCATTTTTTCAAAATGAATTGAGCAGAAATTCACAGGTTAAGACCAACACCAGGAAAAAAATACTATCCAAATGGCATCTGCTTAAGAGAACCATACTGTACCTTCCCACCGTTACTAAAGTTTTTAACTAGCTCAAAGCAGATTTGCCAAGTACTACGTTAGGGTACACATCAGATTAAGCTTCCAAACTGAAATCTATGAATTCTCAACAGAGTTACAATTAATTGAAAATCAGTGATGCCTGTTTACCGTATCTTCCTGGCCCTCAATGTTCTTCAGCATCCTCCATGAACAAAACCTAAGTTAATGTACCCAGGAAAATTTCCAGAATCGGCACTCAGATAAAGATCTCTGATCCCTTACCATTTCCTGTGAGCAGGCTAAAAGAATATGCAATACATAAAAAAGATATTGGATATAATAACCAGCCCTTGAAAGGCTGGAATCATTTTGCTGTAGGAGCAATGCACTGCTGGATCCAAAGAGATTATGAGATTCCATACCTAATGCAGGAACAAGTTGTAACTCTTCCCTGCTTTTTACTCCAAATGCATACAAGTGCCACAATAAGACCGGTGTTTGCAAACAACCTCATTTTCCTATTTGACAAAAGGCAAACTTGCTTCATCTCTTTGTTTGCAGTTTAACCAAAAAAGTACAGCACCACGCACCACTGGTACCAGCTGAGAAACCCCCGAGGTGGAGAGCAGAAGGCACGACGTACCCCTAGATGTCCAAATGTTGTCCAGCCGAGGATTTGTAACTTGTGCTGCTGACAGATCCTGACCTTCAGAGCAAGACTGCAAGGACAAGGGTCAGGGAGTCTGACTCATTCGCAAGCTCTATATTAAATCTGTCTCACCCAGGATATCTAATGCCTCACTGTTTACAGAATTAGTGTCTGGTTTATTATCTTCTAATACAATATTTTTGTAATTGGGAGCCTGTATATTTTTGGTATGATCTGAAGGCAGTGACTATCACAAGGCCATCACCCCCCCTTGCCTGGAGTCACTGTGGCTGCAAATGGGCACAGGTTTACACCCCCATGCAATCAGCTGCAGAGTTAGGGCCCTACCTTCTATTCATCAGACACACAAATCAGGGAAGCACAGATCAGCAAGAAAGGCCTTCACGAGAGAACTTCTGAAAAATTTCTGGCATACGGAGTTTTATGCTTCATGTGTACATCCTATGAGGAGGCAGAGGGGAGAGGGCAGCAGTGCTTGAGCTGAAACGGGGAGAAATAGGGAGGTTGGAATGAAAGAAATTTTAAGCAGAAAGGACACTTAGAAGCACCTAGCCCCCAGGTAAAGAAGGGCAGAATGCCTTCACTCCAGCTTTCCTAATCAAATTAGGCAGATTTGCAAGGTATAGAGTATTTCTTGCTTGTGGAAACAGATAATTGCCCAGTTTGCAACAGCAATGACCTGCTACTGTGCTGACTAGGGCAGTTTAAACATAGAAGTCATCCACAGTGGCCTCAAGCTCCTAGATAAGTAGTGAAATTCATCTAGACCCCAATTGGCTTTTGTAAGGAAAGCTTAAAAAATCTCTGTGTCTTAAAATTAAGTTACCAAGCCAACGCTCCATCTCTAAACTGACACTTCACCTTGCTTGGGTGTCCTGTGAATTGCGATAGCAGCTAAAAGAACACACAGAGAAGACAGAAACAGCCATTGCCACAGCCCTTATTAGCCATTCCCAAGCATGGCAGCTGTCAGTCCTTGGGTCTGCTTCTGCTGCAATTATCTGCTTCAAGCTACCTGATCCAAATGGATTATTTGGATCCTTCAGTTGGTGTTACACACCAAAAACCAAGGGCAGGAGATATGCTACATACCCTGGCACAGAACAGAATAAACTCACTAAGCTAAGGCTACAAATAATACTCACTTTGAAATATGTTACAGGATAACGAGTACTTTTGTGTAAGACCTGTTACACTGAAATGAACCTAAAGCAGCAAGAATTTGTGCTGCAAATATTTTTATTTCACGATATTAGCATGTATTACGTGCTTTTGACTAAAACTCAGAAGTTCATAGTGTAAATTTATCTCCTGTTTCAACTCACACAGGTTACAGATATTCCTGCTCCCCTTGAGCGTCAAGCTGAACTCAACCCCAAATCCTCAAACCTGAATCCAATCAACACTTCAACCTGAAACTACATAAAAACTCTAAGTTTTACTGATCCTTAAGAAAATCTTCAGCTGCCTTGGTCTCCTTGTTTGCTCAGGAGATTGAATAAACTTTAGGAATATGTCTGTGAAGCAAGGCTGAAGTCTTACTGGGAGCACATGAAGATCCCATTCCAGTCATGCTGGATGATTTAATGTTTCATAAATACAACACAGGCTTATGCTGCTTGTTACTGTGATGAATGCAAACAATGAAACTAATATACAAAAAAGAAAACATTAATTTCTGAAATGTGGTGCACTGAAGGTGCACTAAGTCAACTCCCAAAGGGAAAGCCTGTGACAGAAACTCTTGGGCTAAGATGGTGCAAGCAGAACAAGGCTTAAGGCAATACAGCTGCTTTAGCAGTCAGACTTGGTCTTAATAACTTGGACACCTTTATGTGTTTGTGCTCCCAGCCTGAAATGTCTCACACCAAATTGCAATGCTCAGCTTTATTACCTGAAATTCACACTGAATTCACACTGAGCAAAGATCTTTGTTATACAGTAGACCACTGTCACTCTTAACATGTAGCATGTTTGGTATCAGAGAGACTGAATGCATTTTCTGTTAAAATGCAAACAAAAATCTAACCCCCTGTATCATTAACTCAAAATGTGTGTTAATAATCCAGGTGGATTATTTCATGTTTGATCCTAGGGATTCAGAATGGAGCCCAACTCATTTATCTGCAGCTGCATCATCATTACTGGCATATCAGGCACACACAAAAAAATTTATGAGACTGTGTCATTTGGTCAGTAACATAAATACATCTGATTAACAGCCACAAAAGCCTGACCTATTGACTAAAACAGTGCCATCATCTCCCCAGAGCCAACTTGCTTTTTTTCTTTCCTTTTATTTCACTACTGTCCTTTACATTGAAAATATCTTTTGCTGACTGAAAGCTCCAATCTTTTTTGCATGAAGAAGAGCCTTTGTAACCACCAAAAAACAGGTAACAACTCAAGAAAAGATAAGAGCATTTTAAAATATTAAACCAGTATTTCTCATGTCTGTATCTGTTGAAAGTTAGATGGTTGTGCATCTTGAAGATTAAATGTTTTAATTGAAAATTTCCTGAGGTTTATAAGCAGTTTGTTCATTCAATCCCCATTTTTCTTATTACTAGCATTTATTAATATAGGATACAATGGAATATAACAAGTTAGGAAGTGATGGCCTTGCTAAAGCTGAATTTGGCAGAATGCTGATATTCTCTCTGCTGGTAGAGAATGTGCAATAAAAATATAAAACCAGTGGGAATTCATTTTGACAGTGCAAGGAAAGTGTGTTTATTATAGTGCTTTCAGAATCTACTTTTTTCTTGAAAGGTGCTCATAACTCAGACTAGTTCATATTACACCATTAGTGCATAAAAACTTGTTTGCTCCCGGTAACAAAAATTGGAAATATTTTTCAAGAGCAATTGCTGCAAGGCAATCTCTGCATTTTCATCACAGATGCCTGTGCAGACTCTAAGCTGAAACTACTGCCCATAAAGTTACTCCAATTAGCACATCAGCCTTTTTACTTACAGGTCAGTACAATAAGTATTAACAGGCTCGTGCAACACAACTTGAACAAATGAAGAATCAAACTATGATCTCATTAATCCGAGCTACCTCCTACTTTTAGTGGAAAACAGTTTCGGTTCTTTCCCTAGCAGCTTGCTTTTTTTCTTTTTTTTTTTTTCCCTTTTCTTTTTTTTTTTTCCCCTTTGGCTCTGTTGAACAAATACAGAAACACAGGCAAATAAATCTACATAGGATGAAAAATAATATCAAGACTCAGTATTTTTCACATGCTTGCTTGCCCACCTCTTGCCTTCCTTCCTAGCAGAATAGCAATCTGGCATTGGCCCCTTTCGCATTTATGAAGATAAAGTAGCCCACATACAGGGAAGTAATGGGGCTCCCTACTGTTCCTTAGTCACTTACGTGGAAGAGAAGCGTACGGGCTCATGGCTGAGTACAGCTCTTACATGACAAAGCACTTTCTCTGTTCATTTGAGCCATTCCTTTCTACTCGCCATAACCCTGCTTGTTTCTCAGCTCCCCCAATGAATAAAATCCATGTCAGTGAGCACTGGGCTCCAGAATACTGCCCAGGGAGTACTTTTGCTGGTGACAATTCACCTGCAGCTTCCCCAGTACAGAACTTCAAAGATCAGCAGAGATGGACTTGAATTCAAACTTCAGACAGAAGTTTTATAGTTTTCTATTTGGGAACGTGGTCCTAAGTCCCCTGGTGTTTTTTGAGAAGAAGAAAAAAAAAAAAAGAAAGAGAGAAAGAAAAAAAAAGCAGGGTATTTTATCCCACAGACAGTTTAGATACTGCCTTTACAAAGCCATGAGGAAAGAGGTGAACTACCTGAGCCCCAGCATCCTGGCAGAAAGGCTAAGCAGCGCTGCTTCACAGGTTTCGGTCCTGATAGACCGGAAGGTGGTAGGAACTAGAAAGCATCCGCTGACTTTAAAATTTAAATCTTGAAAACAAAGAGGTGGCTATTCAGTCTGTAGTCCTATGGTTTCATGTTAAGTCAACTGAAATCTGTCTCTGCCATGGTGGATGATTTAAACATCATGAACAGATACAGCTCTCGAGGACATCAACTACCAGCTCCAAATCACTCACAAGGGAAGTCAAGCACGAAAAGCCACTTAGAGACTGGATTTAGGACTGTGATTTAAATGCAGCATTTCTATAAACAAACACATACTTAACAGCCTAACTATTCAGACATTGGGAAGTGGTACTCTCCAGTTCAGAAAATCTGTGTAATTTATTATGCAATTAGCAAGCATTGTGGTTACCAGTACTAAAGCTAGTTTAATATATCTGAATTCAATTCAGAACGAAGTCAGTGTAGACTATAAATAACAGGTATTATACTAGTCCTCTATCCAGACTTAAGAAGACAGTGACATTAAAAAAAATAAATTGAAAACACCTTTTTTGGAAATCATACTGGGGACTATTTTAAAGCGATTCATCAGGATGACATAAATGTGATACAATTCTGCTTGTGATGTATAGAAAATAAAGCATGGCAAGTGTTTTAAGTCAAAGATTTTACAAAATTATCACTGCCAAGTTGCTTATTCTTCATCAAAAAGCCTTTTAAATAATGTGGAACTGGCTACCAAAATTAAGACAATTTCATGGTACTTCAGAAGAATGTAAAAAACCAAGCTTCTACAACATATCAGAGTATATTTGAAAAATATAGTGTGTATTTGACTGAATTCTGTTCAGTCAATAGACCTATGGCAACTTCTACTTCAGAAAACTGGGATCTTAAAGGGACACTGTGGGATTTGGAAGCCCTCACTGCACTGGGACAAAGGTTTTCCCACTTGATATCTGACCATAATCAGCTATTTGTCCACCCCTCACCTTTATTTTTTCTCACACAGTTTTCTCTATGCATTTGTATATCTTGAGACTCCAACCCCAGGTGTGGTTTTAAAATTTATTCTAATAAATACATTTAATAAAAATGATGCAAATGCAATAAAACAAAGGAATCAAATGTAGCCAAAGGCTTACATAAACTAAACAATACAGCTATCAGAAACAGACTAATGAATCCATGTAAATATATGACGGTCATCATAGATCAGGTATTTTATATTTTAATTCATTTTGCTGCATTTCAAAAGCTGAATTAGATTTTGTGGCAACTTATGAAAATTTATATATAAACATCTTTCAAACCCTTCCTTCCTGTTGGATCCATCTACTCTCACAGTCGTCATTCCAGTATTTTCCCTCTGCAGTTTATGAATAGCTGCTACTCTCTGCTGCAATGCTCTGTGCAGCCTTTGTCATATAAACAGAAACTAAAACAGAGGGTACGCAGTCAAACCGCTCAGATGTAGTTCAGGTAGACCTTCTGGGAAATGAGGACGGGGGCTATTCTTGATTAAAAGTCATTATCTCAAAAGGCTCATTTCCAATTTAAGCTTAAAAAGGGTCCTGAGTTTCTACTCCAGAACAGCAAAAGCTTTGGGCAGAATCCTCCACATTGTCACTCCACCATCAGCGCTGGGTTTGGCCCTGTGCAATGTCACAACCAGAGCAACTGAAGCAATACATGTTGCCAGAAGGACGGCACTTCCTAAATTTTAAGGACCCTGAAAAAATGACTATACCTTCAGACCGACAACAAAGGTAGCATAGATTTTTCTCTCCTGAAATTTGTCTACAGCCCCTAAAACTAATTAGTTTAAAATCTAGATTAATACATTAATGATAAAAAAGATAATTATCTCTAGTTTTGTCTCTGTAAACAGAAACCTACAGAAGTGGCTGAGTTACTGAACACAGTGGATTGGCTGAGTTTTTCACAACTAAAAATTAGATGCACAAGCTTAGAGAGAATGAAAGCTTTTCCCCCTCCAGATGGTAAGCTGCCTAGGCAGTAATTGATTTTAATCACAGACTCCTGACAATATTCTCTGCCTAGGAAGGGTTCAGTAGCTACTGATGTCTGCAGCTGAAAGAATATGGTGCCTATTTTCAGTCATTTTATGGTCCAGTTCCCAGTGTTCCCAGTGAACTTTCAGTAGCATGATTTATAACATTATTATCCCCTCTTGTTCTGTACTTTACTGCTTAGTTTCAATTGTTGGACTTTAAACCGAACTTCCAAAAACGCCATCCATCTTTTCCAAGCCACTGATACAGCCATCAGTTTAGAGATGTATATTACCTGCTCCACCTGGTTTGACACGTTACAATATCATATTTTCCATTCACTCATACGTAACATGTAGCCAAAGCTCTTTGACCTCAAGTTTATAAACGGGATTCAGTACTCTTGCCAGAAATTGTTCCAAGATTTCAACCCAGTTCATTTAATTCCAGTATCCCTTTAAAGTGAGCATAGTTAAACATATTTCTTCCTGAATTCCCATCTTTCCCAGCTGGTTCTCTGGGAGAACCATTTGCAATAATCTTTCAGTGACACCAGAACACCTATTTTTCATCTTCATCTCAGCCCACAAAGTATGTGAGACATTATGCTTACTACAGCCCACAAAACTTTGAACTTTTGTGTATTTCTTTAATGCTGTAATAGGCTGTCCCTAAATTCTCTGTCTGCTTCTCCTTTATTGCCTCTGAAAACATTTACAGAGATCCCAGGACTTCGGTCAATGCAAGTGCTTGTGTGCCCTGGGTTTCAGGTTACGTCCCCAACCATGAAATATTGAAGAGCATTCTCTGATGGTACCCTTCAGAAATTACTAGATATGAGTGAAAATGCCCCTTTTAACAAACTGTTGGAAGGGATTAAATAATCACAATCAACTCATGATACTTTCCTCTGTTACATTTCTCACAAGACAAGAGAGATTAAAGTTTTCGCAATACCTCAGCATCTCCAGTAAGATATCTATACTTCAGAAAGAAGAGATTTAAAATTATTCACTATTGGGTCTTAATGAAGGACTTGAACCAGCCCTGATTTGAGTAGTTTTATTTTTAGAATAGATTCAAATATTTCCAATGAAGAAATACTCAGATGTACGCAGGTAACACAGACACGAGAAGCGCTCTACCCTCCGCCGAATAATTTCTGTGGGCTTTACAGATGCTATGGCATAAAGAAAAGTTAAGTACATCATGTACTTGAAACTATCACATACTTTTTCTTTATTACATGTAGCATTAGGAAAAAATATAACTGCACCACAGGCATCTCTCAAACTAAATACCACGTACAGTCCCTTCATTTGGTTGATACACTCTAATCACATATTGGGTATAGCCACAGATGTTCTTTACTAAGTTGTACTGAAATCAATCTAATTTTGAGATGAATGAGGTGGTCTGATTTAAGGACTTGATTTCCCAGCATAACTAAACCATTAAAAGAAGTGAAGCCCCTTACCACTCGGAGTTCTGATGAATAAGCCAATTTCTCTGTCATGGTTTCTGCCTTTTAAACCGGAATTTCAGAAAGGTATCTATGAAGGTAACATCCATCAGCTATTTGGGAGGCATCTGGAAAACAGAAAAAGATGTCTCAGATTTATAAGCAACACTAAGTTAAATTGCAATTAAGTATGCAAAATATCGCTTTAATATTAGCGACAAGGTAGTGGAGGATCAGCACCAAAGAATCAACAGGGATAGTTACCCATAGATTTTTTTAAAACTGAGTTTCAGTAGCTCAGGGACAGGGTAGTGTGATATGGCATAGAGTATAAGATCAACTACGTTGTCAGTGTGCCAAATTTTAAAGCTGTCTGATGGCGTATGTGATGTGAGCTCATGGCTTCCATCCAGTTCTCAGTCAACTGATGTCCTCATCTTACCCACTGACACTATCCAACAGCCTCAGCTGAGGAATGGATGTTAGAGGGAACTACAACATCCGGCCCTTATACAGAGGCAATGGAAATTTTTAGGCAGATTTTTTTTCTGTTGTTGAAAAAAAAATATGTTTGAAACTTTTTGTAGACCAAAACTGGAGTTTTTAAATAGCAAGAACGCTATTTTGTTAAATGATATGGAGAGACTCTGTGCTGGTTTTCCAAAGCCATGCCCACACTGTGTGATGCAATGTTGATCTGAACAAATTTGTTCTCGCGCTGGAAGCAGCGCCGCTCTGTTTGCAGAGTGCTCCCTTGGCTACTTCTCCCTGCTCAGGAGGAGGTGAGACAAGTTCAGACGATGTGCAGCTCCCATGCAGCTACACTGTTTGCAAGCACTTGCTGAAGCATATAAGTAGCCAGTCTCACAAGCCCACTAAACGGGGATGGGGAGCAGTTATCATTTGTGTAAGTCACGTAATGTCAGCATCTCCTTGGTGCTTTAAGGACCACAGCATTTCCCAAATCGCCGCAGCACTGTGGCTGTGCTGTGACAAGTCACTGCTGGCACAGGCTGCATCCTTGTACACCTGTCTCATGACTACAACGGCAGTACAGTCTGTGACTCTAGTGCAGACGAACATATATTCTTTAGGATGAGTAATTAAGCACTGAAATGCTCTCACCCTGAGGAGCAGAAAAAGCAGTTCAGCTTTTAATATATACCAGTTCTAGAAAGCATGTGAGCTAGTAGTCCTCGCAGGCAATTACATCCAATTACAAAGAACTTTCTCAGATAAAGTAATGTTTTCTTCAGGAAACTTCATCAAGCAGATTATGGAAATTTGCATTTTATTAGCATTACTGCATTTTTTTTCATTGTAGGCATCACACAAACCTGGAACCCTACTGTGCAAACACATGAAAACAGCCACTTCCCCCAAACACAGAAGAGGAGTCGTACTGTTCTCATTTTGTACTAAATTTTATAGACAGCTGAAGTACAGGGGATATAAGTGGTTTGCTTAAATCATACACAGTTTATGGCAGAGACAGGAGACAAGCCGAGCTCTCCCTAGAACCAGCTCTAGTACCAGGACCGCAAAAATAACCCTTTCCCTTTAAAGGGCTGTAACACACTGTGTTTGGGGGAGAAAAAAAATGCAAGTGATTTCCTGCAGGACTGGAGCTTAATGGCTTGTCACTATAGTCAAATAATTCAGTGTCAAATGCCAATTTTGTTTTTAATGATGTAGTGATGTACCCAGCTCCCACACACGTTAGAGGTGCCTGGATACTTTGGACTCTCACTGGAAGCTGTGCAAAGCAGAATTCAAACATCCTTCACCACCTTTTTAATGAAATAAATTCATCTAATAGAAGAGAAGTCCTTTAGTGCTTGAGTTCTCCATTTTACATTCATACATACTCTGTACCTTGTCTGTTTGCATTAAAAGAAAATCCTTTTGATCAATGCTCTGGCAACAAAATTGCACTCCCCTGCATAGAGCTCCCCTCAGTCAACCCGTGGTGTAAATGATAGTTAATAGATAAAGAGACACACTGTCAAGATCAGCTATGCATGTGTTAAAGCTTAACTGTCTCTAAGGTAGCAAGGAATAAAAGCCTTTCAGGTAACGCATTACCGTCTAGCCTCATCTGCAATACATTTCAGTACAAGCAGCGAGGCTCCTTCCCTCCTCCTCACCGTCCTGATTTCCCTTTGCATCGAGTCTCCAGTAGGGTAAATGGGAAAACTTTGTCACTCACAAAGTGGGCAACTGAGACGAAGGAAGCCGAGGTTTCTGACCAAAAATATGCTTCGTGCTTTGCCTTACTGTCACAGGTGGCACCAGAAACCAGGAATCCACAAATTCCAGCCTGTTACTGGATCAGCAAGCTAGGTTCCTTCTACTGTCATCCAAATGGTGTGTCAGTGGTTATTCTAAATAAATCAATAAAAAAAATTACTGGCAGCCTTAATGGGGTTTTACTCTTCCACATTAGGATTACTCAGTGAGGAATCAGCTCCTTAGCACATGGTACAGAAATGACCACATAGTTGCACGGATCCTCCTCCCTTTACTGAGCTGCATCCCCTTTGCAAGAAGCAGAGATTATAAAAGCAGTAGCTAAGCCCTGGCAGTCCTTCTCCAAGCACAAGCTAGCATTGTGGGGCAGGAGATACTTCCATGCACTCCTTATGCAGGTACATACAGAGGACTGGTTATTTATTTGCATGTAAACTTACGTGGAATTTCAACACTTTGAGATTTAAAACAAAATATGCAAATCTACCTTTGCTTTTTCACATTTCCCAGCCAGCTACAAAGTTAACTGAAATTTTTGACAATCAGTATTTGCAATTTAAATAAAAAGCAATCAAACTTTGAACTTTTTTTTTTTCCAGCAAGTCAGAACACTACCACCATGAGTAAAGAGAAAATTATCGTGGTAGTCAAAAGGAAAATGTCATCCCCCATAAGACCATAAGAGCAGGGGTCTCTGTCCTTTGCACTGCAAGGGATCAACACCATAGGCTACTTGTTAATAGCCATCGTAAGATTAGGGCTATGAAGATCCATGAAGAAAACCAAAAAGCAGAAATACCAATCCAAAGAGATGAATGTGCTACGACTGGTTAGGAAAGGAACATTGAGGACAAGTAGGATCATTATCTTATCAGACTAGTAAACAATATTTTTTACATCACAAGAAGTAGAAGGCAGCAACACCGGCAGTTAACAACAGCATCAGTATTCAGACATATGGCTAAAGTTCCCCAAAGTTAGTGCACAAAGCATGTCAGCCTGAGAGGAGATTTAATTTGTTTGGGAAGTTCTTACGCAGCTACTGCCTTTAACTATAAAAAATATTTCAAAGCTCTGTCATCTCCAGCGCTGTTTCCAGCTGTGTTTAAACAAATCTGATTTTCTTTGTCATCATATGCAGCTGTATTTCCCTCTCCTCTGCTTTCTTTTGAAAGCAGTTCGTGGTCATAAATTCAAAGAAAATGCAGCTTCATTCCAAAGGGGAATATTTCTTCCCCACTCTGATGGTCACTGATCACAGACACATATTACAAAAAAGAGACTGAAATTGTACTAAAGGTGAATTAGTTCACAAGTGCTCCTGCCCTTAAAAGTATGGTGTACCAATGTCAGGGCACTAATCAACCCTAGTCCTCTCTACTCATAAGAATGATGTTTTGGTCTAATGTTGCCTCCTGTAGCAGGAATACACAGAAAACAAGAAAATCCCTACACCAAACCAAGACAGATCTCACACACACACCCCAAAGGCCCCACTCAACAAACAGGATGGGAGAATAAACGTTATAACATGTTAATGCTGGTTTGGAAAAGGTTTGGAGAGGGGAGGGGAAGGCAGCAGTTATATAATTATCTGCCATTTCCATCATGCCCTCTCGTTCCCTCCCATCCATACACGTTCGTACACAGCAGTGGGAAAGGTGGGGGGAAGAGAAGAGAAAAGAAAGCAGGGGCAGCACAGAAATCAAAGCTAAAAATCAAAAAGCCCCGATTATAATGCCTGTTTTTCCAACATACGTCAACATCTCAGAAATGAAAAGAGGTGAGAAGTTCACACTCTGTACAGCATAACCGCTAGCAGGGGAGTGGAGTGAGAGAGCCCCCAATTTCATTCATAGGTACCTCTCAAAACCTGAATTAAGCAGCTTATTGTGCTAGCACATAATGTGACCAGCTTTGCAGAGATCAATGTCTTCTCTACAGATGCCTGCTCACCAGCTGAGAAATCAATCAGCTAAGCCTCAACAACTGCCAGAGGAGCAACCAAGGGCATGCAGCCCTAATACTAAATTTAAACAGAGATTACAGCTCCTATTTCCCCAGCAAAGTGTTTCGGCATCAGATTGTAGGAACTCCCGTTCAGAGCTACTGTCACAAACGCTGGAGAAGAAGAGAAATGAGGCCTCGCTTCAGTGTGTCTGAATTGTCATATCTAAATAGCACAAGGCTTTTTCCCTGCTATATATCCCTCTTTCTTTTGTAGAGCGTCCTCACGGCACCTGACCGAGGCACAGAAGAGCTAAGTGCTCTCAGTGCACAGGATGCCCTCATCCTTTTGACAAAAACATTTAGTCTCCACACTCAGCGTCCTTACATGTGGAATATTACAAAATTCACCGATGTGCACAGGCTGCAGTTACTGATAAAGTCCTTTGATACTTACCCATAACTAAAGAGAGAGAATATTTTTATAATTGCTATGGGCTTTTAGTAGAAGTCTGAAAGAAAGGGAGAATACCCAGCCATCTCCTGTGGGGTCTGCTTTTGCTCTTTGGAGCTGATTTTGCATTCCGAGAGCTGAGGGAAGGAAGAGAGTAAGAGAAGAATTCAGCTGGGTGAGCCCGATTCTTTCAGAAATACAGAAAAACTTGGTTGTTGCATAAAACAACTTTTGGAAAATGCTGTCAAGTCCAGAGCGCAGCGCTGGGGAGGGCTCCCGCTCAGCTCTTCACTCCCTCTTCCAGGGCTTGGGAACAGCTGCTGCTCTTGTGGGCTTGACCTTGGCAGCTGCCATGCACTGACGGCAGTCACTGGTAAACGTAGGATTTCTTAAGATATTTTGTTTTTTCTTCTGACAGTTTAAGATTTGAGATTTAGAGATGACCATCTGCACACTGCACTGCAGGAAGACACATGCAGGGAAGACACCCTTTTTTGTTCTAATACTCTTCAATCTGTTGTGAGAGTTACTTCTGATTAATTGAGTTAAACAATCTGGTGTGCTTTGCTGTTCCTATAAGTTAATGAACTTTTCAGTCATCTTACTCATCAGCATGTAAATCTAAACCCACTATGATTTAGAGAAGAAAAACAGGCAATAAAGAGGGTGCTGGGCTCGACCTGCAGCAGTTTGGATCTCAGGCAGTTACTGTCAGACTAATTACAGACTACGCAAAATCTACATTCAATTTCTGCATTTGCAGATATTTACTTACTATTATTGCCTGAACAGACTGAGCTACAATATATATACATACATATATACATATACACAAAGCCCCCTCTCAATCCACTGGTCCATCTTCTGCACTGCAGCTTCCCATACTGGATCACCATAGGCAGCAGTGACCGCCTGCAATATACATTTTACGTGGCTTTCTGATCAGGGTGTGCACCCCTCATTAACCATTGAGACATCTTCTCCTCCCACATTCAGCCCAGCACCACCATGCCATGAGAGTGACTGCTTCAAGGGCACAAATCCACAAAGGCAGGAAAGACAGGCTTTGCCTTCCTCCGCTCTTTGCTGTCATCTCAGCAAAGACCAGTATTCTTTGTCAGACCTCCTAGAAAGGTCAGACAAGTTTGTTCCATCCATCTTTACTTGTTTTTTTTTCTCTAACCAAATAAGTCTCTATATTATGGCTTCATTTGAATACCAGTGATAAAGACATCAAAAGTTGTTGTCAGCTCCTGAGCAAGACCCTGATGACATACGACTGACAATGCCAAAGCCACTCAGTACTACATCTCACAATTAATCTCTCTTCCCTGCATTCAAATCCATCTCTGTGTTTACACGTATTTGTAAATAAAAGCATATATTTCAGGATTGAAATGTATACCTGGAAAAATTAAAGCATAAATTACACAGGCAAGACTTCAGCCTGTGTGTGCTGTATTTCACATCCTATCTCTCATCCTATCTCAAAGAATTTCGCTTTGAGAATTTCCTGATAAAAAGTAGAAGACAGGCAAACCCCTTCCAAAGAAAAAAAGATTAGAGGAACCTCAGAGAAGGGAAACAGCTACTCAGAATGATCTGCTCCTTTGTAATGTCGTAATTTCAGTCCCTCCCGCACAGCATCTCAGATTGCCGCCGACAGAATGGGAGGAGGTTGGGTTGCTACACAGTGGTGCCAAACAGCACTCCCCGCCTTAAGCAGGGATTTTAATAAGCAAACAAAATGAAGATAAGAACATTCTGGAGAAAAAGAAAAAAAAAAAAAAGAGAGGGTGGGGGAGATAGTTAGGGATCAAAGAGAAGGTAGGCATGACTTGGATTCCAACAAAAATCAAACATTTTAGGGTTTGGTTCCCTGCTTCTTACTAACTATAAGAAAAAAAAGATTAGACGATGAAGGGAAGGACTATTTCACAGCTCAGACTCAGGATTTTTTTTTCCTAAATTTTAAACTCTATAGGAAAATGATCTATTAAAACTGATATAAAATAATCAAATCTTTCTTCAAATTTCATTCCTTTCATTAGCCTTTCATCAGCAATGTACCCATGACTTTAAGATAGTTAATGAAGTTTTGGCTGATGCAAATTCAAAGTCAACCATAAAAAGGCTCTTGTACTTTATATGCTGCATAATCTTTCATTGAGTTTAATATTTTTATGGTCTACATTATACAGATATGACTACAAGATAGATTTCAGTTTGAAAATGGATTACACAATATTCCTAGCATTCAAGGCATGCTATCAGTAAAAAAGTTTAAAGAGGAGATAATATTTACTGTGAACTACTTCTCCCCTATCTGAAGTGGAAAGTGAAGTATTCTGTAGCTAAATGAGAAATGACTCATTTTCAGAGCATAAATCAGAGTTTTAATTGAATTGAATTAATTGACAGTTGTTATCGTAAGGAGAAGAATTTCTGTAATTTTTAAGCAATATCTAATACGCCTTGTTCATAAAGCAAAAGTTTGTAAAATGGAAAATAACAAAACTCTTTCTTGCTGGTTAATCTTTCTTGCAAAAGTCGCTTCCAGGAAATATATAGCTCCTATGTTAATGAACGCAGTCATTCACAGGGATGCCCAGGGGCTTAGAGCAACCCTACATGAACCCAAACTGCAAATAAACCCATCTCATATATTGAAATAAAACACAGTTCTCTGTACTAAACTAGAGTTATCAATAGAATAGGAAATCACTTTTAGTGGGGAGAGCACATTTTCTTAGTCCTGACATGGATAAAGTGTTTGGCTTTCATTTCCACACTGTGAATCATCCGGGTATTCCCTACAGTTCGACAGAAGTAACATAGGATCCTGAGCCTATTAAAAGTATTGGCAAAATTCTCCGTAATTTTAGTGGAGCAAGAATTTTACTCAATGCATCAACTTTTTTTTTTCTTAATGTGTGTGCATATAAATTAAAAATATGCTTTTGCCGATACATATCTGAATTACTCCTGTGACTCCAGAAGGATGAGTTTGGAATCACAAAAGCAGAACTAAGATAAGAACACGATCTATTATGTGGATAGCAATTTCCAAAGCAGGAGAAAAATATCTATTGCATGGAGACAGAGCTAAGAAGTCATATAGGAAACATTTTCTCTCACAGTCTCTCTCATGGTCAGCTCAAACCGAAAGCTTTATTCTGCTGTTCTTTTAGAGCAGCCACAACCTTTACCTCTGATGAAATATTTGCTGGAACAGAAAGAAAAGGCTCAGGATCAAATCTTGTAATGACAACTCAACAATGCTGTCCTTTGGAACATTTTTCTGAAACCCTTTCACCTTCTTTCAGTACAGTTAACTCCACCAAACGAATTTCGCTCTACCACCTGAAGTCTAACTACTCTAAAGATCGTCTGACTGCACCAAATTTCTACAAGACCTGATTCAGGAAGATACTTGGCCACATATCTGATTTTAAGTGCAAGGGTAGTCCCCTTGCAATCATCAAGTTCCTCACGTACTTAAAGTATGGTGTTGGCCCAAGAATAATCTGATTTTCTTAGTTGAGTATTCAGCCCAAAAGGATGTGTATTTTCACATGGTCCTTTTCCTATTCCGACCCTTCTGCATGTGACTAACTGTCTCCATAATTAACTTCCTGTTCATTTTTACAATTTCATTCCCAAAGTAATTAGTTCACAGGCTGCTCCAGCCTGAATCTGATAAATTTTTAAAGCAGCAATGGCTCAAACTGTGGCATCTCTTCATCTCTTGTAAATACCACCTTCTATATTCACTAGTTTTTGGAATAAATGCCTCTGGCAAGAAATATGTTAGAGCCCTCCAGGTGGTGATTAAAACATCCCCTCCTGAAACACTCCACTGGCCTGGCCTTTCCTGAATCCTTTCTCAGCTTGAGAAATTTAAACTGCTCAGCGTCTCAGAGCTTAATGGGGAGGAAATTAGGGTCGGTTTTAGGCTGTTCTCTGGCTATTCTTATTTGGGCACGTCTGAGAGATTGCCTAAAGCTACAGGAAATACTTTGTACAGCTTGACTAGGATCACTGTGACATTGCATTCTGCATTACCTAGTAAGGACATTTTGACTTAAATCATCACCAAATCTGGCTATTACTGAAAAGAGAGTCATTTCTTCTCTCTCATGACATATAAGACACCCTTCCTTTGTCTCTAACTCAGAATTACATTCAAATCATACTTAAATGTTGCATACAGTCATGGCTTCATCAAATTCAATGTATTTATTCTCCTTCGATTACATATTCTAGCTCTCTTTCTCTGTGCCTCTAACTATTCAACCACTCTATTTAATTTGCAAAAACACTTGGGGACAGAACTTGCAAGAAACAAAGTTAGAGTACAAGGAATCACATTCTTCTGGTTTTTATTTTTAGTTTTCACCGTTCTGGAAATTAGTTTGATGTTAATTCACTGGAAATGAAGCCAGTTTAATTTACTGATTGGCAATCCTCAAGAGAAACTTTAAGATTTTTGTAGCCAGACCTATTAATCTGGAAGTACCTTCTCTATTATTAATGAACTGCCTTTGCTTTTAGCACACTGCTATCAGGAATTGAAGATGTTATTTCGACATGTTTGAAAACATGACTTTCTCCAGGAAGTTTCATCCGCTCATTTATTATTTGCCTTGAAGCTCTCATCAAAGGTAGATGACAGAAATGTTCTTCCGGATAACTGCCCTAAATCCTCTGAAGAGGTTTATTTATGTCATTATTACAGTATAAATGATTGTACTGATATTAATAAGGTTTTACTATCTGCATCCTTTCCACCTCTTCTGACATGAATTTAAATGCACACAACCAACACTTTTTCTTAGTTCCAAGAACGACAAGAAGGTTACTTTCAAGAACCTTCATAACGGAAACTGCACTGCACCAGAAAGGCATTTAAAATCTGTTTTGCTTCTGATGAGGACAGCAGTGAAGTGCTTGAAAGCTGGGGAACACTAACTAAAAGCAGCTTCTGGGCTCCATGTGTAAGCACATCGCTACTGAGAGGCTGCCGGAAGCACACTACCGGCGGCTCTCCCACCCCTCCTGCAACGAGCAGCCTCCCATCCTCTTCCTCCTGCCCTCTGGTCGCCGCACGACCTTGGAGCTGCTCCTGCTTTTAATTTAATCTCCTACTACTAAAACTCACTGCTAAAGATTAGTGACAGACACTTTTCACTCCATTCATGTGAAATCCAGAAAAGACAGATGGTGCACCCTCGTCTAGGTGACTGCAGCATGGGCTGCCACAGGTGCAATCCTCTGAGGCCAGGCTTTAGCAGAAATCCAGTATTACAACTGAGGTCACTTTTTCAAAAGTGTGCAGCTTTCTGCAATCTTCTAATGTAGTATTTTTGACAAAACTGCATTAAGAGCTTGGCACACTAAGTACACAAGTGGTTTAGTCAGCTTCCTTTAACCAGAAAAGTCTTTCCTGATATTAATTACATTTCGCTTGTGCTTTGGTATCTGAATCCTAGCAAGATGATACAATTTATTTTTTGTTCTCATGTTTGTTAGTACCAGATCTGTGCATTTTCAATCCATTTCCCATACAAGGTACTTGTTGTAGTCACCGGCACGGAGAAGGAACTCACCGTTTCTTTGTACACCAGGGAGAAATGGCTGATTAAAAATTGTGACAGGTTTGAGGTCCGCCCAGTTTGAGTGGTTTTGTTGTGGGACCTGGTAAGGCTTGAAAATATTACACAGCTTGGGGAAAGCCATCCACTGTGTAGTAATTGCAGTTCTATCCTTGCTTTATGTTTACACATTATTATCTGACTGCCCATTTAGGAGAAATAATTAGAACTTAGCTAACTATAAATAAGACAGATTTGTTCTTTCTGACAAATTCCTTAATGCAACTGATTACCCTTGGCAGAAAAAGCTACAATGGCATGAACCTCTTAAATAAAACCTGCACAATGATCTTTCCATCTGTCTAACTACAATAATTAAAGACATCAGCAATGCAGAGTGCTTTAGATTTGGTTCTCAAGCATGGATGGCATCTATCATTAATTTGACTGACAGACTTATTTGTCTTCATTGCACCATTTTGATCTTATTTCCTGCTAGTACAAGGAGGCTTGCAGAGGACCAACAAGTCTGACAGATACGCTCTGCTTTCAGCTACACCAGCGGAACCTGGCATGACTTCATTCAGTTGCATCAACAAACAAAATAAGCAAAATTTTACTCATTGGCTGCGGACAAATCCACAAGTTTGTAACAAAATATATGTCTGTAGGAGACAAAAGGGAAATAAACATTCTTTTTATGTGAAATAAGAGCATCAGTTTCAATCTAGTTTATAGTATTGCTGAAAACATTAAATGCTAACAATACATTCTTTGTTACAAAGTCAGAATTCCTGAATTCTGAAGAGCGATATTTTCCATTGATTATGTAAATTGCATTGAAACTTTTGGTGCATTGCAAAAGACTTCTAGAAATATCTAGCTATACTAGTTGAACTGGAGTAAGGTAGTGAAATTAGATAGCCTGCGTAATTTTAGTATAAAAATCCATCCTTGGGGAAGGACAGCACTGTTGGTTACAAGCAGCAGTGTATGAGGTTCAGACTACACAGATCACTTAGTCTCTATTAAAAGACTTAATATAATTGTTTCAGAAAAAATGCCACTCTATCAAAGATACTGGAATTTGAAACTAAAATTCTGCAGACAGATTACTCCTTTAGAAATGTTGCCATTTTCATTCAGATATAGTCAATATTATACGGATTTAAGTAAACAACTTTGTCTAAAAATGCATTTGCTTTGACAACTACAGAGACTAGACCATTAGATTCAATACCAGTTAATAAAATATCTACGAAGCATGTATCCTTCTGGAAAGAAAGGCTATCTTGAGGGTAGAAGTTCTTCTGTACCTGAGCATCATCCAGGAACATTAGTAGAGAAGGGCCCTAAAGGAAGGTGCTGCCTCCTGGGGTCTGAGCCCCATGCAGAAGAGCCTTTCCCTGCTGGTAGGAGCTGGCTTGAAGCAGACGGCCACACGCCAGCTTTGCCCAGCCTCTCGCGGATGCCTTCAGCCCCTGCTGCTGGTTACCGCTGCCAGCAGCGCACCTCCCACAGCCTCGAAGCAGACAAGTGCAGTCGCTGTAAATGTTATGTGTTGCAAAAGATGGCACTTCTGCTCCTTCCCAAAAACACGCAGCTGAGAACTGGCAAACTGATCTCCAGCCTACAGGAAACCTCACACGGGAAAACTTTTTCTCATTGGGTGTGACCTCTCATTTACAGAGAGTTTTTAACCCAAATTACCTCATTTAATGCACAAAATAGAAGTGAATATTTAGGCATGCAAGGTTGCATTTTTCTCTCCCCTCTCTGTTAGCTAGGTAACATCTGCCTCAGAATGATCCTATAGGTTGTACAGCAGGACATTTTTGTGTAACAATATAGAGAAAAATGATCTGGGCAGCTGTTCTCAAGTCTCAATGTATTTGCCATCAAATTTCTTCCTTTGTCAGATGTATATTATTCCGGAGAATGAAATACAGGCGATCTCAACTGGGAAGCTAATGATCAATTTGAAAACAATAATGAGCAAGTCCCCTAAGTAGAGAATTCTCATTTATCTCATGTTTCCTTTAGATTTTTGTAGGGCTTCAGGTTGGATAATACACAAGTCAAAGTGGGACAGTTTCACCATGTCAGAGGTTAAATACTGGTTTCCCCCTGGTCACCAGAGTGTTTGTTACTTCTCCTTGTGCAGAGCACCAAGCCCCTCATGCCTGCAGCAGTTTCATAAAAATATATTATTCTATAGGACTTTTGTCCTAATTTAGCACTTCAAAACAGATAAACTGTGAACCTGAGGAGAATCAGAGGGAGCGAAGAGGATATAGTAGAAAGAAGTTCCTAAACCAAGAGCAGAAAGATAAAAATAGAATACACACGTAGCAGAAAACAGAAAGCCAATCCAGATTCTGTGGGTAAATCCAAAGGAAAGTGCTGTGATCCTCCGAACATCTCCATTTGGAGATGTGTCAGAGCTTTCGCACACACGCCTTGTGCTCCTTTCTCAGTGCTGGGAAAACTATTCCAAAACCTCCAAGATTTTGTATCTCCCTCCCCCTGCGACTTCCTCCTTTCTCCTGCCCAAGCCAAGCCGTGCGGCTGAGGCACATCTGCTCGGCCCTCCCTGGTTTCTCCATATGAATAAGCTGCTCAGTGGGACCGAGGAGAAGGGCAGGGATGCCAGAGAACTTAATCAGGTTCCACCCTGAGTTCCCACAGCAGTCTCTGGCCTCGTACGGCTAGAGCTGCACCTCCTCCAAGAGCCACAGCCAGCAGCCTGGGGACTGCTTGCCGCTGCTGCCCCATGCTTGAGGAGATGAAGTCCAGCAACACCAACAGAAATCCTCCTGAGGGCTCCAGCTGCCTCATGGTCTCTCCTGGCTTCTGTAACATGCCCAGGGGAAAAGCCTGCCTGTAAACAGCCTCACTTGTCCTCACCTGTGTGCAGCTTTTCTCTTCATTTCTGGGATTGCACACAGCTTCATTAAGCCTGATTTCTGTGTATGACATGCAGATGGGATGGCCTGGCCATCGCTGCACTGACCCCTGCTTCCATGTACTGACCCACGTAGAGTCGGGCGCCGTGTAGGATCCGCAGTTACTGCAGAGCCAGTTCAGAAATCCTTAACCATATAAACTGAGTCACAGCCCAACAATATCAAGCTAAATAAATCACTGTTATAATTTTAATCAATTAACTTGTGGGTTCTGAGTCTTCAGGTTACAGTGTTCATACTGCCAGTGTTTTGAACAGTATCATGCTGACTTGATAATTATTCAACTTACTTCTTTTTAAAATGAAAATAGACTCCCTTTGAATCACCTGACAACAGTGCTCAGGGCTTCAGCAAAACAAACATTCACCAGGATGTCAAGATGCTTCTGTTGTTTGCTAGTTTCAGAATAAAACTGTGATCCCAGAGCAGGTTTCTCTATGGACAGAAAATAAAGGATTGTGCTGCTAAATCCAAGATTGCAACTGAAAGTGCTGGTGGGCTAACCACACAAGGAAAGAGGTCCACAGTCGTAGGGTAATTTATGTATACTGGAAATCATAGTAAAAATGATTATTTTACAATTAATAAGGGAAGTAAACTTATAAAATCATTGGCCATTCTTCTACTGCTCTCCTAAAAACTGTTCTTCCTTGTAAACGAGTCTATCACAGATCATTTGAAATGAAACTTCACAAAATTCAAAATCAAATGAAGACTATCACATGCTACAACCCACACAGTCTCTAGGAGCAACATGCAAGGCCAAGACTAATCTGAGCAGCACCTACAATCCCAGTCTTGCAACTGCCTATTAATGCTCAATCATAAAGAACGGCACCAATCTATTTTCACACATACAAATGCCTCACACTTTAAAAGCCTTCTTCAAAAATCGGTACTGGCTAGTCTTGAGACAGGAATTTCTACGTATTAAACAGAGAAACACATTTCTAGAAATAAATTAAAAATACATTTAAAATAAATAAATAAATAAATAAATAAAAGCTGTCATAAACCAGTCTAGCTCACTGATGATCAGAGAGAACCAAATACTGGAATTTCAGCTAGAAAGCAGCAGCGTTTCACATGCAGCACAATGTGCTTCAGAGCCAGGTTTCTGCATGCTGGACAAATAGCAGCTTTGCCACCCTTTGCTGCAGAGAACAAGCAGAGGAAGGATTCTAGTTTTGCAGATAACAATTTACACACAGAATTAAATTCCCTTTAACACTCACTGTTATAACATCACCAAATGCTTGTATACTTTGGTGTTCTGGACTCCTCAGTTAAGCTGGCAATTTAGAACAAAGAATATTTCAGATCCAGTTTCAGTACCAGGAAATAGAGAAGTCAGTGTTGATGCTCACATTTCCAAAGCTGAAAGGACTTCAGTCTAAAGCCATAAATTATTCATAGCATATTCTGACACATTGGGGAAGAGACCTGAATATTCATGTGCCACACAACTGGTAAAGTCCCTACAAATATGGGAAATGATGAGACTGTGGAAACTTTCCTTACTTTCCTCATGGGAAAAGCTGTGCCATGGAGGATTCCACTGATACAAGACATGCAATCAGAGCAGATGATGCTGTGGGACAGACTTGAGCCTTGAATCAGAGTTCCTATTTTTTTAATCAGTTTCCTCCAGAACAACTGGGGACACCAACAGTCTGAGAACTGTATTGTTAAATCACAGTCACTCATAAAAGAATACCAATCGCATTGCACTCATTTGCTAATCAGTTTGGATGTTGTTCTCATAATGCAACTATATTCAATAATGTAAACATCGGATTTGTGATTATCTCTTGCCATAAATCTTCTTCAGCCATTTATAATGGCACAAAATGAGTGCAAAGCATAACTATGCAAACTTGGTGGTCAGTTCCATCTACTGTGCATAGATAAAAGTGACTGGCTAATGCCTTTAACGATAAAGAATGGGGCCTTCTTAAGTGTCTGACAATTAAGTCTCAATAAAACAAAGTAACCAGTTCCATAACATCAATAAAAAACATTACAGAAGTCTGTTGCAGCACTGGCCAGGCGGTGAGAAATCAAGACTACAATGTTCCTCTTCCTTTTGAAAACTCCTGTGTGACCTTGGACACCTACCTTAAACTTTGTACTTCATTTCAACACTTCTTTTTTCCCCATTTTCTTCCATCTGTCTTAAATTTTAAACAATTAAAACATCGACTGTCTTATAACACCTCTTACAAATATGTCCTGTTCTTGTCTGGGGTATCTCAGAAGGACAACAACTCTGCTATCAATACTTAATCTTAAGCAATAGTATCAAGATTGCCCAGAATTTGCCTTCACTTAATCTCTGTATTTCAATTTTCCCACTGCAACATTATTATTTTCTATTTCTCAGGATGTGTAATGAGACATATATTGGCTTTGACAGCCCAGTACCTCTTGGCACACAGTACCAGGAGAGCACTAAAGATTATTGAGCTAAACAGCTGATAGCAGGCACCCCCTTTATAAATGACTTGGATAAGATTAAACGATGTGAAGAATAAAATTGATGTTAACTGATGGTCATTGCAAAGTGTTATTTTCAGGAGGCTCTTCCCCACAATGTGTTTCACTAATGCAAAGCAACAGGAGAGCAAGTTAAAGTGACTAAGTGTATGGATTAGGTTTATCGTGGAGTCAATCAAAGCTGCCCTAAACACCCAGGCACCCAATTTCCATGAGTGCAAATTGAAAACAAGTGCTTAGAGCTCCCAAGTTGCCTTTAAAGAGCTCAACCCATAAAAGATATTTTCTTCTAATGAAAAGATTTTTCAGAGCTCCATTTCTCACTTACACTCCCAAAACAAGTCTCTCTCTCTTTTTTTTTTTTCCCAGAACTGGCTGTGAGGCTGTGGTTACACTTTGGGCAGCAGTACAGCCTCAGCAGGCTGAAACAACCACTCCATGCATGCTCCTACCCTGTGTTATCTCTGTAATCTGCCAGCAATTGCAGAACACCAGAAGCTTAAAGTTGGAGCTGCTCATTTACTTTAGAAGTTGCTGCTCACTCTTTCATATTAAAAAAAGAAAAAAAGAAAAAAGGAAAAAGAAAAAAAAATCACAAACCAAACAGCAACAACCCACACTCAGCTGCTGAACTGAACTGTAGCCATAAGTGAATTACAGTACACGTGTTAAGTATGGCAACCAACTGCCCTTGGACAACACCTTACAGTCTTCATTCAACACTCCAGCTACTCACTGGTATAGGTAAGTAAAATCGTCCCCATGCTAACTAGAAAAACTGAGGATGAGAAATCCAAGACCTGTCTGAGTCTGGCTTTGCTAACTCAGTGCCTTTGGCAGGAACAGCAGCACAAAGGAACCCTGCCCTGAGCCCTTGAGTGCTGCTTTTTCCTCCCCATTGCAGCCTAACCACGCCCTCATTTGTGCCATTTATTATTGAATGAAGTGCTGAGATCAGAGCTAGGTGTTTCCTAACAACAGTTCCCAGATATTCATAAATACTGTTAATAACCTGCAGCAATTTTGCCACGCACAGTGCTGCTGAATGCAGACTGCCACAGGTACAAATGTCAGATTCAAAATGTGTGAGCTCAGCAGATGAGCCCAATGCTCTGACACCGATCATATGTGTTGTGAATGTCATATATGGTGTGTGAGCTGATACAACTCTCACACCCTGTAAATATCTTTAGACTAGTTATGCTAAATTACCCATTTATTACTGTGAGAAATAAGTATGATTCAGATATCTATTTTAGGGTGAAATGAATTATGCTGTAAACTCAAATGCCTGTACCAGTCCAGTCTTCCTTGGGAGTTAGGATCACTGTTCCAGGTGAATGCACTCCCTTGTAGCCGATGCTGATTGCCTTCTGCAGGATCACACAGGAACACACCGGTGCAGAGCTGGGAACAGCCCTTCAATTTCCTGGCTCGGCCTGATGCCTTTGTGCTGGGTATTATTGCCCTGCTTTTGAAACTCAGGCAGAACAAATCTTGGCTTTGTCCACCGATACAAAATAAACCACAAGTTAAAAAAAAAAAAAAAAAAAGAAAAAAAAAGAAAGAAAAAAGTGCACACTGAAGACTCACGTATATAAGAGTGACTTCTCATTACCGCTCACCAAATTAATTCCCACTGCCGCGAGCAGTAAGGTGGCATTTCAGCCTAGTGCACTGGGTGTTACGTTGCTTAAGGAGCGGAAGCACACAGTCCCTGTGAACCAGCCTCAGGTGGATTTAAATTACTCTCTGCTCTTTCAAAGTGACAGTTTCTGATCTCTGATTTCCATTGGTTACTAAGCTACTAGAAACAAGCATATTGTACATGAGTAAACAGTTATTGTATATATCTGGGTCACTAGCCAGCCTGTAATGCAACCTGTCTTTAGTGGTAATACACACTGTGTTCCTTCACACTCGCGTTTACTGGCTACAGCAGCTTAGCCATACTTAAATATGCTGAAATTTAGCTTCAGAAAGGTACAAGAGGTTGTCGGTGTTGCTCTGGTGAAATAAATCAATTCGAAAAATCTATGGGATTTCCTCATTTAGATAAAATCTTGGAAATCTTGGAGCTATTTGGCATCTCTTAACATTCCCATCCTTTCTTAGACAGCTGTCTTTGCTTCAGGGTATGTGGTTAGCTATAAGGAAATGCAGGTGGGACACTCCCCAGGAAGAAGCTACAAATAACAAAAAGCACCTCCAAGGACAAAGGAAGCTGCATAAAATAGAGGTTTTCACTTGCATTTTCATGCATGGAAACAAAACAGCTACATAGATTGGCCCATTTCATGGTCCTTGAGCCAAGATGGCAGGAGCAATCTTTTTTCCTAGACCCCTAAGCTGTAGCACACGTTCTTCCACAGAGACCCTCAAATAGATGTGAACAGCATGAAAGCATGAAAAATCAGCTCATATTGCAATTAGTACTATATAGATCCAGTAGCAGAGGAAATACAAACCGACAGAGAGCCAAAACACTAACTGGTTTCTCCTCATGTAACAGAATCCTTCCTATAAGCAAAATAACCTTTTAATTGCAGGAAAGGCTTTAATGATGCTTACAGCTTGTTTACAAAATAATGATCCCTCCTTAATCATTCTGTATTTCTCCTCTGTCGTACTGCATATTGATACATTCTGGGCTCTTTAAAATAGGATCTTGCTTATATAACGCAGGCACATGTGAAGTGAACTTGAGATAGAAGCCTTGGCTCTACAGCAATTCACACAAAGAAATATCTGTATGATTCCTCCATGGCTGCGAGCAACATTGTCGTCACTGAAAAGTTTTTTTCCTAATTCATTCTCAAAGTTCAGTATTTTTAATAAAAGTGCATAATGTACTGCTCCAAGAGTCACCACATACCTTAGGCTAAAATACTGTCAGCTCATCATTCACTTCTTAGGAAGATCAGTACTACACAGTTCACTTGAACTGATTTTTCATTTTAAGACTTAAAAAAAAAAAAAAAAAAACTTGCTTTACATAAACAATTAGATACATTAGGCTCATGTTACTGAACTGTGACTGGACCCAGCTTAAAGAGTGCTCCCTGGAAACCTCCCAGGACTGAGGTGTGGCAGCTCAGCAGGTGTCAGGACGGGATCAAATGCTGGAGATGCTATGAGGATCATGGTCCTTTGGATGATAATTTTGTAAGGAAGAGTAATAAGTGAAAATGGCAAAATTTAAGGGTATTAGGCAGGAAACTGAAGATATAGAATCTCTACTGTAGGATTCCCTAAAAGGCTCCAAGTATCTCATGTGTGGACAAACCTGGGAGCAAAATCTCCCTGTATAGATGAGAAAATGGTGTGAGGAAGAGCATTTCAGATTCAGTGAAAGGGTTTACACAGAATGACTTTGGCTTCATGTAAATATTATGGGAATCTGGCAACTGATAACAGTAAACTTGTTAAACTAGGGCAGGAAGAGTACATGGTTTGGGTTGCACCATTTTCCAGGGGGAGGTAAAAACACTCACTAAAAGGGTAACAGAAAGTTACTAGGACTAGAATGACCCAATTTAAATGAAAATATCAATATAAAAAGCACAGGAGAAATTTGTAGAAGATAACTATTAGGATACCGTAAACTCAGTAAACAGCAAAAGAAAAACAAGTAGAAGAAAGAATTGTTCTGTAAGTTACAGAAAGCTCAGCACCAGGGCAGAGTGAAAAGAATCCCTGTTTTACTTACACAATCCAACCCCTGGACTGAAATTCCAAGGTCGGATAGAAAAAGTACAGCACTGAGATTGTATTACCAGTCACCTGGCCACGGGGGCAATAGCAGCTATGACATGCTGAAAGGCATCAGAGGCTATGAGAGCAGGAAATGCTATCTAAATGTAGAAGAGGTGACAGGCATGATATCGAGATTAAATATCTAGACATCACTGACAATTGCTTCCTTGATTAGCTCCTTGCGATTCACTGGAAGAAAAGCAATTCTTGGCTTGCTTCTGAGCACCGTATAGCACTGGCTTGTAATGTCCTTATAGGCTCACAGGAATTAAAAAGGCTCCACCAAGAAAGAATAGTCATGCGCCAATGCCTGGGCAGTCAAGGAGTTCCCATCCTGTCAAGCCCAGCTATGTCCAGGCCTGGTGAGGTTTCCCATCAAAGAGGAATTCAAAGAGCATGAATACAAAGCAATTAGTTTTTTATACATAGAACAATATGTTCTTTGAATTAGTTCTTTGAATCTGGTAGCATTTCACGTTATTTTATCCATGGATAAAGAGAAGCCAAAGGAACAGAATAGAGACATTCATGATTTGTTCTTCCATAAATTCACGATGTATCACATCGAAAGCATGGCTTCTAAATATGTTTTTGTTGTTGTTTTGTTTTTGGTTTTGTTTTTTTTTGTGTGTTTTGTTTTTTTTTTAAAGAAACAATAAATTGCACGGTTGCACATTTGCATGCTCAAAATGACAATGGAGAGCTAACAGAGAGCTTAGGTGACTGCCTAACCAGTTCCTCTTACTGTTCAAGACATTACCTCTTCGCATTTGTACTCATTGAAAACATGACTTTGTACAGAATCAAATGTTCCTCTATACACATAGCATGCACAGGCACAGAGACAAATGCAAGTACAGATGTTGATTCCGTGGTGTGATGCAGTTAATTTGAACTTGTTCTTAGAGATGCTCAAAAACCTAATATATTTTCAAATTAGGCTCTTGAGGTTTGATCGTGTTCTCATTAAATATATGAATGAAACTCTCGGTGATTTTTACCAAGAGCCAGGATTTGGTCCTTAGGAAGATATGAAAACTTAATGTTAAGTGCTGCAGTCTTCTTAAAAAGTATTGTCACTATTCATTGATTTTTTCAGAAATAGCATCTCATAAGCAGTTACATCATTTGTTATCATAAGAAGTTCCACTGATGCCTCAGGCTTCTCTGAGTTTCTTTTTACTATATTTTCTTGTCTGGTAGAAGGATAAATGTACAAGGAACACGGCAGTTTTAAAGTAATTTTCTTTCATTTTAATTTACAGGTTTTTGTAAGATTGCAGTTGCTATGTGCAATTTCTAAAACCATAATAATTTGCATACATTAAGAAGGTATGTGCTTGCAGTATGTCATTACTTCTGTCTTCTGCATAGCTTTTCTATATGAAAAGCAATTCTGATTCAGAGTTATGAAAAATAACATCTAAAAATACTGTAGAGAAGTTAAATTAATAATACTTGGCATTTATTCCTTCTCTTGAAAACATTAATAATTGGGGAGTGTTCAGAACCTGTCTAGTTCTGAATATAAGTGAAGACCCACTGGAGACAGAAAATATCTCAAATTTTAATGCCATTTAACTGACAAAGAAGCAAAGGACTGGGTAGTTGAAGAGATTTGCTACAGGTTTTCAAGCTTTGTCTGTATTCAGACAAATTTAGGCTTTTTAAAAATCCTCAAACCCACATACCATGTTCTTTTTTGTCACAAAAAGTTGCTACTGAGTATTGAGTGGTTTTAAAGTCCTGCCAGGGCTGAGTTTCCTGATGTATTGCTACTCCGTGTTCTGAACTCTCTGTGTGAAGTGAGTTCATGCACATTCACTCGTGAAAAGATAATGAATAAATTGCACTTATTTAAGGACCGATTAAATAAATGCAAATCAGAAATTTAGAAGAGAACATTAATTACATCCAGTGACATACATATCCATTATAAACTAGAAAATATACTCGGAAAATGTATCTGGAGGTAGCTCACCTTTCTGAACAAGCCAAGTTTTATGGCTTGGATAGCAACACCACTGAGTTTAGTACAGGGCAGCTCTTGCATGGTGCTTTAATACTGCAACACTGAGATGAACAGCACTCCAGGGCAGCTTGTTATAACCACAGCAACAGTTAACTTTGTCTTCTTTTTACAAGCTTTATTCCTTTGGTCTCCCCTTGAAAACAAAGATCCCTGTTGCCTTGAAGTCTTTTTTTTTTTTTCCTTTTTTTTTTTTTAATCTGAGTGATGAGAATTAGTCACAATTTTCAAAATTAAATCTCACTAATGCCTTATAAAAAGACAATGAAAATTTCTTTCATAGTTCTACTGGAAATTTCTTGTCTGACATACATCTCGGGTTGTTATTTACTTTGTTTCATGACTGCATCAGACTGGTGGCTCACACTAATCCTGTAAATCAAAAACTGCAGTTGGCTTCTTCCCATCATTTTCAAATAACAACCCTCTGGCTTTAATCACATCTGTTTATATTTAAACAGTTGTAGGCTTCTTGCAGGAATTATTAAAGGAAGTTCTCTAGCTTGTGTTAAGCAGGATGTCAGACTTCTCATGCCTCCTGGCTTGAAAAGCTAATTCTATAAACCCATAAATCTCAGGGCATCCACCTATCTCTAACAGAGCTGATTACAGGGGGACTCGCCTCGATCAAGTTATTCCATAACTATTCCCTGCAACGTTCCTCGGCCCCTTTGCTAAAGCATCTAGGACGGCATTTTCAGAGTCACAGTACTGGATAAATATTCAAAACAATTATATTTGCACTTGCTTAAGTGCCTCGCTCATGACATGAGCTGGTTTAAATTCGTATGCTTCTACAGGAAAAATTAAACACCGAGGCAGGTTAGAACATAGACTTGTACTTAGGAACCTGATTATTTAGCACCTTCATTAATGCTTTAGTCATATTCTTCAGAGAGCAAAGGACTAGGAAACCTACTGGAATTTTCATACTGATGTGATCCAGACTTAGTCTCTGCCCAGATTCTGTTTAGTTTAGCGTCATTATACTTTTACCAATATTTACTTATGATCACATTTCAGCTGTGCTCTCGTGTTTCTTTACCCAATCCTGCTTTTTCACTCTGGTTTATCACTTTTTCCTGGCTTTCATGGTTGAACTCTTTTCTCATTGTTCAAAATTGCCTTGCAGCTCCTAGTGTTTATGGAACTCTTGAATTTGCGTAGTGAATTATTTCTTACTTAAGAAGAATACTTATTTCTACTTGCTGGAAGTAATAGTCTAGCACTTAGATTTGGTTTTGCATTTATCACATCACAGAGCAGGATCTTTCCATTAACTGCATTCACCCTTCTGCAACTTTAGTCTAAATTTTGTCTTAACTTTTTGACTGTCTTAACTTTTTAGTTGTTTAACTAAACCTGCTCTACTCTACATGTACAAACACCTTCTGGTACTTGCTTTTAGAAAGCACTTCTACACATTTACACTTCTCAGAGGAATGTAAAAGAAACTTTCAAGGTTTGAGATGTCAGAAACCTTGTAGACACATCTGATTTCCCGTCCCCTTACTGACTTCAGGAGAAACCCCAAAAGAAAGATTTGCTGTTCTATGTGATGCGAAACCAGATCAACTGAAAATGATTGGCTTTAATCTTCATTAACTTAGCATCTACTTCATATCTGATTTCTATGTCCCTTTGCTGTACAAAAGATGTAAGATAAGAAATATAAGAACCTTTGTAAGCTCCCACATAATTAATTTTTGGTCTTTCAGCTCGAACTATACTGAAGTCATGTATCAATTTTAATTAATCTGCTTTTTTCCTAATTTTTATTACTCATTTCCCTAGCAGGCCTATTAGCACCCTACCATGGCAAGTTGAGGACTTGGCCTCTGAGCTGCGCACCTACCGGCACTCATCCTCTTGAAGAACAGAAACAAAGAAGCAGAGGAGCAAGACAGCCCCACACCTCCCCACCAAACTCAGTTGTACTTTCTGCCTGGAACATGCATATCACTATTTTGGGTAACAGCTCTGGGGCTGTGAGGCAAAAACAGCAAGCCTGTCTATGATTGAAATGGCTGTCAGAGTGCCTTTTGCTAATTAAGCTTTCTATGGTTCACCAGCACATGCAGACATCTCCCTGCAACCCTCCTGCAGTCTGAGGCCACCTTCTATTTAAGCTTTTAGAGTTTCTCCTGACAGCTTTCCCAATACTGAGAAGATCAGTAGCCTGGCTCTGTGTTATATGGTTAAAAAAAAAAAAAAAAGAAAAAAAAAGAAAAAGAAAGGAAAAACAGTGAGAACTGGTCTGCAAATCAATCACATCACGTTACAGCCCTGTCTCACCCTATGACACTGCTCATCTCTAACAGTTGCCATCTTATACTCCGGAAAAGTGTACTCAAGCACCCTCCTGTCAGATGGCAGCAGCTGCCAAGGCTCTTGCACATTCAAGGAGCTGAGCGTCCCCCACTTCAGGTGGGAGACAGTGAAATCTCCGGATGTCTCCCATCGTCAAACATTTCAAGGGCAGTAAGAACCAAAGGACAAAATTTGCCCTGAAATATTGAAGACGAGCTGATGGAAAAATACCTGGCTCCTCTCTAAAATGCTGCTCTGCTAAAGGAATGTGGAACACTGCTGTCTATTCCTCTATAGGTAGATGACCTCCTTATTACTTCGCATGCATTGCTCCATTAGCCAGCTCTGCTCTTTTTCATTCTAATTCTCAGCGAAGAGTTCTGCAGACTCTTGCTAATTGTTGCAAAAATTTTACAGTGCTGAAAATTATTGCTGAATCATTGCAATGGCCTGTCATTATGAGTAAAACCATTACCTGCAAGTATTTTGAATGGAACAAAGCAGTTCTTTATCATTAGTATGGTCTTGTATGAGGAAAAATAACAGTGGATTTGTTTGCAACATTCTTACAGCTATTGTTCTAAAACTTTCACGGGGAACTCAGGAAAAAAGAGCATCACTCCACATGCTTCCAAAAATGTCAGATGCTATGGGGTATCTGTAGTGTGGAACACTTTGGAAGTACCAGACAGTTATGGGAAATGCTGCTGACATATCCACGTCAAGACTTATAGAGTAGATTTGCCTAAAAATAACGTGCTAAAGTTTGTCACACACACACACAAAAAGTAATTGTTTCCAGTGTCAATCACTCTCTTTGTCTTCTTTTCTTTACCCTTTCTTTCCTCTTTTTCTGTGCATATATATATATAGATAGTTATACATCCAGAGATGGCATCCTGCTATACATGGAACACACGTGTCACCAGCCTTTGAAGACAAATATATGAAGTGCCAGCTGGGTGTAGCAGAATAATAAAATGTGCACTGCTAAAAGTTCCTTTCTGTTGCAGGAAATGGTAAATAAAAGGATGCATTTGGAGATCATTTGAGATAACTAAGACAGATAGATTAGATGTTACTGATGGAGCAGGCAGCCAAATTCATACCATTAAGAGCTGGTCTGTTATTTTTCTAAAATACAGAAAAATAAGCAGTGGAGACACAGGAGTGACACAAGAAAGCCTACCACAGGTGTGTCTCAGCAGCTCCGTGCCTCCTGGAACCATTCGTAGGCTGGAGCTCAGGGCTGGGCTTGGAAGAACAAGCTGGATTTACTATAGTGAAGAGATTACCCAAATATCTTGTTTTTCTCATGACACTACTATAATCTGATCTTGAAAATATTTATTATCTACGGTATTATACAGTAGCATGATGAGAACAAAGGGGTTACTGCGACTACTCAAAGTTTGGTATGCCCTGGCAGAATCAGGCTTGTCCTTAAATTTGTATGAAATATTTACAGGAAAAATCCGAAAATTTCAAAATAGGAGCCTCTGAATTTCATTTTGAAGTTACAATAAAAAATGCCAGTTCCATGGCGACTTTGGTCCTTGTGGAGAAAAAAAGAGAAAATCCCCAAAACATAAGAATGGCCTTATTTTTCAGTTGAAATTTCAGAATTGTTTGCTTTCATTTTGAATATATCTTTAACCTCTACAAATGTCTCATGATTCCGCTCTGACATAAGGCTGACCTGTCAGAGAGTATTTTATAAAGACCATTTCCTAGTTTGTAAAATAATAGAAAGCATAATTACAAATAAGATTTATCAAAAACATATGAACTAAACTTATGAACAACTTCTCATCCCCGTGCCAACTTAGGATCACCAAACCCTAAAATCCTGACAGAAATTTTCACTAACAAGAGCTCAAGACGACGTCTTACTCTGTGGAAAAATGTTTACTGAATGCATTGAATCAGTTAATTCCTTTCATTAAGGTGAGAGTAAAAAGAGAAAAGTTTTGTGACAGTGACACACTGTTATGCACAAGATCACCACAGAGCACAAATACTTTCACATCCCTCAGAAATTCATTAAGTTTACTGACAGACTATAAGTAGGCAGGACTTTTAATTTCCTTCTTTTCTTCAAACTGTACTTTGCTTTTTTCAGTTTTCATTCATTTTTTTTTTCTAAGTGTTTCTAGCTCTTGCCAGATCCTAAGAGGTCTTACCATATTTTTACATTTTATAAAAACTAATTTTGTAACAGTCCTTCCTTTATGAGTTAAAACTGAAAAACTGAATGCTGAATAATGAATCACAGCTCTCGTTAGGTAATACTTATCCTGCTGTTGATATTTCTTAATGCTTTTCTTGTTCTCTTTTTACAGCAGGGTTCCTCATGCTTTATTTTTATCATTTATTATTTACAAGGTGCCGTGTGTTCCTCATTCTTCACAAAACAGCGAACGTTCCAGGTCCCTGCCCAGAAAATCTTGCAATTTATGATCAAGATGAGGTGGAATCTTCTGCTTTAAAACCCTCTTGAATGTTACATCACGAACAACCAGTAGAAATGTTAACAGCCCATCCCAGCCTGCTGCTGACCAAATAAACCTAAGACAACACTGAGGTCTCATTTGTTACCGTTACCCCCTAATCTGTTGCCTTTCCATTACTTCCATTCCATTACTTTCGTACAGTGGAACTGATGTTTACATCACGATCTGCTACACATCTGTGATGTGCTCATGTTTTGACGCTGATCTGATCTTACAGTTTGGAGAAACCTGGATAGATAAGAACTTGAGAAGTGACCACGACATAAAGCTACATTGAAGATCATAGTGTCTAATTTCTTCTGCTCTAGTAAGGTAAAGTTCACCACTACATACTGAACTGCTGGCTATAGGTCTATAAATATAACTTATAGATCTGTAAATGCAACTAGTTCGTTCAATCCACATCTTGGTGCCAGAGACATCTCATTAAACGCCAGTCAACAACCTCTTTTGTTATTCTCTGGTGTGTCAATGAAATGGCTGGAAAAGTCACAAAGATGTGGAATTAACTTTGATTTCTCATCATTCTTTTTACACCGGTTAACGAACAGTTCATCCTGTGACAACAGAAGTTAAACCACCACCAGACTTCTGAACTGTCTTGTCATTTGGGTAAGCATTTCAGGCTTTCAATAAGGCTGAGTTTTGTAACTTTTCAGAGATGTTACACTGCTGAGAAAATACAACAAATAAGAAACCATTTTCATAGTTCAGAAAACAGGCTCAAATTTTTCAACATTAAAAAAGCCAAACAAGTGAATCTTGTTAAGTACTGCTAATAGCCATGACCATCTAAGATGATAAGCAGAGCTAGCTTTTTAACAGACCAAGCAGAATAGCTGGGAAAACCAGACAAGTGTTCAGGTATGTGAGCCTTTCTTCAGGTCTGAAATAGAAGTTAAATTTCAAGCTAAATACAAGCTATAAATAAGTTGATTTGGCAAGTATTGGGCCTTCTGAAGCATTCTGAACCTGACAATACAGATGAAAGCTACAAAGATTATCTTCAGAAAGGCAGAAAGAGGGAGAGTTTATAAAACATGCAAGTGTTACTCGGATGAAGGGGAAAGAAAGTTACCAATTTCTCTCTATAAACCATTTATTGCTAGAAATCCTGCAATTGTGTCCTTTTTTCTTTCTAAAGAATTTATCTTCTTTCTAAAATAAGCAGTCCTGATCTTCGTGGTCTCTTCATAGCAGACGTAGGTAGAGTGTAGCTTAGTAGAGCTACACTCAGCTCTGCTAAGCCTCTATTAGGTTCCTAATTGAACCAAAAAAAGTAACTTTGGTTTAAGGTAAGGTGCATTTCTCCTGCCAGGCTTTGTATTTATGGACATGACAAAACCAGGAACATTTCCCTCTCTAGCTTGGGAGACATAGTTATAGATCAGAAACCATTATGCTAATCTAAGTACAGCAAATGAACGAAAAAAGGCCTCAGGAGGCAACAATCTAGATTCAACCTACCTCTGCTCATGTGTTTACAGTAACCAGGAAACAGCTAATCCTCTTATTTCTAACAACAGCTCAGTTCCTCCAGGACGGCCAACTGAGAATTGGCTGTAATTACTGATTGCAGGAAGTGATTACTCACTTCCCTGACCTAAAGAAACTAGGCTTCGGCCATACCTAGGGTGTTTATATATTTCTGTGCTCATATAAACACTTTTCTGAATCCCTCTGGAAACTGCAAATCGTATTTGGAGAACACTGTTCTACAGAAATGACAAATGATCTTATATTTTGGAGAGAAGACTTCAAACTTGGGAGTCGTCAGTACTTCAGAGTTCTCCATCACATTTAACTTTGCTCTGAGATTCAGTGAATTCCTCTGTCAAGTGGTGATGATGACCACAACCCGTATCATCATATTTGCAGTCTAAATTCATTATCACTTACAAAATGTTTTGCAGTGCTTAGAAAAAAAAAATGTTACAGAAATGGAAAGCATTTTCGCTGCACTAATTAGCTGTGAGAGTGAGATCTTTACAGAATTGTAGCTCACACTACAGGGTCCCTTTCCGAGGACTGCAGGTATCTTTTAAAACTTTTTTTTTTTTTTTTAAATGTCTGAACACATTTATTTTTTATTTACCACAACCAAAACACATAGAAAGGCACACAGAATGCATGGTGCCAATATTACTCCCCAAACCATTGGCTTAGCTGGCCTTAGTTCTTCACTTTTCCATCTGAAATTACACAGCCCTACTGGGAAGGAATAAAGTATACACTTCTTTTTGTCCTAAGGAAGTGCTGTGAAAATTAACATGTAGATTACACACAGGAATCACGACTAGAGTTTCATAGCTTGACAGCTCACAGCAACTGCTCAACAGGTTGGAGCAAAAATAAAGGATAAGGAGGGGAGCCAACGGGAGTGCTGAGTGCATGGGAAGGAGCTAGAATTAAGGTGGGCAGAATGCAATTATTTAAATTGGAATTTAGATAAGACAGCAGAACCAACATGCCAGTAATGTGAAAAGAGAGAGATGAGGTACAGGAGATATTTTGATTACTGTTAGCTCACTTCACAGATTTTGTAGGGTGATAGCACAATCTGTTATCACGAAAAGAATTGTGAAGTTTTAATTGAACACATTAATGTCTCTTTATCCATCCCCGGAGCAAAGTCTTCAATGTTATAAAGTCTAAGTGCATTTTCTAAATCTAGTTTGACTCAGTTTTTGAACCACCATTTGCATGAACGGTCCTTGAGCAGCAATTTGCTGGCTTTGATTTCTGAAGAAGAACCCAGGCTGGAACATCAGAATCCCAGCATCAGCTGTTGGAAGGATTTACAGCACACCACAATGAGACACCCTGCGTCTCACAAGGAGCAGACAGGCACTAAGCAAGGTTCCCCTAGCAAACAGAAAGGGCAGACGAGCAATAATGCAGATTTTGCTGGAAATTACTCCATACGTCAGAGAAAGACAAAAGTGTAGAGAGCGAGAGAGTGAGGACCAAATTTTTCTCTATAGTGTCTCCATCTATGGGTCTGGTTACAGAGTAAAGCATGATAAAAATAAAGTGAATAACGGAGAATTGAGTTGTTCTCCAACCAGGGCTTATCAAGTAAGAGATTTTCTTTTGTTTTGTTTTTGCCAGAGCACAAATTCTTTACATGCCCTCCAGCCTCCAAACAGCAGCAATGCTTTTGTTCTTCATCAGCCAGACAGTTTCCAAGTTATTTTGCCGTGAATTTGTCTAGCAAAATCTCCCAGTACGCACTGCATCAGCACATGCCTCAGGAAACAGGGACTTCACATGCTACCCACATTCACCCTCATATCCAAGCACGTGCATATGTCTACTGCAGGTTGTATCTTAATCACTGGTACTTTCCGGAGAAAAGTTTCAACATCTGCTGTGTCTTAATTATAGCATCTCGAGGGATACCAGCTGTCTTTCACATTAGTTAGCAAAGCCTTTCCTGTTAGTGATTCTTTGGAGGCCAAAATGTTCATCTTAACATTGCCACAACGCAGCAGGTGAAGAACTCCTGGGCAGCAAAGCCGCACAAGACCTATTTGCCTTCCAAGCCTTCACACAGGATTTACTTACTCGGTTTGCAACAGAAATGGTAAATACCCCTCTGCAAAGAGATGAATTCCACCTCGAATGAAGTGGAGTTGTTCAATAAGGAGCAGGCCTTTGGCAGGTATAAATTATCACAACTCTGTTGTCATGGAGCTTTGGGAATTTATCCCTGCTGAGGATCCGCTCCAGGAGTTTGAGGCTTTTATTGCTGTGTATGTATTGTGGCAGTGAAAGGTTGTCTATCATGATGAAAGTAAGCGTGGCACAATGATGTGCTTGTATTTATAACACTTGGTGTTTTATATGTGACTGTTATTCATTACTTTTTTTCTAATCTCATCTGCACTTGCTACTTTCTGAATCTGAAATCCCCATTAAGATGAACTGTCCGTAACAGCCTTTATCAGCCACTACTGGCCCTGTGACATGGACAACTAACGGCACGCACACCCCTCTGCCCCAATTTACATCAGGGAACAGAGACGTAGAGAGATTGGGTTAGTGACAATTTTAAAGAGAACCAGTGCTACACCAAGATAAGAAGATCTAAGTTCCTGGAGTAGGTCCTGGGTTCACGTGACCGTTCACGTGAACGTTCAGGTTCAACAATCCCTGACAAAGTGAGGGCGCGCTTCTTTCCAAAAATGATGCAAAGACATCATTACAGGGAATCAACAATTCACCTTAAAAGTGAACAGGAAGGGAATAATGAAAATTTGTAATGTGGCAATGTTTAGCAATAAGATCTTTTGAAGTATTCTCCTTTAAAGCTTTATTTTTGTGCTTTATTCAGTTGCACAACTCCACAGAATAACTTTTCTATAGTTGTCTGAAAAAAAAATGAGCAGTCTTTTGCATTTCCAGATGAGATTTGCAAAAGCTCCAAGAGATCTCTGAGCACAAATCCCACAGCTTTCTGTAGGACTTGTACTGTTGCATCACCTGTGTTTGCCTTGAAAATCACTTCTGAATCCAGGGGTTTTCTATCTGTTTCTGGCAATGGGGATGGAGTTAGTTAAACCAACACAAAGTCAAAGTCAGAGTACCTTTTTTTTTTTTCATTATAGACTTATGTTATCACATGGACATGAAAGAAACCTAAAATAAACTTGGTTTGCCTGACAATCTAGAAGCCAACTTCTAAAGAATCAGTTTGTCAAAAGACAGACTTTGGTGCCCAACTATGTACTTTAATCACTTGTTTCACAGGTTAAAACTGAGGCATTTCCCACAAAGGCATAAGACATAACTGATCATTCATTTCCTATCTCAATTCATTAAACATATGATTGATGCTGATAATCGAGATCACAGGACATGCAATCTTTAAAAAACATTATAATCTATAGTGAGATTTTTATTCTGCCTATATATAAGGATCTCAATCATTTTTGTCTCTGCTAGCATCAAGACATCCCAAAATTTTAAGATAGGTATTTTTTTAATAACTGAAGAAAAGTTGAGATAAAATGCATTTTTGCCCTGCTTGGAGACAAAATGAACAGCTCTGCTACAAACACACTTTTGCATGTTAACCCAGGTAATTTGGGAATGACAGAAAAGCTGAAAGGAAAGATTCAGCAGAATTTATTTATGGTAGACTAGTCTTACATGCCAAGTCTCACAGTGCATGTTCTATTTAAAAATGACTTCCTTGCTATTAATCATGTGCAGCCATTTCTATGACAGCAGGAGAAAAGATGAGCTGGAGCTGGTATATTCGCACAACTCGTGACCCTGACACTTTTCCCTTGACAGGTGTCTATCACAGCTTCCCCCACCAGCCTGTGCTGGAATCAAACGGGGATCCCTCCTCTCATCAGCTAGGTGGTGTACATACGTCTCTGCTTGGTTGCTTTTCTTCCTGTGAAATGCTGCAAAATAGAGAGATCGTTGTGCTGCCTCTGCACATGACGCTGTATCAAAGAACACCAAATGATTTAAACAGTGACACAGAATCACTCAGGGCCTGGCTCAGTTAGACAGAAAAATTTAAGAGCAACTCTCATATTCTGGCACATGAGCAAGGACATAAAGATTTGGCTTATTGAGCTGGAGAGACAGATGCATGCTCAGGATCCTACACAGTAAGGTCCCAGAAATCTTTCCTTGTATGTGCTTCCTTTTCAGAGGTACACATTTGGTATGTATCAGCAGACAATTCCTGATCTATGTGATGAGTACTTTTTAACCCCCACAGATGAGATTCTTTGGATTGTTTCAGCTAAAAATAAATATATTTAAAAAAAAAAAAAAAAGAAAAAAGAAAAAAGAAAGAAGGAAAGGAAAGGAAAGGAAACACCATTAATAAAAAAAAAAAAATCTTACAGGTTGCAACTGAGAACTCATTGTGTAAATTCAGCATTGGAAACATGAATTTCCCACTCAGCAGAAAAAAAAAAGTAATGACTTTGGCAGCTAGTGCAGCGCAGGAAGGCCAAAAGCTGTAATGAAAAAAGGTTTGATGGTTCTAAGGGCACTGAGGAAAGCACATTCTCCATCTGATAAGGGATGTACGTGCAAGATTAGCCCTGGCTTCCCAGAAGAGCCCTCCCAGAGTGACATCAACCATCCAGAAGAAAGAGATTGATGTTCAGGTTTGCCACATGTAGGGGTTCAGTGCTGCTGCACTTGCACAACAAAAAATACAGCTTTGTAACTGCTTCTGGGGAAGTCACACAGGTGGGAAAAGGTCCTTTAACCTCTCACACTGAGCATGAAAGCAGGATTCACACACATGTACACACATGTATTAAGAAATCTCAGACTTTCTCTTGTTTTGTAGGAAGTTGTGTGGTATTAGGGATAACAGAACAGCTTGGGAATCAGTAAAAACAGGTACTATCTTAGCTTCTGCCAGTGTTGAACTATGTAGCCCTTAGTAAACCAGCTTATAGATTACAAAAACAGTAGTTACAGTGATCGGTTGGTTGTTCTAATGTAACACAACCATAGGAACACTCTAAATCATTTCCAGCTCTAAACAGACACACATTTTTCGGGGGGGGAAACAAAACAAAACAAAACAGGGAATCTCGATTTTTAAAAGTCCAGGCAGAGAATCCACAGCAATCACTTAAAAGCAATGTCTACGGTTAATTACCTTCATTGTAAGAATGTGCATATAGACTCAACTGTTGCCTAATTTACAACTTTCCACCATTTAATCTTTTTATAATGGCTATATTGAAAAGTCTTCTCCTTTCACATTCTGCACCCAACATAGATACAGACTGGGACAAACCATCTTTACTTAAGCTAAACAAATTCAACAGCTTGGGAATGTTGCTGCATAGAATGTCCAATCTGTCCATCAGCCATCCCCTAAGGCCTCACCAACTCTTTATTCCTTTTTGAAACACAAATCTGAATCTTCACACATACTCAGATATTCAAGAGGTAATCACATCACTACTGACACTGAAGTACCATAACTTCATGAAGTTTCTCATTTTGCATCTTTAGGTCTTTGGCCACTGTGTGACAATGAAATCTTACATTCAACCCATTATATGCACCGTGATTTCCCAAACCCTTTTCTGGCATTGTTTCTCAAGATAGAGTTGTTCATCCTGCAAAAGTAAGCTAAATTTTTTGTTCATATCTGTATGCATGGGTTTATTTTCAGTTTTACTGAAACATATATGACTCATGGATCACTTCATAAGTTATGTTTATTTCCAAAATCCCAAACCTTATACCATCTATATGAATTTACCATTAACAATTTTTTTTTAATATATTTTTCGGGTCATTAAAACAAATGAGAAACAGAGCATGGCCAAACAATTCCTATGGGATCCCATTAGATAATGATTCCCACTTTCCATATTAAGACTACCAGACAAGCAATTTTAAGTCCCTTTAATGTGTTGCCCAGTTGAATTTGCATTATTCTCATTTCTTAATCAAAGGTTGTATGGTACCATGACAAATGCCCAAAGAAAGTCCATTACATCAGCACTACAACATTCATCGACCAAACCTCATATATCATAAGAAAGCTATTGAGTTAGTCTGACAAGATATACTTTCCATAAACCAATGAGAACTGCCATAAATTACATTATTCCTGATTATTACTTTACTAATAATGCCCCATATCAGTCTTCCATTATTTTGCCAGGGATTGGCACCAGGCTGAAAGGCCTGTAATTACTAAGCCATCCCATTTAAAATTCTGGCACAGTATTTGCTTCCCCAGTGCTGTAACAATTAATGAAAAACAACATTAACAGTCCACAGACATTCTTAAATTGTTCCTTGAAAACTCCCTGATGAATGTTATTGGAACCACTGATCATAAAATGTCTTAACTTGAACAGCAGCTGCTTAACAACCTATAGAGTTAGTGATGAAATGAAAGTCATTTCCCAGTCTCTAGTTCTACCTAGACCAAACTTGGAAAACAGTTCTACTTTGAGATCAGCAGTTTAAAAATAATTCATCAGAGCTAAGTATTTTAGTTTTATAACTCTTCAGTACTGTGATACCTCTCCAATGGTTAAGAATATCCATACTTCAACAAAAATCATTCTAGTCAGATATATTCTTTCTTTTGTATCAAAGAGAATATGCGGTACAAAGTATTTGTGTATGTTTTTCATTCTGGCAACCCAGAATTTATACAGCAACATTAAACTTCTCCCTGCCAGGAAATCCCTTACGTAACTGTGCAGAGTCACTCCGTAAGTGGATGCTTCACTGAATCCAGTAAATTCTCAGGGTTTGTCAAGTACAACAAAGAGCAAAGCAGTTAATATAGTAAAAAAGAATATGTGTCGTCTGTATTATCAGTAATCACAAGTGGATAAAATCTAATTAAAGAGTAATAATTTTCACTTTGAGATCTGAAAAGCATTTTTGTTCTTAAGAAATGATCAGGAGAAAAACCTCAAAACCTCTATCACTTAAGGTCTAGCATGTTTTACATACTAGTACTATATAAACATTTTTAGCAATATTAAACCATTTAAACCAAATTTTCATTAATTCTTTAATTAAGTACTCTATGTAAGCAATCTTTGCTATCTTCAAGGTAAGTTAATGTGTTTACATTGCACTCCAGAGCTAACTTTAAACCAAAGACTTCTTGGATACTGGCACCTATCCGGCCACAGACATCAGGAGCTCAGAGAAGGCAAATGTCTGCATTTATATGCAGCTTATAAAACAAGTTTGGAACCCCCAGTGAGTTTAACATGCTGTTAAAATGTTCCTGGTATCTGATAAAACTAGATTCAAATTACCTAAGATGCTCGACTGTGATCAGAAGTCTAACAGATCGAACCACAGTGACAGGAAAATATAGACTTCAAAGTATTTAAGTTAGCTAGTTGTTTTCAGAATAATTATGCCTGATCAAATTCACCCTCAGATACTTTGAGCATGGAGTGAAGCAAACTCAGAAGCATTAAACAGAACTTTTAAACAGGGACAAACATAGTGCTTAGAATTAAAATAGGGAAAAAAAAACAATTTAAGTATAATAAGGTGATGAGTAACCAGCAGACCAGACTGTTTTCCCTGTACAATAGGGTAACAGGCATTATAGGAAAGCAAAAAAGACTGGATACTTTCAATAAGAGCTTTATGATATTGTCATAAACAGCTAGGAAAACCATGGTGTAGATGAAATCACTGTTAGCTGCATAACTCTACCCAGAAAACAATTTTTGATGATTCACTTCATCCTAGAGGGGTTTCCCAAGTGGTATTCTATAGAATGGCACATAATTCAGTATTTTGATTAATGATGTGGCTAAAGGAATAGAAAATATATTTCTTAAATTTGCAGGCAACATGTAGCTGTAAAAGCTTCTGAGAACCAGACAAGGATGTGATCAGAATTTATAAAAGGCTTGATAAATGGTTTTGAGTAAATAGGTTACAGGTCTATTAGTATAAAGGCAAAATTCTGCAGTTAGGTAGGACTAATCAATAAGGAAAGAAAAAAAAAAAAACAACAAACAAACAAAAAAACCAACCACGAGTAACAGGAGTAAATGATTCAGGAATAACACCAAAAGTAACAGCAGATTACCAACTGAACATCCCTCAGTAACATCATGGTGTTGCAATACTATACAGTGATGTACAAATGTAATAAACCTGAAGATTTTTTTCTGGTCTACTCAGCATCAGTAAAGACTAGAGCACTTGTCAAGTTTTGGACATTACTGAAGTAAACCAGTCTAAGGAAAGTAATAGAGGTGATCAAGATATAGAAAGCCTGACCTATATGACAAAATTTAAAGAACTGGGATTACTTAGTCTAGAAAAGAGAAAGTTGAGGAAGATGCAGTTTTGTTGAAGTTTTTTGTGTATAAAGCAGATACAAAGAAAAAGGGAATAAGCACTTCTCCACATCCCCTTTGGCTCACACAAAATGGCTCCTCCTTTTGGCTCCTCCTTTCTTTGTTTATATAGGCAGAAGATCCTTTATGCATAAGGCATTTCTGTGTGGAAAATAGTGTTATATACACAACAAAATCAGCCTCTCTGCAAACTATCAAAATCTCCTCTGCTAGGAAACCAAATATATGGCTGGACAAACAACAGTAACTATGGTGTTAGCTGACACAACCACACAGGATGAAGGCCAGACAGATCCACCAGAAGCCTGTCTCCTGTTACAATTTGGTGTGGGCGATACATTAACGAATAACGAGATCCCTCCCAGATCTCACAGAAATAGGCACTGCTGAACTCAGCACAACCCTATGTGAAAAGCCCACTCAGATCCCACCTTCCCTGAGGAAGTTTCTCCACAATTTCCCTCCTATGCAGGCGTTAAGTGGTGTAGGCCTTGCCTCATGGCATGCCCGCGCCTTTATGTGGGATGCAGTGTGCAGCACTTACCCCGTGCTTGCTGTACATAAATTGGGGTAACAACAACAGGATATTCACTGAAATAGGAGTGCAGAGTTAGTAATTATGCTGGTCATAACCTGGAATAACGCCATATTTTTCTTCATTCTGCTGACAAGTTCTAGGCTGGTACTTACTGACAGAGTTACAGGCGAACAAAGCTGGTGTGAGCCAACAGCATAAAGAATTATCCTGTTAGTATTCCACTCAGGCTAGTTACAATTTAATTTTTGTTTGTTACTGACTTGTGGTTTTTACACTGAGTCTTGTTAATTAAATGTTTTATATGCATCATTAACAAAATTTTTAGATTTTTAAAATTAATTTTGGATTGTGTGTTGCTCAAATTTATTATTCATTACAGTATATAAAGCACCTCAAAAACCTCCTTTACAGGCATTCCCTAAACACATATCAATCATGTTAGCGTATAAAAGCAATGTGTAAATTACACATACACAAATATAATTAATTAGTACTTTCATTGATGTGTGGTTGTGCTGTTCATACCTTACAACTGCAATTAGAAAACAAAGTATAAAGTGTAATTAGACTCAGTCATACTAACAATATTACAAATTCTTAATGCTATGTTATTGATAAAATTTAAGACTGTTAATGCATTAACAACTGAGCTTAGTTTTCAAGTTTTTTGCATCTCACTTGAGTCTAAGAATAAGCTACGTTATTTTCAGTAGTTAATTTTTAATCAGGCCCATGTTTTCAGAAATTAGGCCAACTATTTCCAGTTAGCAGAAAATATTATTTATGAAAATATTTATTAGTATTAATGTTTGTAAATATCTCTTTCTTAATAAAATACAAACATTAGACCTAAATTAACCCGAGGAGTTTCCATGTATGCAAATTACTTATTATCTCCATGGTTCCATGAGCTAATAGACTGATGTTTTATATAAAGTATATGCACGAGAACATTGATCTATTGTCGAACAAAGCAGCAAATCTATATCTTTATGATCAAACACATTATCATTGGATGCTGGCAACACAAACTGTTGTCATACATGAGAAATAAAAGAGATTTGGAGGGACGCAGGAAGCACAGCAGAGTGATAGAGACCACAACCCACGGTGCACACGGAGGTCCAAGTCCCCCAAAGTGCTCTCTTGCTTCTGAGGCTGCAGGAACACAGCACATCACAGGCAATAGCTGCCTCCAATGCCACTGAACACTGCCCTCAATTTCCATTTAAATCTCTTCCACTGAGCACCTTTTATCGTGCACAACTTACAGCTATGAAAACTCATCCTCTTTCAAACTGTGTCCCACATTAAGAAAAGCACCCCTATTAGGGAAGTGCACATAAGTAGGTTTCACATTGAGTATGTATTTGATTTTCTGACTTGGAATGTGCAGGTCTGTTTATCATTCAATGATTTCCCTAACAAAAATCATGACTTGCCCTTGCCATGTGGTTTCTTGGCATAGGAAACACAGACTTTGCCATTCCAAACATTTCATTAATGACGAATACTATGCTAACTGTTTTTAATTTGGAAGCTATATGCTTCTCCTTGGACAGTTTCACAGCCAGTGATTTAAAACTATTTCTTAGATTGCCAAGATGACATAAATATTAGTAAAGCCTAAAGGAATGAAATATCCATTGCTATTGAAAATCAACAGGCCTCTCAGTGGGAGTTAAATGTCAAATTTTTGACAGTAACTAGGTAGCTACCAGACTTCCAAAAACACCTTATGCACTTTCGTATCTCTGAAAATGCCCTTGCACTCCCATTGCCATCTCTAAGCTTCTTGGTTATCCTAATTTCCCCATAAAAGTATTTGGAAACAAATTCGAAGCATTTATTTGTAAAATAAAGGATTTTTATTTGACTTTTTGCAAATTTTTCCCTGGCAATTTAATATTAATTAAAATCTGTTGAGCCATATGGTGACTCTTCTTTTTCTTAACAAACATTATGACTTTCATATTTTTTATGATGATTTTTCCCATTTTTGTCATAACAAACAGCAAAGCTCTGAGAGCTCACAGCACACAGACATCACTGGTTCAAGTCCTAATGCAGGCACACAGACTGCCATAAAAGGGACCACAACAGAAAAATGTTTTTCACAGAATCAAGGAAATGTTTTTAAACCATTTTAGGCAAGTGGACTCTGTGTGATTAAACACGCCCTATAACAAAATAGACCTTTGCAGTCACATGTAGAGCAGAGTCATAAACAGCATGGATGCTGGCACTCACCTTTTTTAAAGCTGTAAATAAAATGCCTTTATATCAATGCTTCAGAACTACAAACTAATACTTTCTGCCCCACCCCCCAGAGCACATTTCTGAGATTTTATTTATAACCAAGCAATAAACATTATTCACCGATTAGATGGAGAGAGAAACAAGCTTGCTGAAGCTTTCTCTAGTAAATAGCTGCAGCAGCGGCAGAGTTTACACTTGGGGAAGCACAGCACAGTGTGTGCATGTGTGTGATTTGCACTGAAAGATATTTAAAGAACAGCTCCTCAAGAAGAAACTGCTGCCATCCAGCTATCTATGCGTGCATCTCCCTCTGTCTCTGCACTGCACTGCCTGCTGCTGTGCCAGCCTGCTCCTCTTACCGACCAGTGCCAAGTGATTTAGCTCCCTGATAAGGCAAAAGGTAAAAGCTGGATCCACTTGGCTGTCCTGGATCTGCCAGATCCTGCCAAAATGTGGCATCACTATGCCACTGTATCAACAAACTAAGAAATTGATGCCTCTGCTTCTGGTGAATTAAGAAAAAATGTCTACTCCAAAACACACTATACTGTAAAATTTCATATCTAGCATCTTTATCTTGCCAAATTCCAACAGCCTTTGTCTCTCATCCGGAAATAACATGGCATGAATAATAACTCCTGGATTAACAATTCTCACACTATAAGTGTAGTTCCTTATAACACGCAGGAAAATTTTAAGTCATTATGTATATACTTAGATTAATACATATATATGTATATATATTACTATATACTGGCTTTGACAAATTTACCCCAGCTTCCACCTGATGAAAAAAAGCAAGCAAACAACAACAAAAAGAAAATAAACAACAACAACAAAACAAAACCAAAAACAAACAAAAAAAGCTCTGTACAAGGAAGGAAGGAAAGAAAGAAAGAAAGAAAGAAAGAAAAAAAAAATCACAGGAAACTTGCACACTAGCCCAGGAAAGGACAGTGCAACCAGAGCAAGAGTGCAAGTTCAAGACTACTGAAAGTTTGTTAGCCTAATACATCTCTGTTCAATAAACAGCAAAGACACCAAGGCTCTAAGTTTAAATAGGAGTGGCTATTTTGCATCTATAGGTGAATTTTCTTCTAAAGTGAGCAAAAAGGTAGCCACATATCTCTCTCCATAAAATCAGTACTCCATATTTTACATTTCAAGTAAAACCATGATAATTCAAATCTGATCTTTCCATCTACATAAGTACAGTCGAACGCATTATGCACTGGTATTTCACAGTAAAGTATGCCTAACATGTATGGACAATACCAAAGAAGTATTTTAAGCTCATCAGCTCTTAACCGAGGTTTTCAAGGTAATTAAGGAACGTAGGCAAAAAAAAAAAATATTCATTTTGTATTTCTTTTTGTCACCAATATGTAGCTAAACTCCTAGGCTGCTCTGAAAATCATAGTGAGTTGGATGCATATTCATTGGATGTAAGAAGACAACTGTCACTTTTACTACCTACAAGATAAAACACCCAAGTTTAAGTGAAAGAAAAAAAATAACAGCTAGATTTTGGTGGTGCCATCACTGACAAGTTTACAGGCTCATGTTCTGCAGCCCCCCTTTTTTTACTGAACAGGAAGACTTCAAAAAGGCATATTCAGTTAGCTAAAATGAGGTCTGTGATGATACAAATGTTCAGGGATGAGAAATCTATTTTGCATTGCTCTGGTACTGGAACATGCTTGAGGTTGGATTGCTCTGGTCAGTCCATAAAGTTTTGTGCAGTTTAACAGTAAAACTTGTAGCTCAGAGCCAAGAAATTATGCAATATAGCAAATGCGAGGCACGGGATGTTTCCTGTACTACTGAACATAGATACACTAGGCGGGACACAAATTTGCAGTGAAGCAAACCCTTTAGCAGATGAGAAGTTTAAGGTTTGAGGTGGGGAAGGCTGGATCCAAGACAACACAGGTGGCACCGGCAGGATTTCACAGGCCTGTTGTGCCCAGTTACAAGGTGAGAATTTTGCATGCACGGGCTATTACCCAATTGCTTTCTGTTCTGGTAGCGTGTTTAGTAAGCACAGAAAAACATTGTCATGCACTTGACATAGGTTTAGCTGGCTTCTTTTTGTCTTTGCGTTTTGCAATATATTCAGGCTAGAACACGAGCATCCGGATGTTCTGCGTGGAGCACGCGGGGTCACCTTTACTTTCCCTACGTGGCGCTCGGTGCAGGGCCCGGCCCCAGCACACCGCCAACCTCCGGTGCAGATAGGAGCTCTGCCCTTGCGTCCCTCCGGCTCGGGGCTGCTGAAGTTTCCCGGCAGCCGCCAGCAGCCCTGTTCCAGCCGCCCGGTTGCAGCCGCAGCAGCGGGGCGCAGCCTCCTGCCAGGCGAGGCAGCAAAACTCGGGAGGCTCCGTGCGCCAGCTCCGGCTTTTCCCGTGCTCTGCCTCCAGCACGCTCCGATTTATTTTTATTTTGATCATCACCACGCTCACTATTATTTATTTATTTTTAATTATTTCTTTAATTGCTGCGGCGGAAGCCGTCAGGCCCCGGCGGGGCCGCGCTTCCCCGGCCTCCCGGCGGCCCCGATGCTCGGGGGGGCTCCGCACGGCCCCGGCTGGCGGCGCTCCCCCTGCGGCCGGGGGGGAGGCGGCGGCGGGACGAGGCTCGGTTCCTCCCGGCTCCTCCCGGCTCCTCCCGGCCCCGCTCGGCTCCTCCCGGCCCGGCCCCGCTCCGCCCCGCGGCGCTCCCCGCCCGGCGGCCCCGCAGCCGCCGCCGCCTCGGGCCGCGCCGCCTCCCCCCAGCACCGGGCGAGGGGACAGCTCCGGGGCGGCTCCGCGTTAAAGGGCGGCGGAGCGGGGAGAGACAGAGAGAGAGGCAGGACGGAGAGGAGGGGAGGGGAGGAGGCGGCCCGCAGCGCTGGGTTACGGAGAAGAGGGAAGGGAGCTTCCAGGACAAAGTGGAGCTTTGGCAAAAATAGCTCTTTCCAGGGTTAGGCTTTTTTTTTTTTTTTTCCTTCCTTCTTTCAGCCGAGCGCCCGGGGGAAGTGCCCCCATCGCAGCGGACGCCCAAGCTGTCGGCCTGAGGGGCACCTGAAGCAGAATGTACCAGGGACACATGCAGGTAAGAGGCTGCAACCAGGCTGGAGAGCAGCAGCCCTTGGAACGGGCTCCCCCGAATCGGGATTCCGGGAAGTTTCCGCGGGCTGAGCGGAGGGGAGATGCCACCTTGGCACCGTGCAACAAGTGAAGGGGTGCAACACGAGTGTGGCACTCTGAGCCGGGGCTGGAGGGGCTAGCTCTGCTCAAGGGGGAGGACGGAAAAGGGGCTCTGTCAACTTTGTAACTAGGTGAAGTTTGGTGTATATTTATCCATTTATTGTGCCTGCTTGTTCAAACAGATTCAAGGGAGCATTCCAGGGCAAACATTGTTATGGCATGCTTTAAGTGACACATGTCTCTTGCCATCTTCTTGATGCATCTCTTCCTGTATGTCAAGTGAAGGACAAACAATAAGGGAAAAGACATAGCACTTGCTTTGCAAAATCTGGAAAGATTTCATGTCGCACTGAAGCCGTTGATTTGCACAATGTGTTGTGCTTAAAGGTGATGGATTTCTATTCTGCCCTCCCAACATGGGATGAGAATTGATTTTGCTAAGCCCTGGAATGACTTTGTAGAATGAATTTCAAGCACATGTCTAAGTGACTTCAACGTTTCAGGTAGAAATCTTGCCTCCTGATCCTACTGATCCACATCGGCACAGCAGAAAATGCCTCTCCCTGACACAAACATACCTGTGTCTTGGACGTGATGACTTTAACCTTGACTCCCGCTCTCCTTCACGTGGCTCTTCCTTGGAAAGCCAAATGTATTTTGGAGGAGGAAATGCCAAAGTGGAGTAAAGGTTTACACGGATCTCCCAAATGCGTTTCTTTGCTTTGGGACCCACTCTGGCTTTGTGCTCATTGCCAGGAGTGATCAGATGCTTTTATCACGTACAGCAGCACCAGTCTGGCATGTGGCGTGTGTTAGTACAAAGGCTGTTTACAGGGAGACTGCAGTTCTAGCAAGTGTGAGCTGACCACTTCTCTTTGGTGCGATTCTGCAGAGCATTTAAAAATCTGCTGAATGGTCATCAGGGAAATTAAACTTAAGTCAATGCCAAACACAGGATTGTGTACAAAATACGTGAGTTAAGTGAGGACTCTGATTCAGCACTCCCTGCTTTCCAGAGCTGAATGATACCAGTTACTCTTTCATGTTTGTGTTATCTGATCTCAACAATGATAAATACTGTGTCATAATATTGCTTGTCAGAGAGAGCAAACAGGTTTTAACAAGAAACGGAATCAATGGAAGCAGATACTACTATTACTTGCTACTATTTATGATAATAAGATTAAAGGATGCATTGTTTTATTGTAAAGAAAACAGTTCTGTAACTGGTTTTAATTAATTGGATATTGGCAAATAAGTATTTATACCCTTAAGAAAGCAGAAGTTCTTTGCTATGGCTAATATGTCGCAAGGTTTCAACAAGCACACACCACTTTTTAAAAGGCAATGTAATGGAATATTGAGGGTGCTGGCAACATTGTAAATTTTCTGAGTCATTAAAAGGCTGAAATCCAATTTGCAGTAGAAAAACAGGTTAAAACATACAAATATATTATGACCGATGTCCTTTAATTTTTTTCTTTCAAAATACTTTGGTTTATCTAGCTCAAAAGTAATTAAATGCTATCCAAATTCACTTTAAAAGTTTGCTGAATTTAAATACTATTCATATTCAGTACACTCACCTGCTAAAAATGAAAACCCACCTGAGTGCATCAGCCAGACTTGGTAATGTATTTCTGCCCTGACAGGAAGCATTAACGGGCTTCAGGCAACTCCTAAATAAAGCCTAAAACATTAGGAAAGATTCTCATGTTTACTATATCCTTAATTAGAGCCTTTAAGTGAGTCAAAGACAATAAAGAGCTAATTTTATTGCAATGAAATCATGTACTGTAACATTTATTAAGCCACGTTAGAACACAAACTACTGAAGCTACCACACACGTACAGCGTCAAAGCACACGCTACCAAAAGCGCAGGCACATCTAAGCATTACAGGTCTGTTCTTAACATCTCCCAAGACTTTTTGTTAGACTTCTTTGTACTAACTTAAGGAAAACTATTTGAAATTACCTGCCAGTGTAAAATAAGGTAAACTATAAAACTATTCAAACCTGCGTGGATTAAGCTAGGCACCTGAGTCACTACCTGGACTCCTTGTTTTCAAAGACTCTGAGCACTCGCAGCTTTCACTGCTTTCAAGTGAAATTGGCATCCTGAGACGGACCCTAACTGGGCACCCAGGCATCTAATTTATGCATCCAAATGAAAAAATGTGCCAACATGTAATGCCTAATCCTACGATCTTTAAGGCAGAAGTTCTTCTGAACTTAGAGGGATCAAATCAAGGATCTGGTTTTGAATGCCAGTCACGGTTTCCCTTATTGCCAGTGCTCTGTTTTCAGAAGTAAAAGTAAAATCTGCAGAAACGATTCCTCAATCTAATTACTTTCAAAGATGTTTACAAAGCCAATGTTTTATTAATAACCTGCTGTAGCTCAGCTAATTCTTCAAAATCTTCTGAAAGGTGAGAACATTAGCAACTCTAACAATGTCATGAACATAATTACGCAAACTGAGAATTTACCTATCTCAGATAGGCATCAGGCATTATGAGCTTCAGCAGGGGAATTTCTAAGCTCTATGAATTCTGCAAGTGTGCATGAAATATACGTTGTATTTATGCACCGCTGAAGTCACCTGAAGTGAAGGCACTTAAAGTTCTCTACTGCATCAGACCATAATATGTGTATTTTTTATAAATTTTTAGCTTACGTTACTTTTTTTTTTTCATGAATCCCAGAACATTTCTTGGTTTATTCCAAAGACCTAGGTTTAGATTTCCCTCTTACTGTTTTATAAACAGATCTTCACAACACAGAAATACTAGAGAGGTCCTAAGCAAAAATCCCAAAGACAGAGAAAAAACAATCTAAAAGGAAGACATGTTGCAGGTTCAGCCACAGTCTTTATATTGCCAGGTACCTTCACATAGCTTTTGTGTTACTTGTGTGCTACACGCTTTCACATAAACTACTAGGAGGAAAACAAAGTGGCCTTCCCCAGAGCCAGCACCACAGACAGGAACAGGATGCAGAGAAGCACAGCACCACAGGAGCTCTTTCAGAGCTATTTCACTATCACAGTGATCATAAGCGTTCAGTTTCGCCGTACTATTTACCAACCTGTTCGGTTTACACGTCTGAAGCCCTAGCCTTTATGGCGGGGCTTTTATATGAGAAGGAGAACTTGAGACGAGCCGCGCCGGCCGCTTGTCTCTGTGCGCAACCTTCGGTTACGTCAGCAGCCCTACTTAGTGCAGCAGGCTCAGCCGCTGACAGCACCAGGCCTGAGGGCTGCAGGAGCACACCCAGGGCACACTTCAGGTCCCAAGCAGTTCTAGGGGCTCTGTGTCTGCTTTGGGATTACACAGATACGGCAAAGAGTCTCAATGCTAATCTGTCCAGGTGAAGAAGAGGTGTTTCTCTCTTAGGACAGCGTGTGCTGTTTCCCATCTTCCTCAAGGAAACAGTAGTAGGCCAGATGGAAGCAGAACATAAGCTGAGTTCATCCCACTGTTACTGTTCTGAAACGTCTATCATTTTAACAACCAACAATAAGCCATTTTAAAGTTTTCACAGTATATCATGGACCCGGTATCAGTCCCTCCCATTGACTTTCATGACAGTTCTGCAAATGGGCAGAGGGTAAATGACAATCTCAGAACGGGCAGCAGCATTCAGCTTCCGAGGACATTCAGAATAAACGCTTTCAAAACTCTGCCGTGATGCTGTATATAGCCAGCTTTCTCCAACACAAATGCTTGAACAGGAGAGATGCTTTGCCAAATGTTGGCATGGGATTTTATGTGTGGCAGTGTTATGTTTGGAAACGGCTTAATTTACACAAAGGAGAAATTTTGACCACACATGGCTACGCGAGTTCCTTTGGCGCTTTGTCACACGAACAGGCTTATTAGTCATGATGCCTTGGCCAAGTTCCAAATCAGATAGCTACTCCTAAACTTTTAATTGAATAGCCAATCAACTTCATGCCCTTGTTTTGTTGTGTTCTGTACTGATATTTAATGTTCTACCATTGGCATTTCACATTTAGGTGACATGATACATATGAATACACATTTCAGTAAGATCTCATTCTTCAAGCCCAAACATATACGGCTGCAGTGAGTCTACAGAAAGCATAACTATGTACACATGAAAATTTTTTGCAAGATCAAACCTCAAGGGCTTCACATGTTTTACTGGGCCTGAAAAGTGTTGCTAAATATTTTAGAAGTTATAAAAAATATTTTTGCACTGATTTCCCAACACTTAAGGCTTGACTGGGAGTAGTGAAGCAGAATTGTCACAGCATTATCTGCTGATGCAAGTCCCATCTTTGCTTATTTAGTAACCTATTAAAAATACTCTAGTAGTGTTGGTTACACTGCTACTGAAAATAAATAAAACCCAAGCTATTCATCAATTATGATTACAAAAATGGAATCGCTCAGCTATGCATTTTGTACATGAATAAAGCAGCCCATAAAAAATATAGGCAACACAAAATTGAATTCAATGCTAAATTGAATCTTTGTTCAGCTGTTAAGATCAACAGAAACTTAATAATTTTAAACTACAAAATTCTAAAAATCTGGACACATTGCTGGAATGCTAACTGACTCCTGGTGATGTTGATGAATCATAACTCCCAGCCTTACTGAAATTCCATTATGCTAAACAGATAATTTTTCATTATTACAAGCCTTTTGTAAAAGTACTCACAATGCCAGGGCAGTGTTTATGGTGGTATGTTTTCCATTTTGTTTTGATATTTTTCAATTATTCACTAGCAGCTTTTTGAGTTTTGAAGAGCAGATTATGAACTGCTTATAAATGAAACAAGCTAAAAATAATGAGCTAGTTTTCATTGAATGGAGTTTGTTCAAAAAAAAAAAAAAGGTGATAAACTGTTTTTGGCTAAGAGACATGCCGAAACTATTCAAATTGTGCGCAATGCCGGTATAGATAAGCGCTCCATGAAGCCGTTAGGCAGTCGTACAAGAATCTTGCAAAAGGCTCAGGAACTCTTGGCACCCAGTGCATTTTTGCTGATGTAAATTAAGAGGAACTCTTTCTACCTAAATAGGGAGATGGCACTCTATTCTGGAATGAAATTCATTCAAAACAAGGAAAACCAACAGTCCCTAGCACTGTCAATTAAAATCACACAATATCCCGAGTTGGAAGGCACCCACAAGATTTGGGTCCAAATCCTGGCTCCACACAGGACCACCACAAAATCAGACCCTTTGTCTGAGAGTGTTGTCCAAACTCTTCTTGAACTCCAGCAGGCTCAGTGCCATGACCACTGCCTTGGGGAGCCTGTCCCAGTGCCTTGCCACCCTCTGGGTGAAGAACCTTTTCCTAACACCCAGCCTGACCTTCCTCTGTCACAGCTCCATGCTGTTCTCTCAGGTTCTATTTATTTATGTAAATGTTAGTCTATTTCCAATATATAACCTTCACAAAAGAGGCACTGTTTACTTAAGAAATTGTGATGTATTTTTTTTAAATTACCACTACTGCCATAATTTATGATAGCACGATACAGAGGTTAGCTTTTTCAACTAGACATCCAGAAACTCAGATTTTACCTCTAGTTTCATCATATAGCTTTGGCAAGCTCAGTCACCTTTCCATGCATCCATTTTGCCTCACCTATGCTGTCCACTCTGATTACTTAGCATAGGTTAGTATGTTAAGCTTGAGTAGTGGTTACCTTTTTTTAAAATACTGATTTCAAACATCCTAAAATGCACCCATACAACTACTAAAGGCAAGGTCTGATAATCAATCACAAAACACTTCAGCTGTGTGGAGACTTACAATGATTTTTCTGGAAGAGTTCAGGCAAAATTACTCACTCTAATTTTTTAGGATGAAGCTTTAAGTTTTTAAAACTCAAACCCCAGTCCATTAATGCAGTTTTAACTTATATGCACAGATATTGTTCTGATGTACGTTGGTATCAACACTTCATAAATCAATGCTGACTGCTGTTATGCAACTGAGAGTCAGCCTGTACAAGGTCTGCATTAGCATGTGTGTGGATAAATATATTTGCTTTGCATACATGGTCTATTTTAGCAAGAGAGTCTATTTTGATTACTTAGCCTTATACTTGTTTGAAAGCATAAGCTTACACATGTTTGAAAACTAATTAATTTAATGGGGCCCACTGTTAATAGGGCAGAGAGAGGAAAAAGAATGAAAAGGCAGGCCAAGTCTTAGAATGGAAGCGTGTAGATAAAACTGCTATGCAAAGGAAGGAGGCCAAAAAGTTGGAAAGAAAGGTCACAAGCTAGATCAGTATGAAATACCCAAATGCATGAAAGCGTAGGATAAATAAGCTATACAGAAATATAGAGTTTGCTTTAGGAAATGCAGACTCATAAACATTCATAATCAGAAAATCATTCGTAATTTATAAAAAAAAAAACAAAACTGTTTCTAAACAAGCTGAATCTGCAGAAACTTTTAAGAAGGGTTTTGATGTCTAAAACAGGTCTGTTTAAAACCATCCAATTTAATTAGCTACCCCTTCTGCAATAGTTAGAAATGAAAATGGTAAAAACATCAGAATATTACTTAGAATGAATACGACAGGTTTGTTTTTCTTACATACCCGGAACGAGAAGTATCAACTAGTTGTTTGTATTGCAGAAGGTAAATTTGCACAATCTATTTCAGAAATAGTCAATATCACAAAAACAGCCACCTTGCAAATCAGGTGTCATAACATGTAAAGTAGGAGATGACTTTCTATAGTTATGCATTTTCATCATTGTCCAATAACATTACTAATAAAATGCCTAAGGATCACAAAGACTATATTCAGCAAATTCTTCTACCAGCCTACAATTATTATGAGCAGTGTAATATTCTGTTCCTTTCTTCTCGGGCTTTTGAAATTCTGAGTCATTGGTACACGAGTTTCACTTCCAATGGTTTATTTGCGAATAAGTTAATTAAGTGAAGTCTAAAACATGAAGATTTGAAACATATTGTACTGAATGGAAAAAAGCACGTCTCATCAAATCACCTAGCTCCATCAACAGAGAACACAAACCAAAGTTTAAACTTATCCCCTGAATTTGATTTTTTCCAAGGGTGGCACAGTTAGTCAACATGTCTCAGTATTAACGCAGTTCTTCCCAGACAGTTTCGATTAGACTTCACTCAGGCTAGCATAATTGGTGTAAGCCCCGGGTTACCTGCCTCCACCTCTCCACAGCCTATCAAGGCAGTCAGATAGATTTACCAGTATTTTTCTTCTTTCATCATTTCATCCATTTTGCTTATTTTCTACTCCCTACCCACGTTCAAAGGCTTTCTCAAAATTTTTTGTCTGTTGCCACCGTAACTTCATATCAATCCCTTAAAAGTCCTCTTGTCTTAATAAGGATATTGGATATAATACAAGTTACATGAATACAAATATCTTTGGACAGCATTTTTCAATCAACATACAAAATAATAGCAACGCATTTAGAATCTGTCAGTGTAATAACAAAAGCATATGTGATAAGGAAAGCACTGTGCAATGAATTCAGACAAACAATCTTTCTTGATTACATTAAGACTTTGTCTTCTGTTATAAGAGACATAAAAGAAATTCAGATACACTCAGCCACTGCCATTTAGAAACAACAGCTTGAGAATGTTTTTGGCATGCATTTATTTTAGGATCAGTCACATTATTTCTTTGTATTTTTACCTTAGATTGATAATTTGGCTTTATAGACTAGTTTTTAAAAGCAGAAGGAAAAATTTTAAATTTCCCTTACCATTCATGTTATTATCTAGCTGAAGAAGTGAAGTGCATGGTGTGACCAACATTTGAGCCCACTGTATCTTTATTTAGGTAAGTGAAAGTAAGTGGAAATTATACTGATGTAAATAAGAAAATAATTGGCTCCCAAGCCCTTTTCACATTAATCTCTGTCTTCCTAATGTCACCGGTCAGGTCCCAAAGTTACAGCATCAACTAGAGACTAGAGCACATCCTGTACAGGGACAGAAAAGCTGTTACTAATTGCAATTTCTAATGCAACATTTTCTAACTGGTACTTGCTTCAAGATAAAGGTTCAGGAACTCTCGCTGTTCTTTTAAAGTCAATTGAGAGAGGTTCACTGAATTCACTAAGGTCAAGTTCGCTATCATAAGCACAGGAATAAGCAAAGATTATAATAAATATCAATGTTTTGAGTATTTGTATTAGTTAAAATTGATAGGTAACATCACATTTTAATGTGATGGTAATCTGCCAGAGCTTTGTAAAATCCAGGGGAGGATTCCCTAATAAGAAGTTCTGAAAAAAAAAAAAAAAGCCAGCAATTGTTATTTTACACAAAAGAACAGATTATTATTATTTATGTGAGGTAGGAGGATGGTGTCAGTCTTCACTAAGGTGTTGGACATATTGTCATAGATACGATTAATGAAATAGTAAAGTGTAGCTCAACATGTGTCTCATCAAAATGACTATTTCTGCTGTCATTCACTGAAGTTTTGCAGGAAAGATAATTTTCCAGTTAAAGGGTTCAGATGTAGATGAGGTATTTTATCTTTTTTTAACTGCTATCCAACAATCCAACACTCCTTCCAAGAACCAGGATGATTTTAAGAAGACTTTGAGAAAGAAATACAAGAGTGGCCAGCACTAATAACTTTAAAAAGAAACAAGCCAAAAGAGCCTTGTCAAAGTAAGAATGGCATTAGGTTTGATTGGAGTCTTGGTAAAGAAAATTAAGCAGAAAAATTATGATGCACAACAGAAAAAAAGGCAAAGGAATGGGAATTAGGAAGTGCCATTATTGAACAGTAGAAAACATTGTTAATATTACCACTGTACTTAATCCAGGTAACATACACGGCATGGTGGGAAATATAAAACGAAAAGGGATGCATAAACTCGCATGACCCTCTGCAACAACCACAACAAAGGAGTACGAATCATTAGAAAATAGCTGGCTACTACATAGAAACAGTGAAAAAAAGTCATCCCTAGAGCACTCAAAAGACGTGCTGCTCAGGAAATACAGCAAGTGTAAGGTGTTAGTTGTATTATGAACCCGGATCCTAAGAAAGCGTGGGAAAAAAAAATAAGATTCAATATTTAAAATGTTAAGAATAAGTAAAGAACACACAAGGAACGGAGAGAAAGTGCTCCTCCAAGACAAAAATAAAAAGTACAAGCTGCCTAAAGTAAAGCTTAGTTAGACCTCATTGAAAGTTTATTAAAACAACTGTTGAAAGCTTTTCAGTTACATGATTAAGACCAAAAAAAAAAAAAAAAAAAGGAAAGAAAAATGTACTCAAACTGGCATCCATATTACAGGCAACCTAATTAATGGCCCCAAACCAAAATGGTTATGAGGGTATGAATGCAGTTATTAGCAGCATGTGAAGCAAGAGCTCAAGCAGAAGTACACAATATAATCTCTGTCCCAAACTGCTGATGGAACTGGTATATGGACCTGAAGACTTGGTAGCAAATATTTAACAGTGTAGTTATGAATCTAGATATGGTGCCATATGACAGGACAATAGAAAATGTGTCAAGATTTAAAATAGGGTAATAAAAATAATAATCACAGCATCACAGAATAAGTCAACTAACAGCCCAGATACCCAAATGGCTATCCATAATCTGCAAGGTTTTAGGTATAGACTTTAAGGGAGAAGAAGATTAAACAAACATGCACAGAAAAATGGAAAAGATGCTATTTGAATTTACCAACAGAAGATAATGCCAGACCAACTTAAAATTTTGTTGTCATAACGGGCTTTTTAGGCAAAGGAAATGTAACTGACTTTGATTTCTATGGTCTTTGGTAAGCATTTGCTATAGTGCCTCAAAAGACGTTATTAGTGAAGATGGAGGAAGTGAGGAATAATAGCAAAACCACAGAGAGGGCAGGAAACTTGTTCACAAGAACCAGAAAAATACAGCATTAAAGGAAGGACAGTTTCTGAAAGAAAGTTTATTGATGAAGGTTTTTATGGATGAGTTCTAGAAGTGATGTCCAATGTTTTCATCCGTAAACCTACTGATGAAACATCATCGGTATTGGGAATCATCATCAGTACTGGTATTAGGTCACTACACAGAGGGAACTATGTGAACTTCAAGTGGAAACAATACAAATACGATGATATTTAACAGCACAATATGCAGCTGATCATCAGTAACAAAAATAAAATAAAAATCTACCCTAAGCTGTAAAATATAATTTAGAAATTATTAAGATAGACTTGCATATATAAGATGGCTATAAGCCATTAATATACCCATAAAAACACAAGTGAAGTTTTAGTTTTAGAAGAGTTTTTTTCCAGAAGAGTCAGAAAAATGTCAATGCCAGTTTACAATATCACTAGCAAATTTTCAGCTGAGTGTCTTGTAAAGCTCTGGCCAAGAAGGAAACAGGTCCAAAGAAGGATGGATGATCAAGAAGAAGGGAAAGTCTTATGAGAAGAGACCAAAAGATTTTGGCTTATTTTGTTGAGCGAAATGATGGCTCAGCAGGAGCATAATCACAGCATGTAAATGCATCAGGGAGATAAACACCAGATACGGAGAACCTAAATTAGCTAAGGACAAAACTGGCACATGAACAAATGGATATTAACCGTCTGTGAATAAATTTAGGTTAGAAATTAGAAGATTTCTGATCATTAGACCAATCAAGATTTCCAATAGCCTTCCAACTGGAACAGTGGAGAAAAAAAAAAAAAAAAAAAAACACTAATTACTTTAAAGATAAAACAATCAATTTATGAAAGATTTTTTATGACATGCTGCGTATGACAGCAGAAGACAAACTCTATAACCCAACAATACTCTCCTTGTCTTCTGAAATTTCTCCAACTTCAGCAGAAATAGACCTTGACTCATGCTGAGCAAAACCAAAATCTTCAACTACAAGAAGCCAGAAGTCTTCCTGTTGTGGCTGAGGAGGGCTTGATTGTTTTCACTGATCCTGTAACCTCCTACTGACAGAACAACGCAGGAGCTGACAAATTAGTCCCACTTCTCCCATTGCCCTACTCCAAAATGCCACAGACCTGAGCTCTACGCTTGGAATACTCTCTCTCCTAGTTTCCTTACTGAGTCTCCCACTCAGCTGAACTGATAGTTTTGCTGTGTGTAAAATCTTAATAATCAGAGGAAGTGTGTTTCCTTCCCCCGTACAGCTAAACTCAATGGTTCATACTAGAAACACTGAAGCTTTTCCACATTTTATATTCATGTTCCAGCAAGCAGGCACTGAGGGTTTGAAATCACCAGCTGTGTTAACATGGTGTAACAGTAAGTTTAAATCTATTTTAATAACAGCCAAAGTGTGTGTGCATGAGGATATAATCAGAACCCATCAGGATCAGTAGAGGTATTTTCCCTGACCACAGCAGAGCTCAATTTCACAAATACAGCTCAATTTCCCTCCTACCACCAGCTTCCTTTTCTTTCCTGAGCTCCAAAACCAAATGTGATGGTCATTATTTAAAGCATAACGCTCTTAAAGAAGAGAACAGAGTACTTGGCTTTGCAGTCCTTCTCAGGAAAATCTACTGAGCTCACTTTGGGCTGTTCTCTTTGAACTGATCATAAAACCGTGTTTTAAAGTCAGTTCTATGTCCCTTCTGATAGATTGAGTAAAAAATGATTTCTAGGTTAATTCAGATTCATAAAATTACTGCAGGATCTAATTGCGGGCATTCTTGTCCCCCTTTAGATCATGGTGGCTGTGATTTGCATCCCAACGTCTATCTGGCAGATGGATGTCCATGAACACTCTCCATCACAACTTAGGAACAGCCTTGAAGCCTTGCAGCTCTTGGTTGCTAGCAGTTGCTGTGCTGCAGCTTACTGAGCATCACTCTGCTTCTTACATTTCAGAATTTCAGGAGTCATGCCAGCAAAAAGTTTCCAAATATGTGAGATCACTGGATAATGGCTAGATATGCAATAGATATGCAAAAGCATATTGCTAAATTTACTTAGCAAAGAAATAGGATGGTTATTTAATGAGTTAACTACTTTTTCCTGCCAGTGCACATAAAATGAACACCTATTTCCAAATTATATTTAGTAACATTTGTTATAACATTGGACCAGGTGTTGATAAACTAGATACGTAAACCTCGTATGCATTGGTGGAAAAACAATTTTATAGTTGTCAAACAGTAACAAAATTTCACTGCCCTTTTTGTCAGATAGTCACAGATAAATATCAGAAATAAAGTTTCAGATAAAATTTCCAAGCTATTGACTCAGCCTCATTAATCACCACAGAAACAACTGTACATGCTGATTGCTGCATGTATATTTTGTGTATTTGTTAAGCTACAAACATACTAACTTTATGTGACGGTACGAAAGAAACTACTTACTATTCCTCCTTGCACACAAACTTGCTCAAGTCCTGTCCCATGTAAGCATCATTCACAGAATTAAGGAACAGAAGTATGGCTACTGAAGTGGCCAACCAGACACAGACCAGAAAGACTAACTACACAAAGTTTACCAAATGGCTAAAATGCATGCACATGGTGTGCCCAGTGGACAATTACCATTAGCTGAAAATTGGTAAATATGGGAATAGTCAGTTTTTCTACTGACTTTTGCAAAGCTGTTCAGAAGGAAATGTGGCTTACACTAATGCATGTCTAAACAATAAATTGTTTTTCAACTAGCCATCTCATCTGAGTTAAATGCCTTTTGATATATCGCTGCCAACAGGTGTTCTCTAATGTCCAGCCTTTCTTGCAAGATCATCAGTTCTAAAAATTAAAATCCTAGTTAGGATTTCAGCAGAGAGGAAAGCATTGCTTTACCTGCATAATCTTTTGGACAGTGGTCATCAGGGAGTGCAAAAGAAACACATGTACACTCAGCTACAGGTGAATAATTAGCACGGCTGCTTTTTTGCTGTGATATATCAGACAGTTTTATTTTGAAACCAGTGAGATGATGGCTGGACCGTTCTCACTTCAACCAAGAATTACAGATGTACCTATCAAAGACCTGCTAATATCTTGCAGAATACTCTGATAAGTTTGCTATTCAGAGACAGTTATGCTTCTATATTTTTTCATGCTCTTTTTTGTTTCTTATATATAGCACTTCTTGACAGGCAGTAGGATCACTCCTTAAGAGTTCATCTGCACTTGTCATTTGTTTCTCCTCAAATAATAAAATCCGTTCCATAAAAGACAAAATAAATATATTATAGGCATACACAGAATAAAATTTGCTTATGCTTACAGGTTCCCACTAAATAATAGGAGAAATAGTCATTTAAGATATCTGGTTACTACTTGTTTCACTCCAGTTTCAGTTTGGGACAGCCCATTAGAATTTGTGTTTATGGGCAGTAAAATTTCTGAAATTTCTGAAATATGAGAAGCATAATTTCAAACCAGGAAATTTGTCACAGAGTTCTGTCTTCCGTCACTTTCTTATTACTGGTACAAGATCATGGCACCATGCACTAACGCTACCAGATTTCTTTAAAAAGATGCTACTCTGTGTTCATCTCTGCCCTGTCCACTGAAATCCTGGTTCCAGTAAGATCAATGAAAACAATACCATTAAATTCAGTGCAATCAGGATTTTATTTAGAACCTTTCACAGTAGGAAACACTGTTTTGTCTGAAAGTAGTTTTAAAAAGGATATCTTCATTTTGTGAATGCTGAGAAATAACATACCTAAGTAGGCTAAATTCCACTTTGGGGATTTATACTTGTTTACACTCCATCGGTAAGTGGTACATTATGTACTTTCTGCATAAATAGATGACGGATTAAAATACCTGTTTTAAAATCTGAAGGGTTTTAAATATGATCTACTCTATGAAAGAGGCAGGTTCCATTACTTTTAGGTCATTTTCCCCCAATAGATTACATGAGAAAAGCACTCCACCTCTGTTAAGCAGTCTTTTGTGAAACTGTCATTTACTGATTGGATTTTAAAAAGGCAACCCTTGACTCTGATTTGGGGAAAAAACAGAGAAGTTTCAAGACCTCGCGTAATCATTTGGGTGTGGGAACAACACACAGGGCCTGCCCTGCCTGACAGATCAGTCTGGGGGAAAGGCACCAGGTAGGACCCTTAGAGCAGCAGCTCAAGTTGGATTTCCCAGCAAAGCTGAAATTCTCCTAAGTCTGCATGTGCCAGGTCTTAAGTCCTTCACTGGAGCTGCTTTGGATCTCATTGGTTACAAACCATTAACATTGGGACCAATTCCAAATGCACTGTGTTTTGTTTTGGTTTTAATTTTAATGCAAGTTCTGTCCAGTAACTTTCTGGATCCATGGGCATAAAGAAGTAACCTCCCGTGCTTATGGCAGTGCTACAGAGGGACTGGGGGTTAAGTTCCTGCTTTGCCATTGCCACAGATTTTCTTTATGAACTTGGATGAGGCACTTGCTGTCTTTGTGCCTCTGTTCTCCATCAGTAAGACAGGAATAAAAGCACTTCCATCCTCTAGATGTATTAAAAGATATAGAAGCACACGTCCATGTAGTTATGGAAACTTATGTTGATTTTTTATTCCGATAAAAATGAAAAAACATCTTAAAAATAACCTTTAGATTTGAGTCCAAGCTTTTTTCCAAATTGCACACAAATGAGTGTAACAGCACTCACGGGCTGGTTGGCTCCAACCCCACAGGGAGGAAGAGGAGCCTCATTCTGCACCAGGCATGAGGGGCACAGTACCAGAACAGGGGGACAGAATTTAGGAGCAAAGTTTGAACATGGGGTTCAGTGGATCAGGAGCCCCTGGTGGTACTAGAACAATCTCGTTTGCACCACTGTGTCCTGGTGTAATCCCATCTGTGTCTGACTAATCAATTGTAATGCAGCCCACCTGATGCATTACTTCATAGCTGCTGTATACTCTGTAATAAAAGGTAATAAAATAATTCCTATAAGCAGGATAACACCACGAGCCCAGCCTTGATTTGCACTAATCAGTTTGCTGCACAGGGGCACACTAGCAGCTGATTCAGTCTTCTGGAGTAAGTCAACAGTGCTTATAAACTATTCTCAGTTTTGAACATGCTTCTTCTTATTTAAACTGTGTGAGATGTAGGCTCCTGCTTGTCGAATCCCTGGCCAACTCTCAAGGGAAGGTCATCAACCTCTCAAAGAAAGTGGATAAGGAAAGCTAGTTGGATCTCAGTTCCCTTGCTTAGGATTCTTGTTTAGGAGGAGGAGGGAGAGTCCGATTCCCCCCATACAGCACGCTGCTTTTTGAGCTATTACCTTAACAATCATGCTAAAATTGTCTGCAGTGAATCTTAGAAATGAAAAACAGAATTAAATCAGATAAAGATCTTAAGATGAATGGAACGGATCAGTGCCAGTTGCTGAGCTATACTCCCTCAGACATCTGCAGAGACCCTTTTAGTTCAAGGGATGGCAGATGTAATTAGAAGAGAACCTGATGCAAGGTATTAGAAATAGCAGCTAAACAGCATATACCATGGATCGATATTGAGAAGCTATTTAGCAATAAAAGAAAAATTTCATTTTCACCAAATGCTGAAATACAAAACATGCTGAAAACATCCAGAAACCATTAAACCAAATCATTTTAAGAGAAAGCTGCATAGTTGGGTTTTTTTTAGGAAGAAAGAAAGAACAGAGGGCACGGCTGCTGGCTAGGTATTTGTTAATTTTTCATGTGAATTTATTGCATATGTAAGTGATTGAATTAGTAGCACTGACAGGAACCCAGGCACAGTAAAAGCTTCCTGATACTGACACAGCACTGCTCAAGCCGTACAGTCCTGACCATTAGCAATACCGCTGTCGAAGCCCTGAGCCTTTCTCTTGAGCAGAGGCTGCAGAGCACGCTGGACTGGACTGAGCAAGGTATTGTTTCTGCGATGTGAATTTGCAGACGTCCATAACAGAGGCTAGGATGAGACCACTACACTTTTTTAGATCAATGACCTCATTTGGACTCTGATGCCAGGCTCCAGGGAAGAAAGGCCAGTGCAAGCTAATAACATGCTACCAAAATATTGCAAGGTAAGTTTGGGGGGGTAATGCTAAAATGGTTTTGTATTTTGTGATAAAGAAACTAAATGCAAACAGTCAGCTGCATAAAAGATACAAGGGAGAGAAATTGGACTGATTTCCCACATTTAAGAAAAGCAGGGCATTTCCAGACACTCAGAGGCTGGAAATCCTGGAGCGAAATCCTGATCTTCCAGTACATCACTGAGAGATAGATTGCTTCAGAACGGTGTGGCTTTGAGAGCAAACTAGGGAGATGTAAATTGCATGTCTGCTAATTTAAGCATGCAAGTCTACTGCCAAATATTACCATCTAAAAGGAATATAGGTATCATGGCTGCTATGAAGCCCCTGGGGAGGCTCGTAACCTTTGGGAGCCCTTCCCTCCCTCCCTGCAATGTATTAACCTTTTGACCACGTCACCATGTGGATCTACATAAAGAAATCGTACACACAGACACTCATAGCCGGGGAGCGGTAGAAACAAAACCGTGCAAAACACAGGATGCAGGATGTTGTGTGGATTCAGTATGAAAATCTTATATCGAGGAATAGACACAAATATTTTAAAAATAAATTTCAGATATATTATGAATGTGTGGAGGGGCAGCCACAGCGAAACATTTAACTGCTGTCTTATAAACTTTATTCCTGTAGGGTCAGATTGTGACAACTAATAAGAATGAAATATGACGTTTTTCTAAGAGTAATACTGCTGGATTTAATGGTGCTACTAATGGAGTAAGATTTTCCTTGGAGTAAGGGTGCCATAAAGTAGCCCTCAGCCACCACTTCCTGTTTACTTCTTGTGGTTTATTCTCTAGAGGAAATGTATTTCTTTTACTTGAAACTTCTGCTTGTTACCCAAAAAAACATTGCTTATTATTTTCCTTTTCACACCATTCATCCACATGGAAAGCATTTCTTTCTAAGTTAATCGTTTCACATGTAGAGGAGCAAAAGAACTATTGCTTTCTGATTAACAGAGGGGTAGAGCTTCTCTTAACATGTTCTTTTTCAGTAGGTCCAGACGGTCTCTTCTTAGATTTAATTTAGATGTCATTTATAATTCATTTGAACAATTCTAGTCACTTAGTAAAGTTACTTCAATATTTTCCTTTTTATTGAAAGTTATTGCACTGCTGCAAGCAAGGAATTTGGTCTGATGAATTTCTACATGGTCCATCCCAAAGGAGAGACTACAAAACACAAAAGACCCCCAGATTAAATTCCGATCCAATTTAACAACAGCTGCAAGGGAAATCAGGAATAGTTACTCTAGAAACTCAGTGTCATAGTAACATGAAAAATGAAGTTGATCATCCAGAAATTTTAACTAGTTTAAGCTTTCTCCAAAAGACAAGTATTACTGGAGCAACTACGGACAAAAGTAGGCAGAAGCTCCCGTTAAATGGCAAGATTGAACCAATGACAAGATTCATGAGCTGGAAGTAAGATATAAATTATATATAGAAATACACCAAGGTGCACAATTAGAGGTAAAACTAACAAATGTTTTTGACATTTAGACCACGCTTGAAATTATAAAATAATAATAAAAAAAAAAAAGGTTCCAATACAGGCTGATGAACTTCACCCACTTACTCAATTGGAAAGATCATAGTTTGAATTGAGAACATATATTCTGGAAAAGCATCTAGTTTAACATTGAAGACTAAAGTGACGGGAAATTGCTCAAGTTATTCCATTACTAATTCTTCAAAGTACTCCTAGGGAGTATTAGCAACATGTTAGAACAGTTCTTTCATACACTTACAGAATACATTAGAACTTATTTTACAAGAATAAAGAAGGTTTTTGTTTTTCTTTTTTAGAATTCTCAGGTAAGCTGAATTATAATGAAAATGTTTTTAATTGTATTTATAGGCATGGATAGCACACCTAACTCAGGCAGGAGCAGCGTAAATATGGACATGAAAGAATGAGTTAAAAGTCTCTATCTTCTCGTTGCCAAAACAGCATTTCAGTTCACTTACAGTGGACAAAAGTGGCAGTTGGAGGAGCTGGAGAAAGAACCCTCCAGGCAGCAGCACACTCTTGCTATATATGGCACAAAATCATCTTACAGTGTAAAGGTTTCCATTGTCTTTGGAGGGACCAGGATTTCACCTCTAGTCTTGTGGAAGGAAATTATGACAAACTTTCAGAAAAAGGCTGGGTCAAGCAAAAGGAAGGCTGCTTTGTAGAGCGAACTTAAAATTTGTGTATATATGTCAGGAGTGTGTATTCCTGTATATTATTGTAAGCAAATAGTGTACCTACTCTTTGGCAGTTTAATCATACATCTATTTTAGAATTTTCTTGGAAGTTCCCTGCAAACAAGAGAACTTTTTACAGTCCAATTAACAAAATAGGGAATGACAGTCTCTAAACCTGAAATCATTTCTCACTAAAAATAATGTAGACAAGACCACAGATAAAGAACTCCTCTTTTCCTTATACATGGAAAGGAAACAAAGTTATTCACCAGTTAGGAGAAAAAAAAAAAAAAAAAGAAAAAAGCGTTTGTATTCACACACAGAATGATTAAAGAAGAAAAGAAAAAAGAAAAAGGTGTCTGAACTTGTCAGTAAAAGAAATAGGTTAGTGTATGTCCTGATTTTGATAAGAATGATCAATATTTAAAGACATTAAACAGACTACAGTTGGAGACAATCCTCTCATGGAGAGGATGCGAGAAGTCAAGACCAGAGTAAAGCTGAAAGTAGGAATTGCATTGATTTAGGTAAATCAATATTACAAAAAGCACAAGTTAGAAGAGCAACTGCGTTGATTCGACTAACAATCTCTTATTTCCTTGTTTAGTAGAAAGGATAAATACTACATGCAATGCCACCACCCCAAACTGCTTATCGTTTCTGATAACCAAGGCAATACTGCCAGCAGTTACAACACTAAGTCTATTCCACGCTTTCCAATTATTTTCACTGGATGCATTTCTGTCCTGTTCATTCCATGAAGGTATTAATTATATTAATTCCCTTCTCCCAATCTTTTTAGGTGTATGGTAGTAATTTCTGTGTAACTGATACCAAAATAGAGTGCACTGATTTAGAAACGTATTGTGCACAAGGGGGTCAGAAATGCAGTGACCTTATCTGCAAAATACTTTACTAAGTGTTTGAACATTTACCTGAACTAGTCAGTCAGGAGACACTAAATTACAGAAGCTTATATATTTTGGAATTGATGACATCTTACTTTTTTTTTTTTTTATTACAGAAACTATTCATTATTAATTCAAACCACAATACATCTACCATATATATATATATATTTACTGCTGGATTAAGATTGAAGGGATGTTGTTGCTATTTCCTCATGACATGTAGAAGGCAACAAACCCCTCTATAGGGACTAAGTAGCTGAATCAACTTGTTTACAAAGCAAAGCCTACTTAGTTTATTTAGAACAGTCTCAGCAGACCTAAGGTAGTGCAATGAATCTCTACCTGGATCCTGGATGCTGGCAGATTTACTTCGCTAAAACAGCTCCTTACCTTGAATTCCTAATGTTTTGACCAATTATTTTTTCTCTTCTAAGTATTTAATTTATCCAGCAGCAAAAAGTTGATACTTAATAATTCACCGACAATATTATGTACCTGTACCTTTCCCTTGCAGCTGTATTTACTCAAAACAAAGCTATTCAAATAAGCCTTAATCAAGACATATGCTACCACGCTGCGTTTGTAGAAATCCACTTACTCCTCTTCAGCTGGGAGCATTGGTAGTGAAGCGCCAGACCAACAAGCAGCAGGGCAAAGTGGCACGTGGCAGCCCTGGCCTCCTCCCACAGCAGCCGCCCCTGTGCTACCAAAGTGTGGCCAGTGATACGCAGTGCTCGCAGCTGGATCCACGCTAGAGTCTTTGTCCTGCACTGCAGTCACTGAGAGCTGGTGACTCTGGTCATGGCCAGCTGTTAGCTGGGAATTCATGGGGAAAGACATCTCTTTTCTTAAGCTTACTTTATTATAACTAGGGGTTAAATTATATTTGAAACTATCAGAAATAGTTACTGAAAGATAGACTCATGTAAAGCTTTATTAATACCTATGGAGTGCTAAGACTCTTGCTTAACTGAGGCCCATCTCCTGAATACCATACATCAGTATTATTTAAATAACATTTTGACAATCCAACAGATCAAGTTATATTGAAGAGTTCTCACAGTAACTAAATGCGGTACATTAATAGCACAGATAGCATCTGAGGTACTTGCGATTCCCCCGTATGTCAGACTTGCTGGATTCTGCCACGCTACCCAATATAACTCAATTAACGCTGACTTCATATGCGTGCGCACCAGTTAACAAGCTGCAGTCATATTTCGGAAAAAGATCATTTTAGTGAGCAATGGCACACACACTTTAAATCGCATTGAATCCCCCCCTCAGTCCCTCACCTCCCACAAAAAGTAGAATTTAAAGCACTTTGTGCATGAGGAGTGACTGAGAGCTGAGGTTAATTCAGTGCCTAAGACTTGCCAATAGACTGAGCAATGACCATGCAGCAAACCAACAGACTTCTGATGGCCCCAGGGAAATGGCTTGAACATCCAACCATGAGACAGAATCTATTACCTCCTGGCTTGAAATTGTGGAGTCTTTATATTTTATGCCCTAAACACTAAAAAAAATACCATGGGCAGATGCCAAAAGAAAGACAACTATTTTCAAAAACATTTCACAGTAAGCTGTGCCAGTACTTGTGGGAACTTTCTGGTGGTCAGCATCGATCTGACATCGGAGCCCGTGACGAGTGGGCAAGGCCACGACTGCTGCAGCTTGTGCTGCAGAGGCTGTGCTGTTCTGTAACTTCTTTAAACAAAGCTTTATGTGTTTTATCATTACAGCAGTCTGAACTTCGAGCCTCCTGAACAATTTCTCGCTTTATCTAAAATGTGAAATGTATTTTAAAATATTTTTTTTCCTGTAAAATTAGCATTTATGGCCCAATTACTACAGAGGACAATGGGAGCCTTGTGGGAAATAAAGCTATTGTGGGAAATAAAGCTATTTGTATAAGATTATGAGGGACCTTTTCCAAACAGCATACTTTGTACACATTCAGCTCTATAGCTATATTTACTTGAAAAAAAAATGGTTATTAACCTATGTAACTACCACTCTGAAAAGGTAGATTTGAGAATAAACCATAAAAATCAACCACAATCAGATTTCACATGAATTATCAATCATTTTTGTATACAAGAAATAAAAACTTGGACTTTTCTGTGTAGAAAATTTGTATAGCTGTTTCCTCAGGCAAAGAAATGCAGGGTTAGACAGAATCGTTGCGTTGAAAGGTCACAGAAAGAGAATGCAAAACCATTTCCACTCTGACTTCCTACCAGACTTATAACGAGAAAATATTTAGTGATATTCTAAAAATTGGTAGAACTGTAACTTCTACGTAATAAGAGCACTCTTGTCCCCAGAAAACCAATAGCTGCATCTTCATTAGAGCTAATCACTAAGGCTAAAATTCTAAGTGCATTTTGGCAAAGCAAAGTTTTATTTTTTATATATATATTTTTATATATATACATAGCCATAAAAATAAAATTAAACAAGACATTAATGCAAAGTTAACAGTAAACACCAGAACACCATCTCCAAATGAATTCTAAAAATTCTTGCTCTGTTTGTATGGACTTCAATATTTTCTTAGTAACCCTTCAACCTTGAATATGAATCAAATCTAACCCTTCAACCTTGAATATGAATCAAAGTGCCATGCTAGAAATCATCCCATTTGCACCACAAAGTTATCAAATCAGCAATAAACATTTTACACTTTTATTGGTACATTGTCAGCCCCGCACATACCAAAGATCTTTTATGGGGATTCCAAGACACTCGAAAAGCACCAGCACTCCGGAGGCCATTACTGCTCACATAGTTCTCCATACCTATGGACACAGTCCTGTTTTCTGAGGTTCTCCATGACTTGGTTTCTCTCCTTATAAAAATAGTTTATAGGGACAGTACCCAGTCTACCTTACAGAGATCTATCACATGGCTAAGTTTACTGACACCTATAAAGCGCTTCTAGATATTTGGATTAAAACAAACAAACAAACAGAAAACTGAAACAGAGATATGTACTGGAATAAATACTGCCTTAGTTTAGCTCACCCTAATTGCCAGAAAAGATTCTATCTTTCCCAAAATATATGCGGGGGAAGAAAGTGGCTACCCCCTTCTCATATACAAAGCACAGATATTTTTTTCACATGTTAGTAATGAAAGTTAAAATGTTAAAATGAGATTCCACACGGCTGCAAATGAAATTTGTCACCTTTTCTCCTCTTCCTTTTTATGCCATCATACACAATGCTTTTCTGACCGGTCCTGAAGCCTTTTGTGCAAGAATTAACTTCTCAGCTCCACTCCCTGCCTTCCAAACCTACACAAAAAGAAGAAATTACCTGCCTCAATCACTCTTCTATCTTCACTATTTCTTTTTAGGAGTCTTTCAATAGCAACACCTTTAACCACTTCACTTACTGCACACATATGAAAATGGGATCAATACGAAGCCATAAATGACCTGGATGGTGTGGGACCATGCTACCTAGCATGACGTATTTCATCCATCACCGTCCTATTGCAGTTGTATTATGCTTTTAGTATTGCATTTTAAGAAAATGGCATTTTAACGTACAGCGAAGTTTCAGACTGCTTCATTCAAGATTTTTCTTAGATACTGTCTGCGTCTTGAAATAGTAGAGATGGTTAACTATTATATAATAGCAAGATAGTATTTTTAAGGCATAGGACAAGAAATACAAGAATACAAGAAGAACATGTATGTGTATACTAAGAAAAAAAGTCTATTGTTTCAGCATATCCACCACAGGGATGTGTGGGAAAACAGCTCAAACTGGTAAGAAACAGCTCACATCAGCACTTTCTACAGTGTGACCTAGCTACTTCATCTTATTGAGCTTCAGCATGTTTTGCTGGCTGGCAGTAGTGAGCAAAGAGAGAGAAAAACAAAATGAAAGTTGGGACGAGACATTAGCTTGAGAAAGCTTTAAAGGGAACCTCTAACTTTGTTTCTCCCAGACTTGCACGTACCTACCAGTGAAGTGCAAAAGCCTTCTCATTTTCCACATATCCATGCAAGAAAAATTAAGTTGCATAAAATTGTGTCTTTAAGAAAAACACATGGGGAGTCTCAATCTAGATTCTAACTGATAACTCAGATACACAGATGTGTGGTTTCTCCCAGGTTTTCTGGGGGATTCAGGTCCCTGGATAATGATGAGAAAGACCCCACTGCTTCTGTTGTCCTCTGGATACGTTAGAAATATGAGTTTTGAGTGTCTTTAACTTTTCCATTCTTACACTATCCCCACAATGACTTAGAAAAAAAAAAAAAAACAGTGACAAACCCAAGCACTAAGTACACACACCATCTCATTCATATGCAGGCAAGGAAGTGAGAGCCCAGTGGCAGGCAAAGAGCTGTGCCCTAAAACACACACTGGAGTAAGGGATGGGTGGCAGCAGCGAAGGGCTGGCTCCAGTCAGAGGCTGGGATGCAATCACCCAACCACGCTTGGGCTGCAGCAGAGAGAAGTGTTGTGCTACTGTCTTACATACGTAGTGGCTCAGTCAGTATGGTATCTAAATTATTCTTCCTTATTTCCAGAATGTCACTGGAAATTGAGGCAGTTGTATTATCTCCATGTTGTAAGCAGTAAAATGTAGAGAAAAGAGTCGCTTTTCAGTTGTCTGTGGGAAGTCTATAGCAGATTGCAAGTTAAAGCAGAATTTGCATTCCTAAATTTTAGTACCTAAACTACTTCCCTAGGTGCCTTTGAAATCAGCAGGCTCCCTCTGAGAGCAGTGCAGGCTGTCCCTCTTTCTTACGCAGTTAAGATAAGTGCCTGATGTAGGTTTATAGGAAGAGCCGTCCGCTGATTTCATAACCCCACTCATTAAAGACACCTTTTTTCTGCACTCGGTTCCCTCGCTCTTTCAAGAGCTGGTGCCTGAAGGAAACATGGTATTTGCAATTCCACTAAGCCCACACCGTGTGTGCGTGAAGCTGGTCTACAGGAAAAACTCCTCCTTCTGCAATGCCCCACGAAGCAACAACAATTTGACAAATTCGTGCTTTTACAGCACAACTGGATCACAAACCAATTTGCAGTCAGCAATTTTAACCAAATGAACAAGTTACATTTCCCATTGCAAATCTTAGCATTGACACCTCCTCATTGTGATGCTGCAGTATAAGGTAATTGTACCAGAAATCTTGATGAAACACATTGTCTACCTGCTTTAAAATTGGTTCACACAATAAGAAAAAGACATTGAGGATAATCCTGAGCTACGGTCAGACAAACTGCAGCTTTTTTCCACCCCTCGCATCTAGGAAGCAGTAATATTATTGTAGCCTCAAGAGCTTTCAAGTTTCATTTTACAAAATTTGGCTTATTTTTAAAATAACAGCTCATACATTGTTAACAACCTAAAGCCAGCTCTCTGAGCACGCAGCCTGAGAAAGTAAGCCGAAGTCTGTTACCCCACAGGCTCTGTTTCTACCAGTGCGCTAGAGAAGGTCAGGGAAAGTTCCTGGGCACGGGGATGTGATCACCTGCACTGCCAGGCTGCCACAACCATCCCTGCGTGCCTCTGCCCATTCCCATGGCATCGTGCAGACGGTTCCAGGCAGGACTCAGGAGGGGTCAGAGGACACTGACCATTTCCAGTGGTTGTCCAGCTGCAGGCTACCTCCATGGGAGGGTCAGTTTGACCGCATGGATGTTGGTTAGCTCCCACGCAAGGAACGGGTCCTGTGGGCAGCCAGGAGGTGGACTCGATGATCCTTGTGGGTCCCTTCCAGTCCAGGACGATCTGTGGCTCTGTGACCTAGGCAGATTTAACTTAGTACAGACGTAACCGCAGGCACTAAAGAACCCTCGATTCCACACAGCAGACAAAGTCCAAGCAACACGTACTTGAGAGGAATGACCTGGCTCCAAATACCCACAGCTCCCTCGTCCTGCCTCAAACCATTCTAATCTCAGCAGAAACACAGGCTGCACATCCTGGTTTCATAAGCCCTGGTTCCAGCTGCGTGGCACACAAAGCTTTGCACTGCGAGTGAGAGCACTACGACCACCCAGTCGGGTCTCCAGGTAATATAAAGCAAGGAATTTGACACTGATTCCCCAGTCAAGTCCAAGAGCGTGTGTTCAGAATACATCTTCTAGGAGCCAAGAAACATTAAAGACAGCAAGAGACAGACAAAGCTGCTGCACTCAGTGCACTCACAGTTAAACAGTATGCAGCACTTCACCTCAAATGTACACAGTGTATTTTCAGCACTGTTACCTGCTTTGTCTAATTACTGTTTTTCCTAATTGTATAACCCAGCACTAACCGCACAGTAATAATTACTTAGGAAGAAGCTTGTCATAGGCAGGAGAGAGAGAAGGTACTTTGCTTTAACATCTCCAAGTGTGAAGATGCATTTATAGAAATTATGGCATGCACACTATGCAAAAATATCCAGAATTATCTGAAAATGAGTAGTCAGCAAAGGGCAGGTAGACTATGCTGATGTCTCTGGGTGATGCGTGTTTTTCTGTCAGCCATTCTCAGCACTTCTTTTTGCCAAATAATAATAATAATGATGCTTTCTGAAAAAAATTGCTAGGAAATTTAATAATTGTTGCAGATTTGCACTAAGAATTTGTTCCAGGTACTTTTCTTCAGACCGGAATACAGGGAAGGTTTAATCCTCACACGTTCCTTTACCTGGAAAGCACTGGCATGATGTAAACATTTGAGATTTAGGACAATGTCTTTTTACAAAAAAATATCTGTAATAGACTATATTTATAAAAATTAATTATATTTCTCTCTAAATACCTGCATAAATTCTAAAAGTAAACTAAGGACATCTGGTATTCTTACCAGTTATCATTAGATCATCCTTTCTGTGCCCTCCTGAAGTTTTGTAAGGACAATCATTTTGGGGTGACTTCCAGGCAAGACTGAACTTCACTCTCAGTGAATTGATAATCCTAACACCAACCCAGCCTTCTTCTAAAAACAAACAAACAACAGAACAAACGAGCAACTGGCTGTCCAAGGGGGGCAATCTAATTTAACATTGTTGGGAACATCCCTGCTCTCAGAGCTGCTCCTGCCAAACTCTCTTCCCTGCTGATGGAAGTAGCTGGGTTCTTTAAGTGCCAGCAGCATGAAATAACTACTGAACTACTCTAGCGTGGAGCATGACATCAGATCTGTCATTGCAAGCCAGAAAATCCATCAAATTGAGACTTTGTTCCCTCAAACAGTCATTTACTACAGATCATTGAGCTGCTTATTTAATATTTATGCAAACTCATCATGATGTTGTGCTGGACCATGTTTAAGAGGCAATTTGGGCAAAGAGGACTGAGATCCTAAGAGGCTAAGAAGAATCCTAAATACACAAAGAAACATTTCTTTCTACTTTGGTTTTACAACCAACCTCATTATACAGCTGCTTTTGAGAGCTCCCACAAATGTGTGGTTTTTTGTTTTTTTTTTGAAAGCCTGCGTGAACCCGAGGGGCTGCCACTCCTGTTAATGTCCATACTGACACAGAGGGCTTCTAGAACTAGAGCAACCTTGGCACACCAAAAAACAATTTGCATGGTATTACAGGAGCACTGCTGGCGTTACAGGAGCGCTGCAGTGCCGCAGCTCAGCACGAGCACAAGTGGCTGGATGCAGAGTTTGGAACAGGTGGGTGCTACTAGCTCAGCTCAGAAATTATCAACGGCATGCAGAGCAGTTCAAATGAACTTGGACTGTTTTACAGAGGACAAGAGAAAACAAAAGGAATCCCTTTTCCTTCATTTTCAGCCCAGTCCCCTTAAGGAAATTTGTCTAGATAGATCCAAAATCTATCACCTAACTGCAGTTTCTCAGTTTCCACTCCAGCACAGTTCACTGGCAGATTTCCAAGCTGGAAGCCCAGTACAAATCCAATTGCCTTCCAAATTGGTCTGCTTGGCACAGCAATCAAAATTGTCAGATGCCACACCACATTGCTAACCCGCCTAGGCCTTACAGAACAAATGCCACTGTGGGCTCCACACTTTTATAAAAGTTACAAATGCCATAATTAGTATCAGCTCAAACTATTTATGATGCCTTAGGATTGGATCGGAATCTGTCATTTGATCATTTGGTTTTGATCAGAACTCACTTTCAGGAAGGCAAGGACGAAAGATAAAAGAAAAGAAATTCACTTTGATCAGGAGTTGCTTTGCATAATCTCGATTACAGGACTTCATCACTATTTGCAAACTGTAGCAGTGGTATCTGGCTTACACCATCCTAAGTAATTTATAAATAAGCTAGGCATAAAAATAAAATCCCTTTGACTCTTGAAATTTTAGGAGTATTTGAGATATAGATAACGTTGCACTAACACTTTCTCCCTTGGAGTTATTACATTGATTTTATTATTCCTGTCGTGTTCTGTTTAATTGGATAATAACTGCAGTCACATTATTGCCTTGTAAGTACGTACAAGTACCTAACAGTGTTTACCAAAGAACTCCATATGCCTTCCTGCTTAAATGGGAATATTATATTGTGAACGTGCAGCAAAGGGTGACAAGTAGCTCCACGAGTGCTAATCACAGAGGAATGACCAGAACACAAAGGCTAATTAATGAGAACCCTGATATCTGACCATTGCATTGGAAACATCATGGCTACTAACATGAGTGAGGACTGAAAGGGGACTGCAAAATAGTATAATGCTTGCTTTAATGGCACAAGGCCTCCTCCTGACTTCCCCTAGAGTTGCTAGCCATGCTCCATCTTTTTCTTTATGCTCATTGGATTAAAATAATAGGGAACAGAGAGGAATGAGTTATCTGAGTACAGGCATCAACAGTTCCAGTTTCCCCTACTCACAGTGCCTGTGTTTATGCCACAACACATCAGGCTTCCAGGTCATGTGCCAGGCAAGCACAGCGTTTTGCTTCCTGACCTGGCAGAATTCACGCAGAACGGGGAGGTAAAGTACAGTGACCATGGACTCAACTCCATCTGCTTACTCTAGGTCAGGTTGCAATTCGAAGTCAGTCAAATCTCTCTGCAACTCCACTGATTTCTGGAACTTGTCATTAATATCAGGAATAGATTATAAACGTTTCTTTTATTAACATGTCCTAGTGGGGGACCTGTAAAATGTCAGCATTGTTAATCTGATCTGGGTGAGGTGGTGTCAGCACTTGCAAGGACAGCACTTTATTCGCCATCGTTTATAATAAAGTTAAGATTTTATTATAAAATCTGAGACAAATGTCACTCAAATCTCTCGCAGAGGAGCTATCAGATGCTCGCATTGCATAACTCAGTATAAGCTTGATTTTCTTCAACTGAGTATTTGATAAGTAGGGGAACCCTTCCGACAGGGCTGACAATCGTCTCTCCCAGAAAAACTGGGAGAGGAGAGAAGGGCTGCATAAATATGATTTTTTTCATTACATTTTATTAACAAATCCAAAGGAATGATGCCTTTTAACTGCAGGAATACGAGGTAGACAACACATCAATAAGAGGTATTTGCTTGAAACCCTCCAGCATACAATAAACATGCTTCTAATCTCTTTACCTGCCAGGGATTTCTTTTTTTCCTTTTTTCCATTTTTTTTTCTTTTAATAAGCAATACCAAAGAGTCTAGTTCAACTCAAACCTATAAGAAGGAAACATATCAGCGTTACCAGGCGGTGTATGAAATTAGGCTTTTCTAAGCAGTTATGCTCTTAGGAAAGGAACCTACAAGTAAACAATTCACTATACCACTTTGCATGGCTCTAGGGTTCTCCATTCAATATCTATGCATTTACCCATTTTGCAGAAAAGACACATACATTTCCCAAAAAATTTCAGCTGCTCATCTCTCAGTTTTCTTTCCCAGTGACATTCATTGCAGTTGTCTTCCAGAAATCCTGCTGTGCAGACATGTAGTCCGATTCTTAAGGTGTTTTGCATGCTGGCGAACCTTCCACAAAAACAGGCCAGTTTATTTTTAGATTCCCTTAACTTTATTTATTGATTTAGGAGGATATGAGGAATGGGCGTAAGCAAAGAGAGTTTTGTAGAAATGGTATCTTTTATTAGATTAGCTGATACAGCTTGAAAAAGCAAGTATGCTTTTGGGCACTGGGTGCCTTTTTCAGCAAAGTCTAACCCAATACAGGCAATTTCAGTTAAATCTTATATTGATGACAATACTGTTATGAAATAACTGTGGAACTGAGTAAAAAGAGGGACATGGTGAAGGTTTATATAATTTGATATTCCAATGTTCCACATGAAGCCAAATTAAATGTCTTGGTCATGACTGTGGGGAAAGGAACACAGGATTTCTTGTAACCCCCTCTTCCTTCCCTCCCATGCTCATCACTGCTCAGAAATCTGGCTCTGGCTGCTACTCCTAGTTCTAACCCTTACAAAAACATTAGTTATAATAAAGTTTCTGTGCAACCACAAAAATACTATTGTCAGCAAGATTCCACATGCAGTAGACGTGTAAAAAGAATGGCGAAATAGCACCAGTTTTACAGTCTTGTCCCTCTCCCAGTTTCTGCTAGAAAAAGACTATGAAAACAGAACGTGGGAGATATCCAGGAACGGGTAGTTAGTGTGACTGTGACAGACTGAGAAACAGTGCAGTGAATAAGAGGCCATCACGGAGCTTCACTATTTAAAGATCAAACAATAACAGAGAGCCTGCACTAAAAATTAAGAGGAGGGGAGGGAATGAAACAAGACTTGGGAGACATTACTAAGCCCAGTAGGGAAACGGGCAGTGGGGAAATAAAGGCAGACTGCCTCAGTGCTAAAATGACTGAGAAAAACTTATAAATTGATGAGAGCAGAGAAAATACCAGACTGTAATCCCATTAGCAAATAGAAACTGGCCTCCACGGTGATTCCTGGCAATGTCACTGATAGTTTACAATTAGATTTTTCCACAGCAAGACAAAACTGCACAAATAAGCAAAAACCCACGATTTTTTTATAAGCAGCAGAAAAACAAGTCAGCAGTATCAGTCAAAAAATATCCTAATTAATTTACAGCTAATTAAATGTGAAAAGTCCTGAAGAACCAGGCATTTATTAGATGAACTGCAAACAAGCCAAGTACAGCGCTGATTGTTGCAACAGTGCAATGTTTTTGCTCACCTGCATTAAGCACGAGACTTAGCTTTTTTTTTTTTTTTAATCCTTTCTGACTGTTGCTAGAAAGCAGCTCCTTCCTAAGAGCAGAACCATGAAAGCAGCACTTAGATGAAGAAAGGCTGAAGGCTTTACAGCCTCTCTCAGAAAGATCATCCTAAGGACACAAAGCTGTAGAAAAGAAAATGATGGAGTTGGAAAAAGAAATAGCCCAACTAGGCACCAAAGCCAACGTTGTTTAGACTGCATGGGAAGAATGTGGAGAGTACTGAGGGTGACACTTTGCTTTCCATCCTGTCCAGGCTTCAGCTTCCATCAGTGGTCATTAATAGACAATCTTTCTATTCAGTATTCATTAAGCATGAATGAATAGGGAGAAAAGTTTAGCTGGTTTTATTCCTATCTCTGGTATTAGTTTGCAGAAACCACAGGCAAGTTGTTCACCGCAAGGCACTGCGTAAAATACTGAGGGAGAAGGCAGTATTTCATGTGCCTCTGGAGGCTACTAAGGAAAAAAGAACATCATTCCCCCTAGAGTGGAATACAGAGAGCTCAAACAGGTCTGGTTCTACCCATGATTACCCTCAGATGATATTGGGAATGGCTACAGCCACACATCCCAGCTCTCCTCTGCCCTCATTGTCATGCATGTACTGGGGTTAATGGTACAAGAATTAAAGTTTGCTGGTGAGGTAGAAGAAACAAAGGGCATTTCTCTATCTCCTCTGCTTTTGTACTTTTGCTTCTCTTTGCTTTGAATTATCCCATCTGTAAAACAGGACCAAAATAGTTCTTTGCTGTACCTGCAAGTATTACTGTGGCTTTGCAGTTCCAAGCACTGGAGAAGGTCATGAAAAGCAGGACTTAACAGGAAGGCAGAAGCCGCAGCTCTCTATTCACCGCCTTTCATCCTACAGCGCTGTGCCTTGCACTAGTCTAGCTGGCAGGATCTTTAGTAAGCTGATTCACTTGTGTTTTGACATATGCTTTTCAAATTGCATAATTAAAAACACAGCTTGTCTCTTCCACGTACTATTGGCAGTAAATTTTATCACTTGAACAACAATTTTATTATTGAGAATATTCTGAAAAAAAAAATCTCTGTGGTTCAGCTTAAAGCATAGTTATCCATGAAGAAAGATTCAAAATTTTTGCAAAACTCTTCCTCATTAGGATTCTTCTCTTTCCAGCAAGCATCTGGTTAGGGCAGCGGAAGCACAGAGGTACCACAATGCTGAGCCAGGCATCACGGTGCTGTCTCCTGCAATCTATAGCTCAAGCTGGGCCCCAGGCACCTGGGTTGAGCAAGTGCTGAAAATCGGCATTCACAGTTATTAGTAGCTGAAGCAGGAGCTGCTTAAGAAATCCATTGCTCAGAGAAGTCTAATGTCGCTTAGTTGCTTATTTCTGGGCTAAGAAAACCTCTCTGTGAGAGCTCTTCACAAGAATCAGATATCCAACACGTCACTGTTAAGAAGCTGAGATGGTCTAAGTCCACCCTGCCTCAAAATACAGATGATGGAGGGAAAGCAGTGTCCTTTCCAGCACGCAGCTCTCACTCAAGCTCCAGAAGAGAGCTATCCCATTCTGTAACATCTGAGGAATCCGAAACATCTGCCATCTTCAAGGTGTCCCCAAACCAACAGATGTAGGACAATCTGCTACTTTAATGGCATTTCATTCCTTCCTGCTGAATTTGCTCCATGGTGCATGCAATTGATTAAATATTCATAGCAACAGTCAGAAAAGGGATAAAAGCAAACTTGGATATGGCCCAGCAGCCATAGTAGTCATGCTGGAAGGGAAAAACACCTGTGTTTTAGGCTTTCTTTTGCTGATCACTTAAATAATGAAATGGTTAGTAAAGCCAGGGTCTGGAACTCAGGCTATTCCTTCTCAGTAGCTTAACCGCCAGGCTTTGTCTATATTCATAAACATAGGCTTTCTCCATCCCACTGAATAATTTTTACTCCACACAAATTAGAGATGCTTCAAAAAAAAAAAAAGCTACCCTAGGCTGTCCTATGGATTGGTGTGCAAGTACTGTGATGGGGCAAGGAAGCTTAAATGGCTTTGGGAAGCATAAAGAACGTGACAGAGGGTGACTATTCTAACTGTGGCTTTACTGGGTAAAAATAGAGAAGGATGCTATGGTTGTGTAGATTGGCATGCTCTGAGAAGGCCTGCTAGATTGAGCCAAGTAGGGAAAATAGACAAGAGAACATATATGTTATGAATCTTATAGATATGGTGTGAGGCTGGTCAATACTGCCAAGATGGAGATGTCCAGAAGTAAAACTAGAGGTAATTGAGAAACTGCAAAATAATTCATTTTGATAAAAAGACCCCTATCTCTTGCCAGGGGAAATAAATAAATAAATAAATAAAATAAAAATAAAAACCCATACCCACACACAAAGAGCTTTGCGTGGTTTGGGGCAAAAGAGTTTGCATTTCTTGGGCAAAATAGCATATAATCTGTCAAATTGCATTTAGGAATTCTGTGCCTACAATGGAAATTGTGTCCAAAATCTGCCTACCTAGAGGAAGTCATCATTACAAGAGAAAGGCAATGCATGAAAGAGAACACGTACACAATATATAATATTGAACAAGTCTGGAAAATAACCTGATTCCTTTACTCAACTTTGGAGACTATATAAAGTGGTAAGGAATATGGACCACTCGCTGTAAAGACCTGCAACAAGAATGATCTCACAAACATTGAGAGTCCTCCTGGATCTATTCCACACTTCTCCTCAAGGGTGGGAGAGGTTTTTTTTTTCTTCAATTAACAAGAAAAGAATTCTGGATCTTTCCAGCACAAACAGCATGTGTCACATAACATATGACACACACAATACATATGGGCGAGTACAGAAACAATGAAAACATGGTAGCATATATTTTCTCAGTGTCTTGCCTGAAATGGTAAGAAGTGGGTGCCGAAGCCCAAGACTCTGAAACACAGCTGTACCACGGGAAAGGAAATAACTTCCCTCTGCACTACATGCTGGAACTTGTACACTGCGAACTTTACTACAGTATTAATTGCCCTCATCTGTCAATGTTTAACATGCAAAGTGTGGAGTAAAATCACTTAGGCGATTCAGTCCAAGTAATTACCTATTTTACATCCTTTCTATTGTAAAATAATCTGGTCTCATTTTATGACTTGGAAAACCATGCACTATCAATTTAGTGATAATATATTAATAATTGTGCAATGTTCCAACCACTTTCAATAGATGATGTCATGTCCGCAGAGCAGCTTATTGTCAGGAGAACAGATCTGAGATGCAAATCAGTGAGAATTTAATTATGTTAAAATAAACAGATGCTCTACCATTCACTGAGCTGTCTATTGACAACGTTCAATAAAACATAAATTGAATGCAAGTTGTTACACACAACTGTCACTTCCTCGGTTGTATTATTTGCATAGGTTGCCCCTTCCCTGTAAACAAATAGAATAACCGCATATGATGAATCCCAGCTGACTTTGGTCCAAGCAACCATGTACCACAAAAATGAGCTTTCTTCCATACGTTTCTTTCTTATTGTAACTGCATCACGTTTTCATCAATCTGCTCCCAAGTCTCATTTTGTTCCTTTTTAAACAGCTAGCCCCTAGAGTCAAACAATGATATCTAAAGCTCTCTTTTTATTTTGGAAAAAACGTGTCTATGTTTTATGGTTGTTGGGAGAAACTTTTACATGTAAAGACTTGCCATGCCAGAAAGCAAGCAAAACAATTGCCATTTTTACAATGTCATTATTTCTAATGGATTGACTCATATTTCCTAGGAGAATTCAGAAATTCTTGACTTTCAGAGCCACCCTAGGACAACACAATCTAAGACATGAAATTTTCCCTTCGTAGACCAGATTTTCAAAAGGCATATACCTACATGTAGGACAAGCTCAGAAATGAGTATAAAACTCCTCAGGTTGAAAGTGTGTGTGGAAAATGAACCTCACACATATTCCTAGAATGTTAATGTATATATAAAAAGGACCTTTAAGAAAAGTCAGTCCCTTTTAAGTTGATTTGATTTGACTGCACTTGGAACTATGGATTACACAGAAATAAATAAAATAAAAATAAATAAAAAACAATATCCTTATATTTAGCAGCTGAAGAGACAATAACAGCTAAAAAAATATTTTGAATATTCACTAAAAGCTGACTGGTGTCACATAAATCTATGTAACAGCCAGCTGAAAAAGATCACTTCTGATCTTTTTTGCTGTAAAGTGGTTGTTCAAATCCAGACCTCACTCAGTTGAAAGTTACCTCCACAAAGGCGAATACAGTTGCAGCACCCTATTCCATTCTTGCGGTGACACCACAGGAAAGATTCATCAAGTTGCTTCTTCCCTCCCCAGACCTGTCTGGGTTCATTTATTCCTCTAATCTCTCCTAGCCCCCAATTGCAACAATGAAAAGCATCTTGGAGCAAGCAGCCATTCTGTACTTCTCTCAAAAGCGGTCAGATGTGAATCACTATTCCAGGCTTTGCTGTAGCTTCTCAGCTGTTCCAACAGTATTTGGCTTAGAAAAGTGTCTCAATTCAGCTAGGGAAATATCTAGGGATTGATTATTATTAATACTCTGTAAATGTTTCTTTCCATGTTCATCCTGTTTAGTTTATCTTCGTAACCTGAAAGTCTGTAAAAGATGAGGTACATAAACTAATTAGCTGTAACTGAAGCTGCTTTCTAAAGAGGGATCTGCTGCTTAGTGAGAGCTGCAAGAAGCAGGTAACTTCTGGTTCTCTGAGCATGCTAATTTATACTAGGCTTTAATCCAGAAAATTCTTTCAAGTTCTCATCTCTTTCTTGTGATAGGTACACAAAATGAGGCACCCCTTGTTAAGGGGGATGGGAGTGCTGATAATCACAAATTAGCATGCTGCAGAAAGTTGTATCAGATTTATTGTAAGATGCATGAATGTTCAGACTTGTTTAATATGCAGAACAACTTTGTCTCCATAACTCTGCACACAGTTTCTATTAGTAGTGGCTGTGCACAAATAAGTCAGTGTGGCTTTTCCATATTTCTTTTTAAACATTTTTCTGCCTTTAAATTGTGTTCTCATATTCACCTACTTACTTTCAGCTTCAATACAACATGTTTCTGGTCCTGCTCCTGGAACCAGGATGCAAAGCATCAAGCTTTTACCCTGCCTGAAGCCCTAACCAGCAGCAAACATGTGCATGCATACAACAGACATCTTTTAGATTACCTTTTTCTTTTTTCTTCTCTAGTTTTTTTCCCTCGAAATCAATTGCCAGTATTAATGTGTATGAGCAAGACTGAGTCAAACTCTTCTATGCCAACTTGAGAAAGTCAATAACTTTAATTAGGATTGGAAATATGCTCATTTTTCTCTTTTGTGGCCAAACTATTCTCTCAGTTTCAATGGAATAACTTTGTCAACTTAAGTCCTCATGGACAATCCTGTATGATCAAAGCTCACACTATATACACTAACAGAATTAATGCAACAACCATTTAGCTGAAAAATAACTGTGAGAAAGGTTGGTGCATTTTTATTATTATTTATTTTTAGCAGAATGGATATATTTCAATATGTAGACTTCAGCTGGCATGGAAGAACAGACACTGCAACAGTGGAAATATATATTTCTGCTATGCTTTCTCCAACATAATAATGTGTAGTCTCAGCATTTTCTTGTACTCTGAGAAAAACTGCAAAGACTCAGTGTACTGTAATCTGCTGTGAATTCAGCATCTGCTTATGATATTCTCAACAGGAAAAGTTGTTTCTTCATCATCTGCAGATGTAATTATAACAGCAAGGCCTGCAAAATGTTCAGAAATCAGATGTTTAAGATGAGAAAAACACTTAAAATTAAATGTTACTTTTGCCATAAAAGAGAACATCCATATTCTTCTGTTCAGAACCCCTTAGTTGAGCACAAGTATCACGTAATTACAATACTTTGCACCTTTGCTTCACCTTCCATCCAAGCCTCTCAGCTCACTTTGCAAACTCGATTAGGTATTGCAACAGTCAGAGAGAAGCATTCTGCAAACTGCAAAAGGAAGAAGAGCCCAGAGGTCACACCCATCGAGCTCTGCGTACCTATCACTGTTTACACATTAATATACTTGTATCGCACATAGGAAGTAAAATTTTAACTTTTTCTCTGCCAAAAGTGCATGTTGCTGGTTTACTTTCAATTTGGTGCCCACCAGGAACCTCCATGCCCTCTTCTGCCATCAGCCAGCTAACATGAAAATGTTAAACTCTGTTGGGTCCAGTATTGACCCCTGGGGTAGACGAGCAGATACCTGGTATTTTCCTACTGCTGACGTAATTTATTTCTGCCTGAACCTTAACCCCGCTTCACTGAGTGCCTAAAGATGACACTTTCCAGGATTTACAGGATCACCAGACTAGGTCCTCAGCTTCCATTCTGATCTGCAACCTGGTCTTTGCAGACACTTTGAAAATACCACTGGACCTCACTGCAGGTCTAACTTCAATTCCTAAAAATTTTGTCACACTTTAAATTTTTATTCTTACTTTGTATATAGGCAATTAGCATCGCTGTCCTCTTAGAGGTGACAAATTGAAACAATAAGGGTCTGGGCAAAGTTTCACAAAAAATTGTAGCTGAGCCAGGAGTTGACCTAATCACATTGATTTAAGCATCATTCCTTTCAGAATTAAGTTGTGGTGGAAGGGTTGAAGATATATGAAAGCTATGCAGAAAGAGCATATATATATATATATATATATATATATATGTATATCCATTCTCAGTACAAATAAAGGATAAGTTGTTTTTGACAACTCTGCCCTTCTGCCTCATGTTTCTCATACCAACATTTATGTCTGGTTCACAAGTCTACTACAAGCAGGAGTAGGAGGCTGACAGAAGGAGCAATCAGAAGAAGGTGGGCAGCAAAGCAGGAGACATTTGATTTGTTTTTCACTTGCTTGGTGTTGAGTTGATACGGTTCCAGCTAGGAAGTCCAGACCAAACACGACATCTGAGACACGACAGAGGCAATTAACTGAAGGACAGGCTTTAAAGCAGTGAATTGATGGAAATTCTTGTGTGCAAGACGTGCTGCAATTGCATCTCCAGCTTATGCAATTTAAGTAGATCCCAAGATAGTTTTTCTATCACCAATTAAAATTACCTAAACTTCCACTGCCAGTTTTCAGTGGGATGATTCTGCAAAGATGAATAAGTGTGAAGTTACAGGAAACAGTGTGGTTTCTGATCAGCTGTCAGTTAGTTACTCTCAAAGATGAAAAATTTAACAGAGAAAAACCTCGTCTGGTTTTTGCGCCACACAGCAGTGGTCAAATTTAAATAACACACTGTATATCGAAATGAAATTTCACTGTAAGGGTAGTAAAAACTTGGTCGTAGGTTTTAAGTGATCATTTAATGCAAATAAGCAAAATGTAATCTCGACTATCCAAGTGATTAGAGAGCTATCCAGACAGCAGTAGTAAAATACAGAACAAAAAAAAAATACCACTTTTTTTCCTGCAGCATATTCTTGCTTTATCCAGTAAATCTTAGCCCACACCAGTGCTTTTTCACCTGTGGCCCACAGACAGGGAAAATTCACAGTTGAGGAAAACTTATGGATCATGCCAAGGGAGACTGCAAAATGCAATGAACAGAAGCAAAGTCACAGTTGCTAGGCCTAAACTCACACTGCAGAGGTTCATACCTCAACTTGAGGTCTACAAGTGACAAATTCAAAAACAGGGGCCATATTTCCCGACTAGGAGAGAAAGGACCCTTCACTGATTAGAAAGCAAGCTTATGAACTGGAGAAAAATATTAAAATCCTTGCTCTTCCATAGACTTCTTGTGTGATCCTTAGCAAATCACTCTTCCTGCGTGCCCACCAGTAAAGCAGGGCACGTACATCCCTATCTCTTGAGATCCTTGTGAGAATAGCTATATTAAAGATGTGCACTTCACACAGATTACTGTCTCTAGGTGGAGGAACAGCTGCTGACTGAATTTTAGAAGCATTCATAAAAGCTACCTCTAATTATTAATGGATTAACTGGCTTTAACACACTGCAGAAGAAGGAACATTAGAACCAGCATCCGGTCAGCTGAGTAGGCGTTTATGAGAAAGCTATGAATAAACGAAAGATTTCTGTGAAAAAAATACAGAAAACAAAACCCAAAAGTATCTCTCAACTGTCATGGATGAGATTAATCACAGGATAAAACCAGCCACAGCATTCCACTGCTTAAACTATTCTGTTATAGCCTGCAGGAAGCAAGAGAAAATCAATCAGCAGCTTAAAATGATTTGGGATATGCTCAGCCACTGCATAGAGGAGATTTCATATTGTGCTTGCAAGGAAGAAAAAACTTATGCAGGAATTTGTTCTTTCACACATTCTAGATACTAAAGGAAGCATTAAAATGCTTCCCATAACCATCCACAAGTTCACAGACAGTCAAAGCTTCCAGTATTTCAAGCAGATGTTTCTGGGATACTCCATATTCCCTCCTCCAGCAGAAATGCTGCACAAAGTAGCATTGACCTGTCAGATTCAGAGGGGGATAATGTTGCAAGATGTTGTAAATGGAATTATTACAACTTGTAACGAGCAAGGATTTTATCCTTGATGTCCAAGAAGGAATATTCATTTGTCAACTGCACATAAAAAATTCAATTTGAAAAATTTAGCCAATAGAAGTAACATAAGGTAGAAATATTTTTTAAAAGCATAGCAAATAATCGTGAATATTTGGAAGGCTTTGGTGAACACAGGTGCTTCAAAAATGCAACTAGTCATTGAGCCATACAGCAACCACAGGCTGTACAGGCAGGGTTACTGCTGCCTGCATCAGGATCTGGTCAGATCTGGTAAGCGCATGCAAAGAACAATATTTTTGAAGTATTCAGATACTGTGGTGATAACCACAAAGAGTGGAAAGAGGATGACAAAAATAACTGCACTCCTAAAATATCATGTGAAGCCATAAAAGTCTCATTAGGGATTATCCTGATTTACTCAAAAATGTCAGTGATATTACACAAAACACACAATATTAAAAACACCATTCAAACCCATAAAATAGCACGCTGCAATATATCACCACCTTTCATCTAAAGCCTTTTGCAACCCATTCATTTGCTTGGCAGCTCCATTGCTGAAACAGAGACACGTGGGTCTTCTGTGGTGAAGGTTTGCCAAGGTTTACCTCTGCAAACAGCATGTCCTGCCACTGGTGTGTCTCTCAGAACATGGTCCTTGCATCGTGGGCAACGCTGTTAGCTCCCAATTCTGATTCAAGTCACATAATATATGCTGTCTTTAATAAGACAAGTCTTGGAATAACATGATTTTCTCAGCAGAAAAATAAATAAATAAAAAAAAAAAAACAGGAAAGTCTATAAAACCAGAAGGTTATAAAGAACTTCAAATGATGCATCTGCAATTTCCCAAGGCTTTTATAGACAATTTTGTCATTTTGAAGGGAATGATGCAAAATTTTATCATTTAGACAGCTCTTATATTGTCTGCCTATGCGTGACTGCTTTTAACGTTACATATGCAAATGAAAATAAGCATCCAAAAGCTGCATGTGGTCAATCAAAACTCATATTCAAACCCACAAAAAATTGACTGTATATTTTCTCAATTTTCTCAAAATTTTAACACATTTTTAACTTAAAGTTCTGACTAAAAGTTTTCAAGTTGGTACAAATTGTTTCTGTGCTGATCTGTTTAGTAACATGAATCTTCTGCAGTATCTTAAGAGCACAAGTTCCACTTTACATTTAAGCATCTAAATCTATCTCTAATGTTTATATTGTCTTTCAAAACTTCATTCTATCACAAGTAATTATAACTGATCTAGCGCACTTCCTGTGCGCAATGCAATGTTATTCTAGTCTTTTTCTTGTGTTGCCAAGATTACTTCCAATTTTTATATTGGTAATAAAGTCCTCCCATAAAAATGAGACGTATTGTTTGCTGTCCTAAGCTGCTGTATACTTCTCGGCACCATAAGTAAGAAGGCAAATTGTGCTTCGGTCTGCTACATTTAATTAATAAATATAGCAAATCCTTGGCAATAGGATATAACAGTACAGTTTATAACAGTAAAGTTCAGCAGCTTCACCAGAAAAACATGAAGAATTTAAAGTACATTCATTAACCGGCTACAAATTTATTTTTAAACAATGTGCACCTTCACAGAATTCTGCATAACCTGACTATGGCCACTATAAAAAACTTAAAAGCCTTCAAGGGAATAGCTCATCAAATGCCCAAAATACAAAACTTTGCCAAAATTCCAGTCTACTACAGCTTGGACAATGACAAATACTCAAGAATGTTACAAGGAAGCGATAGAAAAAAAAAAAACACAAACACAGAAATGGAAAAAGGTGTAGCCTTTTTTTAATTAAGGGTCTGTGTGTTCCTATGCAGCTGTTCCTAGTCTGGCACCTACTTACCTTTTAAATAACACAGCTAAGCTCAGCACCAATTAGGAAAGAAAATATATATATATATTGAAAGTTCAGTAGGGGTTTATGTTACACAAATTAGTAAGCTTTTTTTTTTTTTTTTTTTTAAGTTACTAAGTAGATAAATGGGAGAGGAGTTAAATAATTTACAAATCTGAGAGAATTAGTTTCTGACAGTAAATTAAAGATTTTTATCAAGTGCATGCTAGTACATCTTTCTCTCAGCCTTTGGCATGATCACAAACCATATCTTATCCTGCTAACTATGCTGTCCTATTCCCTGTATTTTGTCCCAAGATGAAATAATGCATATCCCTATCCAAAGTTTCTGTGCACAGATAGCAGCAGAACAATGCCAATATCTCTGACACAATACGAGAGAGATATCTATAGAGTTAAATTTGTTGATCTGGCAAACTCTTTCCTCCTTCACGTATCATCACCTTCAGCTTACAAAAGTTGGTGATGATCAATGCAGTTCTGCAGAAGTTCGGCAATGCTTAATGGATTTAACTGAAGGGCTTGAGGAAATGTCCACAATGCCTGAGGCTTAAGTCCTGACATAGAAATGCATACGCATACATATGCTTAATGCTTCACCACATCAAATACTATACAGGATATTTTCTCCTTCTAACAATGCCTCTAGCAAGGTTCAGCTCAAGAAACCCAGAACAGAATATGTAAAGATCCCTTACTCAGCCATCCTTGTCCATCAGCTGTTAAAAAATGCTTTTAGCTCTGATTATATTTCTCAACTCTTTGCTAGAACTACATTCATCCAACCAAGAAATAGAGTGCCTATGCCACGTCCTCAAAGTAGCAAAGCACACAGAAGCTGAGTATTGAAAACACATCTGTAATCCTTCAGTAGACTGAAATATGTTTACATGAGAACCCGTTCAATAATTTTGAATAAAAAGCCTGTAATTGAGAATCAAGGACTGTTCACATGAGATTTCTCAATAGGAAGAAAGGACTGAATACTCAACCCAGCTCCAGTGCCATTTATAATGTAGTTTATGATTCATTATTTACATCAAATACTCACTAGAGAAAAAGGCTTGCACTCCAACTTCTTAACCTTTTAGGCATGCTTTCTTTCTTTGGAAGATTTATTTTAGCTTAATGGTTATGTGAATAACGTTACTCAAGCAAATGATTATCCAAAATTTGCAGCTTAGCACTGGAAACTGTTCGGATCATACTTAATCATGGATTTCAAGCAAGGATGCAAATAGAGACCAGTGCCTATATCACGATTAATGAGATTGGAAGGAACACGATGTTCATCAGCAGAGGAGGCAGAGCCTGTCTGCTTCAGGTACACAGGCACTGATTAGTTTCACATAACAGCGAGAAAATTCAGTGAGCTTAGATCTGTCAGAGCATTTGTATGAGGACTTCACCAAATGATGTACATCAGCACAAAGAGCTTACAGTCTAAATCAACTACAATGCAAGAAGAGATGAAAACAAAGAGGACGTGAGTGGCCACTTTTCTTGTTAGAGTTTTGCATGTGAAAAAAAACAAGCTGAGATAGACATCACTACTTGAATAGCTACCTCAAAGCAGCAAGTCTGGAGGTATATCTGTTCTCATACATGGAACAGAAATTAATCAGTTCAATGATCCTGTAAGATACCACAAATATTCTTGAAGGATGAAAATGCTGGTCACTATCTCCTATGATTCTTTTTTTTTTCTTTTTTTTCTTTTAAATGTTTCTGACAGAAGGACAACTCAAGCTTTTTTACAGCTTTTGAAAGTCCAGTAAAGTGAAATTATTGGAGAGGGATCGGTATAGTTAACAATTATTCCTTGTTTACAGCCCTCGACTTAATATAGTAGAATATATATTTCAGAAGATACTTCTTCAGAAACCGTATTTCTATAGCCAGATTTCATGTTTTTGTCTTTAAAGCTCTCCTCTCCAATTCCACCACAAATCCTGTAAGAATTTCTCTTTTCAAAACAAAGGTACGCACTCTAAACTCCCACAGAAATGTAAAGGTCAGGCATTTACATTTTCACCTGTTAGCAACTTTTTCAGGAAAAAAAAAACTCCTGTGTGTCTATTCAGCACATTCCTCATTATTATAATACTTTAAACCCTTTAGAAAACAGAGGATGACATATCCTCTTTTAATGGGAATACTGGTAGAAAACAGTTATTAAACAGACTAATGTTGATCTTAACACTGAAACAAATTGCTTATAATTTTAAAATGACTGCCTTGTATAACAAACAATGTTATGTTTCCTTCCTTGGAAATGTACTAATGAGCTACTGTCTTCTCTGCATTAGAGGACCGCTCATATGGATCAAACACAAAGCCGAAATCACAGTATTAGCAGGCAAATAACAGCTAAATGAAGTGGGATTAGACAAGGATGATGGTTAAAAGAATCAGACGATTTGCACTTGTTTTGCTTGCACCTAGAGCAGTCCTAACTCAGCTCCTCCAGGAAAGGCATACAGAAGACACGACGCAGCTACACCCAAATCCACCCCCAGCCAGCTGCTATCAGAGCAATGCCTGGAGACAGAGCAGACCTCAGCAGGACTCATGAACACAACTCCCCCTTCAGCCCATCTCTCAGACCCAAACCTTGCCTACATCAATGCAGGAGTCCACCCACATTTGCCAAAAGGAGGAGATGGGATTATGCGAACTTCAAACTGGTTTAAAAAGATACTGCAACAAAAGTACAACCACATTTTTTCCTAGCAAAGATACATCAGACACCTGGGAGCTACTAGCTCACCAAAGAAGGGCTTATTAAAAATCACAAAGACAGAATTAGGAGGAACAAGACACCTGGCCTTCCCGAGGAAGTAGCAGATTCCCAGGAGCGTTGCCTTGGCACCTGAGTACTTCACAGAGAGCGTGCTGGATTCCCAGTGCCTGGAAGGCCGCACCACCACGCAGTGTGATGTGCCAGGAGAACCAATCAGCCTCACAAGGTCCACAGACACAGGCGGGAAGAAAAAAACCCAAAGGGCTTCACCTTTTAGGATGTTGCTCCAAAATTAACTTTAATCTTCATCAATAAACCATCCTCTGGGGAAAGTGTTCCTAGAGTAGATTGTAGAACTCCAGGATTTTTTTTTCAGCTGCTGGATACCATCATAAACAGCTGCTCTCCATCACAGGACACTTAACCCCAGCCAGTTCGTGCATGGAGAGCTTAAAATCTACTCTAAGGAGAGGATGACATAGAGTAAAACCCCACAGGCTACTTCTAAGGCTGATTCGTGCTCTATACAGTAATAATTTAATTCCAGTTTTTACTCTTCAGTGTTTGATTCTGTGAGAGACCTTTGTTCTCAAAGAGAAAGGTGGTGTTCTCTTGTTACCATGTTATTTTATATATGCAATGGGTAAAATAACATGGCAGCATGAAACCTATGGAATTTTGCAAACAGTGTGACTTTTCAGTTGAAATCTTCAAGTAGATTTACACCCCTGTGTACATTTAGGAAAGCGAGATGTATAATCTGATTAATTGCAAATGAGTGTATGTTGTTGAAATACGATCATACAATAGTTAGAAGCCTAAAAATTCCCAGTTTCTGCAACTTCTCAAATCTTCTTCCTAACTGGTCTTAAAAAAAGATTTCACTCTAGAGAAATGAAATGCTTCACTTCACTGAGTCTTTTTACTAATTCGAGCAGCAAAAGCAGCTCATTATACAAGGTAGATCACGCATATTTAAAAGCTTAATTCTCTAGATTATGACTCTTAACAGAGGATGTATAAAAGTTAAGCTAATTTATCCCTGCAAAAAGATGTTATAGCTCAGAACACAAGGATGCCTTTTGCAGGCAAGGCAGCAGCTGAAGCCAGTATTTTCTAGACAAATGCACTGCACGGACATGCAGGGCTATAGGATTACCACAGGTCACATTTGTACAATATATTTCTGGGGCTTAAGACAACCAACTTTCACTGTTTATTACCAATTCTAAAATTATACCTCAGTAGGAAGTCCAGGTTCATTTCAAGTCCACAAAGAGCTGAAGTCTGGATGCAAGATTGTTTTGAACTTTAATAAATCACAGCAAAGCTTCAACAGAAAACAAATTTATGCTACAGCTTGCAAAGATATCTTTGACGACTTTTGGATGACCCTGAACAGACACCATCCATCCATTATACTCGCTCTTTTTGTGAAATAACAAGTTCTAGGGGACTGGATCCTGATGCACCACTACCACCTCTAGTTGCATGTGCCTTGTGAGACTGGCAAATGTCACGAGATGATCTGCCTCTCTGGAGACCCCACAACATAGTTAGAAAAAATATAAGAATGACTGCAAAAAGATAACACAAAGACTGGGAGTTAAAATATAATCCACTTTAACAGAATTATCAAATGTTTAAAATGTTATTACAAAACAAAACAGAACATACCAAGGAAGGAGAGGCAATGATGCCAGCTACACATCTAATAGCTCCAAAGTAAGCAGCTCTGTTTCACCCACCCTCAAAATACATGCATAGGACAAACTGCAGGTCTAGAAAGGTACCGTTAGAGCAACGTGCTGTGCTGATATTTAGATTTCACAACAGCTGTGAACAGCTCTAACTTGAGTGGAAGTTCTCCAAAATCCACAGATCTTAATCATTACATATAAATGCAAATAACACTAAGAGTGCACTGCCATGATGAGTTACTTATTATGTAGATATAGTTCCCAAGCTCAACTTGCTGTACCTCCTGATTGCTTCCATATATTTTAGGCTGTCCGTGCCACAATTTCTGTGGCAAACTCCTTGGAAAGATTATGCTGTCAAATACAAGGGAGATAACTGATTTTTACCCCTCTGAGCTTTTAATCACAATCGTGCTCTAGGAAAAAAAAAAAAAAAAAAAAAACCATCGGCACTGTGCATGCGTGTACATAAGCAGAGAAATTTTCCATGCTTAGTATATGCTTATAATCTCACTTCATCATGTATAACACCTTTCCCTCTTATAAACCCTTGGTTGAGCTCATCCCATGGCTTACTTATGAGGGCTGGTGATCAGTCTTCTCCTTCTCTTCAAATCTGACATATTTCATTATCTGTGTTCTCCCGTCTTCTGTCTGACCTCAGCAGTTTTCACTTCAACAGCTGTCTCCATTCTCCTGCAACCAGTATTTCTCTATAAAAATACTTAATCCCTGATGGTATTTGGAACAGCAAGATGCTGTGAAACTGAAAACAGCATTGTGACTTTCGTCAATAGCTATTAAAAATATATATAATCCGTGCACAGAATAACCGATATGGAACATTTACATTCTGGGATTCCTGCGGCTTGCCTGTGGCTGTTCACACTAACTGGAGCTAACTTCAGGCTCTTCCATTTTTAAACAGTCATGATGCTTTATGAATATAATTCCTTATCATTAACGCAATATATTCACAAGCTTCATTTGCTGCTTGGAACTAAGCTTAAGCTAAGTTAGAAATTTCAAATCAGACATGGTTTTGTACTGGCTGTGTTTTACAGATTGTATGCCAATTTTTAATGTTTATTTTCAACGGATTTGTAATGCTTTCAGTAATTCAGGAGTACAACTGATTGCAAGAGAAGGAGGACTTACTTTGCTAAATATAATTCCTGCTTACAGGATTTGCTGAGCACCCCTTATAGCCAGAGAAGGCAATGAGATTGTGAGCATTTAGCATCTCACAGGGTCAGGCCATCACCACTGTCTCAATTCCACCAGGTTAATGCTCTGAGGGCACATAAATGCTAGCCTGGGCCATGTCCCTAACTACAAATAGAGTATTATATTTAGTATCTAGGTTTGTGAAATTCAGTCTTTATACATGTTAAAATAGTTTTATGTTTAGATCTTACAAGCTTTTATCTTAACACAAGTGTAACATGTAGCTACTACTAGCATCCAGGATACTGGTTCTGGTTTTATAATTGCATTACTCAGACCTCGACAAAAGGAGAAGGGATTCACAAAACCGTCTATTGCTCTTGCAAGCTACCAACAAAGTTTGGTGGCAGGAACTAGTCCCAGAACACACGCTGCATTCCTGTTCCCATGGACTTGTAACACAGCAATACCAACACGGACGGGCAGCAGTATAAAACCTTGTAATACGAGTATTTGTAGTATTTTAACCTGGCTTCTAGCAATTTTGATAACTGCTATTTTTACACTACAAAAGCTAGCAACTGTTGGGGATTTCTGAGTAGAAATAGTATTTTAATTTTTCAATACTATATCTTATAGGTTAAATTTCCAGAAACCTAGATGGAACACAGCACATTTATGATTTTTGTTGCTCTCCACTCATTTCAATAATTTTATGTATGAAAAAGACATCTTGCAGTAATAATGCCTGTAGTTGAATAGCCTCATCCTTTATTTCGCATTAATAACCAACATTTACTTAGAAAACTGGACTACAAGAGAAAAATATTTTCTTTTCAATGTGGTGAGGGACAGCCACGCTTATTCATTACCCCTTGTGTCATGTCCCCTTCCCTCTTTCAATCTGCCTTTCGAATGGGCGTCCTCTTAGCCAGTATGCTGCTATATAGCCTTTAGAGTTGGTTCACAATGCTGAGCCATTTTTAAGTGAATACTCCATTGCAGAAGTGCTTCCTCACATCCATCCACCCAACAGGACTCCAGAAAAAAACAAATCACAAAACCCCAGGAGTCACTCTGTTCTACTGTAGAGCTGACAGGAGCATTGCAAAGGTTTACTACTTAGCACTAAGCCTTGCCATAAAATTCAGATTCCTTAACATTCCTCTGGTCCTGCTGTTTTTATTCCACTTGCTATCATCAGGTAGTTCTTCCAGAAATGAACAATCAAGAAAGGAGATACGCTTTGAAAACTTTTTCCTTTGGAATTAATCCTTGGAAACAGCAAGACCAACACACACACCAAAAAATGCAGAAAGCTCTGAAGTAGCATTAAAAACAAAACCACTTTTGGTTGAACGTATATAAATTGACTTTAAGTGTCCACATTTCTTCTCACTGAAAAGGATTGACTGGTATGACTGAGTTGCATGCAATTTCTATAAACATTCAATGAACATAGATTTTTGAGGAAAAATATAACAGATACAGACCAGCTGGCTGACATCTGCAGTACATATCAAATGAACATGCCTTAAAGGTACCAATTTTCAATATGGTCAAGTCTCCATTGCCATTTAGTTTTCAGGGGCCACTATTTATTAATGCAATAAATTAAGATATATCTCAACACAGAAGACAGAGTTTCATAATTTGCATCACTGAATCACAGGCTAGGACCTGGGGAATAATATAACATTTGCTTTCTGAATAAAAATCTTCTCTCTCAAGGAGACTAATACTGGTTGGGACTTCTGTGTTCAAGTTTTATTAAAAGGACAAAGAGCATTAGAAATGTCAACACTGCAGAGGTAATCTCTCAGGGTGCATTTACCTGCCCTGGTGAGCTTCACTGAGACACAGGTACAATAACCCCAGGATAGCTGTTTAATTACTTTGTCAAAAAAAAAGTTTTGTCACAATTCATATGTACCATAAAGCACACCTCCATGTTTGTTTTTAACATCAAAACTGTTTCATGGTCATGGAACCGTTTTGAAAATGAATCAGGAAGAGAACCTTTTTAAAGATTCCTAAATGTAGGAAGCCCACTGGTTTTGCTACATGCAAGTGTCCTGCTGAGAGAACAAAAATGCAGAGCTGAAGTTGGAACAAAATTTCTTAGCTTTTATGTCATTCACAGAAAAAAAGGAGAGAGAGAAAAAAAAAGATAGAGATGGGGGGAAAAAAAAAAGCAGAGACATGGTGTACTTAATAAGAAATAAAGAAGCCAGTTAACTTGAGATTTCTTGATAATTTTTGATCATTTTGAAATAACGTTTTGTTATTGCACTTAAGTTAAAAACTAAAAATCAAGGAATATAGATTCACATGAACGTCCCATCACAGCTACCCATTTCCTTCTGACCATTTGCTATCATCTCAGTAACTAAATAGAAGACGTGGACTTAACAAAACTTTACATTCAATTCAAAGTTAATCAGATTCACAATTTTTCATTGCGCTGATAGTTACTTTAGCTGTGGGTCAAGCAACAAGACATTTTTTGTTGTGATTTTTCCAATAGACAACAAAACAAAGACAGCTGCACACACCAAAGGCAGATGCAACTCAGCTATGGGCAGAATATTTACAAGGGTATTCCCATAGCATGCGTGGTGGTGCTGACTGAGTACAGGTCCCAGCAGCCCGGCTGGTAAATCTATGCTTGGCCATTGCTTTATTCCCCAGATCTTGTAAGGTGCTCAGTATCCCCGGCCATTCATATGTTTTTCTAAACAATGGTATTAAATCAATACATAAGTCAGGAGAAACGTCAATGTTGCACAATAGCTATGGCAATATAATCTGTGTTTGTAAGAAGCCACAGCTGTGCTGTATTGGTCCATGGTGCCAGTCTAACTTGGCAATTTCATTAGAGAACATTTCGCATCCTGCTTTACAAACACCACCTATTGTTTCTAGCCATGATAACAGACAGAATAGTGGGCATCATACGTCAGGCCAAACCTCCTCCAAGCCAAAAAGTGCAACAGAAACATTAATGTTAGTTCTGTACTCACTGAATATGCAGTTCTCAGAGGACAAATTTCAAAAATGTTGATATATTTACAGCAGAGTAACAATAAGGGTCAAAATCCAACCTACATTGCTGTTTTACGAATTATTTATTAGGAGGGTTCACAGAAATCACAACTAGAAAAATATAGCAAGGGATTATTTGAAATTCAACCACCCACAAAATGGAACACCATTGTGACAACAGGCTCTCTGGTACATTTTGGGCCCTACTACAAAGAGGAAGAAAGTAGCAGGAAAAAAAAAAAAGAAAAAGAAAGAAGGAAAGAAAAAAAAAAAGAAACAAGGCCAGCAGAGAACCCTAAGGCCAGTGATAGGAGATGTAGAACAGAAATGAAAATTCATACAATAGCTACTTGCCTATTGTTACCAGAATAAAACTTACTGCAAAATCTTGCAAAGAAAGTCCTTCTTTTCTTAGATCCCACAGTATTTATAACAATTGAAAATCATCTATGATTTGCTGATCTGGTGATATCTGTAATACTTCTCATTGGACTAAAATAGCTGGCTTGAAATAGTCAAAGTCAGGCTAAAGAAGTCAGGCTTGATAATACGAATTCTAAATTAGGCAGCTATGAGACAATCACAAAAGCCTGTATTTGGTTCTCAATCTCTCTAGCGCACAGAAAGCCAATTGTGCACGTAGGCTTTGCTTTACAAATAAACAAGGAAACTTCTTGCTGACATTTGAAAATGCAGCACAAAAATACAAGCTTGTGCTCCTATTCGCTGCCTGTATTTCTGATCTACACTTACTCTCAGAAGGCCCCCTTTTGCACACAAGTCAATGTCTCATTTCTATGAACAGCAGATTTCCAGCTATCTAGATGTAGGGAAACTAATATGCATACTTCTACATTTGCAACCAGATCTTGAATAGAGTTTTTTAAAATCTCACTGCAGCCTCCAGTGTTGCCAGGGTGCTTTACAGAGGGCAAAAATAAATGAAAAGCCCTTACTCAGAAATAAAAGTTAATATTTTGTGGTTCTCACTCTTAAAGAGTAAAATTTAGACTATATTGTCATAAGCAATATAGAAATAAAAGGTCAGCATTTGACAGAAAAATGCCAACACAAAAGAAAACCCTTTGGAGAAGGGCAACAGCCTCAGCAGGCGTACAAGGAATTATTCCTCTGCTTGTGAGAGCAAAGGGGCACAAAAGAAATAGAAGGGTTATTTTTCAACACTTTCAGGATAACACAGCAACATTTGAAAGGAGATGGTCTTTCATGTACTCAGAAATAAGAGCAAGTTCTCAGTCTACCTTAGCTGAACTGTCTTCAATCACCCGCACTGTTACTGACCAAAGAAACTTATTCTATTAATGAAACGAGACAAAACGGGTGAAAAACTCAAGTGTGGTTGATGAGAGGACAGTTCAATTCAGAAAGGGATGTGTGAAAATAACTCTAAGCTATCCTTTTCACTTCACTGATCATGAATCAGCTGCTTGAATTTTTTATTGGCTGCTAATGACACCAAGGGCACTTTCTGCTAAGGTGCGAACAGGAGGGGGAAAAGGGAAAGTCCTGCCCATGCTTTGTACGCTCAGCTCAGCCTTCAGATCCGCCACAGCTTGGCAGGGTTTCAAACAAGGCACCTCATGTGCAGGCAGGTATCACCCTCCCGAATTACAGGTAATGTGTCCTTCCTCCGACAAGGCAGCAGCTACATCATGCCAGTGCCACAGGCTGTCGCACCCCTGGAAATCCTCCTTCCCTCCTCTCTGTCGGATGCTCTCTTGCGCTGATCCCTTGGGACCCACACACACTTCTCAGTTTTTGGTTTCTGCTCACAAACATCTCTCCGTGGAAAGGAGCAATTTGAATCACTCTCTTTACAAATATGCAAGTTTAGTCAGCTAATAAGTGCATTTCTTAGAGCGTGCAATTTTGGCAGTTGTGATGTGTTCTCCTACTTCCCCAGCTCCTCTGGAACAAACTTTGGGTTGAAGCACGTGTCAGGGGGCCTCTCGCTGCTATCACCATCTGTGACAGCTCCTTTTTTCCTCAATTCTACTCATGCTATCTGGGCTGAAAAGAAATCTCCCAGTCCTTGCCAGTCTAAGCATATGCCTATGTATTTACTCAAGTAATTTTTGCTGATCCGAGTTGACAATGCCATCTTTCACATCATTTCACTGGGGTTTTGTTAACACAAAATGTCCAAAACTTAATGGCAGAGAGTCAAGTTTGGATCAAGACTTCCTTATTTACAAGGCTTTCAGAGTGAAATTCAGCAGCCATGTGTTTCAGTGAACACAAAACTCACAGTGCTGCCTGATAGACTGGTATTAGGCAATCGGTGCATTATCAACAGAAACGCTAAGGCTGCTGTACTTGCTACCCTAGCCAACAAGGAGACAATGCAGTGAGCTACTGCTGGACTATACCAACAGTAAACTTGCTATTTCTTTCCCTCTGCTGGCTCAGTTGCTCTCCTCGGTGACTGCAAAGTCAAGGTACACAGAGGCACCTATATTTGAAACACCACAGCCTCTCCTCCATGCCCCTGCCTAACAAGCATTCTCCCCAAGCTGGGGCACCAGATATACCCTCCAATATACCCTCCCTCCCTCGGGTTTGTCAGCTTCACCCTGGTCTATTACTCAATACAAACAGCAAACACCAGCAAGCTGCTTTCCCTCAGATACCAGCTTGTTAATTCTCTGATAAGAAGCACATATATCGAGCCTGTCCGCGAGCACATCACAATGTTAACTCATCCCTGCCACTTAATCAAGATTTATTTTGATGTTCAAGAACTGTCCGTTCTAAATGAATGTGCTCTTGTGGAAGGGCACACAAGCAGCATACAGCACTGGACTACAAGATTAATACCGATTATTTATTTATTTTACTATTTTTTTTTTATAAAACCTCTGAGGAGAAATAACTCTGACAATAGCTGTCATGCTACTGTCAGGCAACTTAACCTCTGCAGCTTTAGGTTCCCATGCCATGAACTACAGGGAAGATTCAGTTTAGCTTTAACTACCTAGGACAGACCGGTGCTGGATTTGACATCGTAGCTGAAGAGGCAGAATCCACTAATTAGCGCTACAACTCATCCAAGGGATTGTCTGTGCCTGAAGCCAATTCTGAAATACAAGCAGCATCATTTCCATCCCAAGAAAGTAAGTGTTAAAGAAGCTTCACAGCAAGCAAAACCAATGATTTAACAATTTTTGCATATAAAAACCTAATTAAGAAGTTTTGAGAATCTAGAACCTCTCCATAAAATGTATTTACCATTACCAGCTCCTTTTTATTACCAGATCACAGATGTCATGCTGTAGGTGCTCCAGGGGCTTTAATTAAACCAAGATACTTATTTAACAGCCAAACGTGGCTGGTTTAAACACCTGCTATAGGACATGTGGACTCATCACCTTTTTAATTAGACTGCGGACTTGTAAACATCCCCAAACTGATTGGAACTAACTGAATTCTGAACTACACAAAAAAAAAAAATAGATATCAGACCTTATTTCTGTAATGAGGAACCTTACAACCTAAGCCCATAAGAACTGCAAAACACAGTGCACATTATAAACATTATTAGGATGTAATGCCAAAGCATACATTTTAAAAACATCTAAACTGAGTGATTAACTACTTTTTTTTTTTCCTTAATAGATGCTTTTTACTGTATAGGTATGCAAAAATAAGGAGGTTGAACACAAATTTATAATGAGTAGTGCTTTTGATTGCATTACATTAACTTGATATAGAAGGTGAGTGCCTGTTTAAACAGAATACAAAGAGCAGCTGATACGAGTGATGTGCTGGCTGTAAGAAATATAGATATTGCTTTCAGGTCCTTGCAGCACAGCCCTAGTGCTAATTACTGTCATCGGTGTAAAATGAACTTAAATCCACTACAGCGAAAAAAGTATACAAAATACTTGTACAAATATACAAAAGAGTACGTTTGTACAAATGGAACCGATATGGCCCGTTGTGCTAAAAACTTGTCTTCATTGGTAAAGAGAGAAGAATGAGTCTTTAGCTGTCCAGGACAGCTGAACTTCGGATTAGGTCCGGAACTAATTATCTACTTCTGCCTGTACATTTTTTCATTTTTGTAATTACAATTTTTTTCAGTATTTGAAAAGCTAGTTCTCCGCACTAATAGTGCACATCAACAAATTAAGAATATCTTGTAAGAGTACATCCATAATACCTCAATTTTAAGAACTTGCTTCCCAAAGGTTTCCAGACTGTGATAAACGAAGAGCTAAATGAAGGGTTAGTAGCATAATCCTCTCTAAATGGTTTTATACGATGCTGTTAATGCTGCTTTTGTGGCATTAACATACTTCAGATGAGATCATTCCAAAGCAGAAACCGTGCACAGAGGCCATCTCCAGGTCAGGGACATCAAGTTATTCTGCAGTCACACCATTATTCCACTGCCTCATCTACAACTGCCATTGTCTGATAAATGGCAACCTCCCATTTTTAGGAAATAAAGGGGTAAACATACTCTACTACACCATGTTAGAAATAGAATTTTACCTTGCAAGTAAGTACACTAAGACTCAGAAGCCTTTGTTACCAAGGGCACACAGCATAGGAGACACAGAATAAAGAATTTTGGGTCAAGGCTACAGCATAAGGCCCCTTTATCACCAAAGTGCTGTAACAGCTCTACTTTAGTCTCCATCCATTGTAAAAAGTACTCAAATCTTTTCAGTTCTGGCAGAAAAATGACATCATAAATTCAAGGGTATTAAATGTTCGTATTATGGAGAGAATCAAATGTTTATATCACAGAAAGTGCTAAATCTATCCTGGCAGCATTCAGAATGGTGGCTGGAGAGAACATAAATATTTCAGGAAAATAAGTCTTAAAATTATTTTTCAATCATAAACTATACTGACCCGTTGGTTCAAACCCGCCATCTAGTAAGACATGTTCTTATTATTTAATACTTCCAGGACTAATCACAGGCCTGATGAGAAAGTAACAGCAATCTGTTCCGAAAGAAATCCAGATCATACCCCTCTGTTTATTTTTAACAAGAGCCAAAGGAAAAAAAATGCTAAGCAAAATTAAATCTTTTCCTGTATCATACAAATCACTATAGAAGAGAGTTAAACTGAAGGCATGGATTTTGATCACATAGTGTTTACCCCAGATTTATGGAACTCAAATCCTGAGATTTTCATCCTAATCTTCAGTAAGAGTTAATACCGATGAGAATACATTACAAACTGTATTCTGTGTCCAAGCTGTCTTCCTTTGTAAACAAAATCAGAACAATCAAAACAACAATCATTTTAGGAGTAACACGAGTTTAAAACAGCTGTGAAATTAGGCACCTAGCAAGAGACATCTACCAATTCATTTATTTGAATACATATCCTAATATTCAACAACAGCACACAGAATGTTATCTGACTCAAAGTAACAGGGCATCTGAACAAGTTGCCCTTATTCATCATTAATTTTACTTTTCCTAAATAACACCACCTTCCTTCAGGGCTTTCAGAGGAAAGGCATCCCTACTGCAGCAATAAGCAGCAATAACATACTTTTTTCATCTGGTAACATAAAAGCCAGGGGAAACAAGAGAGAGCCTCTACGTCCAGCAGTTTTGATTAAAATTTGTTATATTCTCCACAGGTTTGCCCATTCTTTTCTGTGCAGAAAGTCACAGTTTCAGGATTTAAATGATCTTAAGACTCTCACAGAATTGTAACTACAGGATATGATCAGATTAGTATGCATGCAGAGCCTCCTTTTAGCTCTATAAGAGACTTTTTTTCTTTTGAATTACATTTGTTTCTTTGCCTCTCTTTTTCTCATTCCAAATGTCTGCTGAGTCGCTGCCCAAGCTAGAGAAACTATACACTAAAAAGAAGAGTGGGCTAGTGGGGCCCAGTTCCTTTCTCAGTTATGCAGGTGTACAGCTGTGGAGTGAATGGATTTATAATGATACCCAATTGGAGCAAGAACAAAGTGCTTAAGCTTGCAAACACTGGAAAAATATACATTTGTGGGATGTTCCAGGAAAGCTGAGCACTCATTATACCCTTTTAACACCAAAACGTGTATCACTTCCACCCCCCCTTTTTTTAAAATAAAAAAAAAATAAAAAAATAAAAACAAACTTGTATCATATTCCAGACACAGTTATACTACTAGTTATCACCTATGCATATTGTCATGCACTTTTTGGAGTCTCACTGGTCCAAAGCGAAGACAGAAACAGCCCACAAACTGTTCTCTCCCCGGAGATCATCTACTTCTTTCTCTGCAAAGGTTGGGGTCTGAGATTCAAGATGACAGCTACAAGGTAGAGATCCCATTCTATTCAAGATGACAGCTACAAGGTAGAGATCCCATTCTATGTGAGGCCAACATAACACTGTGTTGCCACTTCTAGGTGCCTTTTTAAAAAAAATTATTTCTTTTTATTTATTTATTAAGAACCATCAGAGGGTTTAAGATATAACAATTAAGATATAACAGTTCCAGGTAGCAGTTGGCACTATCCCAATAATCAAAAGCAACACTTAAGCTATGCCTGCCATAATTCACTTGACATTTTGCTCTGGTCAGCACTGCTTCTGCTTTATTAATATTAATAACGCAAAGTTTTGCTTTTCAGGACACCATATGTGAGAGCACAGGAACCTTTCCCTAACAGCAACAGAGTGAAAAGCAGAGATATTGCAAAAGCAAAATCTGCGCATATCAAGATTCCCAATATCTATAAACATTTGCAATAAGCAGGCACAAAATTAAATGTTTGTCTCAAGCTTTGTAGCTCAAGTTACCTTCTGACATTAAATAAGAACACTTATTGGTTTCATTGAGGGCTACTCTACCACTGCATCAAATTTCTTTTTTAACCTATGAAACTTTTATATAAAACAGGCTCAGAAACTTGTCTTGTAAGTAACAGTTACTTCAGAGCAATGTTCTGAATTTCCTACAAAGGAGGACTATTTTTTATTCTTGGACTTCGTAAACCTCTGATTTTTCCACACTGAAAAATACCTGCTCAGTTTCTTTTTTTTTCCCCTAAACAATTCTTCAACAAAAAGCACAAGCTCTTTTGTTTAACTGTCATAGTTACTCAACTGTACCATCAATTCTGTCTTTAGCTGAGCTGTGGCATTACATCTTGAAAAGCATTAGCAGTAATACAAGAGTTCTACATTCCCACAGATTACCTCCTATAATCCAAATTGATTTCAGCTGTATTGAATAGATTACTCGTCATTCTGGATTAACATCCTCAGCATCAGGGGCAGGGTGTAAAAGAACTGAAATTATTTTGAGTTCTACCCCCTAAAAATATATTAATTTTTATAGAGGAAAATATGTAAAAAAAATTCTTAAATACATTTTTCAAATCAAATACTGAAATTTTCACTGTCTGTTTTAAGGCAAAAAATTTAAAAATTCTTACTGATGATCAAACCTCTAGTCCTTTACTCAAAAAGTGACCTTGCCTAAAAGAGGGAAAAATGGCTGAGGCCAACTCTTCACGCCTCCACATATCTTTAACTCCTAAGGTATATTAAGAACCACATGCAGTAGAGGGCATACTTTTGTATGCTGATAAGATTTCTTCTAGATTTATCAGAAAATCTTCCATTCAGTATTTATGGTCCACTAACTAGCCTAGTAGCTGAAACACATCTGGGGTTGTGAGCCGGCAGAGGAAGATGAGGAAAGTTTGCTACTGCATGTTCCCATCTCCCATCTGAAAACATTATTCAAAATCATCTCCTTTCCACTTTTCTTATGTGCTGAAATATTGCACATTATTAAATAGAAGATATGCATACCAAATGTTTAAAGACAGATTTCACTTTCTCAGTTTTTTGTTTGTTTGTTTGTTTGACAAACTACCAGTTTCAACACACACACATATCTCAGATGGCATTTTTTCTTTATTAGGAATCAGAATTTAAATTATCATTTCAAAACAACGTGTGAAGTCTGAGGCCCAACAGTTCATATACGTGAACAATGAATATATATTGTATATTAGTCACCAATCTGGTTATTTTGGAAGTGATCTGAGCACCTTGATTTTAATTTGAACTAGTACTAGAGGAATGCTTTATTCTAATTCAGTACCTGCATAATGACAGTAACGAACCAATTCTGTAGTTACTATTTGCGTGCTATGATTGAGACCCATGACACTGAAGTCAACATAGAGTGAAACCTAATTCAAAAGGACAAAATATTTTAGTATTAATTTTCTCTGCTGAAGATGACCAAACAAATTTGAAGTTGCCAATTGATAAACCCGATGATTTAAAAAATGTACCTTAACACAGACTAAGCAGAGACAAGAGAAATTCTCCAGCTATTCCCTTAAATTTTTGAAGTCAAATGCAATTGTGCAGCCAGAAGACTCACCCTTTTGATAATACAGTTCAAAATTATCAAGAAATCAATCTAAGCGCTAAAGAAAAATGCTGCTACATATCCAAAATGGCTTTAATAAAAGATGATGCTTACACAGAAAGAAAGGATTGCAAAGCACCTTGCCCAAGCCTGCTATCACAAGCAGCTACCTTATGTAACTCGTTCACAGAAGGACCAGAACCTTAAACAACCTCAAACAGTTAGCTCTGCTCCAGACTTCACTCTAAATTACAGGCTGATTTTACTATTTACAGCTGGACCAACACTGTTGTTCAAAGGTTAGAAAGTGTTATCTTACTCAATAGGTGTGTCCCCATGTATATTCTGAATAAAACATTTTAACTTGAGACATTAAAAAAAAAAGTTTCATTGTGTCTTCATCCTCTTAGCCTGCAGTGATCTGACTAGTTGAAACAGAATGAGTTAATTTGACAAAACTGTTTATCAATTTCCAGTCATACTATCATTTCAGACGCATTAAGGAAAATAAGTTTTTTAGAGCAAAGTGGGCTTTGCAGAGCTTTCACTGGAGATGCTTTGGAAGCAGTCCCACTTGGCTTTCAGAATGAATCTATAGGCATCAAAATGACAACTTCTAAAGGAAGCACACGTAATGCAACAGCTACTGATGGACAAAGAAACAGAAAACCTAACAATGCCATTTCAATGCAAATGCTTTTCAAAGTGGAATGCAATCTAGCCACAGTATTGACATTTAAATGGACACAAGGCACAATCCAATAAAGGTAAATGTGAATGTGGTGATTTCTTTTTATCAGGTATTATCCTTCTTTGCCAGTTTTCCTCCTATGCAATTAAAAAAAAAAGTCTTCCCATATTAATATTGAAATCTAAATTATTCCATCAAAATGGGAATGAAAGAAGAAAGGAATGAAAGATGAGCAGTACACTTAGAACTCAGCCAATATGGATTTAGCTGCTTTACTGTAAATTAATGATTGGGCAAGTCTTTCCATACTCAATTCCTTATCTGTAGCCAACACTACCTGTATTTTGTCAGAAGAATGAACAACTTGGCCATGAGTCAAAAGTGGTTAGACCATCATTAACAGAAAACTTGCTAAGAGGTTCCAAAGGGTGCAAGTACAATATTGGAAATACTAGCCTGGGTCTTGAAAGCTGGTTTATCTTGACAATACTGCTTCCAGTTCAGAACATATAGCTTGGTTCAGATATCTCTGCACTACACTCAACAGAGTTTCCCTAAAAGAATTACATATCCCCCTTTATGGTCGATATCTACCTCACTTTGTTAAAAATGCACCAACGGCCTTGACGAAAAAATTTTCTGTTTAATAACCATCTTGTTGTGGGTCACAGAACTGCCTCACCATATGGCTTATTATTTTTAATGATGTATAAGATGCAATATATACCACTAAAAACAGTAGAAAAGCTTAAATGATGAAAAGAAAAACAGATGGAGAAAACATGAGCAGAAAAGCCTGAGAAAGAAGAAAAAAATGCAGAATAACAAACAGATCCTAGGGGAAATCAAGAGCTCATGGTAGCCCTGTGGACACTAGAACTCTCATGGCACCACCCTCTAGCTGTGCATGCTCATTTTGAGCTACAAAAATGTTTGCACTGCATAATTTTAAAGCCATGCATGTCCATTTTTATTTTTAAACTCTACAAAACACAAAGATTTGCAGTGCATAAATCCATTCCGAATAGGCTGCTTAATTGGTACTGTAAGTCTAATATATCAGCTGCCTGTGGATCTGGACAACAGCCAAGCATCCCAAGTTCAACACGTACAGTAGTTCTAGTTGCTCTCCCTCCTAACATAAAGGACTAGTGCTGCTATAATTTAACGATACCATTAATGCATCTTCTGTAACGTTTGCTTTATAAAACTTCTCCCCAACCTATTGAAGCTGATTCCCTTTTTAGCAAATAGTGTAATACTCAAAGAGCAGATCAGTACCTCAAGAGGTTCTGGGCTGAAAAGTAGAACGTAGAAAATATTGGGTTTACTTTCAATGCAAAGAGCATGATTAGTCCAATGACTATCCAATACCTGTTTTAAGCCTCTGCATAAGTCTGACTGGATTTCTGATTGTTCATGGGAAGGATATTCCTGATCTTCCCTTTTTCCAGTCAACTGTGAGTACTCTGAAGTTGGACCTTTGCTGTGGTCACCTCAGTGTTAAGACCACCTGAGAGCACAGCCCAACAAAGATGACTTGAAAGAGTAGTTTATGTTCACCACCATTACTGCAAATTTAAGACATTTCTGGAAGACTAACTAGCCATTTCCTGCAAACACCATCTCTGAACTAAGACACATTTCAATTCAAAAACCTGATGTGAAAAGTACATTACAAGTGGTCTTTTTTTTTTTTCCTGGCTTTTATATTTATAAATATGAAAGTTATCAGTTTCTCCTCACCCGGAAAGGAGAGATATGACATGAAATCAGTAATGACATCATACACAAATGATGCCTTATTGCATATCACTTCCTTCCTTCCAAATTTCTTTACAAGGAAAGCAGTGTTAGAACTTCTGCTTTACAAAAGCAGAAATATGCCTAGGTTCTGTTCATTTCCAATAGTTCAGTGAATAGCAATACACCATAGTAGTGCATCAAGTGAAGGCGCAGCAGCACAGTCAGTTCTTCAGCAAGTAAATAGGATAGCACAGGCTTATGTAAAGGCAGAATTTCTTTCTCTGTGTAGAGATACTTTAAAAAAAATCTGATCTGTAAACAATTTTTCTGTTCACTTTCCTCACAAGAGTAACTGGTAGAAATATTGCTGAAAGGTGAATCTGGGACTCAAGTACTTTAAGTATTTGTCAAAAGAAAGCCTCTAATTATGTTACAGATTTAGATAAAGTACTTTTACTGCATAGAAGATGATATTTATGTAATTATTTACAGTTTAAAAACTGATGTCAAAATATTAAATATTTACAAGGCACTGGTCGTTAACTTTTCGTGTACAAGAATAAATTTGCAAACAACTGTAATGAAGAAAAAATTACAGAATGATACTGCATTTCAAACAGTAATGTTTCAAGTTATGCCCAGGTATTCATTCTAATTGATGTACCCATCATGACTTGAAGTTGATCTATTGGCCTCATGCATTTAATTTCAAAACTCTACAATAAAGCTTTATAGTACATAGGCGTTGTTTCAGAGCTCTGTGCTTCACTGATTTAAAAAACCACACACAACTATATGTAGTCCTAAAGATTTACATTAATATGGCCTTACAGTAACTTAATTAAAGACTCATTAAGTATTACAGTATCACATAGTGTGAGTTGCATTGAATTTAATTTGGAAATATTCAATAATACCAGCTGCAAAAAATAGAGTATTTCCTTACAAAATCCTGACAAACGTACATAGTCCTTTGGAAATGTTTGTTACTATCCATTATCTGATCCCAAAGGATAAACCTGCAGAAATTATTATGTTTGCTACTAAATTCTATTATAAATATTTAGCATCATTAGAATACATTAGAATAGTCTGAACTCTACTCCTTATTTTGTTTTTGAGACATCGCCTAAGGGCACTGTTCTAAGTGTAACAAATAAAAAAGTACTGGTGCATTTCTTTTCCTTTTTTTTTTCTTTTTAGTAGTACATTCTATGAAAACAAATATTTTATTTCCTTTATCTTTTCACATTTTTCTTGCTTTGTACTTAGGTTATCATGCTTTACATCACAACTGTTCCCATCTACATATTGCAGACAAATAAGAAACGAATGAGATTTGTTTACTATATCATTATGCTGTTGTTTAAATGAGAAAATAACTTACCTTGCAATTCTGACTTATCAAACTGTTCATTCTAAACACCTGGCAAGTATACAATTGGCTGTTACAGAATTACAGGGTTTGATCAGTAAGGTACTGTAACAGATAAATACATACAGCAAGCCGAAATACTAAGAAACAACACAATATTGAAGGAGGCCAAGTAAATAAGTAACTTCTTTCTTTTTGTATATAAAAAAAATAAAAATAAATCCTTCAATAGTTGTTGCTAAAGTCTTAGGATAGTTTGAATACTGTAATAAATTTGCTAGAGATCATTTCAGTAGCAGTTCTAAACAGTAACAAGGTTGTCCTGGTCACAGATGAACTATCCCTTCATTCAATTCAGGTAAGGACTGATTACAATAGTATTCAAATACAGCAACCCAAATTTGCAAGTTTACATACCTTACAGCTAAACCCATTTTCAGTCACCAGAATAAACAGTTGGATTTCCCAATGGATTGGTCACCTGTATCTCTCTCCATTAAAAATCTGAGCATTTAAGCTGCTTCTCTGCAGCCTCTCAGGTATGCAGGAGATTGCCTACAAACTTCTAGTTTCAGAATGATTTTTTTTTCATATCAGAGGCTGAGTAGCCAGATATAAATCAGCTTGACTTTGTCAGGTTGTAGTCTTTTGGGAAGGCTAAAAGACCTAATAAAAGAAGTAGTATCAAACCTCTTGCTTTGACTAGTGATTGTGCTATGACTGCACGTAAAAAATAGTGCAAGCATAGCTATTCACCAGGTGACTGTTCTACATCGTGCCATAGCCACTTTAAACTGATGAGATGGGTTGTGTATGGTATCAACCATTCCCAGGGTTTTGCAGAGTTATGTTTACAAAAGGTTAACAGCAGGCACTAATACAAGTATCATGACTCTTTTCAGGCAGTAGGTGAAACCTTGAAGAAAAAGTGGCTCTGTCTTCAAAAAAGTGACCTGACCTTTGCTTTGGTGGGTTTTTTACTCTGCAAGAAATAAAAAGCACTGCATGCTTTCCAATGCATCCTTTCTAGCTGATAAACTATTTTGTTCTAGCACTCAGCACGAAAGGACTATGCGTTATAAAAAAAACAAATAGCATGTTAACAGTACTAGCTAACAATAGCTCTACATCATACGAGAAATGATCTTCATAAACCTGAAATACGTCATACAAATTATGAACCAATTAAATACATAATTGGCCAAGAACCTTTGATATACTTAGCAATTATAAGCAAACTTCCATTGAATGTAGTTTAATGAAATTCACAATGACTTTGAGGTTCTTTGGATATCAAAGGCACCACAGTTCCAGCATGCTTACGATTCATGACACTTCTGCTCCAAGAATTTCTTGCAGCATGCAAAGAACTCTCTGTAGGGTAACTGAAGCGTTGCACAAGAAAGCAAATCTAGCATTGACCTGTCAGTTGTTGAAATCTGTTCTAAAATTGCAGTAGTATGTAATGATTTTACATGCAATTGGTGAAATGTTTATGAAACACTGTATAGTTCAGTGTACATATTTTATTGGACATGGAATACAGCGCTAGTGAAAGTAATTCTATTATGACATAATGCGGTAGTAAAGTCTATTAACAGAAGGGGTTTTTAAGTGTTGGAATATTTTAAGAGTAGTGGAAAATACTGCTTTTATGGAGTCAGATCCTGCCATCTTTTCACAGCTAAAACTTCCACTGAAATCAACAGGAGCTTTACGAGTACCATAATAAGGACATGGCAAGGGACACTGGTCTAATGCAGCGCTGCTGCTATGCTTCATGTGTACACTCAGACACTGCTGCTTGCAAGAGTCAAAGAGATCAGAACACAGAGTCTGGGTGGATTCAAGAAGATAAATACCCTTTTTAAATAAAGAGCACGACACAACATCAGTGCATTTTATTTGGCTAAAATATTAAATTAGTTGTTAATTATTTTATGTTTCTCTTGAATATGTAGTGTATTAGGTGAATTTTAAGGAAATTAAGAAGTCCTTGCGTTACGTTCAATAACAAGGACGTTTTGAGGAGAAGCGCAGCAATGCCTATGACAGCAGGATCTGGCTCCGTCCACTGCCAGCAAAGCCAGGCAGCGCAGTTAATTACGCGCACTGCTTTACAAACTGTTCCCAGAGGCGTCAACACCCCGAGCCCCGCGGGTCACTTCCACACTAGGGCAGCGTGTGCCCCAGCGACCCGCCAGAACCCCGCTTGCCAACTCCCGGCAGTGTTTAAGGGTCCCGGGGGATGCAGGCCGGACCCCCCAGCCCCGCGGGCGCTGACCTGGCCCTTGTTGGTTTCGCTGTTGTAGGGGAAAGGCGCTAGGGCAGCTGATAAGGCTGTTGCCATGGTGATGAAGGAGATGCCAAGGGAGGAGTCCGCGGAGGAGAAGCCCCTCCTCACAGTGACGTCACAGGTGGGCGGAGCGCGGGACGGGGCCGGCGGGTGGGGCCGGGGGCTGGCACCAGGGCTTGGTCATCAATAGAAGCTCCACAGGGCATTGGGCACACAGCCATTAGCTGAGGTACCTCAACTCGGTACAAAACATCAAGCACTGGTGGTGTTCATGCCCCAAATCTCCCCCTTGAACACCGCATCTTGCTCCTTGCAAACCCTGATGTCCACGAAGGAATCGTCAAGGGAAAAGGATGCTCTTCAACGTACCGTTTCTAACTTTATCCCAAGTGATTGACAAACAATTAGAAGCCAACATCAAATGCTGCCCCTTCCTTCCCTGCTCAATAAGTGCAAAGCTTCCATCGGCATCAACAAGGCCGGGAGCTGCGCCTGAGCTCGTTAATTGTTTAATGAACCATTTGTATTGGTTGTCCATCGGTCTACTCAACACCCGTCTGATACAGTTGTGCATTGATAAAGTGCCTGTGTCTGTTAGCGTCACACCTCCCACCACACACAAATACCTACTTCCCTGCTGTGCACCAAAGGGGTGCAGAAGCCAAAAGGAGGCAGAACCAGGTGAACAAGTGAGTATTTTTCATAGCCATCTCCGCATCATGTACCCATGACGTGCAGCTACACCACCATGTTCACTCCTCATTCACATCCCAGTTGTCCGGACGCCATGCTGCTTTGAGCTGCTGCCTCCTCAGCATGTCCGTGTTACCCTCTTGTTCAGACCAGTCGTTCAGTTACGTGCTGCTGTACTGCCTTTAGCCATCGCCATCAGCATTCATCTTGGCCCTTTACCCAATGAAACAGATGGATGTGACTGCCGCTCGCAGGGCGAATCATGCGAGTTCCAAATTGGCTGCAAACAAACTTCCCAAGCCAGACCAAATCGGGTCATGAGAATAAGGCCTGCTCTTCCCAAAGAGATCACCAACACCAAACCCTGTACGGGCACGTGTGTTATCTTAGGAATTACTTACATGAGGTACCTATGTTGCATTGTCCCTCACAGTACAGTTAAATAAGCAAGAAAGCAAAGCAAAATGCTCGGATCAAGCCAGGAAGCAGAATATTTGCTTTTAGAAAACTACCAAAAAAGCAAAATTCCTATTTACAAAAGTCCTAGAGAACCGATTACATCTGACTGCAGTAGCAGACTCTGCAAGAAGCAGAACGGGAATCTCAGAGACAGAGAGGAGATGCCAAAGCCTTGTTTTAACCAAGGAGTTAGAGATAATAGAGAGAAGTCCCTGAAACCTAATTTAAGAGATACCTTTTAACTCTCTTCCTCTGGAATATGTTAAAAACACATCCAACAGAGACCAAGTCAGATACACGTTCACATTTTATTAGGCTGCTAGCCAACCTTTATTTTGTAAAACATGACACATGTTGACCTAAACACCCGGCATGAATTAGATTTTGACAAAGTTTCCAATTCACAATTTATTTCATATTAGATCTCAAGGCAAATCCACAAATAGCATAAACCAAAGTACTGCAAACTCCACTGGGGTTCTGCTGATATGTGGCAACTGCGAATCTAGACCTTCATTCCAGCAGTAACAAGCCTACTACAATAAGCAGAGGGGTGTTCTTGGTAATTGAATAGGCCTTTCAGCATCTATTTTCTGTGATTCTATCTCAATTATTTTCAATGAAAGTCACTTTATTGGTATGAAAAGGCATTCAGTAGTTGCCAAATTTAATACTTCAGGCATCAGAGAGTGAGCTTTCTGTACTAATGGGATTTTGTAGAATATAACTCTATATACTATGTTGCTATCTCCCTTTAACTTTTAAAGATAAACCAGAAAAGAATGGAACAAATGAAAAAAGGTAATTTTGGTATGAATAAGCCTAGGAAAAGTTAAGGAGTTTGCTGAAGGTTCAAAGATTAACAATACTCAGCTAACTGAACCCGAGATAAATTATTTTATGCAACTCATTTATAATAAATACATGGACAAATTGTGCATAAAGTTGGATTTGAATTCTGATTTTTCTTCTTTTTATTTAACCTCTTCACAACTTCATTGACAGGAGAAAAGATCTCCCTTATGAATTAATTTCTAATGAGAAATTTAAACCTAACTATCCCCTGGAGTCAAAGTTTAATTGTACAGTCAACTATGAAATTCCCAATCTGCTACAGGTCAGTGAACTTCAAAGGAGCTCATTCAATAACATACTCTGATCCACACTTAAACTTTAAAAATATGATGAACTGCTTTATTGAGCAGTAAAAAAGCGCATGCTTATATGCTTTGCCAACCTGATTTTAAACAACTCAATCCCAAAGTATCGGGAGTTATCTGTCCCATGTTCATCATACTTAAGTTAAATTCTTCAACAGAGTACACAAGTTGGAGAGGTAGTGATGGTAGGATCCCTACACAAATAAGGAAATAAGACCTACAGGAAGGGATTCATGTCCAGGAGGATCCTGTGGCAAATATACTCTCTATTATACAGTAGACTTGGAAGTCCATGAAAAATTCACCAAAGGAAAAAGAAATGCAGATTATATATTGAAAGCTATCCCAACTTCTATTTCTAATAGAAAAATAGGGAGGTGCCTGCTTACTACACAGCCATTGCTCAGAGTATAAACAGTTAATATCAAATTTTTAATTTGAAATATTAAAGAACACTTACTTTTAGAACTGGAAAGTAAATAAAAATGTGAAGTTAGATTAGAAGAAACATGCTGAAGTTCAGCTTATCCCATGAAAAATGCAGGCAATGACACAAATATCCCAAAAAGAAATGTTTAATGACTACACTCCAATTAACTCTCTCAGCTGTTTAAGGTTCTTATGAAAAAAAAAAAAGAACATTTTAGTTCTTATTAAGAGTAGGAGCAATGTTTTTTGAAAGTGAACTTAACTTACATGTCACTGGTTGATCCAGGCACACCTATATTTCCTCAAGAGCTTAAGTAAAAATACACGAACATTTCCAGTGCCTAAAGTCCACTGTTCTGGGTGGGTTTGGTTTGTTTATTTTGATTAGATGCTTTATGTTTTTTTGTTTTGTTTTTCTCCCCCCCTTGAAACTAATATGTGACCTGACAAATTTTATAAAGGAAACAAAATAAAGATAGCTAATACACAACTCGCAATCTGAGTAGATTAAGGCATGTATCAAAAACTCACATTATGAAACTAATAGCATAATAACAGTTTTCCATATAAAAGTTAAGTCCAAACTGTTCAGAATCAATCACATTTATTCAAAGCTTCTTAGCATTAGACTTGCATTGACTTACAGTCCACTCTGTAAATATTTACTAAGTAACATTAGAACAGAACAGCAGAGACTTCAAGTGAAAATAATTAGCTTCTCCTTTATACCAATCTCAAGCAGAAGTAACTTCATTTCAAGTAATTCCTATACATTAGTTTGGAAAAAAAAAAGTCTTGCCAATTTTAGGAATCTTCAGCAATTAACTTTGGACTACAATAATTCATCATAGATTCCAACCAGCCCTGTGAGAACAGTGGCAACTTCCTCAGTGATTTTATTTTTATATTCCTTTTAAAAGACTAGCGATAGATTCATTAGTCGTATTCCTCAAACATCTGAAATGGGTCTACTGTTATTTATTGTAAAACATTTGAGTAGTTTAGCAGGAGATGCTTAAGTCCGCAAACTTTTTCATCTGTTATTAAAAATAGGTAAATACTATGAGTGTAAAAAAAGACAAAATGCATAACTGCATGCTTAGCAGTACAAATATTAATTAAATCTTTACCTCCAAGTTAAGTATTGCTTAACACTTTGCTTTTAGGGCAGTATGTATAATTTGAGCAGAAATATTCTCATGAGCATAATAAAGAAAGTTGCCTCGATAATATGCTTAAAAGTCATAAATTGGCTGCTTGCCTAAAGTTATACAAGTTTCTCCATCACAAATTAAATACATTTTTCCATGAAATAAGCTTTAATTTGAAATCACCCTGGGAATTGATAGTATTTTTTTCCATAAAATAAAGCTGACTATACCATTTCGTGCATTTTAAAAATGTTCTACCATTCCGTAAGCATAGAAAGAGCTGGACAATTTTTGCAAGTAATGTATTATGCTCATTTAACCCTTTTTTATATGAATAGAAATTAGTTTTCAGAAATCTGTTCATTCTTCATATATGAATATTCTAAGTAAAATTATACTATCCTTTTAATACTTACTTTTAATACCTTAATCCTTTTAAACAATTGCAAACTATGTACTACAATTGTTCTACATGCAATTAACTTCTTGTTTGCACAATGAAAGTGTTACACTCCATTGCAAGTTTAAAACGTTCTCAAGCACCTTTCAAGTTTCAAGCATTTCAATCTGCAAAATAACATCAAAGCCAACACACGTGCCATGCCATGCCATATCCCTGTGGAGAAGCCATACAACAGGAAATTATGATTTGGTTCCTATGACTGCCCACAGTAACACATCCAAAAACACAACCTTATTCTAGATATGCTACAGAACTGCACAGAAAGCAAAAAAAAAAAAAAAAAAGATTTCAAAATAATTACAGCCTATATGTAAGGATACAGCAAGGTACAGTAAAAGATGAATTTTGTTACATGGGAAGTATACAGATCATTTTCAACGCAGTTGAAGATCTGTAGGAATTGCATAAGCTTTACAAAATTGGCACTCGTGATAAGCCATGGTAATTTTGATATTATTAATTCTCTTCGTGCTACTAATATCATGAAGATCTGGTCTTAAAAAAGCAGATGTATATCTTTCATCTTAATTGACATTTGATTATGCACCATACTCAGAACAGTGCACAAAGCTGTATATAATCCACTACTGCAAAAATTTTCAAACCTATCTGTGGATCACAGGTGATTGACAAAGCATTTGTACATGCAGCTCAGTTCAATATTCTGGTGGTCTTCTCTTTCAGCTGACGAAAAACCATTAAATAATTTCCTACTATTTTGTAAGCAATCATAATAGTTGCCCCAGAGATGCTGAGAGATTCCAGAAGTAGTACCAGCAATATGAGTGAAACAGGACTCCTTGAATTTGTCATCTATTTAAAATCCTTATTTAGAAGAAATGGAAAACTGTGGTTCCCAAAGTCAGGCTACTTCTTTAGTTGAAGTTGCCACACAAGAAGTAATTTCAATGAGTAATACAGGAACCAGAGTCTAGCACCATGAGTTACCATTTGCTTTCTGTAGGTACTATCATGACACCTGTGCCTCTCCAGGTCTTCCACTGTATAGATTTCTCCAGGGCTTTCTCAATAGAAAATGGGTTCTGCAGAACAGGAAGGCTACAGGACCTTCCCACCCTGCATTTACTCAGCTTAGGTGTCCAATTTGTTAACCCCTCAATCAACAAGCAAGTCATTTTAGGAATACAGACTAAATATTTTCATGAACTAACATTACAGAAATCATTTCCTTAAAAGAATATTTTGCAATTTTTAGCAACTGTATTACTTCAAGGACCTCTATGCATTAAACATTTATTAAGCATAAACAGTTAATTTTGTCTTTGATCACTGTTGTACTGTAGCAGCTCTCCAGCGGGGAGAACTGGGGTATTGGGAAAGGGAGAGGCTAAAACATAAGTCATATGGCAAGACCATGAAGACAATGCAGAGCCAGGTGAGGGTAAACAAAATCTTCTAAGACCCAAGAAAGGATTTCAACAAACAGCTTCCTTTAATTAAAGAGTACACAGAGCACGTGGATGTTAATGCACCAGAAAGACTTGAAGTAACATTTTTATAAGTAGTAAAGGCCAAATTGTCAGTTCCACTCAAAACGTGACAAGAGCAACTTTTCTCCTAATGACTCTAATCCAGCAAGGCAGTTAAGCACATGCTTAACCTTGAGTTTTGCAGGACATGCTTAAGTGGCTTGCTGGCGTGAAGCCAAAATGCAGGAGCCAGATACAACCCTGTGTTTGGCTACTGCTCCCTTTTAGTTTTCTTAGCCAGACGAAGAACAATAGAGGGAACATGGTGAACTGCAAGATATTTAGTTCTACATTGCAGCTAGACACTATAATTTGCGTAGGTCAGCACTGACAAACACAGATAGGATGCTACCGTGACACAGCAATAGCTCTCACAAAATCAATGCAACTGCTATGAAGACGCAGCATAAACATGTTACCATTTACTGATTGAGACATCAAGCATAAGTTTTAAATAACACCACTTTCCTGTAAATTTAAGCATCCAATATGATGTCTACAGTAATCCTCCCACAGTTTCTCAGCCTTCACACAAGCTGTGGGTCAGTTGTTAGCATTAAGCCTCAGGGAATCACTGGGCCTGCATGATTTCAGGTAAGATATTGTCACCTCTGATTCACAGGCTGCTGTACACACTTCCTACTATTTAGCAACTGAGTACCAGTTATCACCTGCCAAGTGAAACTCATCTTCAGAGAGGTAGCAACACCAAACTGCTCTTTGAAGGAGGGCGAAATGAGTTTGTTTCTGTTTTAGAGCTTCCCACAATTTGTGTTAGGTGGAAGTCAATTACACTGTATGCCCTGTGTATTGATCCTCTGTTCCCGTGAAAACCAAATATTTGGCTGGCATGTCAGTTTTGTTGGGACATAAATTCACACTAGAGTGACAGAGAAAAGATTAGTATGACCCTGGCACAAGGATGATACCAGAAGTCAAGTAGTGATCACACTTACTATACGATAAAAAATAAGTGTGGGGTGGTAGCGATATGATTTTTCCTTGTGAAATACTTACAAATATTCTAGAAAAGTAAGGGAAGAAAAACACAGCTCATGCAATTTGAGCTTTTTAGCATGAAACTACTGATTTTATAAGGATTTCCTTCTCCAAGCCTCCCTCTGAGACAATAAAGGAGGTATCTCAATACTTATCCTGTCAAGATCACAATCCACAAACACCACTTCCAGTTATGCTTCAGAGAACAACCACCTCAATTTCTAGATCTGGTTCCCATTTATCAGTTTTTAGAAATACCTTGTTCAAGGAAATGAATCCATAGAAATCACTTGTTTCCTCTTATCCTAGTGAATGTCACCAGAGATCGTGATATGCCAAATACATGCAGAGAACTTATCTATTAAGAAATTTGATATATGTCATATAAATTAATTAGCAATTGAAGTTAGTTCATGTCTTAGGTAATGCCCTCTGGTCGAGTTAAAAACTAAAAGAACAGGTAGTATAGCACTGACAAACTACTATCTAGTTTACCTACTTATCCAGTCTCACCCAAGCAGCAGACAAGTTTCTCTCAGAGCAACGTTCAACAATGCAATTTCTCCTACAGAAATTCTGAATTAAGAAGCTCCTGTTTTCTCATATGCTGACCGCTCATTACCATACTCTAAGCTTTTTGAGTCAGATCATTTCACTGATCCAGTTTACAGCCCAACAACACCATTCCAAGCACAGTGTGTAGGCAGAGGTACAGCAAAAGCCATCAACACCCATGAGTAGGTTTGCTACTGAATGCTACAGGGGCTTATCCAGTAGTAGTCTGGGGCTTCCTAAGTTAATTCCTTGAATAATTCAGTCATCCTCTGATGACATAACTTGTAAAATCCAATCCAACTAGCTTGGGTAGCAAATTACAACTACATTTTTGGTGCCTATATAACTAGTCCTACTAAAGTAAGTTCCATATATAGTCATTGGGAAAGCTAGGTGCCTTTGAGAGCCTCCTGAGGGAGAGCCTAAATTAAGGCAGGGAGGATCTCCCTCTGGAGCTGCTTTTCTAGGCATTTATCTCTTCCTATTGAACATGGAGGGAATTTAAGCATTTAATTTTAGAGAACTAGTTCACTATGTGCTCAAAACATAGGTGCTAATTAGCTGTCTCTGCCTGACTGGAACCCCGCAATTTAGCTCCCAAGTCATTTATATTAAAGACTAGCAGCATGTTATGCTCTACTAACATAAAAAAGGAACTAAACACCATGTATGGTGCACCGCAAACACAGTAAGATAGGAATGTAATAAGAGAATTTAAAAGCAGTGTTTCAGGTCTATACCTTACTGACAGCGTCAACATGTTCCACCTCTGACCGCGATGTAAGCCTGTTGCTCTATGAAGGCAAAGCATTTGAAGCCATGATCAGAGCAGGTTGTACAGGTGAACATCATGAGCTGTAAATGTAACACTAGTTAAGAAGTTGGTCCTCACAGGTGATCCCCTGAGCATCAGGTGTGTTCCAGCTCCCTCCACCCAACAGCCAAAGTAAGTTCCCTTGTGAAAACATTTCACAGCCCCATTTCACAACACAACCCTGTCAACTGCCTCCCCCCTCCTTTAAAAATATAAAAATAAAAAAATCAGGTTACTGACTAGGTGTTTCATAAATTTCTTTTTACAACAGAATTTGTAGTCTGGGAGCAAAGCAAAACCAAAGCCATGGCAGTTGTTATACCATACTTAATTTCACCTTTTCTCTTGCATAGAGAATCACAATACAACCAACATCAGTGCCGCAGCAGGCACCTGCATTAAGGCCATAGACCAAAGGCCCCCAGGATGAGAAGAAAAGTCCCATAAATTTTTTTATGGGACAGCAGAGCTGTCACCACAGTAGCAGCTAGGTGCTCACTGAGCCTCACGCAGGCCCCTAGAGCAGACAGGCCTGAGGAGAGGCTCAGGGACAATGTCTCCTCCATGTTTTTTTTAAGAAGCAGGGTACTCCCATGGTGACAAAGGGAGAAAATACAGCATGGGAGGCTTTAGGAGTGACAATAGGGCATAGGAAGAGTTGGGCAGGCAAACAGTGGAAGCTGGGACCAGGCTGGATACTGGCTAAAGGGAAGAGAAGCCCCCTCAAGGGACCTCTCCGTTTCAGCAGGGCCACTACTGCTCCTACCACATCTCAATGTCTCTCCTCCAGGCTCAGCACACCTATGACCAACCCCATCTAGAGTTTGACTTTTTTTAGCCTTAAATCAGTCACTCCAGTTCTGTCCATCAGGCTGACACCTACCCCTCACACCTGAGGAGGGCCCAGAGCAGGAACTACCATGAGCCACGGCTTCTACCCCCTTTTCTCACAGGAGCTCTGAGAGCAGAATGGAGAGTGTTAGCCAAGCCAGAGCAGGGGGAAATGGAAAATTCATCAGTGAAGGCAGCTGTGGATAATAAATTACACTGATGAGTAAATGCAGAGAGCTGGGGCAGGGGTGGGTGACAGGGCACAGAAAATGGAGGTCAGGTGGTTCCCCTCAGTGCTCTGGGCTGTTGGCCTGCCTGGCAGCTGCTGAGGTAAAACATGGCAGCTGCAGCCTCTAGCATGGCACCGCTGCCTCCTGGCCAGGCCTCTGTGCCTCATCTCAGACCTGCACTAAATAATCCTCATTTTGAATACATTTAAGGAATGGGGCTGATATCAGGCATCAAATGATGCTTCTGACACTCCCAGTATCTTTCCCAAAGCACCAAAATTCACAGATATTTGGTATGAGAAAGTCCAATAGCAGTACTGAGGGGAGAAAAAGCAGCCTTTTCTGTTGTGTTGCTCAGTGGCAGGAGTCAGTCACGTAAAATTCGTTTGAATTTATGAGGAGCATTTTATACTATGGTTGAGACTCTTCATATCTATTAGTAGTAGGAAATATCACCCTTCACAAATTTTAGATATGTTTCAGTTAAGGGAGTGTTTTTTTTCTTTAATTAAAATAGATTCTGTAAAGAAAAATTAAGTTCTTAGAGACATTATGAGAATTTACGGTACTCACTGGCTAAATTAGTACTCAGAAATCAATAATTTTACAGTCTGAGTCTATACAGCTTGGCGTGTGTACAAATATCGCACACATAAATATTATGCGGTGGCGCACTGCCAGCAGCCTGGCTCTCGCTCCCAGCGCCTCTTCCTCCAGCGCTGCATGATGCTGGTCAGCTTTCTTCACTTTGCTTCTCTTGTCTGCAACATAGAGATAATACTTCTCAGCTCCATGGCGGTGCCAGGCTTGATTCATGAATGCTTTAAAGCATTCTGTGATATTCACCCTGAAAGGTGCTTGAGAACCATAAATTATTACTTTAATATAGATAATAGTTTTCATCTCATGAATGTTTTATAACACTACTCCAAATTCATGCCTGATATAACTCTAATAACTTGAGTAGAGTTAAAAGAGGGATAAATTTGGTACAATATACGAGACAGCAAAATGAAATTCAAAGTGTGAGACCAAGGATTTACCAAATGGCATTGTATACACAGTAATGTCAGAAACTGCCCCTCTGACTACTTACCTACTGCAAAAATTCTGCTCACAGCACTGTTTAACCTCTTAAGGTTTGATTCATCATGAAATACCCGCTTCACATCAAAAATGTTTTTCCAATATGTTCTATCGTTATGTAGTTTGTATATATTGAGAATTAGTAGACTTGATCATGTACTTGTTTTCATTTTTCAACCCAGATATTTCATTTCAAAGCACACTTTTTCACAGGAACAATTCTTTTTAAAAAGGCACTCCTACAGCTTTCAGTTTTTACTCACAGGAGCATAGGACACTACTGGGAAGAATCCTCTGGGCCATCGCCCACTTCTCAAAAGCAGTTACATCATAAACAGCCATGAAGAAAGCTTTTCAAATGCCACTTTAAAAAGCTAGGCTTTTTGTCCCCCAACCCTAACAATTATACTGTTTGTTCAATTCACTGCTGTGATAGTTAGATAGATTCTTTTAATTTCCAGACCAAATCTACTCATGGCCAGTTGAGATCTCTTCAGTCTTGTGCCAACTTTTTTCTATTGTTGAAAAAGTTTTCCACTTCCAATGTCACCCAGCCCCTCTCTCTTTATATATACAAGAATAATAATTATATTCCTACTCAATCTTCATTTTGTTAGCCTAAACAAGTCAACTTCTTTTAGAGTCCCTATAAAATGTGTTCTTTATTCCTCTGATCATCTGCGTGGCCCATCTCTGGTGAATATAGTGTATATGTTCACATAGTGACAGAATCAGAGAATAACTTATTTGTTTTCTAATTAAATAAAAATGCTGCAAGTGCACCGCAAAGGCACAACTTAGTAAGAATTAAATCTTGGTGTTTTCTGGTAAAACTGATTATGAAGAAGTGGATATCTGCCTAACTCTCAGTTTGATGGTAGAATTTTATCAATACACTTCTGGTACCAAACTAAGAAGTCCTGTGGTTGGGCTGGTCATCATTATATAAACAACATAATAAAGAAATGACTGGTGATGTGATAACCACCTTTGAAAAGTTAAAAAAAAAAAAAAAAAAGACATCTGCTACTTAATACTTGGTTGAACCTTGGAGAAATTCAGATTTTTATCTTTTTTGTTCTAGCCCTTCCTTCCTTCCTTCCTTCCTTCCTTCCTAATAGGAATATTAAAGAAAATTTCCATGGAACGTAATGCAAAACTTAAACAGCGTCTAAATTCTAGCGTACCCTTCTGATATGCTCATATAGATACAGAAACAGAGTATTTCCTATGAAGTTTTTACATTTACACTTATTACTATGGAACCTCGTCTTTATTCCCTCCAAATAATGTAAGACTTTTCTTCATGCTGTTAGCACATCATAAAATAAATCATTGAAGATCCAGCTGATCCATAGACTTTTACAATCTTTCTGCTGGATGTTATGTTCACCAGAATATGCAAATTACTGCAGAAGTGCAACCACTGTTACTGATGCTAGTTCCTAGAAGAAAAGGTATTTGAACAATTTTTGCTGATACGTGGAGTTGATCGTAGAGAAACTTTTAAAATATTGGAAGTAGTTTGGACAAGGATTAAATAGCTATACACCCTTATATTTTTCACCAATAGATACAATCACCAAATCACAGACAGAAAAATACATATATAGTGTAGAGATATAGTAGGTCCTCTTAAGTCTTAAATATCAGTATTAGGCAAAAGTATACACCTAGAGATAATGTGGGCAATGTGGAGCCACCTTTAATCAAAATCAAAGGTGTGCAGTTGGTATAAATGCAATTTCCAATCAGGTGTTGAGATTTACCAAATTAAGCAAGTAACATCTGTGTGATGAATGAGACAGCAATATGAGCAATCAATTCAGATAGTTATAAAAACAGATGATTTATTCCCCTTGTAAGGTGTATCTGCAGTCTAGGTTTAGCACATGCAGAATTAGAGTTTGAGACAATGTCATTGCCAGATTTCTAAAGTGCCCCCAGTTTGCACATTCTGCTACACACAGTTGGGCAAGCAATCTTCCACGTTAATTGTATAAATTGCTATTTCAGATAGCAATGATGTTACAGGCCAGATTCTGGGCAAATGAATATTACAGTCAGTCAGCTTTAGGTACCAGCTTAAATATTTGACCCATCAAAATTATGGGCTCCAGTATTTCCTTGAGACATTGGAATACCAAGTAACAAACAACAGTGAACCTAAGCTGTTGTATTGTAGGAGCTGTAGAGGCTGCAGTAGCTAAATGCCAGTAATCAATAAACATCAAATTAGGATAAGGGAATACCTTTTCTTGCCAGTTTTAGACCATGTTAGCATCCTCAATTTAAAAGTTCAAATATACACAGAGAACATTTCAAAATTACAACAGTGGAAAAAGAGCAAAAACAGGACAGAAAGAGGGAGCTGAGAGAGGATAATGGTGAAGCTGAAAGTGCTCCAGATGAAAGTAACAAAGGAAAAATATGCGTTCATATTATTAAAGATAAAGTAAATGCAGGCCACACCATCAGACGTCCATCCAGCTCAACTTAGGTCTTGATCCTGCCATCAGAGAGGGATTGTAGAGAGGAGACTTTTATTTATGAGACTGTTTTATTACTCTTTAGGTTTTTTAATACCTAATACATGAAAATCCTCTAATATACAGATTTCTTTTAGGTCACATTCCTGCAATCACAATAAAAAGGGAAAACTGCTTAAAATACAAATTGTATTATGAGTCTTCACACAGTCAAAACTCATGCAGGAAGTTCATAAATTCACCAGAGTCCATCCACTGTCATTCATATGTCCTTGTATTGCAGAGAGGTGTTTTCCATCTCAGCAGGTTATTGTTTAATAATGCCTATTTTCTAGATGGAATGGTGTTGTAGGAATTCTGTGGGGAGGCATGTTACGGTGAAAACAAGACCACTTCCAAATATTAAAAAAGTCCTGCTTAGTCTCCTGGTGACAGAGAAGGCCAACTTCACCCATTGATTTAAAGGGAGTTACATCAGACCTTGAACACTTTAGCCCTATGAGCAATATATTGCAATAATTGCTATGAAAAAAAAAATCACCTTGCTGCTTTATTTTTGTGCAATTTGTAAAACTGGAATATAATTTTGCCCTAAGAGAGTAACTAAGTTGATTTGGTTTTGTTTTATTATTTTTTTTTATATAAATTTAAGCCCAGAACTATTTGTACATCTCCTAATTGCAATCTCTGACTCTCTAGCAATCAAAAATAAAGCACATGATATTATAAAAAAAATGTTTTATTTGTTCAAATTGTGTACCCCAACAACACTCCGTGATACTGAGATTTTTTGTTGTCAGCTGGTGAATGAGCAGCAAGAAAGCAGACCACTTCTGAGCCCCTCCATTGATGACTTTCTCTGTGAAGCTAAACCAGAAGCTGTTGCAAGGCCTGTAACATCAAATACTGCAGGTAACCAAAATTCTGTACTATCCCTCATGAGAGAGAAATAATTTTAGTTTTATTTTAATTGTGTTATATTTTGTCAAGTAATTTCTTTTAGTCTCGTATAAAAAAATACTATTTGCACAAAATTATAAACTGATATTGTAATTGTTTGATCTATTACTAGAAAAAAAAATGCTTATTACATTTCAGGGCAAATCTGATGTGATCCAAATCATATTTATTCTAGCTGATCTCTGAGCTTGAATTAAAGGGAGCTTCAACAGGAAGTACATAGCAGATCAACAAATTCTCAATCTTTGTTTTTGTAAAAATATAACGTATGGGTAAGCCACATTTACTCTTGTTTTAACCAAACCCATTCTTTAGAAAGATGTGGATGTCTGAGAAAAAGAGAAGAGATATCAAAACAGTTTATCCAGACTTGAGTTCAGAAACTTCAGTACTGAAAAGATCCAAGAAATTTCTTGCCTGATTTGTTTTGTGGTGAGATCGTAAAGCAGATAATTAAGAAGAAATCCTGAAAGCCTTCTGAATTAAGTGTGTTGTCCTTTGGATGTGTTTATAGAAATTGGCATTCTTCTATTCAGTATTTGTGCTAAGGTAATCTAACCATTTGAGTTGATTTACTGAGATACCATAAAATCAATAGTGCTACCATGTTCTGTTGCAGTCTCATAAAATGATTTGTCTCGTTAGAAGCCATTTAATTAAAATCCATATACATCCAAATTATTAAAATAACTAAATGACTAATTAACAGCTGGGTGATTATCTTCACATCTAATTAATGTGTCTAAAGCAGTATGCAGTTTCTAGTAGCAAAACTGGAACACTGAATTAAATTAACAACTGTAAATAGTATTTTTTCCTTTGATATAACTAAAGATATTACAGGGATTAATATAAATGTTTCAAGTTGTTTAAGACGGTGTTGTAAAAATTAAGGATCTTATATCTGGATAAGATCCTATATCTGCCTTGAATATCTGTCAGATTTGGGGCATTTTAATCAGATTTTTATTTATAAGTTTTTTATTTTGTGAAGACTGATGAAATCTGGTGATTTACCAAGAAGACAGATAAAGCACTACAAGAGATAACATTAATATATGTGTCAAAAACACCTCCCCTGTAAACTGATAATGCAGAGGAGGGAGTTCTGTCTTTTGTATGCTAAAGAATTTCCAATATTACTCTTCAAGCAACTTATAAATGAGAAACTCGGACTGAAGCCTGGCTTATATACTGATATGGTCTTTAACAGAGCAAGCAATAGAATTTCTAATTATAGTTAATATTTATCTTGAAAAGGACAAACAGCAACAACAGTAGAAAAAATTGCTAACCATACAGTTATTCCTTTTTGACCAAAAAAGCTGGCCAAATGTGGGGCAACGCAGATTTGTTTGCAGGAAGAAAAGACTATGTCATTGTCTTTTGTGCTATAGTTTTCTGCACCCTGTTTCTTCCAGTACAGCAAAAATCTTTACTGTCAGAATCTCGGGCCCTTTTTCAGTCACGCATAGATGCACAGCTCTCTCATTGTTAGGATCATATTCTCAGTGCTAGACCTTCCTTTGTTTGAAGCTTTTCTAGCACAACTGTTCTTTCTCACCTGTTTTGTATTTTCTGCATTTCTGACAGACACAGGCTTCAGAGAATAGTGGCATCCATTGCTTTTTGCCAAACTTTAACCATGGGCAAAGCAAACATAGCTCTTGTTTTCTCCAGTTCCTTTCCTAATTTAGAAAGATTTGTTCTTATTAGCTTCACAATTACATTTGTTTTGTCAAGCAACATGTTCTAATATGTGTGATGGAACCTGATTTTATATGCAATTCTTTTAAATTAATGACAAAAAACACAGACTACAATTTTTAGTAGAACCTGAAAGAAGTCAAACTGTCACTGAATTTAAAAGAACTAAACATCTAACTTCCCTCTGTAGTTTTAAGCTTTGTCCAGAAACACTTAAAGTACAAAGGTTAGAATATTTTTTACCTTATAGAATCCTGGCATCACAGAACTATCTAGGTCGGAAAAGACCTTCAAGATCACCAAATCCAACCATCAACCTAACCTACTAAATCAGGTCACTAAACAATGTCCTTTAGTACCACAAATGAATTAATAGTTTAATGAGAAATGAATTAGATGAATAGTTCTAGGAAACTAAGGTGAGTTGCCTACTAGGAAAAGAAAGATCTGTTCAAAGTATTTTTTTCAGAAAGATTTTTTTGAAAGTGGTTGTTTAATGGAAAAAAGCATAATTCAGCATCTCTGAAAAAAATCTCTGAATGTGAAATGTTAGAGAAAGCTGTCCATTCTTCAGCTTTTTCCTTAATGGCATGTGGTACAACAACCTAAGCAGCTGTTACAAGTATTTGGTAAGCCATAAGATTAAGCCAAATCTACCCAAAAACTCAACTGTACAGGGAACCTTCACAACATAAGAAAAACTGTGGACTAAGACCTAAGAGGATGTTCTGAAGATTTTCAGAGCAAAAGCCTTTCTTGCAAATCAGGCTTTTTTAAACTGCATCCAGTTAAGCACCTGAGATCACTAGTCATATTTGAGTATGCTGGTCATCATCTTTAGCAGGAAATACACATCTACTATAGTCAAATGAAAATGCATTAACTTAATAATTCCTTTTCCAAATTAAAAAAAAAAAAAAAAAGGTTATTTGAATTAACATTGAATTCTAACATTTTGTCTCTAAGTGTTATCAACAGGTTTGGATCTCTTGGATCTTAGTGAACCTGTCTTACAAACCCAAAACAAAGCAAAGAAATCAGAGAATCCATCAAGAGGTGAAGGCTTAAAAGCTTCAACCCACAGAAAGAAGACAGACAATTCTGACCTTATCAATGTGGACACTGAGCAGAAAGCCCAGACCGTCAGAGTTTCAGACAAGTCTTCACTAGATTTAGGTAAGAGTGTAGCTATTATATCAGTGTTATATAGCCTTGCTTAGCACAAGTTTCTCCTCGTTACTAGCACAAAATAATGAGCAAGATCTGAATTTCCATTGCACTGCACTTTAGCAGACAGTGTAAACTTAACTTTGTGTAAACACTTTGCCTTTATCATTATACATATTGTCAGTAAATGTGCAAATAAAGATCTGAGTCGATTTTACAAAAAAAAAAAATAGGATCAGTAAAATGGTAGAAAAATCTATAAGGCTATCATGAGAAACCAATAAAGGGCACAGATCAGAAACAACCCACACTGGGTGTCCTTTTCAGATCTGCATGTGTTAGAAATACACAAGAATTTTTTAAGTAGTGCTTCACCTGTGCATGCCAGAGAAAAAAGTTCTGGACAGAAGAGCTATATTTATACAGATTGAACAAAAACCTGAATACAACTCAATAGCCTGCCAAGCATGATCTATAGATGAGCTTTGGAAAAGGTGAATTTAATTTAGTTCCATCCAAACTAAATTACTTGCACCGCAACTGAGAAATTTGCAAGGTAAATGTAATTTATACCAAGGTAGCAAATTTTCCTTTCATCAACATAGAACATTTATATAACTTTATCATTGAACAGGAGCTAAATATCTCATTTTTGCAAGTCAAGTCCAACATATGAGTGAATCCTATTGGTTGCCTACACAGTCATTTGTGAATGGTAGTCACCAGAATAAATTTTATTTATACAATTTGAATACAATTAAGAAATTAAAATATATTCCTATCAGTATAATTTTATCAACAGATCTAAATTACATGCAAACCAATGATTTTAAATTGAGATTTCCACTGACATTCTGACCATGAATCTGCTTTTGGTGGCCTTAAAAATCATGATTTAGAAAAATGTTGCAAATTCCCAAGTATTTTTACAGAATATCAGCTAGAAAGGTGCACATTTCTGTCTACTGGACTTTAATTAAAATAGTCTTTGGTGGCATGGCTTCCCAATTTCCTCTGAACTTATATTCAACAGAGGGGAATTAATTCAAGAAACAGTAGTTTCTTTGATAGGTTCATATCTTCTTTTGTTATCTTTCAGTTGATATTCAGACACAGCTAGAGAAATGGGATGATGTCAACTTTCACGGAGAGAGGAGCTGCAAGGTCCACCCTTCTGCAGAACGAACATCATCATCATCTAGAGCTCCATCAAAAGAGCTTTTATGGTATAAATTTTGCTTTTCTTAGAAAAATATTTCCAGTCCAGCTCTCTTAATTAACGATGACAAGTCATATTATTAAATCTGTTAGGATTACATTGAAAATATGCAAGCAGACATTTTGGACGATGTATCATAAACAAGCACACTATAAAATTACATTTCGTCAGCAATTTTTAGTGTTGTGAAGAATAGCAGGTGCAGTTGCTAAATAGATGGTGGTGAAAATTCCACAGAGGGATACAGTGATCCAAAAGACTACAGATGTGAGTAAAATTAGTAAAAAAAAGATACTTTGCAGTGATGTGACAGTCATTGGATACCCAGTGTAATTTCTTTGCTATCAAGAGGCCAGAATTTCTGTGTGGAAGACGCAAGAAAAAATATACAAGCCAAGTATTACCTCTTTCACACAGTTCAACTAAAATTACAAAGGATGTAAAAGAGGGAAGAATTGGGCTTTGCCTTTAGGACAAGGTCACATAGATTAATTCTGCTGTCTTCTTGGTATATAAGCAACACTCATTCGCTGCATTATGCATGACCATGATTATCATTTTCGTACACTAGAAGCAGATTCCTGACCAACTGATGCTCATCCTGTGTCTTAACCAGCCCTTTATCTGAGTGTTTCATTAACTTAGAGCTTTATAGAAGAGTTTCGCTCAGTTAACCTGATTTTGGCCTACAGGGCTTCATTTTCTAAGGAAGAAAATAGGATCTTGTGGCACAAACAGGCACATAAGCCAGGATAAAGTCTTGCAATGTGGTTGTTGATTCTTAGATGCTGACTGCAGTTACATTCTTGTGTCATTGCCTAAACCTCATTTTGCATTTCTATGAAATGGAAGTGTAGTGGTACAGGCAAAGTCTCCATTCCATTATAGTAGTTTAATGCCCATACGTGCTTGGTGCTTTACTGGTGAATCAGGCCTGATTCCGTTTTGTTGCATTACTATTGTCTGCACAGAACTGAAAAATGGAATAGCAGGAACACTGAAAAGGGTTCAGGCACTTTTGAAATCTCCAAGTTAAACAATTCAGTTAAAAGAGTTAACCTAATTAGTCTGTATGAGCTTATGAACCTGAAATAGATAAGGCAAAGCATCTTAGTCCGCAGTGACGAATATGTAAATACATTATTTCTAGGTCCACAGAAAATAGATCACAGTCTGAGCTGACTAATGTCAAGAGTGCCTTGGACACTGATTCAACATCAGAACTAGAACTTGCACCTGCAATACAGGTAAGAAGATCTGGTAAATTTAGTAACATTAAAAAGGCAAGTAGGAATTGTCTCATTGGCTAACTGTTCACATGCTGGAAGAATTATTTAAGGGAAATTTTCAGGATCATCAGTTAAAAGCCTCATACAGCTGAATCTTCACACAGCTTCCAAATTAGTATATTACAAAATTAGCATAACTGTCAGCGTATCAAACATTCAGAGTTTAACACTGCAGTGAACTGTGTGACCTTCCTGTACAAAAAGACATCAAACTGCAATTTACAGCAGTATCTTCTTTCCCTTCCTCCAGTTCTGAAAATCAAACTTCTTATGGTTCCCTGTTCCTGTAATATAGCTTTTCTCAATGTCTCTTGGTCAACCAGGAATACCCAAAATTGGGAAATGGCAAAGGAATACAGGAAAGAATCATTAGGCCAACATTCATTAGTAGTTTATCTCCACAGGTGGGAGAGCAGTGTGTTCAATGGACTTTTTCCTGCTGGAAAATGAACTCCAATAAGGAGGGCTCTGGGTTGTAAATTTGTAGATTTGCCCAGTTCCACCTTCATATAGTATATTGAACAGGACTTTATGGAAATTACTTAAAGTCATATGGTATTATATATATGTATGCATATATATGTACAAATACACATTTATATATGCATTCATATAGTTCAGATTGCTTATACACCTTATTTCCAGTTTTTTGTTTCTTAACTGAAAGTTTTCAAGTTCAGTCAATGCTACTGGCAGGGGTGAGAGTGAGTTGTTTGGTGGATTCACTTATCGTTGAAAGCAATTTTTCTCTCAATTTTTCTACAGCTATTTTTAAGCCTGCACTTCAAAACCTTTCTGTTAGATGTAATATCTGGAAATTAATGAAAATTAATAGTCCCATTTGAAAATGGAAAAATGAGACACCAAAATGCCAAATGTCTTTTTTGGAGATCATGCACCAGTTTTTGCAGAAAATAGAAATAGAACCTAGTTATCAAGACCCATTTCTATATTTTCATTAGGGAAAAAGTGAAAAAGTCTCCTTTACTTTCCTGCCATTTCTACATTACAAACAGGATAATATATTCTTTTTTAATTTTTATTTTTCCCCTGGAAGGTTTAACTAGTTCTAATGCATGATGTCTTTTTCATTCTGTACAATATTTATACATCTTAGTAATGGAAAAGATCTGTTGCATAATATCCACTTTAGATGGACAGCATCTTTTCACATGCTTTGTCCATCTTCTCTTGAAGTACCCCTGACCACTTTTTAGGAGGCTATTCCTCAGCCTAATAGATCTAAATGCCATCTTTATGTTTAACCTAGATGTGTTTAAATCAAGTAGATAGTCACCGATTTTAAGTCTGTGGCTTTCTGTAAAAGCAATTGCAAATACAGCACCTCTACTTTATATGGTCTATTTCCCATTCTACTAGAATAACTGCAGAAGCAAAAATCAGCATTTTTAATTCAGTATAGATTCAATCCTTTGAGTCTCCGTACTATTTTATAAAATGGATGGTATTTGAAAATTTAAAAATCTTAAGTTGAATCAGCCAACTTGAAAGAGAAGCAGAGTATAAAATTCTTATCTGATGCTCTGGTACATTTCATGTTTTGTTTTGCTTTATCATAAGCTCCTTTTTTTCAAACTCGTGATCCACTCAAGTCATGAAATGTTGTTGACCTGGTAATTAATAGTGCTTCATCCTGCTTATACTTGGACTGTCAAAGTTGTCAGTCCTGACAACCAGGCTCATCTGTCTTAACAGAGTTCTTAATCTGCTTGTAAAAGAAATCACATTAGCAGTGCTTTTATCAAAGCATATGTTTACCATACTTTGTCCTCTATAGATCTTGTCTATCTCGTTTAAGGGTAACCTTTGCATATGCACCAGATTCTGTCATACCCTAAAGATTTCATCTTGTCAAACTTGCTGCAGTTAGCCATCAGTAGTTGCTGAGACAATTGCCTTCATCACTCATCTTTGATGTTAGATTTAGTTCCTCAAAGTGAAATACTAAGCAACTAGGTTACATTTTCATTAAAATTATGCAATCTCCTTAACAAAATCCTGTGTTTACCAGCGCTTATGTCATACAAAATCACAAAGGCAAGCTTTGAATTAATAAGAATCATAGAATGAGGAAGAAATGTCTCTGAATGTTGGAAAGGGCGATAGCATGGTAGCTGTCACTGGATGTGGCCAACTTCCTTCTTAGTATTCTGCTCACATCATGTTTCCTATTATTAACTCTTAAGCTGTATTGGCCCAAGTATCTTTGTTCATTCTTTTATCTGCCATACCAGAAAGTTCCTTGATACGGTTTTATTGGTACGAGATATCCTACAGTGATGGGGTTTTTTGAAGGTTTATTTTCTCTCTGACAGTTACAAACTACAGAGGGAGGTAATATGTTAAAATGTATATGCATAAACTCTGCTTATGTTTTAACTTTCAAAATACAATTTAAAACTCAGGTCTCATTGCTCACTCAGAATGCATACACAAGAAACCTCGACATACTACAAACTATACCTAATTCTACTATCTCTACACTCTTAGACCAACGTGTATCTCAAAGCCTGTAAACCTTAGAAACATGCAGTTTTGGGCAGCAGTTTTTAGAATGCATGATTTATTCCCCACTTCTCCCAGATACATATGGTAAGACAAATGGCCTGGATTTTTTTGGATGTGCCAGTTACTCTAATAAAATTAAGTTACAAGGGACAGATTTAGCTCGTTATTTGAAGACCTGCTCAAAATTTAAGACTATAATTTAAGCCTCTCACCAACAGTTAAGGTCCAACAGCACATAAGCAGACTACAGGTGCAGGAAACTGCGCAAATGTATTGGAATGGAAGATTTTGTTCCTGAAGACAGCAGCCAGTGATCAACTACAGCACCTCCACTGTAGAGTGGTGAGCATATCAAACCACAGTGTATGCAGGCTGTCCATGCCTCAGACATACCCATTCCACCCCGACCCATACTACACCTTGGGCTCCCGTTAAGGGTCACAGCTGCAGAGTCCCAGTCCATCACCAGCTGGAGAGGTGAAGTTCTCCAGTGCTGGCACTCCATTTCCATCCCCTCTCTTCCTGCACTAGCAAAAGGCAGCATGTTTGTTACACATGGGGTTTTTCATTTCTGGATATCACAACTCAGAATATGACTCTGCATTGTCTATATGCAAATGTAGCTTATGTGGGTTTTGTTAATTACTTCTTTTTTCCCCTCTGATTGAGAGCAGGTGTGCATTTAATGGAGGAGAAGGTGTATTTCTGTGGGGTTATGCAGAGAGAATGTGTATGCTGTGATATGAGGCAGAGGAGGGGACTTGTGTGCTTCTTTCTTATCCTCTTTCTCCTCACCTCTCTAACTGCCCCAACAAGCTCTCTCCCCTTCTCCAGTACTAGTCAGTCTAAACATCATGATTTATGCTTTTGTCCTTGACCTAAGGCAATTACAGTCATTAGAAGCAAAAGATTCAAAAGCTGATGTAGTCAAACATTTTGCAAGAGTCAACTCATAAATAGTGAAAAGGCTAGGAACATAATTAATGTCTATCAACACACTTTTGCATCAAGAAAAAACAGATTTTATTCTTGGATCAGATTGCAGGTTGGGTTGATAAGCTGCTGTGTGATACTCAGCAAGATGTTTGACTTAGTGTACTATATTCTGATTTAAAAATTACCACCATGCAATATGAATAAAGCAGCTGTTAAACAGATTAAGGCTAGCTAACAAGTTCTCAGGACCGGTAGTTATTTACTAGGAATTGTAATCATAAAGGGGGATTCTTCTGACATTACAAAGAGAAATCATGATCTTCAATATTATTGATCTGAAAATAAATATGCAAGCCATTCCTGGTGAAATTTGCATATAATGCAACAGTGGACAGAATAAAATGTAAACAAGGGAGTCATAAAAATGAGCTGGTGACCAAGATACCTATATAAATATGTATTACAATACGGTTGCTTGAAAAATCATATATTACAGAATGAGAATGCAGGCTCTACTTACAACGCTATGTTGGAAGGCAATTCTGAAAAGGATCTATGGCTCAGAGTGTACGAACATGTCACTGTGAGTGCTCCCTGTGCAGTACTGTGACAAGAAAACCATAGAAAAGCAGGCATAATTAGTGGGAGATAGGAGATCGCTTGCTCCCTGCATAAAGAAACAGCAAGACAGGTATTGGACCATAGTGGTCACTTTTGTTGTCTGTATGGCTATACATTAAAGCTTTAATAAATTAAAGAGGGAGAGTAAAAGTGCCACAAAAAGGTTGAAATCTGAATAAAATGGCTCATAACAAGCTAAGATCTTAATCTCTTTATAACATTTAAAAGATAATTAAAACCAGATTAAAGTAATGGGTATCTTTCCACAGAGAAAATAAGGGGTACTAAAAACTGCTTCACACTACTGGAGAAAGGATAAGAAGTAATAGCTGGAAACAGAAATTAAAAGTAATAAGAGAAACGAGGAGGTCAATTAAACAAATTTCCAAACATAGTGATAAGATTAAGGTCTCTTGATAACTTTTAATTAAACCCAAGCACATTCCTCAAAGACACATATTTCAGACAACTCCACTTACCACCAGTAGAACATCACTTTCATCTTATGGATGTCCAAGTGACAAAAGAAAACATAGAAACAAACAGACTATTTGAACCAGTTATCTCTTCTGCCCTAAATTCTGTTAATCAGTAAAATAACTGTTTTGTGTATAGGAACAAAACAGAAACTTTAGGGCTATATTGACAAAGTATGTCATCTTTCTAGTTAAAAAGGCATGAGTATACACAGGCAGACAGACATGTCTGACCATGCTTTGCACATTGTATGAACGCACAGGAATGTTATTGCATGTTTCATTCCAAGAAAGCAAATTCCAACACTTGCAGATACAGCCCAATGAGTCTGAAGTGAGCAAAATTAGTCTTTTAGCAATGTGTCTTATTGAAATTGAATATTATAAGTACAGTCATCAGAAACATAATTATGTAAATTAATGCAGTTGGGACCATGGTCAGGCAAATGGCTAATGAGTTTAACCTCTGACAAACACGAGAGAAGGGATTAGCAGTCAGAGCTCTGTTTAGCAAGATTAGGCCACTTTGTGATTTTCTATGCCATCACTGAATACTGTTTGTTTTTGTATTGTGCCTTTTGTGCAGAAAGCATTAATAAAATGTTTTTTAGCAAGAGAATAGGGAGAAACTTGTTATGGACTTCCAATGGGATTGACTGATAGTAAGGTGTAGAAGGGAGCACAACTACTGATTGTAAAATGGATTTATCCCTCCAGTGAAAGCCATAGCAAACCTGTCTCTCCAACATGATCCCAAAGCAGAATCTGAAAGAAAAAATCAAAATATACAGGCAAAATGAGAGGCTTTCTTCTCGGAATATACTGAGTGGAATGCATTGCCACAGTCATAATACAGAAGTGGGAACAATTAAGGTAAAAGTCTTAACAAAAGAGCCATCTATTCCCTTTTTAGCCCAGTCCTTTCATTGTCTTTTCTTGGCTGTCTCTTTATTTTTCACACATCTTGAGTAATAAGAAAACTCTAGAAAGATAAGTTATTCTGCTTCTGATGAGGAACGATCTTTCTACAGTGTATGCGAATTCAGAGGAATTCATGCAGGGACACGATTAGTTTTGCCCAAGAAAAACGCCATTTGGGGCTTGAGGCAGTTAAGGAAATAACTCAGAAATTTAGCAGAGAGTATATCATCCTATGCTGAGTTATTCTTTTATTTTTTAGGCACGATCAGCTAAGGAGCAACGTTGGGGAGGGCCTCTTCTCTCTAGAAATCACTCCTTGGAAGAAGAATTTGAAAGAGCAAAGGCAGCTGTTGAGGTATTATTTCATTTACTGTTCTCATTTTCATCTAATGTTCTATGGATTTTGTATTCATTTTGCAGCACAAGTAGAGGTGAAAGTTGGAAGTGGATTATTCAAAGCAGAGAAAAGATATGGTTCCTGGAGTTACTCATTTAAGATATCAGTTTCTCTCTTAACAAAAAATACAGCCTTAGCTATAAATGGACATGAGCCAGAACTAACTTTTCAAAATTGATTTTGTCTTACTCTAATATGTGGGTCAAGAAAAATTCCCCGTAATGCAAGTACTTCAAAAATAAAGGTATATGAGTGAAAACTGTTTTTTCCCCAGCAACTGAATGTATGCAATCAGTTATTTCAGCTCAGACACAAACCAATTCTCCACATTGAAACTGGAATTCAGAATCATTGATAATGATTACTTGGTGTAATGGATGAGTAACTGCACATACAGCCGTAATCAGTGCATTTTTATAATTAGCATTATAATAGAATTATAGATAGAATGTTAAACATCAGTGTATTCTCTTCTCCTGATAAAGGAATTTAGTTTGAAAAGGTGAAGGTATTCAAATAGTTCTCTTATCTAGTGTTTTTTTTTTCATTAACTTCTACTTTTCTAACATGAAAAATGTCTCTTGAGTGTTGTCCTATGCCACTACTCCCAACTGAAATCCTGCACCAGTCTTAAGACAAGGTGGCATACAGATTTTTTAACAGAATCCATCAAAAAATAAGGTACAATTGTCAATTCTGAGCATCATATCTTCTCCGAGGTTCAGTCATAACTGTTTAAAATCCCATTGCCACAAACAGCCAGGACAGCTGCATCCCACTGAGGGATTTTTCCCACTGAGGGAAATTTTTCATGATATGATAAGACTACATGATTTCTACCATGGTTTCACAGGGTCTTAATGCACGTAAAATATCATCTCAGTTTACAAAGTTAAAATGGACACGATCAGTAAATTAGCTGTTTTATAAACTACAGACTGAAGAGTTTATAAATTTGTATTCTCTGAGTGCCTTTTTTCCTGACCAATTAGATTAACAACTTTAAATAACTGTTGGTGATGCATATGTTTTGTTTTGTGGTTTTTTTTTTGATGTGGCACATCATACACATTTGTTCCTGGCAGGAAATGAGAGACTTGCTTTCAGATCACCAAAATTTTCTAGGTGTTCCTAATTGCACTGCAATATGATCCTTAAGGTGGGATATGTTGTGCAGTAATCTGTGGTTGAGACACAGAGAATCTGATGGTGAACATCTCTGCATTACAGTTAGTGGTTAAGCAAATGGTGTCAGTACTTTTGCAGTTCCCAGAAACCACGTGTGATGGGGAGTTCCTAGACAGATTACAAGGCTTTACTGAATTACTTTACGAAATAAAATAAGGAAGAGAATGTATTGTAAAAAAAGGTCATTCTGAGACGACAAAGATTATTAAAATGCTTTAATGTAGTCTTGCAAACAGCTATTAAAAAGATTCTAATTAAATGTTTCCCTAACTATGTAACTGGAAGTCTAAGTAATTCTTTCTGCTTAAAATAGAAATTTAGACCAGGTAGTTAAAATAGAAAGGAGATGATTCTTCAAGATCTTATAGTTATTTTCATTTGCATCTGAAAAGCATTGAATTTTCATCCTAGCAAAAATGAAGTGGTAAGAAAGTTAAGGTGATTGAAATAAATTGAAATAAATTGCAGGCCATCTTAGAAAGATTAGTGCTTTCTTAACCAGAGAATAGATACTGTTCAAAAATCCTTCTTTTAGGCTTAGGATGTTTCTGTAATATTCCTCAACTGGGAAAGCTCTGAGTGGTAAGATTAGCCAGAAAACTGATCAAGAAAAGGAAGTGAATCTGAGGTTCTTCATTGCCTGCTTTGAAAGGAATTAATTAAAAATTCGGTAAATGAAGACACCAAACTTTATCCTCCACCCAATACTCACTTTAGAGCTTTGGGAATGGTCTTAAGATGTCAAACTCTGAGATTAATGAAAATCTGTGAGGTAATTCTTTCTTAAGTAGGTTTAAAGATGTCTGTGTCATTGGGGATTCTTTAAAGAATACAGAGGTAAGTAAATTAGCTTTTTTACTACAGAGGATCTAAATGCGCTTGCACTGATTGGGTCCTTGCAGACTTGGCTACCTTTTCTTTCATTCTGGAAACTGGATTTGATTTTTCCCTTGTCCCTTTGCTAAACACTTGAGGGAAGCACAAATAGCCTAACATCGTGATTTCCAAGTGCCATACCAAATATGGTCTAAAATATTTTTTCTAGTAATTAGATGTTTTTTACCAATAGTCAGTACTTTTGAATTAAAAAAAAGAAAAAAAATGCTAGCATGGGAACTCAGATCCCTCCTGTGTCTATATTCTGTTAATATGATTGTTTTATCCTGCACCTTCCTACTGGTAGTGAGTTAGAATTAAAAAACATGAAACCAAGGAAGTGCAAAAACTTCCAACAGAGAAATGTCTCAGACATGGAAAAAAGCAATTTTAATATTTTCTTATGCCATATTTCCCTGGTGTAGATATTAAATTGCAGATGCCACGCTGTTTTGTGAGCTTACACAAAAGAAATTTTAAACCATCCTTCTTGGCATCATTTTATTTACAACATGAGCCCTTACTGTATAATAAATATACTGTTATGAAGCATCAGAACATATTACAGCTAAATTTTGTGACAACAGTTGTTAGTAGTAATTAATAAGTGCACAAATTTAACATATTGATGCAGTAATTCAAAGGAAGAACAACCACAATAGCTTTACTACAGCTTTATTTTTTATGCATTGGTCAAGAAGAAACATTGCAAACTGAGTTTTAGCAGTATGGGACAGGCAAAATTCTAATCAAATGTGATGAAAACCAGTAAATTTAAAAATCAGCCATCAATATTCTGAAAATCCACCCCCACTCCCGCCATTGTATCACAGGAAATAAAGAACCTGAAGAAATTTTGTCTCCCACTGAGACTGCTTCAGCATATTTTTAAATACTAAGGGTAAAAACAGTCTCTTTGACAAAATGCAGAATATTCTGCAGGGAAGGAGTCAGATGGTATGAAACATTTTTCCTGGTTGTCATTTCACTCAAAGGCTGCAGATGATCTGAGAATATGTTAAACATGTTCAACTGCTCTGAAAACTTTTGATATGTCCAAAGCAATTTGCCAGTGTTAAGGTAGGAAAAACATTGAAATGAAATAATTGGCACCAGTCACATAGCAAATAGAGTTAAAATTAAATTTAGGAGTCTTGATCCAGAGCCAGATTTTCAGAAGCATTCAATATTAATTTAGCCCTCCTACTACTGAAGTCAATGGAAAAACTGCCACTAATGACACCTGAAATAGCCTTAGGCCTTTAATAAAGACCATGCAATATTTACAGTCCTCTTCTTCAAGGACATTAAACTGCTCTGCTATTGACATTGTTATTTGCCATGGCAATATTATGGCATTTTGTCAGGTGCCATGATTGAGCATGATCCAGTTGCTCAGCGCGGTTTTGCCGTAGCGGTTTCAGAACCCGCACGTACTGAATGCATTTAGGAAGCCATAGCTGCTGCAGGAGTTCTGAAATTGAAGGGAACTCATAGTCCTGTTGTCCCTCCTCATCAGTCCCAGTACAACCATACAGTCCCTGGCTCCAGACTTTCCCAGCAGGTCCTGTCCTTTCGGGTAACTGGACCCTTAGTATATCTGGGCTTTTATATTTCACAGCTTTAGAAAACAGAGGTATGGATACAGTCCCATTTGGGTCAGCATCACAGAACAGTTATTTCTCTACTAAGGTAGTCTTACGAAATTCTCAGAGGCTTTCCAGAGAAAGTATGTATCTTACTCCTTTCTCCCTGTATTCTTTTCTTCCAAACATCTCCGTTAAGACTACCACCTGTACAGATGTGCATGAGCTTACGTCTGAACTAATGAAAAGTGTTCTTGTGAAACTCCACAGGAATAAGAAGGTGACAAGAAGAGTTGCTTAACACACAGTTATGTCATAGAGGTATCTCAACACTTTACCTGGTGTTATGTAATAATTAAAATATTCTGTAATATACATTTATTTAAGGCAAAAAAATCAGTTAATCCCCTGGAACTCTGGAAGGCTGATAAGAGAGACATCGTGTCACTTTAAATGTATTAATATATAATACCTTAATATTATATATATATATATATTAAGATATATATATTCTATCCTAATAATATCTATATTAATATCTTGCAGTCGTAGGCTTGCTATCCCACCACACCGTAGGAGTGGAATTCAGACAACTGAACTCTCCTAGACTTTGGTTTCCTGTATCAAAACCAACAACAGTTCAGGTGCCCTTCCAGGAAATTCCATACAGTTCTGTACAGCTACACCACTGAGGGTTTATCATGACATGAAAAGGAAAATCAAAATCATAAGAACTACTCGCCAGGCCAAGGCGAGGCTATCTTCCCTCCCCAACAGCCACATGAAGCACTTAAATCCATTTTGCCCAAACATGCAAATCACTAGTTATAGTTGCAAAATAACAGTTCGGTCCTGACCCCTGTCCAAGTAGTATGTGATGAGATAATAGAGCTAATAGTTTAACTGGACTTCTCCCCAATACATTTTTCCTCCATTTTTGATTCACTATAGATAAACATTAATCATTGTTATTTGAATGCATAGTAATTCATTAGCCTTTTAAGTAGAATATGCACACAGTGAGCTTCTGTGTGAATTATAAATATGTAACTAAGCAGCAGTATTTGAATTTAAGACTTAAAAACACTAAGTGTTTTTATATATGAAGTCTAAATGTGATTTGATATGTTTCCAAGTCAGTGGGTCGTATAAATGATTTTTGTGGGAAAAAAATGCAAGAAAAAAAATCTAATATAAACATCATATACATATATATCATTAGTTCTATAACTTAATCTGTTTTAAAAGGCATTACTAATTACTTTTCTGTAGTTATATTAATATTAATCTACAGAAAAGGGAAATTTCCACTCCTTTACCTCATCCTGAATCTCCAAATTACTTCTAGTAAAAACACAGTCAAGTAATTTTCTTCTTCAATGCAGCACAGATTTGCACTGAATGCAAAATAGACCATGGAGATATTTGTTGAACAGGATAGTTTAAGGGATTCAAGTGCCTCTGCTCATGCCTGATAAAAAAGGGCGAGATCTGAATCATTATCCTGGCCTTTTCAATCCCTAAATGGACATTTCAGCACAATCTCACAACTATTTAAAAGGCTGTATTTCCTTCAAATTTGGAATGAAAGCAAATTTTGAAACCTCAGAAGTTGTTGTGTAACAGAGTTGTCACCTTCAGTTTGCTTCTATTAAAAAGAGTGTAATCTCTCCAGGCGTGAATGATTCACGCTCATTTCCTAGTCCGCAGAGTAACATAGCAGGTATCTTCACAGATCCTGCCACTGCATAATTCATGCTAGTCTGAGTCTCCTGGATATCAGGAGGCAGATGACACAGGAAGAGTCAAAGGGAAATGCCTGTTAGATTTCTAGACAGGGAATGCACCTTGCCATTTGCAAACAGCCTTGTGATTTATAGTAATTGCCCCTATTGATAGTGGTTGCAAGCCCTCCTAACCCTTCATATCTAGTCTCAAATGCTCTCATTGCTGACTCATTCTAGATCCGCTAATAGTCTGCGTTTTCCTTTTTCCAAGCACCTAAGAAGGAGGCCTGTGGCAAGTAATGCAATCACAGATTCAGATTTTGCAAATCATGCCTGGCTGTGCAGCCATTGAGTGATTGATCTTGCAATAACAATTTGGACAAAACTATGTGGACCAGTTTCTAACAACTTTAAATAATTTTGTTTAGTACCTCACTCTCAAATAGGTCTGTCTATACCTCAACAGAGTTATTTGTGCTATTCTCTTTGACATAAATAAACTAAGAAACTGCACCCTCAGTAGTGCTGTTTCACTGAAATACTGGCCGTGCCCTTAACGAACTGGAGAACTTTGTAAAGGCTTGCAGTGCTGAGCGTATATTCTGCTACAGGGCTGCCCTTCAGGGCTATGACTAATGTGTGGCAGCTGAAAAAATAGCACCTTATCTTGGATTTCCGCCACTTTTTTTTTGTCCTGTTTCTGTTTCTTGACATCGATTTCTAGCAAACACAGTGGTTCCTTCATTCTGGTTGTTACCCATCCTAAACCTCATTTGTTTTTAATCATTTCTATTTCCCTGTTACGTGTTTTTCCCTCTTGACTTTCAGCTAAATCTTAGCCTTACTGTACAATTTTATAAGCTCTTACAGATTCCTTTCACCAGCACTATATATGTTGGGATTTCTCCACTATGTCAAAAGACATTTAATTTGAGTTCTCTTGTGCAAATGCTCTCTGTCTAAGCTTTCTCATTACTCTTTTATGGAGTAGAAAATGCTGAATCTATCAAAGTAGGATACTTGTTCTGTTTTAAACTGGTTTATCTATTGTTATTCTTTAACATGTATGCTTAGGGTTGTTTTTGTTTTGTTTTGTTTGTGGGTTTGTGTGTTGTTTTTTTGGGCAGTATTCATTTCATTCAAATTGTATGTAACAATTTGCTGTTAGCATCAGTGCAATGTAGTGTAAGCTGCTGCAAATCCTGCTCCAAATAGAACATATGCTGCCTCTGAGATAAAGAGATTTCTGTTGAAGAAACGCATTCCAATATAGGAGATGAAATTTAATTACATGGAATTCCAAATTTGTACTGTAGTATTTCAGTCAGTATGATTATTAATAGAACAAATCCTGCTCAGCAAAATTGCCAGACTCAGGCCACTGGTAGAAAGAAATTAAAAGCTCACCATTTTGAGTTTTGTTGCTCATTTTCTTCTTTTTTTTCCTCTTTTTCTTCCAGTCAGACACAGAGTTTTGGGATAAAATGCAAGCAGAATGGGAAGAAATGGCTCGCAGGAACTGGATTTCAGAGAACCAGGAAGCACCGGGACAAGTCACCATCTCAACCATTGAGAAGGTAACACAAAGTTTTTAATACAGCACATCCTTCCTGTGAAATTTTTAGATGAGCGTCAGCTGTTCAAGGGAACCCAAGAAAACTCTTCGAAAATAAGGAAACTAATTTTACCCAAAAGAGCTCATCCTCTTTAAAGTGTCTGTGAGCAGAGTAGATTTGGAAGAGTACTGTAGTGAGAACACACTTAGACATGCACACAGTGTGAATTCAGCCAAATGGATCACAAAGCAAACTGCTGGATTCTGGGCACTTTGAAGACAGGTGCTTAAGGAAGAGCAGCAAATACTAAGAAAATCTGGGCTGACACTTTCAGAGAATAAGAATGACATATTCTGTCTCCCTTCTTCATTGCCTCCATTGTGTGCTTTATTTTTATTTATGTAGCCAATATTAGCCTACACACTTCACACTGCAATGTGTGATAAAAAGGCAAAATCTAAAAAAAAAAAAATCCTAAAATAGATGGTTGAAACACCATTCTATATCTTGAAGGTTAATTGAAGATTTCAGGGTATTAATTGAACAGAGATCAGGTTACAGTCACCACAGGGAGTCAACCCCTTGAGGTGTGCTCTTAACCATCAAATTGGATGTCCTGGGCTCATGCGAGGTTCAGTTCTGCTAATACTGCAGTCAGTGTGAGCTTGTACATTATCTTTGATGGAGAGTCCAACATGAGTATCAGTAAGAATAACTTCAGAGCTAAAGTAAATATACAGAGAGCACAATATAAATGCCCAGTGGTGGTTAGGTTTTTTGTTTGTTTTTGTTTTACAATTCTTGTAATTTAAATTTCACAGAGTAGCTCGTACTTTTTTTCATAGAACAAAGGATGTTTACATCCATTTGGAAAATTGTGAATCATTTAATTTTACAGTTGCTATTCCTTACTGCAGTGCTTCATCATGGGTCCTTTAACTCTCTTCTCCAGGGATATTATTTTCATACAGAAAACCCCTTCAAAGACTGGCCAGGTGCTTTTGAGGAAGGACTTAAAAAAATGAAAGAAGGTGACCTGCCAGTTACAATCTTGTACCTGGAGGCTGCAATTCTACAAGAACCAAATGATGCAGAGGTATTCACTCTTGTGCCTTTTATTGACAAAGGAAAAGGGGACACCCTTTAGCATGCAAAGATGGAATGGTTTCATGGCTCAAACCTTAGCTAGTCATGACTGACTGAAACAGATTGAACAATAATGGTTTTGGAATAGCATATGCCTTGAAATAGATAAAGGTGAGCTCTTCGTAAAATGAGAATCTATTATTGAAATTATAGAATTTCCAAGTTGTCATTTAAAAGTATTGAAGAGACAATATTTCAAACTTTTCATTTTTTTCCTGATATTTTCAACCTATTAAACACTTCTATTGAAAAAGCCATTGAGTGATTGAACAAGAATGCTGACAAAAAATTTAAAGTTATATCAATTTCTACAATATTGATGTTTTCAATGGGTATATATTTAAAGTCTGTTTTCTGTGAAACCTGAAAAATATTTACAATATTTACAATTTAAGTATCTAGGTTTCTTTGAATCTCTTGCTACGGTAAAATAAACAGCAGTATTTCAAAAAGCCCAGACCTAGAATCCTTTAGACCTATACAACTTAATAGTTGTTCTTCACTGTTTTCCATAAAAGTCTAGTTATATTTAAAATATACAGTAACTCACATTTGAGAAAACATCATGTGATTATGCACTGACAGAATACCTTTGCACTGATTGATTACAAAAATTAACAGGCCCAAAGATATTCAAAACTGCATTGATTTGTACCGTTGGTATGTTCACCATAGAAATATCTGTAATTAGAACAGATCTACTTTTATTTACTTCCCTGCTGAACAGTGATACTAGTTGTAACTCTCCTTGTGCTTGGGTATATATAAAAAAATAATACAGTGATGATTATTTTTGCAGGCCTGGCAGTTCCTGGGTATAACACAGGCAGAGAATGAAAATGAGCAGGCAGCCATTGTCGCCCTCCAAAGGTAGATGAAGATAATTGCTAAGTAAGGGGTCTAATGAGTATTAGGTAATGGAAATGTAGGTATACTTAACCTCATACTTGTAACACAAAGCATTCATTTAACTAAGTAAAGTGTTGACATAGGTGCAGAAATCTTCCCAGTAACTTCAGAGTGATTAATATTTCTGTTTAATGAAATAAGTACAATATTTAATCTAGTAATGTAATTAGTTGCTCAGAAGAAAAGTTATGTGGCCTGATAAACATGAATTAGACATAATGCAAATAAAGATTCTTTTTGATATTCTAGCCACTTGGCATATTTTTTGTAGTCTTTCCTTTAATGAAGAAGTTTTCTTAATTGGAATGAGCACCCTCCAGCAGCTGAATACTAAACTGAGAACATTTATGGTTGATAGAGATATAAAGATGATCTTATGCTTGTATGTAAAATGTCAGTTCCAAAATATCAGCATTAGTATTACCTTTCTCTAGTGGGTTTTCATGTCTTCACTTGAAACAAGTACCCTCTCCAAATTCAATTGCATTAGCGTTAACCATCAAGTCACTTCACCTAAGGATACTCTAACTCATTTGTGTGTAACTTAGTGTACCACCTGATAGTGAAACCAACGGATTGCCTGATTGACGGCTTTCCCATTCCCACGGATTTAAAACAAGAACATTCAAACAATAGACCAGATTCTGTTTTCATTTCATTATATATGTAGCTGTAGAAAGATTACTCAAGTTGACTGGCTCTAGCATTATCAAAGAATTACTGAGAATTTAGCATCAGTGTCAAGATTCATAAGAAAGAGATTTTTGTCTTCAGAATACTTTTTTATATAGCTGAAAATCATATTAAACTGTTTCCTTGAATTTATATGAAGCTTCTTTTTATTTACTAGGCAGATAATATAAAATGAGTCTACCCAATCAATGTACTCATAACCAAAAGAATGAAAACACAACCTGTATACATATGTTTACGTGCATACATGTGTGTGTATGCACAGGCATATGCATGCATATGTGTGTGTATACATGTGCATAATGCTCATAATGAAAGTATTATTGGTTAGATTTTATTTGTGTGAGTGATTGATTATTTTTTTTACACAGGCTATTGTGAAAGAATTCAAGAATTGTGTTTGGCTAAAAAAAAAAAAAACAACCTCACAATATTTTTATTTTCTGCCCAGGTGCTTGGAACTACAGCCAAACAACCTAAAAGCTCTGATGGCACTAGCTGTAAGTTATACGAACACTGGCCATCAACAAGAAGCGTATCAAGCTCTAAGAAACTGGATAAAGCAAAATCCAAAATACAAGTATATAGCAAAAAGCAAAAAAGGGTCCCCAGCACTTACCAGGAGAATGTCTAAAACATCAGACGAAAGGTAAACGCAGCATAAATCCTGATGGCAGAAATTTAACAACCACTACAAATGATGGTGCATTCAAAAAACAAAAAAAAGTCAATTAGTTGGCAGCCCTTCAACATGTTTTCATGAGCCCAATAAATGTCTCTGAATTGTGAGATGCATCATAAAGTCATTAAAGGCATAAATATCATTTATAGAACCAAAACACTAGGGCTATCTCACTGCGTGTCATTTTGAAGACAGGCCTTACGTTTTACCCTTATCACTTACAAGCCTTGGATTGACAAGATAATTTAGTATAAGCAAAAGTAAAATATGCAAGTTCTGCTTAATGCTAAGTGCATTATTCTGCTGTGGCCTCATCACCCACTGTTGTCAGTGTGAAGGCTTTATGAAGCCTACAGTGAGTATAGATGTCTTAAATTATGGCTCTTCAGGGGTCTTGGGTAGTTACTTGATCTATGCCTCTTAAGAATGATTACTATTTTTACCAGTCTAGATCTCTTTTACTGCTGAGAAACCCATCCTATTTTAATACCTTTGGTAAGCCTTCATGTTTTCTTACTTGGATTCATTGCAGCACTTTGACTTCATTACATAGATAAACTCTTGAATTTCAGAAATAAGTTTACTACAGGACCTGGAAGTAAGCCTTTGTTATGATGAAGTTGAAGAAGCTTATTTTCAAATTTTAGGAGTATATCACTTCTGATACATCCAGTACAAGGATTTTAATTTCTGGCTTTGCGATCAATACTTCAATGTTTGCAAAAAAATGTAAGATGCAACTTTATGTTATTTTTCCTCCCTTGTCTAGCTCATTACTTGAAGAAGTAAAGGATTTATACCTGGAGGCTGCTCACCAGAATGGTGATATGATAGACCCTGACTTGCAGACAGGACTTGGAGTTCTTTTCCACCTGAATGGAGAATTTAACAGAGCAATAGATGCATTTAGTGCTGCTTTAACTGTTCGTCCAGAGGTATGCTTTTTGTTTTTACATTTTTAAGAATTTAGTTTTACAGGCTGTTTTCTTTCTTGCCTCTTGAACAGACCAATATTAATGAGATGTCACTTCAGCCATTAAAATTTTAATACCTGAAATAGAAATGTTAATTACAAGACAGTCCCATTTAGGAACAGATTTATATATGTCCGATTTCTAGCTCTGTGCTGATTAATTGTACTAGTTATATAAAGTTGCCTATAATCGTAAATCAGAACCTCCCATTTTGTGTCAATTAAGAAAAGACATGATACTGTTATTTTCTGCAGTCCTCCCTACTTTGCAATCAAAAAAGAGCTATTATTGAGCCCTCTTTTGACACCTACAGTAGAAGACTCATTTTCTCACCAGGACTATACATTATGGAACCGTCTTGGAGCAACCTTGGCAAATGGGGATCGAAGCGAAGAAGCCGTTGAGGCCTACACACGTGCTTTAGAAATACAGCCTGGCTTCATTAGGTCCAGATACAACTTAGGCATAAGCTGCATCAACCTAGGGGCATACAGGTAAGTTAGAAAAATGCATAAACTAAAAAGTCAGGGATCATATCTATCAAGTGAAAATTCATTTTCTAGCTAGAGCTGTCTCAGAACATAGCTTAATAATCTCAGCCATTGTAAAAAAAAAAAAAATCATTCAAAGCACTAACAAATGATGCCTTTCTTATATCCACACATCCTACATAACAGAACTACTGACTTTCTATTAAAAACATAAATCTCTCATTCAACAAGCTGATTAAGCATTTTTAAGCTCTAAATGCAAGTACTCTAATAGTAATCAGTGGGATTGTTCTCACGCTTAAACTTAGACCTGTGCTTAAGAGCTTTTCTAAAAGAAAATATTAAAAGCCTGTCTTAAGAAAGGAAACTGCAGTTAAACTGCTTCAAGTTGCTAATCCTGTCAAAAACACTTTTAATACATCCTTCAGGAGTCAAGGGTGATATTCCAGGTCTACATAAAAAGGGTCCCAACTGTCAGCTTAAGACAGTTAAGATGAAGGGGAGCTATACAGCAATGAAGACAATTTCCCCCGATGTATGAATAGACTAAACTCTGAATTACTGCAAGCCATGTCTGCTTGTTTAAAGAAAATCAAGCAAGAATAACAGAGAGATTGATGAACTGCATTGTTAAAAAAAAAAAAAAAAAAAACTACTCAATTCTAGCATGGTATTTCCTAAAGTTTTAAGCTATTCATTACGCAAATTATACTGCATGTTTCTTCTTTCTTCTTTCCTACAGAGAGGCTGTCAGCAACTTTCTCACTGCTCTCAGCTTGCAAAGAAAGAGCAGAAATCTACAGCAGGTTCCCCGTCCTGCTTTATCAGGCAATATTTGGGCAGCACTTCGAATTGCTCTGTCTATGATGGACCAGCCAGAACTGTTTCAAGCTGCCAATGTGGGTGATCTAGACATTCTGTTACGAGCATTTAATCTAGAGCCGTAGTAAAAAGCATCCACAAATTGATTAAGTTGTATTAGGAAACAGAGAACTCTTTTATTACTCATCTCAAAATGACAATATCTTCCAAAAGATCACACCTGTAGATCGGTAGGGGAATTCTCTTGGACATTATTCAAAAAGGAAAAGTTCAAAAGCACAAGATATTGTAAATAGGTTCAAACTCAAAAGATCAAAATGAGCTGCAGCTAATCTGACAGAGCCCTGAACTCAATGAAATAGCCATTTCTGAAGAATCTTCATCCCATGCAAGCTATCTCTCTATATATGTACACAGCTATACAAAGAAAAATATATTAAGAACAAACCTAGGTAATCATTATTGCACATTTAGAATGGCAAGCAACGCATCCAAGAAACCTGCTTAGCAGCTCATCACACTATACTGACATCACTTTGCCCTACAACATGGATTCCCTGTCCTTTTAGTTTCTTTGAAAAATCTTCTTGAGGTCCATCTTCAACATAGCTCTGAAAATAGATGCATGTAAAATGGACGTATTTTGTTTTGAATATATTTATTAGTTGGAAGTCAAGAAAATCTTTGCTTCTGAAGGTACCTTGATTAATTTGGGCCAAATTCTGCAGGCTCACGGTGTTGTAAACTATGTGCAATATTAAGAAGAACATTGTACAAGGAGGCCTATGAGATTAGGCCATGTATATATTGGAAGGACAAGTGTTTCAAGCAGAAGCAGTAATTTGCACTAGAATTGTTGCTGTTTAAACCAGCTCTCTCTGATCATGGACAGAGTATGTCTGCTTCTAAGGAGCTCATAGCAGGATCTGCACCTATCTATGTGTACTTATGCACTTTAATCTTTCTTTTCGTAAAATTGTGCTGTGCTTTATTTTTATTTTAATTACTAACAGCAGAATGTACAGGATAGCCTTGTTGGCATAGAGGACCAAATATCATTTCCTGAAACGTGATAAGAGGGTTTTCAATATTCTTATGTTTAAAAAATGCAAGTACAGTATAAACTGCAATATCTATTAGAAAGATTATTCTATTATGCATCAGGTACTACACACATGCATGCATGTGCATGCACATACATATTATGTGAATTATGTCATTTCAGAACATAATAAGCCACAGATCTTTATTGCAAATAAAGAAGAGTCTTTATAGGAGTTAATGCCTGCAGACCATACTTGAAGGATTTTTTCCTGAAAAGAATGGTCTAAATAATGCTTGTAGGATTGGAACTGAGATTTAATCCTGCTGTTATGGTAAACAGTAGCAAAAGTTTCAGTGGACTCTGTGACTAAATGACAAAATTTAGCAGACTAAATCCTTAGATAACATCAGTATTTGTAGCTACTTAAAAATATGTATGCATATCATCTTAATTTTCCCTGATTGGATGAATGAGGTACAGTATTAAGGAAGGAGGCTGCACTGCCACATGATGAATGGATCGATCTGGGCACAGTGCAAACACATTTAGCTTGAGGTAAATGTGTCAATCAAATACAGGAATATCATTTTTTATGGGGATAACTCTCAGTGGCCAATACTTTTAATACTTTTTTTAAACAGTGGAAGAACAAAATGTAATTGGGTGGCTACTGTGTCGATTCATGGTCAGGAATGTAACGTGCAGGGTAGCCACTGGAATGTGACGAAGTGGGACAAGCAGCACATTTCCTATAAACAGCAGTGGGGAGAAAAAAAAAAAAAAGCTCAATCATCTGTTTAAAAAGCAAAATGCACAAAATTCTGTGGGTATTGGACAGTTTCACTGGTACAAACCTAAACTTTCTTGCAGCTATTTGTTATTCTGAGCAACCGCTTAAAGTAACATTTCATGTAAGATAACATAATCACTGCATCTAAACATCAACTATAATTTGTTAAATAAAAATAATCAGTTATTGTTAAAAATAGGAGGTTTACTCCTCACTCTCTCCCACAGAATAGAGGTGCTGAAATAGCTACAGGAAATTTTTAGTAGTGCTTTATTAATTCATTGTTTATATATATTCCTGTTTATCTATCAAGCATATAACAACTGATTCCTGCAATTTCCTCTAAGGATTGGTTATCAAGGACTGCCTGGGAATGTCATTTTAGCTAAGTGGGTTGCTGTATGCATATCTGCTGACAACAGTTTGCTCTTTTGCTTTGACAGCGATGTGTGATGACAGCCCTTTATTGATAAGGCAGAGCAGAAGGTGCAGTGCAATTGAATCTGGAAAGTGATAAGAGAGAAGGGAGGCAGCTTTGTGAAGAGGCTGTAAAGCAAAGGCATATGTGCTTAGATTTTCCTGGATGCCCTGCCATCACACATGTTCTAGAACATCCTCTGTGCGGTCAGATAATTAGTGCATATCCAGAGGAATGAGCTGCTCAAGAGTTATATTTTTATACCTTTCGAATCAACAAACTTAACTGCTTGACTTCAGAGTCAGAATGACAAGGAGTATTTGGTATTGATGACAGTTAACTAAACCTCTTTTTTTTTTCCCTCTAGCATGTGTACGAGTAATACAGCAATTCTGTTAGAAAAACCTAATGCAACTCTAGTTTGCATTCCGCAACCCACCCCCAAAAAAGTAGGTAACTTGATTTATCCTAGGATGCACTGCTCAAAACCACATTCCTCTGGCAGTACACATCCACTCCCACGTGAGGAAGGCTGCCTGCATAAACCTAGCAAAAAAACCACAAGGGCTGAACTCTGCCCCCTGAGGATACTCAAGCCCCCAGTTCCTCACAAGCAGTGCAGTCCCGCTGTACAGGACAAGGGCTCCAAAAAGCCCACCCAAAGAGATTGTGCGCACTCCTGGAGATTACCCCAGCAGTTCCCTCCTGTTTCAGATAGGTGCTTAGCTGGCCGTAGGCTACCACTGAACAACATATTGTGCAAGGGAGACCAAAGCAAGCTTTCTGGGGGCAGTGGCACATCTCCTCACACCCTGCCAGAAACCAGTTCTGGCCTGGCCTGTGCAGGAAAACAGCCGCTGACAGAGCTCACCTTACTCTAACAGGTCAGGCTTCTCTGTGCTCAGTAGCTCTTGCTACTTGAGGACAGCGCTGTGTGCGCTTCAGTGTCCTGGGCTTTATCGTCCGCCTTTAGCCCCCACTGCCAAGCCCTGTCAGCACCCAAGACAGGGCTCAGTACAGCTTTGACCTGACCCCCTTGTGTTGTTTCTTGCATTTTTGGTAGCCAGTGTGTGTATTTGCCTGTAACAGCAAGAAGAAACGTAAAGAGCCTGCAGCATATTAACACCTTGAAAAGGAAATGCATCTACTTGTACTTCTAACAAGGCACAAGGCAGGATAAATAAGAAAGGCTGCTGAACTGTAGCAGATTGAGCCTGAGAGTGAGAGACAGAATCTGGATCCTCTTCTCAGTGCTCCCTGTGAGCTCCACCAAGTCCCCAACTTGTCCAGGTGTGCAACGAAGGAAGGGCAAGTGACAGTCACTGCACGTGGTGGCACTACACAAGAGCAGGGGAATGCTGCTGTCTCACAGACTGTGTGCCTGAGGTCACTCATGTAAATTCAGAGAAGGCAACACAGGAGTACAGGGTTGCTCAGCTCTAAGTAAGGAAGCAGTTTTACATAAAGACTAGAAATTTCAGCAGCGAAGAGACCCCAAGACCATTCCAGGATTACAACTGTAGAACATCTATGGGGTGGTACCAAATTAGAGTGCTGCAATGGTTTATCAGTATCTCCCACTCCTGCTTCCCCTTGTTCTTACTCCCCTCTTTCTCCAGAGGTGATTTATCACTGCCAGGTAATTGACTCCCAATTTTTGAGTCTTTCCTCTTTTACATATTTCATGCAATTAAAAAGCACTTTCCTAACCCAAGCTTGTGTCTACCCTCTCCTCTGCAAAAGTTTATGAATATTTATAACAAGTCTGATCCATCAAGCTGCTAAACACTGAAAGTCTGTAGTCTTTGCGTGATCAGCTCACATGCAGCTGCCTGATGAGGGCTGACCTCTGATACCACTGCACATGCTGAACAGTCACCGAAATCAAAATGATTATTTATGGAGCGAAGCTTTACAATGAAAGCAATAGGCTCATTTCTTGCTGATTTCTTCAAACTGTAATGATTAAACCCATTGTTGCAGTAGACTGTTTTCTGTCGGTTTAAAGTGTTGGTTTGATCTTCAGATAAACACATACATACCTGTATGCAATGGTATTTTATTAAGACCTGATAAATAACAGCACTTTTAAAAATACTGAGGAGAAAGTTCCTGTAACACAATGCCTCACATGACAATAGTGCATGCAACTACACTAATGAATAACTGTACTGAAATACTAATACTAAGCATGCAGCATTGCTACTTGAGTATACATTTAGAAAAAGCATGCAGAAGACACACATAGGGTGTTTTTAGGCTATTAATTAGTATCTTCTATGGGATGTTTTAAAAGCACTTTGCATCTGCCAAACTCGAAATCAAGTTCAGGTTATTTGTAACAGTTTAGACAAAACACAGAGCCCTTTTTAAATCCCACCCTTAGAAAATCACTGCGTGTTGTGGATCTCACGTTTGCTTGAAGTCTTTAATTAATTACAGACATCTGCACTAACTGCTTTTGCAGACAAATTTTGGTACCCTCTTCAGAATCAGAAAGCCAAATGTGTGCAGCTTTTCCAGGGAAGCTGGGTGTTTGGATTTTCACATTTTCTTTACTAGCCTAACCCACATAGCACCAAACCAGAGAAAAAGATTCCCAGAGCCATTGAAACAACTACTGTCTTGCTCTACACGTAGCAGGGCCAGGCTTTTCAAACTTGCCCACTAGCTCTGAAGGCTGCCTGCTGTCTGACTGTCCTGTTTGAAACTTCGAGAATCGCAGACTGGTTTGGGTTGGAAGGGACCTTAACGACCATCCAGTTCCAACCCTCTGCCATCGGCAGGGAGCACCTCCCACTAGCCCAGGTTGCCCAAAGCCCCATCCAGCTTGGCCTTGAGCACTTCCAGGGATGGGGCATCCACAGCTTCTCTGGGCAATGTGAACGTAAAATTTCACAGCATCTGAGCACCTGCTGTATGCACGGGTTTCAGCTGCAGATGCTCAATTCAGCTGAAATCTCAGCACATCAGGCACAAAGAGCTAATGAGCCAATTTGGAAAACTTGGACCCGTCTGTCAGGTGTAAAAGGAGGACCCTGACAACACCAACGGGTGCTCCACAAACGTTCATAGGATCACAGGCCCCCATGACAGGAATAATAACTGCTGACATTACCAGCAGCCACAGAAGCGAAGACCGAGGCCTAAATCATTGCCTGTTAAAGCCAGTGAGAATTGGACTGACACAAATCGGTTGTAGATCTCTCTTGCCTGAACGTGCATCTGCAAAATGAGGCACATTAGTTACTTCACATGAATAACCTGCGCAGTTGACAAACGGAGATTTCTGGTCACCAGTGTTGTCAGCTTTGCAGCCTGTACAGTGAATTTATGTAATTATGTTTATAAAATACCAAGTATTCACAGATAGAAGTGATAGACAAAACGCACTGCATGCTGTGAAACAACTGATGGGTGGATATGCAATACAGTGTTATCTACTATTCAAACCTCATCTAGGCTAGAAATCAAATTACTTCATTACGGTTCTATTTTTGGACTGGTGAAATAAGTCAGACACAAGAGCACCATGCATGAAGAGACCACAGATGCTTTGAACAAACCTTGGCAAAATGAAAAATGTCGCAGAACCCACAGAAAGTTTCAGAGCCTCAGCCCACAAAGCAATAGGTACTATGCCTGGGAGAGAGACAGAAGGAACCTAAAGTTTCCTAAAATAAGCTGTAACTTTACAAATGCTTGCACATATGACAGCAAGCTTGCATGGTCAAGATTTAATGTGCTTTGATCTTTTTTCCCCTTCCACATTTACAGAATGTCATTGACATTGGCTAAAACTTTAATTTAAATAGCCTTTTTAATATCAGTAATTATTGTAAATTCAGAAAAATCAAAGCATTTATAAATATATTTTATATATCAGAGTATAACATATCTAGATTCAAATAAAACTATATAGTTTTGAAAGGCATTCTGTGCAGCTTCTTCTATATGCTGTAAACTGTTTCAAAAACCTTTGCTATCTTGCATCAGTTTTTTTGGCTTTATTTTTAAGCCAACATACAAGAAAGAAGGGACTAGGGTTAGCAGATACTTTCACCTCGGCTGTCAGAGGAGCCCTGCTGCTGCACAGACTTACATTGCTCACTTAACGCCTCTGTCGATGGGTCGGTGGACGTGCAGGGTGCAGCACGCGGAGGTGGGAGCTCAGCCCTACACCTGAATGTTTACATTCCCTTACAAAGGCCCACACCGACCCAGACTGAGCACCTGGGTCTGTAAGTACATGAGGAGTAAAAAATACCTTTCTTACAACAACTAACTCGCCTCTGCATACGTAGTGCATTATCAGCTGTGTATTATATTAAACACAGAGCTGTAGTTTACTGATGCTTTACGTTGATGTTTCCTTGCACTGCTCTTTAAAATAATCTATTTCCTCAGAAATGAACTATGTGCATATTGGATGTGTTAAATTTATTAAGCTCATAGATTACTATTTGCAGAGCACCACATTTAATGTAGTATTTTTGTACTGTAATGGAAGCATGCCTTCCTTGGGTTCTTTTCCACATACTAAATTGTATTTATTTACCTGTATTTATAACTGTGCAATTTTTAAATATGTTTTAAAAATAAACTTTGTCTGTGGCTTCAAATATTTCCAAATCTGTTCTCAATTTGATGATGGTTGTGACTTTAATTACCTGAAATGAAAAGAGGGACCTACTTCTCCAAGTGAAATAAAGGATTTTTAATATGAGGTCTTCTTTCCTGTTTATGACATAGTAGTGCTTCTCTGGTTAAAAATAAAGCCTAGAAGAGGCTTTTTCCTTATCAAAAGATTTTTAATAAACTCATCAAGTTACTCTGAGGTGAGGTTTTCGTTTGTTTGTTTAACCTTTTATATATATATATATATATATATATTTTAATTATTATCTTTTTAATTTTTATTTCAACACACTGGTCAACTATACTTACATCTAGAATTTATACTAGCTGAGGACTGGACCAAAGGAGTTTGCACATACACTCCAAATGAGGAAAATGGAAAGAAGCGTATGAGAATTTTTCCTGAGATCATGCAACTGCACACTTCAAAATTAAAGCAGATCTAATATTACAGAACAATCTTCTAGGAGACAAAAAAAAAAGCCAACTATGAGTGATTGGCAGACTTGCAAAGGAAGGGCTTTTTATAGAAGTAAAATAAGCAAAAATCAAGCACATACTGTAGAATGTGAATACAAAAACTTCCAAATCTTGTTCTTCACAATGTCATGAAAGTAATTCTTCAGAAAACATATAATTTCCTTTATTCTGATAGTAGGAAGAGCTTTTCTATATAACTATATCCTGTCTAGTGCAACATAACATGATGAATGCATAGACCTTGAAGTAAAAAGTCAGATTCGCAGTTTCATCCTGAGTGTTCTTAAAGGTATGTTACATTAGTCAAAGCAACTTCCCACAAACCACCGTGGGAGTTGGCAGTGATTTTAGTTTTGGCTTTCACACAAATTGCTGACAGAATAGATGTGACAGCCTTCTGCTTTTGCTGGGTGCAGGGTTGGGAGGGTACAAAGTTGGGATGGATCTGGAGTCCTGACCCCACTCTTATTGCTGCTCAAGCATACCAACAAAGAATAAGCAGGAGTGTCCATTAGTTATGTGCTCTGTAGCAAACACAGACCAAGAACACAGCACTGCAGTCCTGAAGTTAAAGCAAGAGAGAGGCTGAGTGGAAATCCTACACACAGAACTGCTCAAAAAATCACTGCGAAGGACACTGGCAAAACAGTCTGCAAATATAATCACCTACTGCACACAGCTGTCAGCCATACACTATCTGTCCTCCGTATTTTTATAGCACTCATTTTTCATCACAGCTGTCAGTGCCTTGCTTATCCATGTCGTGCTTGTAGCACACCTGAGGGACAGAGGTGTTATTTTCCATTCTAGTGAGAGGGGACAGAGACCGGGGTGGTACTCACTTGTCAGTTATCTAATACTGCCTTCCCCAAGCAGTCCGCAAAAGTCAGTGGTCACAACTCCGCACAGGAAATTCTCACATGCAGTCTGAACAGGGCCTTAAAATCTGCCCCTTAGCTTGCACAAGGAGCCACGTTCCCTCACCTCTTCCAGTTGCTGTAAGTGGTGCGAATACGATGCAGAGTGACTTGTCGTGGTCACAAAGAACATCTGTGATAAAGAACCAACAGATCATTACATTTGGACTTTGAGGGCTGAACCATCTTTACCTTTCCTGTCATCACTCAGTGCTTCACGTGGCCCCAACTTCCATGTCAGAAAACGTCACTTAAAACCTGGTAGGTTCACCTCTTGCATCTCCTCCAGCTCATGGTCCCATGATCCTATGAAAAGACCAAAGGGTTGCCATCCATCAGTCTCCTTTTTTGGCTTATTCTTGCATCTACCAAAGATCCCAGTGGTCATGCTGCTATGCAAATCCCTTATGCATGAAGAAAAACAATCCTTTACAGAACAGCAGGTCAAATTCCCAAATGAATATAAGGATTTACAGACCAAGATAAAGCTATAATTAAACAGCAGGAAACAGAGTGAAATGACAGCACTCTTCCATGTGAACATTGCCAACTCTTATATTCAAAGAACTTCAATTGGCTTAAAAGTTGCAAACAAAAAAAAATAGCAATGGAAATGCTATTTTCTAGTTTTGCCATGTTATACCCATTCTGCACTTGGGTTTTTGTTTGTTTGGGGAGGCAGAGGGGATTTTAAGGTTTTTGGTTTTTGCCATCCAGAGAATTGCCACAAGAGATTAAGTCTCTCACAAACCTCTTTGTTCCCCCATGCAGGTTTTTAGGTAAAACAACAAACGACCACAAAGAGTAAGAAAAGAGGCAGTATCAGAACATATTCAGTCTACTCCTCTTGAGTTTGGACAGGAAAGAAAGAAAGAAAGAATCCACACAGCCACAAGAAGTGAGAATATTTCTTTTTAATTTAAAACAGTTGCAACAACGTCATTCACAACCTTTCTCATCCCAAATACTCTCCGAAACGTTAACAGTGCTCCAAGCAAACAGCTCTGAATGGTGCAAAGTAAACCAGTACAGACACTTCAAGGATACAACAGTAAAACCTCTGAAGAGTGAACAGAAATCAGAAACCGATCTCAGCCATTAAGGTAGACAGGGGGATAGGAACAGAATAAAAAGTGATGTCCAGTTATGTATTTTGCATAGTCTTTCAATGCATGAAAACGGCAATGGAGATAAAAATGGCTGCTGCCAGGATGGAATACAAAAGGAATGGAGATGTTTCTAAAACAATCTAATAACTCCAGTTGCATCCGCATTCAGAATGTGTGCTACGACTCAGCAGAGGCTGCCTGAGCCAAAGAAACTGATCCTGGTTTCAGTTCCACCAGTGCAGGTTAGAAGTAAAGTCACTGAGCACAGCAGAATTACAAGTGATGGGAGTCGAGAACCATCTAGACTTGTTTTTAAACCATAGCTTTGTCAGGAGTGGACATCCTGCTCCTCCAGATTCATTATGTTTCTCCTGATAGCCCATCACAAAACTGAAATGATTTAACTGCTCATTTGGAAAAGGTGGAAAACCTCTGCTTTGGGAGGGAAGAGAAGAATTCCACTAAGCCCTGAAGAACTTCAGATATTTTCAAGTGCTAGGTTTTAGCCCATCTGTAAGCCTTTCCCCTGAACTGCTCCCCACACTTCTGACCCACTCGCTCATTTCGGCAGGCGGTACACAAGAGTGCTCAACTGAAAAGAACTTCAGAAGCCGAGGTGCTACCTCTCACCTGCTGCAGCCAGATAATGCCCTTCCCCTTTCATTTATTGTTTCCAGTTTGTCACCTTTCTAAGTGTGTCTCATGTCAGCTGAAACCAGTATCAGTCCCACAGCTCTTCCTGTTTTAGGATGCACCAGACAAATGGTTTGCCCAAGTCCAAGCTCCATCCTTAATCCTATGAGACCAGCCACGTTTCCAGTTTAATAATGAACATGATAACAGCTCCGTTGGCTTCTACTTACCCAGAGTCTCTAAGTAAAAAGGTAACAGTCATCAGATCTTGTTAGTTTATAAATAGCCCTTTAAGATTATGAGGCAAGAGGGAAGCTGATGTGTTGAACTTCCTTGGGATATAAATAGGCATTCAAAAAAAATATAAATAAAAGACATCTTTTGTCCCTTTTTTTTTCCCCACTGCCAGAATGATAAAGCACAAATATAGATATATGAATGTTTTGTTCTTTCACTTTAAATTGAAGATGTGACACTGCATAATTTGCTGATCCCATTTTCAAACTTGGCATTTTCTGGTGAGATACACAAATACTCAAAAACCTTGAGGAAGGAAGAAAATTACTGGCAGATTTTATTTTGTCCAGAACTGGTGGCTTAATAATTACAAAGCAGCTGAATCTCACAGGAGCCACTTAATGTGCTATAGCACCATGCTTTTGTGTCAATAAGAGCGCTTAATGGAGGAAGCTTTCCCAGTAATTAGGCACCGTTTACAGAATTATTGCACTAGGATTTTTCTCATTTCTTAAGATCAGAAGCTGACAAAAAATACACTTTTTTCTTTCTTTTTTTTTTTTTTTGGCTCTGCATGATTATTTTTTTCCCCCAAATGCTGGAAAAAAATAAAATGCCCTGCTCATAACCAGATTTTTAAATCGGGTTCTCTTTTGTAGCTGCTTGAATTTTTCTATTAAACTTGCAGGTACTGCAGAGAAAATGTAATTAAAGCTCCCTGCTTCTCTCATATTCTGCAAGGTTTTTTGTTTGTTTTGACCTTTCCAATTTACTTCAAAGGCTCAGTAAGCTTACATGAGGCAACTCCTTCAACCATCTCTAAGCAGTGGCTAACACAATTTGAACTTTTAGTAGTTTATGGAATCACGAAAAGTATCACATTCACCATTGTATTTTTTTCCTAGAATTAATGTTTGCAATGACAATTTAAAAACCCATATATATATTCTTGCCTGTGCTGCAAACTGAAATAACACAAAAAAAATAAAACAAAAACAAAAAAGGGGCAGGAAAGGCCAGCCCCTACCTACCCACCCTTCATCCCTGCCAGAGATATAAAACCCCTTTTTAGAAGGTGTCTGTAAAAGAGCAGATTATCGGCGTGATTGCAAGTTACAAGAAATCTGAAACATTATGAGAAAGTATTGCCTTTTTTTTTTTTTTTGGGGGGGGGGGGGGGGGGAGGGAATCATTAAATAAATATAACAGCAATTTTACTAAGCAATTTTCCCCATTCGTAGATGGAATTAAATACTTAAGCAGCCTTTGGCAGAAAGAATGGCACTGCAAGTACTTTGTCAGGGAGTTGATTTCAGCTGGAATGTGAGTGAGCTAGATGCAAATTTCCTGAAATAAATATAATGGGACAATAACTCCTCCTTTACCTCCTTCATAGGAAAAAATAAAATAAAATAATAGGCTTTTCCTGAGAGCACACTATTTAATTTTATAGTCCGAAAAAAATCCTTCTTTTAGCCACTTGTAATCCTGAATCTGTTCGAAGAACTTTCAAAACAAACATTCAAGAGAGGATGAAGAAACCTACCTCTGTGAAAATAAAATCCACTATTTCTCTTTGGCAGAAAATGTACAGGGCACTGACATCTCCATTAGTTTCTTAGTTTTATGCATCAAAATTGCAAAATGAAACACTACAAGACTGGTGTAATTGTAGCTGACTTTTCTCACTGTAATGACAATAATCTCAAATAAGACATTTTGCTCTGAAGAACACTCACACACACCCTCCCTCCAACTTTACATGTGGTATTATTTCCTTAAGTGGTCTGGACTCTGGCTGAAAACAGTGACTCCCAGTTACCACAGATGCAAATATTTCTTCATGGTCTTCAATGGATGCACAGACTGAACACGCAGGAGTTGGGCTGAACTGGTCTGGTTTTGTCCAATTCTGAAAATCCTGCTTTCTCCATGTACTAGCTGCAAACTCCATCAGTAATCTGCATGGTCTTAAGGTATCCTTTAAGGTGTATAAATTTAAAACAAGGTACTATACATCACCTGATAAAAATTTTTCCCTCTAATGCTTAAGAAGGCATCAAATAACTGTTTTTAAATAAACTATAAATATCCCATGTTTTCCTTTGCTTTTTGGTAGTCCAAGGGTTAGGGGTCTTTTGTTGGCTTTGATTTTTTTTCTTGGATGCTTTTTTTGGCAGGTTAAAAAGGCTTATGGCTTCTTAAGGCCAGGTAATAGATTTGAGGCCTAACTTGGTATCCTGTGGTAAAAATAAATGTAGCCCTGGTCTTTCGGAGGTCGTTCTGAGGCACAGACTCTAAGATCATTGTAAATCACCCATCTGAAATGAAAACAAGACTGATTACATTCTGTCTGTATAAAAGTCATCACTTATCGGGGACTAATCAAATGTAAAGTTCAAAGAACTTAAAATCTACATTTAGGTATTACAACAGGAAAAAATGACCTGAGAAACAGCTAAAGCACCTTAAGCACCTTTACTGGCAATATCGGGAACAGAAAAGGAAGAGGGATGTGCAGAGGAGTATGCAGTTACAGTTTAAGTGAAGGAAAATTATGGATTTATGATATTAAAAAAATAAAATAAAATATCAAAATCACAGCCAGGATCAGTCCTGCAGTACTATCAGTACTAATGTTAGTATTAGCCTGTAGTCTGATGGGTTTCTATTGATGGGAAGGGAGAGAAAGTTGGGGGAAGCTCAGATAAACAGTCAGGTACAAAACTGATGCCCCCAAATGAACAAAGATTTGGAATAACAAGGACAGAACACCCACTGGTTCATTTCAATGTAGACCTCAGCCGTATCAGAGTTGGCTCATCACATCTATAATCTGTAACAATCAGAAACTTCATCCCTTTGGTGGGAAATGTATACATGGTAATAAACATGCGTTTTGCATGCCATGAATACACATACTGCTCTGAACAGACACGTTTCAAAGAAAACATTCGTACACCCGTGTGTCTCCCTCCACTCATTGTCAACTCACCTTCCTTCTTTCTTGAGATGACAAACATAGTGGCCACTCATTGTGGATGTTCCCATGTGGCTGATGAACCCAAACAGTTCATATCCTGTTTAATAAAAACAAGGGGGAGCATAAGTCTTATTGCTAGCATTGCAATATGAATCCAGGGGAAACTTTTCTTTCTAATCTTAGAGAAGCACCTGAGCACTCCTAACTCAGACTCTGCATCCCCAAACACAGTTTCCATTAAGACTGCAGCATATGCTCGGTTTAACTAGTGCTCAGATTCACTGTCAAACATCAAAACAATCCAAGCAAAACCCACATACATCTGTGCATGTACAGCAGGGCTGTGATCACAGCCCTGGGAAGAGAAAACAGCAGATTCATTCCCAGTTCACAGAGAGCACCACAGAAAGTGCTAGATATGGAGTTCATTCCACACACAGATTAGCTATGTGTTTGAGCGTGATCACAGATCCCCTATAAATCAAACAAAAAAACCCTAAGTTCTAAATTTCATCAGCCCATAAAAGGGAGGACAGGAAAGAAACCTCTTCCTTTAATACAAAGGACAATTTTTGTACTTTGAGCCTCTGAAGAACTCATCATTGGTTCTTGCTCCCCACCCATTCATGCCATTCACCCAGATTACCACCAAAAGTAAAAGGGTACCTTCTTTCAGGATATTGCATAAGGACAGAGGCCTGGATTTTGGTGGAGAGGGCTTTCTGGAGCCATTTTACAGTATCATGTTGGTTATCAGGATTTCAGGCACTCAGTAAATGGTCTCAGTCTATAAAGGCTAAGTACCACAAAAAATAATTATTCCAAATCTTTTTTCTTTTTTTTTTAACCTAATGATTATCAATCTTTCCCACGTCTCCATGACACTTAAGATTGGATTTCATAATGTTAGAAACAAAGAAATTAATGTTCTTATAAAAAAATGGCATCTACAGAAACAAAATCAAATTGGCTGTTAATATTTTTTTTTAAGACCATTACAGTCAAGACCAGAGGGACAAGCTTAGAACATAAAACAGTTATTAGAACAGGTCACAAATGACCCTCCAGAAATGTTATGTGATAGTATAACATTGGAACCACTGAGCTATTGTACTCTAGTGCTTTCACACTTAAGTTGTTGTGCGTTGTTTTTTTTTGCCTACTTCACAACTTTGACTGCTGTACATTTGCTCCATCTTGTGGTTTATTTAGCAGTCATATGACTGAGAATCTCAACGAAAAAAACATCACCCAAAAGAAAACATCAAAGCAGTACAAACAGGATGCTAATTATACCAGCCACATTAGAATAAGGAATTTGGTTGAAGGGATTTTATCAACCCACCCACCCAACCTCACCCCAGACTACAGAAGGACAGAAACTCAGGTAGTATGGAAACAGCAGTGTTATCTTTGGGATGCTCAGCCTTTGAAGATTTCAGCATCCTAGCTTTTCTTTGTCCTTCTATCTTACAGCAACAAACAAAAATGTAAAACTAGGCCAGGAGAGACTTTTACGCTGTGGCAACAAAAAGCTGGGACTCAGGTTATTCAGTGAGTCCAGAGGAAGTTTACTGAGCAAACACAGACCACAGAAATTAGTCCCACAACATCTGGCACAGCCCCAGAAGCAGGATTAGAAGTCAGTTGTCTGTAAGTAGTACTTGGGTAGGTGTGACAATAGCACAAAAGCCAACTCTAAGCTGAAGAACTTACTTCCAGGCCCATCTTTGATCCTGGGTCCCTCTGATCCTGTCTCTGCAAGGATATTCGCATTAGCATGGTTCTCCATATCCATCACGTCCAAAGCAGGCTCACTCTCTTCCTCAAGTTCAGGGCGGCTGAAGATCCATTCCAGTGCACGCTCCAAATTATTGTTCTGTGAGTCAATCAAACAAAAAAGCAGCCCTTAATACATTCTCTAGAATCATGCTACCACTCATATACCAGCCTTTGAAACAAATATGGATCATATGCAAAAGCCCTAAAAACTTCTAAGATATATACTCTACCTCCATGGAAAACAGTACTCAACAAGCACTCTGCAGAAATTTAACAGATGGAAAAGAAATCTTCCCACAAACATTCCCCATGGTCCCTGATTTCCCATCATGAAGATGCATGGTCTTTAGGCATTCTGATTGTTTCTCAGATGTTTGACTACATTTTAACATTATGTAATGCACACTTCCCACCTTCTCCACTTTAACCTAACCAACTCAGGCATCCCACACTTTGCCAGAATAGTTCTACGCACATCATCCACTAACTGGATTTTTATACGTATTTTTCACAGGTATCTGAACACCCAAACATACAAGGCACATAACATCAAATGAAATCCACATGCTACCACTAACTCAAGGAACTCACTGTTGCCTTCAGCGCTTGAATTGCTAGGTTCCTTTGGAAGCCCATGGAAATGATAATGGCAACCATCTCTTCAGGAGGCTGGTTATCCAGCCCAACAGCCCCTAACCCAGCCGCTCCACTGGAAGTGGCTCCTCCAAACGCAGGTACAACCAATGGCTCAGCAAAGTCTGGAACAAGCAAACATTCGTCAATTCATTCTTTTGCCCCACTGAACTGGAAAGTCAACAACACAGACCAACAAACAGGAGCTCAAAAGCAGCCTGGAAATCAATGTGCAGTGTATTTCACTTGTCCAGTTGGGACTTAGATGTGTGGAAAGCCTTAAAAACAACAAGTTGCAACAACTTGGCACATCACAGAAGTGAAACAACTGAAGGAAAGTAGCAAAGGTTGATGTAGAAGCAGTGATGACACCAGAACAGTAGACAATCCAGCTGATGTGCATATAGTTGTAAAATTAACTGATTCCATAGCTGAAATATGCTGGTTAAGCTCAAGTAAAACTCGTTCCCCATTTACACAAGCAACACAAGAGTCCACAATGAAATGGGAACTCAACCAAATCAGGAGATCCCTGGCAAGGGCGTGCTCAGGTATACTCAGTACCAAATCACAGGCTCAAACTTTGTATGGTTGAAACACAGGAAGTGGAGAACATCTAGCTGCCAATTAGATGTCCATCAGTAGATAGCACAAGTTATAAGTATGTTGTGAATGCACTAACCTGAACTAGAGAAGGCTGATATGGAAGAAAAGCACCCAGAAAACAGAGCTCTCTATACTTACACTTGATCACAAGTCAGCTTTTCCCTCTGCAGCATAGACCTAGCCAAAGGCTTGAAAACAGAAAGCTGGCCCACACCATCAGTGAGGACACGAGACAGTACTTTTGGTGTAACTTATGTTTGTTGTTGTCTTCTAGACAGAGGATGCCATATGATGGCCAAGACCTGCATATCCTAGGAGCAGCTTAGGAAAATTCACTCACACCTCCAGTTTCCTGGGGTGAGGAAGGGGGATGTCGTTTCTCTGTCACACATTAAGAAATTTCAACTGACTGCCACAATACACAACCAGGAGTTGAGTTTAGTTTACGCCTTCCAGTCACTAACCTGGTTCTTCCATATGTGCAATGATCCAGTTGAAAGCCACTTCAGCACCCAGGTTGCCTGTATAGTACACGGCTTTCCGACATGCTTCCAAAGGAAAACCCATCTCTGCCAGTTGCATAACTGAAGACTCATCAACATCTAGAGCTGCAAGAAAGGACCTTCTAGAATATAGAAGTCTAATTTAATCTGTTGTACAGTATTTCTTAATGTTATTTGTGGTGCTACATATTACTATACATATTGCTAGGATTTGTTTTAGTACTAGTACTTAGGTTAGCAATAAAGCCATACTCATTAGAAAGCAGCCTTGTACAAAGCATTATAGTATTTAATATGGACTTGAAATCATTTGCCTCACTAACCTACATAGGTCCTTAAACCCTGACAATTTCATACAGAATTTTATTTATAGAAGAACTCACTGCTGAATTTTAAGGGGTGAAGTTAGGTGCTGAGCTTAGCTAGAGAGGGCCATCTAGAGCCATCACAGCTCTCACAGGAAGGATCTTCCAGGCAAGAGAAACAATGGCTGCTGGATCTAGCAGTCTCCGGTTGAACTTCACCTCTGAATAAAACAGCCTGACAGCTTCAGCTGAGATCAGAGTCCAGAGGGAGCCAGGCTCAAGCAGCTGTAACCCCCAGAACTGCAAGATCCCACTGATGAGCGGCATCTTGCAGATGAGTCTTTGGCTCCTGCTCAGGCCTGTTCTGCTTTGAACACCTGCAGAAACTCAGTGAGTCCTTCTTCCCAGGAAAGGTGGTACCCACCTCTCTTTAGGTCTCATACCATACCACTCGGACACGTTGTCTCTTCTGGAGCTTTTAGCTTAGAGCAGAACTTCTGCTACTGCCTCTGCTGATGCATGGAAAAATCAATTTGTTCTGACAGCACTGCTGATACTATAAGGCACTACTACAAGGACCTTCTTGGTATTCTCTCTCTCATTAATAAGTTATTATTAGAAGTAGCACAGATAACATTCTGCTTGGAGATAACTGCAGGTAAAAATAAGTTTCCAACACAGTAAATATTAAAGACACCTCACAGATATCTGTATCCCTTACTACTAACAATGAGGCAAAAAAATCAAACTATAGCAACAGAAGGACCAGATTACGTTTTAGACACAATTTAGAGTCCACCAAGTCATTACACATCCACTACTGATTTTTTGCCCTAAATGAAAGCAGCTATTGCTCATGCTTTACAGCTATACTTCAAATGCAAATTTTTGAAGTATGCATTTTTATAACCATTAATACTAACGCTGAAGCACAAAACACCACTACAGACACTGAAGCACAGAAGAACAAAAAAGTAAAAAAAATTTGCAATGTTTACTCCATAATTAAGTTCAAAACTTTTTAATTTTAATTTAGTTTTAAAAAAAATAAAAAAGCATCTTTTTTAATATTTAAACTTATTGTGAAATAATCATCCCAAACTCCTTAGAGCAGTATCTACATTAGCATACATTAGTATCTACATGACTAATACATGACTAAAATGTGTGTTTTTTCTTTTCTCTTTTTAAGAATCATTTGGAAAGGGCTTGATGTTGAAGATAAGGTGCAATTTTACCTGGTCTTGTGGGAGGTGGGGGTTGGAACTAGGTGATCTTTAAGGCCCCTTCCAACCCAAGCCATTCTATGATTCTATGAATTAGCAAAGTGGTAGTCAAAGAGGTCTTTCAATGCAGTAGCTTGCCCTTATTCATATTGCACTTCCACCTCCTTCGTTCTACAAACCAGACCTGAAATAAGTCTCTGCTAAGATCATAACAACTTCAGTTTGGAAGTACAGCAGATTCATCAATGAAAGTAGCAACCAAGTCTTCTCTTTAGTAAGCTATTACATAAAACAAAGGAATTTTCAAGCCTAGAGAGGTGCTGCTTGGCATTCAACATAGGCAATTGTTAAATTAAGACTCTGTCCATAGAATCTGCATTGCATCTTATATATATGCAAATATATGTAATGTTTAAACCTAAAATATCCTCTAGTTCCTACAAATAAAGGTATAGGTATAAAATAGTAGTGTCTCTTGTCTAATAAATGGCTGCATGTGTGAAGTAAAAAGTATTGTAAAACACTGCATCTGAGTTAACATCTCCCAGTCTGTTAATAACTGTATTTTATTACACATAGGTACATCAGATTTCATATTCAAAGTTACTGCAGATATAGTAGCAGCTCATATTCTAGCTATGCTTATGCTACTACAGACTCTTAAGAGTCCTGCACACATGCAAGCAAATGCTGAACAAGTACAGACGTCAGCTGTTACTTAAAGGAAGCATGCAGCCAGAGCTCCATGCATCTCTATGTGTACAGAGAAACCATTAACTGAGCAAAAGCAGGGCAATTTTTTAAGCAGCTGAAATACCAGTCTCAGAAAAATGAGATACGTACACTCCATGAAATGGTTCATCGTACGATCTGAAAAAAACATGGGAAAAAAAGGAGGAAAAGTCACATATGAAGGCTGAATAGATTCATATTGTTTCATAAAAAAAAAAATACATGTTTTTTAAAGTCACAGAAACATTTGACCTAACACAGGCAGAGCATGATCATCTTTATATCCCTGATGTTTTGCCTTGAATTAGCAATCTCCCTAACAACTCAAAATGAGATGCTGCTAGTACCATAAACCAGCAGGAATTATATCTGATGGCTGACCTAAACCAACTTAAACAAGAATCTGTTCTGTTATAAATAAGGTTCCATCACCCAAACACACTAAAACCAGGTCAGTCCACTGAGCAAGAGGGTTAAAAAAAGAATAGGTCATGGTAAGCAACTGCAGATAAGGGTCAAAATTCAAACCTTTAGAGAGCTGAATTTTGACATAGCCTTTGGTCTGGCACACAGCCTCAGGTACTAGTTTTCTTTCATGGAGAGGATCAGGAAAACAGAATTCAGTACCTTTTGGATCATCAGGAATGATAATGGGAGGAGCAATGTCTGGAAGTTCCTCTTCTCCTGGCTGGAGACCCGTGGCCCGAAGGTGGTTGATATCCAGAAAGTCTGGCATGTCTACAGAAACATCTACAAAAACAGAGAAATGGGTTAAGTGTATGAATCCAGCAAAATGACCTCATAGAGCCAGGACTCTGGTACTCAGCTGACAAACAGCCAGGATAACTTCACATGGGTTAGTCTAATTTGTCATAACAGAAAAGAAGATTCAGTTAGGATCTTCACAGTATAAACCTCAGAATGAAATCACATCCTCATACAGGAAAGCATGTATACCTTACAGGTTATATTAGATAGAATGAGAAAAAGGTAAGTACAAAAGGCACATACCAAGCTTTTTGGGTATCCAATCAAGGCCAAAGGTGAACTTCTTTATCTGTACAACTAAGTACTCGGGAAATGAAGCAAAACGAGAAGTCCTGGGAAGCACAAGAAATTCAATTCAGTGAAGCAGGGCAACAACATCAAAAGCAGCACAGACTTTAGTACCTCATGCACACTGAGATAAGTAATTCTAGTAATTCTGAGTGAAATGAATAGTGATGAATTTTATAAAATATAAGTGAGAACCTAAATTTCACAGAAAAGTAAGTTTTCAAGTACAGTGAAGTATAGTAATTTTCTATACATTTATATCCCAAATGTCAGCTGAAAACCTTGCAGATATTCAGCTTGTAGGAAAAACATAGGAAACAACTAAAAGTAATATATTAAATTTGCTTACTCAAGCAGTTCTGAAACTGAATGTCAGGAAATAACTTTTCAATGATGTATTGGGTAGAACTTTAGGGCAAGTGTTTAAAGCATAGCTTGGACAGAATGGGCTAACAATGGAATATGCAATTTTTCATTCTAACGGTAGCATTGGCAATGAGGTATCAGTCCACCTATAAAGCATTCATTAAGATAAAGATTTCATTTTGAATTTTTCATATAAAAATGCTATACAGAAATACATTATAGTCTTATTGAACTACTACAATATTTAACAAAAATAGAGATGACTCTTGAGGTGAAACAGATACCTGATTTTTGTCCACTTAATGAAGAGAAAAAGTTAATCTTGAACACAATGAAATATTATATGTATTGCTGTTCTCCTTCTCCATGTTCCCATTTTCCTCATATTTAGTATCCTGAACCTTTCCCCTTATCTTCCATTTACACATCCTTTCCTCTAATTCAACTTATTCTGAGTAAAATACAATTAACCCATAAGTGAGGCCTTCCTTCCATATTACAAATAGTTGCTTTCTAAATTATGGTTAGCTCTACCTTGCAGTTTTAGTAAGTTTATTATCAGTAGCAGAAAACTTTGAATTTAAACATATTCTTCTTTACTTTTCAATGCTTTTCAATATCCAGGGAATGAGGAAGTGCTAAATTAAAATTTACCCTGGATCTGCCGGATCTGTTCAAAGACTGCAATGCTCTTCCAACATGGCCACAGTAAAAAAAAAAAAAAAAAAGAGAGAGAGAGAGAGAAACCTCCACACCTTTCTGCTACGTTTTTCTCTATACCATGTGCACTTGCCTCACAGCTTTCAATACAATATGAGTGAAGCTGTACACAAAAAGAGGGATGAGGCATTGATATGTTAAGTGATCTAAAAATAGAAGGTATCACAGCAAACCAGTTGCAGAGCTGATTTCTCAACCACTCCTTGCTGCTGACATATAGAAATGGAACCTGATAAGAAACTAACTCTTGTTAACAAGAAATTCTGCCCCTGCAAACTTCAGTCCTCTGCCTCTCATCCTATTTCATCTCAATGCTTTCTAAGCCCAAAAAGTTCTTGGTTCTTTTATCTACCTAAACGTAGACACACAAGGTAGTTTCCTTCTTTTTTACGTGCACCTTGTACCATGGCCCCACATAAGTAACAGCAATCAAGCTTAACAGATACAACCAAATCCTGTAGCTTGCAGATGTGGATGGGTTGAAATCCAGACACACACAATAAACATAACGTAATTAAAACAGCATTATCAGCATAGCACTTCACAAATGCAAAGGCTTCCATTCATCTAAAGAACTTTCTCACACAAGAAGTAAAACCTTCATTTGCTTTATCTTGTTTTGTCTCCACACAATGCTCTTCAGCATTTTTAGTCAAATGAAGACATCAAGGGACTAAGCACAGAGATCCAGAGTGTCTCTTAACACTCAGTACAGAGCTCTATCGCTAGCTAATACATGGGAATCAATTTTAAAATGTGGGCAAACAATTAAGCCATAAGCATTTAAAGTTCAAGCTCTTAAAAACCATCTCATTTCACCTCTTGGAGTTCGACAGCTTAGATCAATTTATTTCCTGCTCAATTGCTCATTACAGCTCTTGTCAAGCCTGATCTGCACATTACATTTGTGAGCCCCAACATTAACATGATCCCAAAGCCCATTAAGCCCTTTGTTTCTCACTGTGCCATGTCCAGGTAGGAAAGTAAGCAAAGAGTAGGGGTTTTTATTAGGCAGGCAGACACTTACTTAACTCCTGCAGATTTTGCTTGAAGGGCGCTGCTCCAGAAGTCCTCTACGTTGTTTGGTTCAGAAAAAGCCTGCAGGCATGCACTAAATGGGATCTTGGCACGGACAAGCTCTGGTGGAGCTCTCCTTGCAGCTTCTGCTTCTCGCCTTTTCAGTTCATATGCAATTAATTCATCTGAGAAATACATAATACATTGAAAGCTAAATGAATATTGTTGCGGCTTTGATGTGCCTCACTGCAGTCTTATTTTTGCAGGTCTTAGAAACAGAAGAACCTACCTACCAATAAAACTCTTGTGTGGCTCAACAGACGTCATTCATGGTTGGGAGAGTTTCCAGAAAGTCACTCAATAGACTTCTTTTTTTCCCTTACCTTTGTTTGTTGCTGCTTCCATTGCAACAGGTAACTGCATGATATAGTCCACCCTCTCTGTGTAGCGCACCTTTCTGGACTGGCAGCATTGTGTGCGTTCTTCCACCAGGAACCGGAAGACATCACTGGGGTTTTCTGAACCTACTGGGTTCCTCTGAAAGGAATATTAACATTCACTTTAATGATCTTCCCTTAGATGACCAAAGAATCCAAAGACTAATGGCAAGCACAAAGACACCAATGTTGCACCCAGATTTGACAGCTCAGCTTGTATTCTATTGCATGCAGAACTCTTGCAATGACAGGGAAGTCCTTCATGTCTGCACACACAGCAATATCTTGGAGAAAGGTACTAATTTGCAGGGTATGCACCCAAGGAACCTGACTGAGTCAAGGTAGACAGAAGAAGGTACGAAAGTGACAGGTTATAATAAAGACTGAAATCTCAGGTAAGTAACATGGAACATCCCTTCAGCAGACAGAATTGTTGCTACCACTCTGAATCTGCATTGAAACAGAACGAGAAACTTGTAGTTCATTATCCAGATAGAAATGTCATACACAGAATAAATCTTCCTCCTTATTGTTCATGTTAACATCTGTTTTCAGGTTTAAAAAAAAAAAAAAAAAATCTTCTAGCCACCCTGTAATCAGTAATGTGTTTTGTGATGTGGAACATTATACATGCAAATGTGAATAACTTCATCTGAACTAACACATGAATAAACACCTTTGATTCTTGGGAAAAATAGGAAAATGAGGGAGGAAGGATGGAAAAGAAAGAAATGCTTTAAATCAAAACTGGCTATCTTTGTAAATTTCCTTTTCAGAAAGACATACTTAAAATTCACAGCACTGGTTCTTTTACACGCAGCATTGAGCTGGAACTCAGTAAAACTAACATTTTATACTCAGAAATATTCAACTGACAAATATTCACTTTGCCTTCATCAGGGGAGACTTTTCTCCCTTAATGACTCAATGACATACAGCTGGGATTTGTAAAAGGAGTTGGACATGGTGATTAGTTTGCTCCCAGCGTAGACAAAAATTTGTAATAATAATACCACCTAATTCATTATTATTCCAAGACAGACTTTGATATGGTAAACAAATGGATAGCATGCAATCATAAATGAACAGCAATTTAAGGACAGACACATACGTTTATAAATCTTATAGATTGTTCAATCATGCTTGACCTTTCTGTATCTCTTGCAGCACTGGTCATGCAAGAGTCTGAAGTCATGAGAAGGGAGAATTAAATAAAAAATTGTTTCTAAATCAAAACACGTTTAAATTGGTGCCATTTTCTACATATCCAACACTATAAATAATATATATAAAAATGACCCATTCATATAACAACTTGGTCCTCATTGTCTAATATAACCACAGAAAAGAAGTAGCCATGAAGATTTTCTCACCTCTACTAGATTTATAAGATGTAGGAAAAACTCCTGTGCGTCTTGTTGTCTATTAGAGGAAAATTCTGGGTGGCCTTTACTTATAAAAGCCTTAAACATTCGGGGAGATATTCCATTGTGTTGTGGCTAGAAATAAATGAAAGAAAGAAACCTTTTAAAGAAGAGTTTTTGTTCATTCTTGGACCAAAGATCCCCAAACCACTCCACTAGATCTATTCATGAGCCATTGTAGCTCTGTAGATGAGCACTGTAGAAATAATAATTTCAGTTTCATCTGGACTTCCATTTTAATAAAAATGAAAAGGAACCTGAAATATTATTTGACTGTTTTAGAATGTGTTTTCTGACATTTCCTGCATCGTTCACTTCATCTGATTTTTCCATGGCATTTGCAAGTTAAAACAGATTACTGCAGGTTTCATAGAATCATAGAATGTTTGCTGAAGGCTAGTAGTTTTCAGAAAGGCTAAAAGTCTACACAGTTCTCTAACACTTGACATTCCTTCAGACCCCTGTTTCACTTAAAGCTATGTGGGCATTGAAGCAGTTTGATATACCAGCTGGCAGCTTTACTCAGGACAAAACCTTTCCAGAGATCTCTGCAGAGCGAAGCAGAGAGCAACTAATGCATGCAGGATGAATTCCCAGAGGGGTTGCAAAGAACAGACATGACTCTGCAATTTGCAGGTGTTAGTTTTGTTGAAGGACCAGGAACATACTGCCTTTGGCCAGAAAACTGTACCATATCTGAAGATCTCTAGCTGCTCAGAGAGTCCTCGTTTTCACTTTCACACACTCTATACCACTTTAAGAAGCTTTTTTTTTTTCCCTTGGAATTGTATCCTAAAGAATACACTAGTTACTATTCCTTTTACATAACACTTTCAAAAGGGTCAGAATCTTTTACTCAGATTTGCCCTCATCCTCCATAAGACCAAATAAATTTCAAGACAGTCCAAGCAAAAGCACAGCCTCTAGGACATACTAGAGGTTGTTCAATATTCAGCCAATCTCAGTCTTTACTACAGTTGCACTAACATTCTGGTATAAAAATAGAAAAAGCAGCATGAAATGGAAGATGCATAAAGCACACACTAGCAGAGCAAAATTTTATTCTTGGTTTCTCCAGTGTAAGATAGCCCTAGACTCACTGAAATCAGAAGCAGATTCTTAATTTTGTTTTTTCAGTTTCTGGCAACATACCAGCAACCTCATTAAACTAAGATGCTAGTTAGAGGGTCTCATAAAGAGAAAGGGTCTCAGTACTGCTTGAACAGAGATGTTCTAGGGATTTCTGAATCATGGGTTATTTATCACTTTTGTGTCCTCGACTGGCTTTCAAAGCCAAGACTGGGGAGAGAAATGCATAAAACAGCTCAAATTACTACACATCAGGCTTTTTTCTATGTTGAAAGCAAGAATATTGCAAGGTGGCACATTTGCCCTGATGTGTAATGCAATGAGTTTGGACTTCAGCCTTGTTTCCATCTATATGCTTTTTACTCAGCCATTCGAGCAGGGAGAAATATGCCACATGTGACAGTCTCTAGAAGAGGATCTCACACTGGAAACTCTTTCTACCTCAAGGACAAGAAAAATAATGGAAGAAATGGCAGAGCTCTAAGCAGAAAATCAAGTCCTAGTTGATGACCATTGAGGCTTTCAATCTGTTCTTAATATCAAAGTGGGTCCAAGTGGCTGCCATTCCCAGATAAAGCTCCTGTGGCAAAAAGATTTCAGCTCCCCAGAACCATGAATATTTATAGAATACCTGGCATACTTTCCCCATCAACAGTTGCAAAACAGTTTAGCTAAATATAGACTGTGCTGGACCAATGCAGATCTCACATGAACGCTTTTACAGGCAACAACTCCAAAAAACTTTGGATGAATTCCAAAGACCCAGAAAGCTAGAGAACTTCTTTGCATGTAGGAGGCAAAAAAAAAAAAAAAAGAATAATTGATTTTATAGACACAAAACTGAAGCACTTGAAAATATTGAGGGCCTAAAATCCTCTGCAATCATATTAGTATATTTTAAATCTCAGTACAGCTATCTGGATGAGAAATATCATCTGTATGTATACCGGTATTTTGGGGGAAAGCTAGCAGGGCAGGGAAACACCCCCAAATCCACAAAACCTACATTTGTACATCCGCAGTGAGGGAACAGAGAAAACAGCTATATTTTTTTTTTTTCTAAGTAATTCTTCAATACAAAGAATAAAAGGGATAAAAAAATTATTCAATAAAAAGAATAAATAAAGGCTGATTCAAATCCTGGTAACTGCTAGGATTTGCTTGATAAGGACCTCATCTGATGCATGTAACTACAATTTTATTAAACTGAACTTATGAATAATACAGATATTCTTAAATAACAACACATGGCTACTACTAACTACCTGACACAAATTTATAGTATTTGTCATTAAAAAGTTCTCGACATCTCATTGCTAGGAGTGACCGCTGGCCTAAACATGCAGATGTAGATTTATTCTAAGAGTCCTGATCTTCCAGCACATAATTCTTCATTCATATCCTGTATGCATTTAACAAAGCAGGTCATCAGTGTACAGAATTTAAGCTGAGGAGTCTGTTGAAATTATTCTACTATTTCTTAGTTATAGTGATGCATTGATAGATTTTAACTTTATTTAAAGGAAACATAAGCCACGTTATTGTTTGCACCAAAACAATGACTACCTATTGTACAAAATAATTGCTTTGAGACATGAGGCTTTCAAATCCTGCAAACTACTGTGTACCAGATGTTCGGTCTTTGTCCAGTATCTCCCTGACATTCTTATTTTAGGAGAAATTTCTATATCAATAACTGATAGAGGAAGGTAGAGGAAAAAATCTATTTCCATGGAAAACATCATCATGCTTCTGTGACAGAAGCACGCATGATTTCTATTGTCTGTGAAAATGTGACTTGGTAAGAGAACTTTTCCTCCATAAAGAAAGCTCTTTCCTACAGGCAGTATTTTTGTTATTGGCTGCTAGCTCACCATTTGTTTCTACATATTCCCATCTATGGAGTCTGCGATTTGGCTCCATGTGCTGCTCGGAATCACAATAAGAGAAGTTGGCAGGGACACAAACACATTCCAGACAGTTTTCCTAGCATCACTCTAAAGAAGATGTTTCAAAGTAGATAATTCGAATAGTAAAACAAATCTAAACTTCAACAGATTCACTTGGGTAGATAACACTGACCAAATAACCAGCATTTTGCTCCAGGCAGTTATTAATTGGATGGCTGTAGGGAAAACAGGCAAATCCAAAAGCATCAGAGTTCAAAGAGACAAAACCTGAACTGGTATTATTCTCACTCTGAAATGCTGAGGGAAATTACACTAACCTAGACAAAGAAAATAATCTTTTCCAGCTCACCACTAAGCTGCTGGCAGCTTTTCTTCACAAAAATAAGAACAGGTACAAAGATTAAAAGGTGAATCAGGCAGTGCCCATGAACCTTGCTGACACAAATACATCAGTCAGGCCTTGGTCAAAAATTATCCTTACTGCTAAAAAAAAAATCAAAAGACTGTCAGAAAAAGAATATGAGGAGGCTTTCTGATTATTGTGAAAGTATTCATTGCTGAATGAAGAAAGCAGACACAGATAAAGATATAGATGGATGCCACTATACGCCTTGATGCTTGGCTGTCCAGTGGTTACAGTTTCAATTTATATCCAAAAATCACATTTACTGTTCAATTTCTAGGAGAGACCCCACTGGCACAGGCGTGCTTCCACATGTTTTCTGTAACCATAAAATACTCGAACCAGGCCTCAGTGGACATAGCTCTGCATGACACCTCTTTCACATAAATGAAAGCCTCCAGCACTGCTAAATCTTGCATTACATAGACAGCTTCTCCTAAAATCAGGTGGAATATCGTCAGACACTTCTCAGAAACAACTCTTTAGTTCTTTATCCTTCTTTCTGCAATTTAGAGAGGACTTAGAAGTATTCTTCTAAATACTCTGGACTCTCTAAATAACGTTTTTTTGTTCCTCAGAAAAGGTAAACCTAGGCTCTGATTAGCAGAACCAATGGTAGCTTTAATGCTTTGCACAAATAGTCCCTGACTAATATATTCCGGAAAAGAATCCTGCTCATTCCACCTTGCTAAGCATCCCATGCTGGATCCACCCATGCTCTCCAATGCCCAGCACCTGTTCCCTTTTCTCAGGGTATCATTTTTACCTAGTTACCAGGCTGCACAAGCTCGGTCAAATACCTTGTGTTCTTCTTTCATCACCTGTTCAATAAGGTCAGATTTCATGGGTGGCTTAGAGTACTGGCCTGAAAGGAGGCCATGTCCCAGTTTAGCCCTGTAGGGAAGAAAATGGGGGGTGGAAAAAAAGAAAAATGTGAGAAAACAGGTAAAGAATAGACAAATTTTTTCCAAAGAAAAAAAGAAATATAGTGTCTTTGAACCCCTGAGGCAACATTATCTGTAATTAAGCAGACAAGTCTTCACATTCTACCCTGTGCCATGTTTCATTTTCAAGCCCATGCAGACAAGGTCTTCTGCCCCGCCATTAAATTATTCAGATTCTATTTAAATTGACAAAGTAAATCATTGAAAAGCGTCACTTACATCTGAGTGTTGAAATCTTGTGTTGGATCAAGAGGGGAGTAGTCGTATATTCTTGGAAGGTTTCCCACATACCTGAGCAGCAAGAACAAAACGAAAACATTCAAATATCACAGCTAGATTTACTCAGAGATATACAAACAGATACTCAGTCCTCAGCAGTGATACATCTGCAAGCTTCCTCTGTGCTAGGAAGTCAAATTTTGCATCATAGCAATGACTTTATTTGTCCCTGGTGAGTGTTTCTATCATGGAAGAAATAGTAGTAAAGAAATTATGAAATGGACATTTAAGTTTTGCTTAGAAGCTTCTAGCTAGAGAGAAGGATACAGCACTGTTGTTCAGTAAGAATTTAAGTTCTATTCCTTGATTGTGAAGTAGCTGCTGGATGGTGTTACTCAAAACCACAGAGAAACAACATACTTCCTAGTCCTCACCAACACTGCTGAACAAATGCCAAGATTTTTTTTTTTTTTTTTTTTTTAAAAAGTCAGGACCTAAACATGTAAAATAATGGTTCTGTTGAGTTTTCTCAGAGAAACAAACGCTAACTCCTGACAATAAACATGAAAGTATGTATTGTTGTAACCAGTTTGTTGAAAAGTGCATCATTTTGTAGCATGCTATCTGACTATTGCTTCACTTGAAAACAGATGAAATAACAGGCTACATAGGTAGGGTCACAGTGAAAGAACACACCTAATTTCTGCCTGGTCCATCTTTCAAAGCTCTTCACTGCTTTGTTAATACTGTATGCTTCAGGCAATTCCAAGGACAATGCTGTGGAAAACCACTTCCCTTAGTAAAGTCCATTATTATGTTTTTCAAAAATGGAGATAGAAAAGCTGTCAATTAGTCTACAGACTCTGCTCCATATGGCTAACAAAGTAAACAAACACAAGTTTTCTCCCTCTTCTTCTCCTGAAGGCAGTTGCTACTTGTAAACCTGGGAGGTGTTCCAAAATCTAAAAGCCTTACTTCCAGAACACATGCTACCATAGCTGTGGATGGAAAATGCACCCTGAATTTATTGCAAACCATATATAATTTATTTATTTATATATATATATGTAAAGGCTTCTCTCCTTGGAGTGATGTGGTCTGTTTTAGTTGGTCAGGAGTATTTCACATCCTTCTGTTGTGCTAATTATGTATGACAGGCAGACCCAAACAAAAACACTGAATCCAAAGCAAGTTCCAATTTCAAAGGCAGATTAGGTTTGGGGTTCCAACCTTATCCAGAATAGAACAATACAATCACTAAATCCTCTAACTGGCCACTGAACTGACTGAAAGACCTGCTTGCCGGTAAGACATTAAAATACCATTTTGCACAGAAGAAAAAAAAAAAAAAAAGATTGGGGAATGCAACAAGAGCTAACATGGAGCTACTTACGCTCTCTGGAACTCTGGGATGCTGAAAATGGTTTGCATGACAGCATTGAGGTAGCAGCTATTTCCCAGGTTCTTCATACCAGTATATCCTGGGCCATACATGGGCTTGAGTTTCACTCCAGATTCCTGAATCACTTCCCATTCTGAGACTCTTGGTTTTATATCATTATCTCTTAGTCCATTCTCTGTCTGAAAGCAACAAGAATTTTTTTCCTTTTAATTTCTACCACTATTATATTGTTGCTGTCATCATCACACCAGATTTGTGAGCTAATCTTGATAAGAAGAGCCAAACCATGGAAATGGGAAAATGAAGGTAACTTGTGCATGTTGGGGAAGAGATCGGGGTCAAAAGTCTAGCAGCTTGCTTATCCAATCCTTCGCAACATCTGAGACTACACCTAAGTTTTGAAGGTTGCTAAATAAAACAGGTTTCCCAGAAAGACCATTGAATAAGAGAGATTTTTTATTCATAATATTGGTAAGGAAATCAGTATACTATCGTTTATTAGTTATTATATCATTTCTTAGTTACATGAAGTCTTTTGAAACTGGTTTAACCCTTCTCTGTTGCTTTCTAGCTTATTTTTAGTTTTCTCTTCATTTGGACAATGAAATACCTGTCTTTAAAACCACATTCCATTCAGACTTCTTAGATAATTTAAACAGAACTGGAATCAACATCCATCGAGATACAAATTCATAAAAAGGACTTTTCTACTGCCAGCAACAGGAACAGGACCCTGTTTCCCCCAGTCTCTTTCTGGTATACCACACGATAATCCATACTGTCTTCTACACTTGAGTGAAAGTACATATTTATTCATTTTTAATGTCTGTATTAACAAGACCTAGACTGAAATTTATAGCTTTACATAAAGACCCTTTCATTCACATTTTACTTGTCCATTAATTTATTTTTGCTTAATATTTTTATCTACTTACACAATTAACAGGCTTTCCTCCACTCATTGTAATTAAATATTCAATATATTATTATCTAATTGAATGACCTTTTTCATCTCAAAGGAAAATGGTACAGAAGAAGAGAAGTGACACATATAAACTGCTGACTACAAAGGAACTTTTTGGAAAGGCCATTCTCAGATTTGAAGATAACGATTCACTCATCTCAGACCTCAGAAAATAGAACATGGACTGGCTGACTAAACTTCACAAAATTAAATATTATCATAACAGTCTGAAGCAATCACACAAATATAAGCTACAAGCATCTTTTTTCTGTTTCTTCCTGCCCCCAGCTAGAAGAGAAAAAGAAGCCAAGAGGATTCATTTCCTACCACTTGCATCTGCAGCATATCAATCCCAAAGTGTGCCAAATGCTTTGCTATGTGCGGATCTAAAACTGGCTCCTCTTCATCAAAGGAATACACATCTAGAAAAGCAAAGTGAACAGATGACCTATTGTATCAAATGTTATTCCTTCTCTTTGTTTACTAACATTGCATTCTCAGTACAGGCATGCCTATGCAAGATGCCTTATTCGTATTCTCTGGGTTCGGTTAGGACCAACAGACAGATGTATGCATATAGACCCACATAGCTTAGTAAATGTTTTAAATGTTTTCGACACAATCACTTCAACTCTTCTCCTTAGAGCAAATTACATGCCCTCACAGTATTAAAACCTAAGAATATTTACAGAAATTACAGTATTACGCCACCCCCCCCAAAGTAAGTAAAGAAATCTGTAGGGAAAAGAAGGAACGGGGAACATGAAATTCTCAGATTCCTAGACAGTCTATGTTTTGAACATGACAGCAAGAGATTCTGATTTTTTGTGGAGCTACTAGATACAGGCAATTGCATTAGAACTGAGCATGTGGAGCCCACTGACTACTGCCAGTGGTGTTTCTAGTACAGTTCAAGGAATCCACTGATTTCCTTTTCCTGTGGAGATGCAGGCAAAACTGTGGAAGTCTTTATTAGAAAAAGTTGGACTGGACTTAGAAGATTAATCTTGTGGTTAGGGAGAAAGGCTGATTTCATTATTGGGGTGTCTGGCTTTATTGTATGAGAGATTTAAATTTCAGCTCTAGCTCTAAAATCGGTCCTTATGGCCCATAAACATTTAGGAAGGGCAAAGTTCAAACTGAGGAAGGAAGCAATATGTCTAGTGATATTTTCATTATGAAACCAAGTTTAACAAATCCAACGGAGGGACAAAATGGAGATGATAAACTCATTTTTAGCATTTACCAAGCAAGACTTTTAATGAAGCTGAGTTTTTACCTACTTGAGCAATAAATAAAGCTGCAGGCATCATATAAGGATAGGAGTTATAAGACACCCACTAGAAAGACTTGAACAGGCCTTCCATCTCCTTTCTCTCTTTTCTACCCTATTCCTCTGTAGGTTATGAGTATTTCCCTGCTCTGGTCTCTACTCACACTGAACCCCAGAATCCCTCTGCCGGTCTGCCTGCACTCCTCTCAGCCAAGTGTCCTTCACACCCAGCAGAGTTTCTCTCAGTAACCTTGCTCCATGTGACTAGACCCAGGCTGACAGAGAAATCTGAACCAGAAGAAAACAGAAATAAACTTAGGAGGAGAGAGCAGGAATCCAGATAAAGGCTGTTCACAGCACAAATACCACCTCTGAAGGGTGGTTATCCCGCTCTCTCCTGGCAACTACAGACCTTGGCTTTGCCTCAGCCCACCACATGTGTAGGAATTTAACAAGAAGGCAGTCTCCTTGAGGACTGCTAGTAGGAAACTCAAGCTGAAATGACAGGTTGAGGGCTAGCCACCATTCTAAGATCTAAACGCAACTTATAAATTTTGCAGCCCTACAAAAAACATTAACTCTCTCAAACTGAGGAATGGTGGGTTTGGGTCGTGCTGCCTTCTGCTGATCGGCCATCACACCCTCTATTAACATTGGTCTTCGTGACCCCTCTGGCACGCGTGGGGCTGTAGCTGCCCATCTGCTGGAATTCCACTGCATGGTAGCAAGCGTGCCCAGAAGACATGACACTTCATCCACACACATGAGATCACAACATTCCCATAGTCTCCTGGCGAGGTCATAGGACAGCCAAAATATCCTGTAAAGCTCAAACACCTTACCCAAGCAAGATTACACATCAACTGATCTCGGGTGACTTCTTTCGACATGGAAGCTTTGATTTTGTTTTTCCTCATTTCTGGTGAATGAAGAGAGAGACGCCCTCTGGGACTGCCAACCCAGAGCAACAGAAATGGAACACATAACATTAATCTTCACTCAGGTTCAGCTCGTCTCTTATATTTCAGTACTTTCTGCTGTGCAGCCAACTTAAATTCATGAGACAAAAATAATTCACTTATTTCAAAAAATCAGAGGGCAGCGAATTGTAGAAAGAAGATGAGAGCCCCCAAACACAGGTCTGTAGTGCTCTCCTGCAAGAGTCTGTATACAAGTCAGCAAGTGTGACACACAAAGGCTGATGTCAGAGTAAGAAAGTAAGAGGAATACAAGAAAGAAGCAAGAAAACAAGAAAAATATGAGATAGGCACCACAAAGCATTATTAAACAGAGAATAATCGTTGTTATTTGTACTACAGTAAGAAAAAAAAAGTGACCATGCTACCTTTACTTTTTTGCTTCTCGAGCTCAAGATTTATGCCTGTTCTGGCTGCGTGGGCATCACACTTTCCTACTTAAAGCATAAAGGGGAATGGTCCATGAAGAAACAAGGTGCACAGGATTCCCCAAAGAAGTATCTGACAATTATTGAGACTGGGATCCACAAAGCACTTCATTCAAGAACCTGTCAGATAGGGCCTCCCACTGCTGAACACCTATTCCACTCCTCAGAGCAGTTTCAAACACGTTACCTCAGAAATACTTCAAATCAAACCTAATGACCTTGTCAAGAGAGGTAGCAGGTAGCACAGACTACCAAGAAGTACTCAGCCTAGAGAAGCAAACTTGATTTCTGTGCATCCAAGGTCCTAGGGTGGAATACAGAAGTTTGGTTCAATTTCTGACCCGATCCCAGGTGTTTGTTGACAGAACACTACAAAAGGGGGCTAATGCCCCAGAAATCCCTCACAATGTATGTGACAGATTTCCCAAGAAAAGACAGGGAGCTGCTCTCCTCTGCTCCCTCTGTGTATAAATAGGGTAGATATAAGCGGAGTACTGGCACCACCTCTTTTTCCTTCTTACTGGTGTGAAAAATGATTAAGTTATGTCAGCAGAGGGACCAACACTTATTACTCCTCTACCATTACCTCTTCACCTCCAGCCCAGGGAAGCAGAAACCAGACAGACTTTACGTCACGATCAGCCATGGGGCCTCTTTCCTGAAGCTCATCTGTCATCCAGCCCTACAGAGAGGTTATGATTACCATTGTAATATAGATCAGAGAGAATGATTACTGAAAAGGAAACAAGAAAGGTTGGGGGAGGGAAGTCTTTTCTATAGGGACACCAAGTTAACATCATCCAGAAGAACAAAGGTCTGTGGAGAACAGCTGCTGCCCCTTATTCAGAGGGAAAGATGACAGCCTGTCCTTTGTTATCCCAAAGGCCACATGAGAGAAGAAGCAGCTGATCAGTGGGAGGCAGAAGTACAGCAGCTGTAGGAAAGAAGTACTGCTGGTAAAGATGCCAAAAAACACAACAACAACAACAAAAACATTGAAACAATAAAGAATATCGTTTATTTCATAGATGCAGTTGTAACCTACATCCAGGAAAATCCTAATCACCTTCAGTATTTGAGAGATTCAGACAGGAATCTTCTGAGACCAGGTTCACCCAAGGAAAAATTATTCCATTTGGGAGAGAAGAGAACTAATTTTGCTCAGTGTTTCTGTGGCACAGCTGGCAGAATCTGACTACAGTCTCCTTTCCCTGAAACTGAATAGGACTTAGAGATGAAAAATTCTCAACCGATGTGTGTAAATAAATAAATAAATGGGGAGTTGCTGTTCTAAAAATCTGGTTTTCATCCATATGGCCACCAGCACTAAAAACCGAACATAATCATGCTGTCTGATATTCCTTTTTTTTCCCCCCTCCTTACATCTGCAGCAAAGGATCTCTTCGCTTACAACTTTTTCCACTTCTCATGCTTTTATTCCTTGTACTCCTCACACCCCATAACCCTCTCCACAGCAACACTGCAGAATGTCACACAATGAGAATATGCAAACAAGGATACTCCTATAGCTTTTTCCCCCTACCAAGCATGCATCACAGCAGCGCCATGAAGATGAGTGTTCCTTACACTGAACAAAATGTTACTAAATCACAGGAAAACAGAACACTTCCCAGTAGATACAAAATACATGTTTATAAGAATGGACTTTTCTGACTTGAAAATCATTACTCTGTTATTGTTGCTATGTTATACAAAATTGAACCATTTGCCCTACACTACACAGCAAACTTAGCTGAACTGAAAATACTGTTTCTCAGGACTATGCTGGTTCCAAACAACACCATTCTTCCCAATGTATTGTGAACCTACTATTATACAAAACCAAAATATTATTTATATCAAGCATGAGAAAGGATGAGAAGAACAGATTTTAAAAATGCAAGAGCTCTCTCCAAATGGAGTGGGTAATTCTCGTCAAATTGATCAAGATTCATAAATTCACAGGGTTTCCCTTTCCATATCAGTTTAACAAATATTTGCACTGGAGGCACGAACCCACTTGGTAATAGATTTACACTGTTAGTCTCATGCACATAAGACTCCCCATCTCAGAACCGGCCAAGTGTCTGACCTGCTCCATCAGGAGTGATGGTTCCCAACTTCACTGCCAGGGGATACCCCGTCTCCTTGTAGTGCTCCACTGCATGTCCATTCCCTCCACTGCCATCAAAGAACCACTTCCCACACAACACCGAACCATCTGTCAGGTTTAGCCACAGATTCTCCCGCAGGTCACATTTTGAGCACTTCCAACCACTGCAAGAGAAACAAGCACGAAATGACAGAAATGAGTAAGGCAGAAGGCAGTTCTGGATTCCCAGAATGATTCCCAGTTTGACCCAGTAGGACAAACCAAACATACACAGCCAGCCGGGAGCTGTGCAAGAGAATTGCTGGCTGAGTTACCGGTTTTAATTTTTATTTATTTATTCATTTTTAACTCTGGACTGTATTAGCCTAAAATGAATAAACCTTGCTATTCTCACCTAGGGGGAATTCTAACACCATTGTCTAACTGTACAAGTGTTTTGGCATGTTTAGATGCCTGTAGCTCTTCTTCCCAGGAGTCAGGGTCCTGCTTCCTGTAGGGCGATTTTGCGCTGAGGAGTGCATCACAAGCTATCGTCACCTGGAAGGCAAAGGAAGATCAAACTCAAAACCTAACATGGTTCAGTGACTGGTGAGAACTTGACATTCAGCCTAGTTGCCAACCACACATTCAACTGCGTATCAGTAAGACTATTTGTATGTTTAGATACACCAGTATTTTTCTGGATTGCAGTTATTATTTTAGCGGGAGAGTAAGCGCAACATATAATACGTGAACTTCCCTGAGACAAGCTGTCACCGCACTAAGAGAAGGAATACAGCAGGTAAAAGGAAATCCAGGAAACAAAGACAAAACAGATTTTAAAAACGCCTGCCTCTATTATAGCTGGTTGATATCTTTAAGTAAAAAGAAGCACCATAAGTTAAAAAAAAAAAAAAAACACACACCATCTTGATAAAAATGGAAACAGGAGAAAATTCCTATCACCATATCACCATTTGCACACACTCACTGACCAGTGCTGGTAATTCTTCTATGTTTGGTAATGAGATTTCATAGTGATCAGGAAATATAACAAGTTTTGCTTCATCTTCGTATTCAAAGTCATCACCGTTCAGATCACCATTTGTCTCTAGATCTGCAAAAAAAGATGGGGAATGTTACGAGATTGTTCCAAGATCAAGGTTCCTAAACTGTGACAGCAGTACTCTATGAAGCATTGCCTGCCTGTCATCAACCTAGAAACTTACACTGTCAGTAGTTTCTTCTGGCTAAAAATATTTGTGAAATCCTGATCTAAACTGAAACCTCACCATCCTGCAAGAGGATGTGCTGAGGACCAACATTTTCAAATTAATCTGATCCCCAGTCACAACCACAGTTGATCTGGCCCCTCTCCAAGCAGTCTGCTATTGCAGACACCTCATTCCGAGAGGCAGCTAACAAAATTTTGCTCAGTTTGGACAAAATCAGCATGTAATACTGATGTGCATTTCACCTAGAATCTTGAGACATTGTCACACTAGCTATGCCTAAAGTGCACAGCAGAAACAACGCATCTCTGTCTCAGCACCCCATATTTTTGGGATCACAGACCCATCTGAAACACACTGCGGCTGTCATTCATCTTTCACCTGTGGCCTTTCCTCCCAGGATGTCCATGGATGGAAGTATTCCCACATCTCATCCCTAGCCTCAAACAGCTAAAAGCAAGTGCAGTTTATTTCTTACTGCAGCATAATACAGATAACCACCAACCTCACTTAACTCTGGGCCCCTTTCACAGTTTGTACTACAAGCTTGTGTTTTGATGAAGGAGAAAAATCTCAACAGATGCAGTCTGCAACTCTAAGCTCTTCCTTACAAAGCAAAGAAACTGAGCATCTCCAAGCTGATGATCCATATGGCAACACATCACCAATAAATTTCATATAATGCCCGTATATGAAACTTGATTGTGGCCAGCATGGCAAAAACAAAAGTGCTGACCACCTCCTAAATCTACGAAGATTTCAACCTGTGCAGGTTCCTCAAAGATAAAAATCTGGTGGATGCTCAGGCAGGTTTAAAGGCAGCAAACCCCTCTTCCAAGGCCTGCAGGCACTCACACTTCCCTCTGCCACCAGAGGGAACCTGAGGACAGCTCACATCAGCCGTTAATGGTTATCTCAAGACATGTGTAAGGCCTGCTGGCATTTCCATTTCTTTAAGATAGCAACATTAAAAATTTGTAGTATTTACAATCCGCTATACAGAAACAGCAGTGATGTGGCTGCCTGGGTTCAGAATTCAGGCAGACACTTCAGCTCACCTCACCAGCCAGACCGGCAGGCAGCAGCAACGTCTGCTACTGACCTGACCTGCAGCTGAACTAGGGATCCAGAGATGAAAGACTGAGTATCCTATTAGCAATCATCCCCTGCCATCTAAGGACATCACATACTTAGGAGCATCAGCCTTTTGCTTGCATCGGGAAGAGAAAAAGTTCCTTTTTACCTTTTTAGGCTTCATACCATTCACATTACTAGAAAAGCAAAACACGACGTCCTGTCAGCGTGGCATTCTGAACGTCTGACACAGCAGACGTTGCTCTTCTTATTTTATGGAAAGATACACACAGCATCATAACAATTTCAGAAGAAAAAATAATGAAGATTTAACTTGCAATTCCACTTTTAATAGTGACCACATAAAGCTGGTACACTTCCATTCCACTTATCTACTACTTCTGAATAAGGATGACAAGGGCCGCTAATGATTTTTGGCAATTGTCACTCTGAAGCCGGTTTCTCAGTGTTCATGTCCAGCACATAAGGGTGGAAAGGACTTCCAAGGTCACACACTCAAAGCTCTTGATACAGCAGACAACCTCATAAACTAATCCCTTATGTTCGCTGTCAGGCAGGCCCCTTAATGATGTCAAGTTGAAAATCCCCAAATAACTACTTACGCTTTCAAATCTTGGCTTGTATGCAGGGAGCCACAGCTGCTAAGTTTGGTAAGAAGTTCCACCTGCATTATATTTTCTGTGTCTATGCAAAGGCCAATGTAGCTTAGAAAGCATGAGCTTAGCTATAATAAAAGCAGATGAGCAGTACATTAGGAGGCAGTGGAGCTCACACTAAGTGAGGCTGACCCCATAGCCACTGGGCATCATGCATAGCCTGCAGGACACTTCTAATGTGGACTTTAAAACCAGTGCAGAATTTGACAAAGGAACAAGAGTAACTGTGGGAAAGAGGAGTGGGGGAATTCTACTTGCAGATTTGAGCATATTTGTCTATAAGGTAGTGTAACAATAAAGGCACTAAGTAGGATGAACTTTAAAGTACTACGCTTCATACAAGGCTGTTTCTTAGACAAGGATGATCTTCCAAGATACGCTGTGCATAGAAGAATCTCTGGGCAACAAAAGGTTTACTCCAGTTCTACGACTGCCACAACACAACCAAACAGTACACTTTCTAAGGAGCTGACAGCTTGGTGGTGAATGTCCACATGACAACATTCCCATTCCAGCAGACGAACAGCTTTACAGAGCCCAGTCAGAGCCCCGGTTAAACACTGTGGTCACTAAAGCAGAGTGCCCATAGGTCACAAGTGTTGTGCTGGGGGGCCAGGACAACAGCAAAATAACAGACACGTTAAAACAGAGGCTCCACTGATGTTATTTTAGGCAAAGAGTCAGTAGAGTAAATTTACTCCAGCTCCCAGGCGTCATTTCAGTGACAGTGAGAAATGCATTGCTGCTGGGCTGACTGAAAACAGCAGCTGGAGGTGGAAGACGGGGTACTGTAAACCAACCCACCCGAGGGGAAGGAGGGGACTTGCCCAGATCAGATTTAGACAAGTTACCAACTGATGGCACTAATAATAGGGGCATAAGGAGATTCCACGCAGGACCTCTAAACAGGATATCCTGTGCGTATGGATGTGTCTGTGTGTGTATGAAAGGGAATACAAAATGTGAAAATTGAATGAAGATGTTGACTAATGAGACTGCAATTAATTTTGAAAGCCTAGAAAGACAGGAATCTGGGTTTGACCCTGCTCTTACTGAAAGTAATGGACAAATTTGTGTCAACTTGGAAATGGAGGATTAAGTCTTTAAATCAAGTAATTTCTTCCTGAAGCCTCTAAATAATAATGAATTGTAGAAACACTTTGCAAACTACAAGCTATTCAGTTCGTCTTCAGGCACAACTGAAACACCAACCTCATCAGACAAACTAATTAAAAATGAAGAAACAAAAGAAATATCTTACAGCCATAGCATTCTCCTTTATATGAAAAGGAAAAGCAAAACTTTCTGCTAGAATCATTTCCATCATTTGCTATATGTAAAAATCACATTCACATTGCTTGCTACATCTCCAAAGCATTAATATCTCATTCTTGTTGCAAGATATAGACCTCATCCATGGGATTTCTGGTACAGTCACGAGTTAAACAAGCAAAGCTCATCCACCAAAATTAAAATTCTGGACTACTTTGCTAACACCATTAGCCTTTTTTAAGCTAGCCTAATTTCCACAGTTCCACCTAAAACAGCAGACTAAGGCTTGATTAGTGTAAGGTATTTGCTCACCATTCTATGCTCAAACCAGAAGGCAACAGGTTTACTCATGGTCTGATCAGTTTCCCTGTTACTGCTCGGAAGCTGGTACAATTTTACTGGGATAAAATTTAAAAATATTGTCAGGACATACTAAAATCTTCCTAAGACACTTTTTTTTTTCCCATTCATGACTTTGTATATATCTATATGTGTTTACTTACATAAACATAAACTTCTAGTGGTTAAAGTCCCCTTCAGAAGCTTATAAAACAGAAGCATCCTTACTGAAAACAGGGTCCTGCTATGGCTGCTATGAGAAATTAGAGAGCTAAGAGGAGCTGTGTTCAAACCCAGTGTGGCCACTCTTACAAAGAGTCTGTACACTTGGAAACCCCAGCTTTTAGTATTACCACTGTCATTCATGGGCAGGTGCCAGGTAGTTCACACGTTCTCCCTGACTCCCTAAGTGAAAGTTTTCTCTTCCTTTCCAATGCCTTCTCGGAGACCAGCTGCGTGCCATGGATACTCCTCCCCAGTGAGGCTCCTCTCATCAGCAATTACCATCCTCACAGATTGCTGACAGAGCTGTTCATTTGAGTATTTGAAAACTGTTTTAATTGATGGTCTAAGTCAGCCCTGACTTTGCTCAAAACAGAGCTCTCACAAATTGCTGCACTGGCAGATACTGTTATGGTAACTGATCTGGAAGAGGACATCTGTCTATGGACAAATTTTATGACAGCCACTCTGGCAGCTCTCTTTAGACGACAGTTTGGTGTCTGGCACAGGCCAACAGACACCCACGAAGAATGCACCAGAACAAGGCAGAAATGCAGAGAGACCCTCCTTAGAGTAGACATCTAGAAACTAGGAGGTGTAACTGGCTGGGTTGTTGTTTGGTTGGTTTTTGGACAGGGGTTGGCTTGGGGCAGGAGGAGAGAGGGGAAGGTACTGCATGCAGATCTGGTTTCTCTGTTCAGAACAGAATCACAGAATCGTCCAGGTTGGAAGAGACCTCCAAGATCACCTAGTCCAACCTCTGACCTAACACTAACAAGTCCTCCAATAAACCATATCACTAAGTTCAACATCTGATTCATAAACCAAGATATAATAGTGAACAAAATATAAACTATCACTCCTAATTTTCCACTTGATAACCGTGCTGACATTTTCACTGAACCATCCGTGCCATCTCCCAGCCCTACCTTTCTGAAGAGCAGGAGCTAATTTAGGGCACCTCGCTGCACACATGCGGTTAAAGCACTTCTCGTCTGCATTTTTCAACATCTACTTCTTCTATTGTTTAGTTACTCGGTAACACATTAAAAATCACTTTTAGATTTGATCTACTGCCTAATTTTAAATCAAGCAGCATACTATTTCCTCATTTTTCAGTTCATTTCCAGATCATTTACAGTCACGTTTATTCTTCATAATTAGAAAATTATTAAGGACTCTGCTGATAACTTTCTCCTGTGTAAACTGAGTCTCCAATCCCTTCAATACGAGGATCTTCCCTCTTATTCCAGTCAGCCTTTTGACCAAGATCTCGCATGGAAGATCACAGTACGTTCTGTTAATCAAACTGCTCTTATGCATGTAGTGTCTGACTCCCCTCAACTTTTCTGGCAGACCCATACACATTATTTCACTTCGGAAAAAAAACAGTGCTTTTTTTCCTATTATATTTATATAATTTTCTATTAATTCTGATCCTTTTTTTTTGTTCCAGATTGACTAATGTGAAAATTAAGCTTAGCAATGATATTTTTCCTGGTCCCATCATGCCATTTTTGTTTCTTTTTTCCTCAAAACTGGTGTCACATTGACCATATCATGGCCAATTTAAGCAGGAGGTCAAAGCGTCTTCAAACTTGCTAGCCTGGATAGTAATGCAATGAGGACACTAGTCCACGCACCATGATGTAGACAGTCTGCTTCACATATCACCCCAAATCCCCAGACAGCTGGCAGCACCTGAGCTGAAGTTACCATATCCACGCTGCCTAGCAATACCTAAACAAGCCGGATTGAAGGCAGTTCACACATTTTTATGCACCACATTGTTATGCTTCCCGATCACAACCCAGAACTCTCACAACTTACACCCTCCAGCCTCCTCCATAAGGGAAATAAAAAAAAAAAAAAAAAAAAAAAAAAAAAAAAAAAAAACAGTGCACACAGTTTGCTATGGATCTTATGGATCTTTCAATGTCCAAGGGAAGATAAAGCTTCCAGTGGATTGACCCAACCAGTCTGTTTCTGTTGCATTTGCTGGATAGCAGCAGTGCTAGAAAGTAATCAATGAGCATCCAAAATATGTTTTCCTAATACTAAGGAGATTGAAAAGGGTTTAATATCCTTAATAGACTTACGTCAAAGAGGCTTATTAGAAGCAATGCAACAAATGCCAAAACTGGATTGGCTTTGCACACATAGCTTAATTCTCTGGGCCTTTGGGGAATTACTCAGACAGATACACCTAGAAACACAGTGATAGAGTTACCACTGAGCATTCTCTATCCTTGCCTCACAGGATAAAGCTGAAATGTCAGGGTACATATATATATGGGCTGATTATAGCCTCTTTGGTGCAGACCACTATCACAGGTGTCCTAGGTCACAATAAGAAAGAGAAAACCAAAACATTCTTTTAAGGCAAGAAGACTGGGAGCTCCAAACCAGTGAGCAAGATGAGGGGTTAAAGAGAAAAGATGCCAAATTTTGCTAACCATCTCTGCTGCTGTCATATGCAAAGTGATCAAACTAGCTGACCTCTCTGTGCTTTCACTTCCTCAGAAATGAAATGTCCTATGAACATGGACAGGAATCATTTCTGTATTTTTAGGTATGGTAAAAAAAAAGCAAATAAAAAAAACTGATAAGCCAAAGAAGTGGATAGAAAGCATTTGGATGCATGGAAGTACTTCCTCAAGGATCAGAGCAGAGAGTTGATATGACTTTACTCCCAGGCAGCAGGGACTGCAAAGAGGACTGCAGCAGAACAACAGACAACACGAGATACATTTTCACAACTGCATTAGATTCCAGAAGCACTGAAAAAAAAAAGGGCATAGTTCAGTGGGCTAAATCCCGCCAGTGAACCTGCTTTGCCTTCAGAAGTTCACCAGGACCAAGGCAGCTGGAACTGCTGCACCAGATCTATTCAGTGGGAACAAAATGCTCATGCACATGGATGGAATTTAAGGACTCCTCCAACATGGCACATCATTATGCCATGTACACTGTGTGCCGGCATTCCACAGTGACAGGAGCCTCAAAGAGTTATGCAGTACATCAGCTAGAATAAAGTTAGACCACATTTTTGCACCTCTTGTTTACGTGTACATTTCTGATTCTGTACAACCATTGCTGCATTGCAGCCAGCTTTGGTTCTGAACCAATCATTTTATAATCATCCAGTGGTAAGCATTAGTTTTGATGTAAAATGACTGTAAATGTCATCTGCAGCCTAACAGTCTTTTCCTACAAAAGAAATTTCATTTGTTTATGACTTATATTAGACTTTTTTTGCTTTCTAAGCCCTCCTTGCAAAACTTACTTCAGACATTAACAACAACAATTTAATCGATCATAATCTGCAAAGGCCTCTTAGGGACACATTCCACAGATCAAAGAAATTCAAATAGAAAACATGGCTAAGTGGAAACAGTAGCATGAAGAGCTAGAAATTGTAATGAAAACTCTTAACCTCTTCATTACCAGGAGAAAAAAAATCACTATTTCCTATTAATACGGAGAGAATAAATAATAGATGAAACAGAAAAGTACCACAAGTAGTGGGAGGAGAGAGAATATAAGCATTGCATCAAATTTCCCTCATCCATATTTATGGTGCCCTCAGGTTTTCTGGGTAATCTGAATCAAAGGATGTGAAAGATTACATGTTTCTTTCAAAAGGGGTGTGGTAAGAAAACTGCTTTCCATGAAACAAGGGAAAGTAATTGTGGGCACGATAGAATAAGAACTGTTAAAAGATGCTCATGATGTACGTACTGCAGCATTTACTACAGGAGAGACCACAACGATCACTTAAAAGCATTTACCTGTTTTTTGAAACGTAAACAACCCTTCCCATGAACAGTTGTTGAGCAGAAAAATGCCACGCTGAAGCCTTGTTGTATCTAAGCATTAAGTATATATAAACATTTTAAGAAGGGAGCGTTGTGTGTATATCACAAAGAGAGAGAAGGGACAGAATTGGTCAAAAATGCCTATAAAACCCTATGCTGTTTGTCAATAAAGGGGCTACTTTAGATTAAAATGTTTCTTTTATGTATATGCACACCTATTGCCAAATATGCACCAAAATTGCTAAGCATTACTTGTCTGGACCACCTTTAAAAACTAGAGACAAAACAGAAAAAGAAAACCCATTAGGAGCCTCAAAACCAGACACAATGGTGACAGAACCCAACTACACATGCAGATATGGTCAGGAAAGGATTGTGAGAAAACAGCTGTTCACAATACCTAAAAATAGCTTAGCATTCCTCCTTTTTGGTAAAGCTCCACCAGATGCCCCTGGTACCTTCTGGAAAGAGAAAGACACAATTAAAAATGTATCAAGTGAAACAACAGTAAATCAGCAACAACCACATACCATCGTAATTTCTGTCATGCATGTATTTGTTCACAGTTCTTCTATCAAACCATAGCTCTTGTTCAGCAAGAATGGAACTTTTTCCATTCACATCTGACAATGGGCCAGCTCAGCACTGCTTACCACCCTCACGGAGTGAGAAAGCACCATCTGAATCCTTCCTTTGCTCTGTCAGCAGTTAAGCAGAGCGTGTCTCACCATCCTCATGGGTGACTGCTGTCCTATCGACAAGACAGGGACATCTAGCATCACCCAGACCTCTCAACACTAGATTCCCTCCGGTATTTCTGAATGACTAAAGCTGAATTAGAGTGGAAAAGAAAAAGATATTATCTGCATAGAAGACTCAGTCTTTCATAACTAATTCCAGTATGACCATAACTAATTCCAGTAATTCCAGTATTCACTTCACTTTGATGTGAATTATTAGCTCAGCTGATTTTCTTCTATTAAAAAAAAATAATAAATGTCCTTTCCATCAGGAACTAAGACTGCTTACATCTAAGTCAATCCAAGTCACCACCATGTTCTCTTAGTATTAGATAGTATGGAGGAAACCTGACAATGCTCAAGCAACTATTTAGGAGGGATTTTTATTTATTTTTTTTTTAATTAAACTCCACAGCAAAGAATAGTAATTTCCTGATGACATCCACTTTCAAGCACTACTTTCCCAGTTCAAAAATCCTCAGACTACTGGGGAAAATGCTAGTGGCTAAGGAAACAAATTAATGCACATGCTTCTTAAGCCATTTTTTTTACCAGGCACCATTAAATGAAATCAACTGAAATCAAATAAACCTCTGCAACTATAATGCCAGCCTGCCGTATTATGTAGTGTATGACATTAGCGTAATTGGTGAGGTTGTTAGGTTACTTTTTGTTTATTTATTTATTTTAAATAATACTGGGATGCAACAGGTGGACAAAAAGCAGCCAAGAACCTGTCAGCCTAGGGAAAGCTCATGTTTGCCTCCCATGCCTTGGTAGGTGAAAGGGTCGCATATTTTGGGTGGTTCCCTTCGCCATGTAAATAAAGCTTTGACCAAAGCAAAGGCTTGAGTCATCGGCTAGATCCTGTACATCATAGATAATTTTTCCATTCTTACTACCAACAGTCATTGTCTGCACTTCAGAACAAAACATATTATTCATATACACAAACCTTAGGGAAAGGGAGTCAGCAATGCAACTCCAGCATTTTAAAAAAAAAAAAAAAAAGATAAATTTAAAAAAGAAATTCCTCAATGAAGTAAAAATAACAAGCAGAGCAGTTTTTTTCTTTATACAACTGGCATTTAACAAGTAGAAAGGAAGTAGCCAAGAATCTATTTTACAAAAGCAGCAGCAAGATACAGAGTAACCTGACTATAAATATATTAAGAATCTATTACATATATTCCCAGGATCACAGCTTCAGAACTGAAAAATGTTTCCAATACTGGAGAGCTCCATTTGAATTCAGATGTCTCAAAGTGGGACGTTGTGAAAATCATTAAGACTAGAGATTTCAGAGAGGAAGAATTCACATGCTGCATTTCTATTACTGCCAGTCTAACATTTAGCGCTTCAGCTTGATTTTCCCAAGCTGTTGATCACATCTAAACTGGAATTGTACTGGCTCAGTACTCCTGCAAAACTCAGAAGCTGGCAGTACTCGACTTCACTTCTCCACCTGTCAGAAACTACTGAAAAAGTTCCCCGTTCACAAAACAACTTTGTCTTCTAACAGATGTGATCCCAGCAAATGGGAGCCTAGGCAATGCACCAGCAGTGGCATTAAATTCCATTTGCAGCGTTTCTCATACCGAGCGTCAACTGGCCTATTCTGCATTTCCTTTGACTGCACCACTGCTAGATTTTTATTTTTATTTTTTATTTTATAACAGGACTGTCCCTGAATAATATCCAGAAACCCATCACTGTAAGAAATTTCATGCTTCTCTGCCCAGTGTTTTCAGCAGGGCTGAGATATTGCTATAGCACCAAGCTAAAGCTCTGCCCTGTGCTGAACATTACCCAGGCAGACCGACGCAACAGTTATACGCTATGGAAGAGCTGCTAGTTTCAAAATTCTGAAAAGTTGAATTCTGGAAGAAATAAAGAAAAGGAAAAAAAAGAAATCAACCTTGGTGATTTAATGAATTTTTTTCTGATGATTCATCAGATGCCTCTGTTGCTGCTCTGCCACTGGCAGATATTCGACCTCTACTTAAGCCAATAGGCAAAAGATCTGGCCCTTGTCCTCTAATTGAATTATGAGGAGATACATGACTGATACTTATTCCAAACACTTTTGGAAGCAAACAAGGATTTCTGCAGCACTGCAGTACATTCTGCAAGGACAATGCCAAGGGAACCACAGGCAAGAATAGCGATCTCCCTGAAAGAATCTTAGGATAGTATAACCAGTGCCTTTGGCTTTACTGTATCACACGCTATTAAAGCTTGGCTTAAAAAACAAAACCACAACGCAGCATGTGCCAGACACTTCATAAAACTGTTCCGGTGAAGGCCTGATGTTTCACATTGCTCAAAGGAAAACGTGCATAGTACATACGAATCAAACAGCCATGGTAAACAAAATCCACAGCTAATATACGAGGAATCCTATTTATGAGCCTTGTTTCAGGTTACAAAGTCTTCACCTGTACAGTATGGACAAACACTGTTTCTTACTGCATGATCCAGAGTATCACCACCTTCAAATACAGATGTCAGGGCCCTCTGCTACTCCATGAGTAACAAGGAGAAAAACAGGAACCTCTGAACTACTGAAGGTGTATGCAACACCAAATAACAATCAGGCTAGCTATTTCTGCCTTTTGAAGTTCTTCAGCCAAATCCTTATCCAGGGAAGGAATCTGAGGCCTCATTTTAAATCTAGTGTACCTTAATATTGAAAATTCCCAGGTCAACTGGAAGAAAGTTATATACAAGCAAGCTGATAGATCTTCTGCTTAGTTTTCTCTAGTCATAAACAGCATGTTTCAAGAGCACAAAATAAACTCAGAACTGTTGTTAAAACTAGACTAGGTTGTCCATAAATTCACAGTTAACAGTATGAGGGAAAAATGTAGTGATCAGCCTCACAAGGAAGGACAGTTCTAAAATACAGCAAACATCATTAACAATCCCCGCATGGGAGACATGCAATCCGCCTCTATAATTCTGATAAAACATGAACAGTTTTCTACAGGAAATAAAATAAGCAGTCAGAGCATTTTACGTAACTCAGGGCCTTCATCACCCAGGGGAAACATTACTGTAGAATGAGAAAACTGAAATATTTTGTCCCACTCAAAGCAGCTATTTTAGGCCCTCTAACTGGCCGGAAGAGACAAAAAGCTATAAGCAAAGCCAGTGCCTTCCATATAGCTCATGTCAGAAGTCATCAATGGCCCTTCAAAGACAAACCACACAGAAACAGATGTTATGGAGCACTGGTTATAAATTACTGTTGATACACAGCGATATGGAAAAAGAGCAAACAGGAAGTTTGTAAGTGCACATCCATATGTGTGTGGGTGTAGGAGTGAACAGCGTGCAAGAGCTAGGAACCAGCATTAATTTAAGCTAAGCTTTAGATCATAGGCCAGCTCAGGATTAAGGCTCATGATTTAATTGCATAGAGATCTTTGGATGAAAAGACGTTGTGTCACCCTAAGCTAAAAACTCGTAAAAAATTCTCAGAAGCTTCCAGACAAATCTGAGCTTAAACCGGGCATTTGACATTTCAAAGGCACATTTCTAAAAAGCATTTAGTTACCCACAATATGTATGTAATACCCACACAATACATATGCAATATGTAGAAGCGTGTAGTGAAAGATCAGCAAAAGCCAGGCAACTACATGCATCTTTGGGTAACAAGCTGCCTTTAAGATCTGACCCTCTGGGGCTCGTCATTCACCTTAGAACAGAATCAATCGGATAGTTGGGGATCCAAGCTCCTGAATTTGATATTCAGCCCCAAATATGAACAGCTTTACTTCTGTCAGGGTTTGGCCTACGCCTAAAATGTGTTATCTAAAAAAGCAAGAGACCCAAGGACTGCCAGGCTAGTTAGTTGGGAAGCACAAGTCTCACCTCTCTCACATGTCGCTTCAGGTGCAAATATACACACTGTCCTGTTTTCCGGTAATGCCTTTCAATGTGTTCCCTTCCAAATCCCAGAAACGTGTTCATGCACACATAGAGACCTCCTTCTGAATCCTAAAAGGAATGACACAAACAGTTACAGCACAGAAAGAACTGCACAGGACAGCAAGGACTCAGCAAGCAGAAAAAGCAGAGAATTGCAAACCCTTCCTGTTATCAAGCGAGCGCTGAAAATGTGGCTTTCATACCACATAATAGCATTTACATTACCAGCCCTCTAAGAACCTTCCACACCGTATCACACACAGAAACCCACTGAAACAGTTTACAATTACAGATTGGTGAGTGTCCAAACTGGAGGCCTAGAAGTCTGTCCAAAAAAAATCCACTTGATTGCCCAATCCACAGGGATTTGTAGGCATAGAAATTTGTAAGGCATAGAAATAATGATACATTTTTGGTTTTGTTTTTTGGTGGGGTGGGGGCATTTGATTGCAAGAACATTCTGAACCAGAAGTGTGGCAGAGCTGGTAGTCCAAGGATTCAGACAAAACTTCCACTGTTGATCACAATCTTGTCTGAGGGAAACATCTCAAGTGAATTTATAGCTCTTAGGAGGGGCTAACAAGAAAGTTGGCAAGTGTTTTTTGAACACTGGTCAGCGTCTGTAAGGGATTCTCTCTAGCCATGCAATTAGAGTGCTTGGAGATGAAAGCACTACAAAGGAAACGTAAAGACATACTCCTGGTGGTGCTTGCAAACACTAGCACTTCAGTTACAGAGCCTGGCGGGAGTCCCATCACCTTTGGCTCTCCCAAAAGCTGGGTGTTGACTCTGGTTGGTATCAGGGACTCACTCCATTGTATCACTGCTGCCAGCTCTCTCCTACGTCATTCAAAGTACCAGGAGGACTTCCAGTCACCTGGTTCACTGGTGTTGGATCAATTTTTCAAGCCCTCTCCAGCTGACATTGTTTTGAATAGGTGGCGCGTAACAAAGATTGAGCCTTTCAGAAGCACTGTGACCTTCCTTCTATTGTGAGCGTGTTTGTGCTATTGGATGGTACAGAACATCTCATGTTAAATTCCTCAAAAAAAAACCTGAACTAAATTCATCCATAGGCACCTGGGAGGAAAATAAATAAATAAATAAATAAAAATCAGTATCTCTGGAAGCAAGTCACCAATCGTTCCTGAAAGTCACGTTAGGCTTATACATACAATCGTGTATTGACTGAAAACCTTTACAGCAACAACTGCTTTGACAGCTACCTGCCTCCAGGCCTGCGGGCTGCTACAAGCCCCAGAGGGCTGATCCCCTGTACTTTCCTAGCCAGCACCGGGTACGTACACCTTATTCTCTTCCAGAAAAGGAAGCTGAAGGGCTAGTAGTGCTAAGTAGTTCTTACTCATTTAATACCTAGCACAGCGCAGCTGGAGCCCAACAAGTCTCTCCCCTCCCACCACTGCCCCAAAGTCAGGCTTGAATTTGCCACTCTAAATCCGCTCCCCAGCCCCTTTCAAAGGCTAGTACTGAGTATTTCCGTGAGACTTAAAGGAATCCAAACATCTGGCTAACCTGCAGCCCTCATCCATGAATGAAGTTTTAGCCCAAGACTTTAGAAAATACCTGTCTGCTTCTTTTATCGTGAAGCGAAATAAACAAGCTTTGGCCTTTCAGATTTACCTGAAAGATGAATGTATAACGAACTCTCCTGCCCTTGCTTTGCCTGCCTCAAAAGCGCAGGAAGTTGAATTGAGCACTCCAGGATTTAAATCTGTGATCTGAGGCAGGGGTTTAGACCATCTGCCGTTCAAACCTAACATATACCATGAAGTCACTCATTCAGCATCTAGATACCACAATGATGGGCTCTCTGCACTGGAAATAGTAAGCTGGTTAGCCATCTCGCTTCAGAACTGCATAAACACTATCTGAGATTTCATTTAAAATATAAAAAAAAATCATTGAATTTGGAAATCTTTGCAGCCAAGGCAAATATCTACAATCAGCCAAGGGAAAAAAAAAAAAAAAAAAAGTTGAAGAAAAAGAAAATTCAATATCTAGTTTTCAAAGTATTCATAAAATGCAATTATATTTAAAATGCAATACATTGATTTTTAAATTCCACATATTCATTCACAGATTCATCTACTTCAAGGCCCATTAAATCTTGGCTGTCTGGTTTTATAGCCTGTATTCCAAATCCTTTTGTATTATCTCCTCCTGTGAAAAAGTCAAGGATTTGTCCTCTATAAGAGATTCCCATACACAGCCAGCCTAAATAAAAATATATTCTAATGCCAAATCCACAGTTTCTAGAACTTTGTTTCCAATTTTGTTTTCTTGGAGACTACTCTTTCTCTGGAGGGAACCCACAGGACCGCCGACCCTTTGCTGATAAGCTGCCTATGACAACAATGTGACACCTTCAGCAGCTGAGCTAAAAGTAGAACCTGCGTAAGCTGGCTGTGGTTACTGACAAAACAGCCCTTTCTCCTGGAGAACGCTGGCAGGCTATTCCCTCGTGAAACTTGGAAAAAAGACGACAGGATGTACAAAAGCCTAAAAGGCCACAGGAGAAGAGGGACACGGGTAAAAAAAACACCTTTGCAGAGTGCTGCGTAAAGGATTAGGCCCCTGCTTGGCACTCAAAGCACACTCAATTGCTATAAGCCAGGCTTTGTGCTGGTGAATTTAACCCTACTGAAAACACAACCAGTGCTAGAGGAACGATGTTTTACGTAGCTGTGGCATGTAAATCCCTGTAACTGACATTTAGCTTAGACATGTGTGAAAGTTCACGCTGGAGAAAGGCTCCAGCCTCTGGTACTGAAGACACTCTGTAAGACTTGGTGCACGCTCATGGCACCAGACACCAACAGCTTTCAAACATCACTAAACCTGATCAGGATTTGAACTAATGACCTGCATCCCATTACCAAACTCTCTGAAATCCATGGCTTAGAAATTTTAGCTCCTGAGGCAGCTCAGACGATAAGGAATTTATAAAAGCACAGTTGGTGTGGTGGCTCTACTGACTCAGCAAACAGTTACAGACTTGGGCACAACATCTACTGCACAGCCGCTCGCTTCAAATCCGCGAGGACAACGGCAACACTCACTGTGAAGGGTGTCAGAGAAGAGAGTAAAATGGTAACTCTACTCCTTCCAAGTCTCCATATCCCAAACACAAAGAACGAAGTTTGTTCACCCTATTGCCTATGAAGTCCCAATTGTGGCAGACTGTGCGTTCTTCCCTGTCTCCATCAGTGTTTCCCTACAAAAAACACAACTCCATAGGACTCTTTCAGGCTCTATTCAGCGTGTCTGTTCATCAGTAATTGCCATAATTAATCTGGCTGTGGCTGCAAGACTCCTGTTGGATAACGGCAATCCAACCTCTAATACATCTGGAACGGTTAGAGTAACATTCCTTGCATACACATGTTGCATCGAGTCCGGCAATAACACAACTAAATGACAGCTTTCTTTTCAGGACAGGCTTAAAAAGAATAACAGAAGTTTCAGTACTTAATACTCATCTAAACATAATAAGTTACAACTAGGAGTAAAGAAGAACGTCTGTCTCTGTCACGCACTGGTACTACCAACATCAAAACAAAACAAAACAAAGCAGCCAACCAGCTGAATACAGTGGCACAGAGAGAGGGCTCCAGCAAAACAAAAAATCCACTTCTGAATTTCCACTGCAATAAATATGGCAACTGCCTTGGGGTTGGGGAGGAGTGTGCTGAAGGCAAGGAATATAGCAAGTGACTTTCAAAAGGAATATGGGGTATGAACACTGCATCAATCTGCCTGTTAGGCAACTGTCCGCTATCGCCCACAGGTGAGAAGCAAGCAGAGGTGACAAAAGCGAAGCAGAAAGTGAACAATAAGAAGACAGCAAAATTAGGCATCTGGTAAAGAGGAGGAGGGAGAAGGAACCAACAGTTAGAAAAAATGAACAGAACAGCACAGACGAACTGAAGCACTGATTGTGAACAAGGAGTGGAGAGGAGCTGTGTACTGCTGGAACTGGGGAAAGATGAGAGAGATGGGAAAAGAGATGGGTCAGCCAGAAAAAAAGGACCAGAAAAATCATGCAGGAGTAGGAAATAAAGAGCAGGATTTCTAATAACTGGACTGTTAGTTTCAAGTGTGAAAGAAATCCCTCCCCTCTCCACCTTTAAAAAAAAAAAAAAAAGGAAAAATATCAAAGTTGTTATTTTATCCCACTTTGAGAGCAGTATGCAAAACACTGATCAGCTTGAAGAAAGTACATGCCACTGAAATCAAAAAAGTATCAGGATACTGGGGTTCTGATGTGATGTGGACAACTAGCTAAGGTAGTACTAACAAACACTGCAGCTTTGGAGTGTTTAAAATTCTCACTGTACTGAATGCTATCTCTCAGGCATGATGTGCTATTTCCCTGTGGGCAGATTATTTCACAGAGACTGAACAAAGATTTCTGGTACCTCCCTCCTAGCTTCTACTGGACACAGACATGGGCACATGGACACGAGACCAACCAAGGACTTACAACGTTTCCTGGGTAGAGAAAGCCATGTGGGCATCAGACCCTAAACGAAATCAAACCACCCGTCTAAGAGGTGTGTCCAGTGCTCACTCACATGTGGAAGGCATAGGGACCTGGGCCAGGGCATACATAATTCTGAAGCAGCATCACAGTCAAGTCACATTCATTATTCCATGTAGCAGGAAGTCACCTCAGGTTGTCAGTCATTAATTTAGAGGCAAATGCTAGATACAAATGTCATTAAATCAAATCCACAGCAACACAAAGCACATACACACTGGCTGTTCCCCAGTACTGCATAGTTATTTCTTGTTTGTGTACAACCCGCACTGGTTTTACCATTCTCCAGCGTGGAGGACCATTTAGTCAGCCCTAGTGCTCGGCTGCCCTCCCAGCCAACGAAGACTTGCCATCAGACGGACCTCCCTGGGACGCAGCAGTACAACACTGCTCTGATTTTTCAGATTACCACCTGCCACAAACCAATAATTTGGAGGCAGTGAATAACAATAATTTGCAATAAATAACAATTTACAACTAGGACAAAATCATTTGTCTGGAGTATTCTGTTTGTCTCGGTGTGTTGTAAGCCAGGTGTATATAAGCCAGGCAGGAGGGGCTCATTTCCAGACAGCTGCGCACGGCATGGTCACAGATGTCTGTTGCATGCTGCAAACTCTCAAGGATTTCAGTTTCAACTACTGTCTGATAAATTCTTTGGGAATTGTCCTAACATTACCATTAGAGTTCCCAAGTCACAACAATGTCAGCAAGATTCACGAAGGAAGCTGCTGTCAGCAGCAAGGTTTTCCAGCAGAGTGAAGCCAAGTTTCAGGCTGCTCAAAAATACACAATACAGCATCTACATCTAAAGGACCGAGCCATCTACAGAACCAGACAGCCTGGTCCTGTAGCTGTGTTGGACTCATGGCCTGTGCCGCAGCTGTAAGCAATGCCCTTTGTGGAGAATGCCTCTGAGCACATCCATCTAGGACACGCACAGTCTGCATGTAAGCCTTTCTTACAATCCTGTTTACATCCCTTTTTTAGCAGTCATCTCCCCCTCTGATGTCTCTGGTCTAAAATAATCAGAGGTCGTTGAGACAGGGATCCCATTAAAGGTGGAATTTCCAGCTGAATACTATACTTCTATTCAAGTAACAATAAATAAGAGGACAAAAGATTATGCAAATATAACCTTTCTGTGTCCTGTGTTCTACTGAACAGCACAAAGTCAAGTTCATCTGCCAGAAGAGGAAGAGAGGTCACTGCAGAGAAAGTGAGAAAGAAGAAGCCTTCATCTCAGCAGCATGGATACAGAAAAATAGTCACCAGAAGTGGCTGTGCATCAGGTCTGGAGACTGGGAAGTACAGGATCTCATCTTTCCAATTGTTTGAAAGGGGTATGAAAGGCTATTGCAGCTTCTGGGCCAGTCACTGGAGGAAGCGATACTCACACCGGGCCTCGCTCCTATTTTGTAGGCAGCCTTCCTTCCTGTCACAATTCCTGTATAAAGAATCAAAGGCTAACTCGAATAGGAGCCTTCATGAGGGAAACGTTTTATTCTAGAGGCTGCCAAAAAAAAAAAAAAAGGTAATTAACAATTATGTCAAAAAAGTATAGTTTCTCATCTTTTGAGACTAGCAAGCTAAGAAGTGTCACTAGTGCTCTTACATGCACAGATATTTCCCTTGTGCTTCTGCTGACTTTCCTGGAAACTAACCCTCGTACATTCTATTGGAAATAGGCCAAATCTAAAGATGTGAATTTAGACTTCAGGAAAGCATCAGGCTGAACTTCTCATCCATCTGGTGATCTTTCTACTAATAGTACCTGAGAAGATCATCATGCTAGGGTTAATCTGCAAGGCGGAAGTACACTGAATATCCACTTGTAGCTCTCCTGTGCTCACACTTCTGAAATCTCTAAACTAATGACTCTCTCTGTAGCACAAAAACTCCATTGTTCTCAGATCTTCACCCAGGGAAATAAGATTTAAAACTCAAGAAAAGAGAACAGTGAGTTAACAGATTTTGAGAACAGTCGGTGAAGAGCCTGTACCCACTAGAACATGTTCTTTAGTGAGACTACATTGGTTAAATCCAAACGAGAAGACACGACCAACAGACTGACAAACAGGTCTGTGAAAGCCTGGTCTTGCAGTCATATTAAACTTTGCACAGCTGGAACTATAAGGTTCCCCAGCACCTCATTTTCTTTGGCAGCCCCTGCCACAAACACCTCTGTTTTTGACCATCTCACCCCTCCTGGTCCTTCTCATAATTCCCCTCCTGGTCCTTCTCATAATTGCTGGAGAACCTTTTTCTATAACAATGGTTTGTATCCTAGTGCTCATAGACCTGATGGTGTCTAAAAATCCTATTTCCTTGCAGGGATGGTGATAGTAATGAATTAATATGGAAGAATGCTGAAGAAACTTGAATATAGAGATGCCAGATAACTGTGTGTGCTGCTTTAAAAGATACATACAAATACTCAGGAAGTTTACTTCTTTAGAGAAGGAAAAAAAAAAAACACAGATAAAGCTTGAGACAGTCTTATGGCATTAACTGCTGAAATAGATCTGGTATTGAAGAAGAGTGACAGAAGAAAACATTTTGCGTTAACTCCAAACAGAGCCATGCTCAAGTTAGAAGTGTAACAAGAAGCATATTTGAAATGGCAAAGCGAGAAGGTGTGAGGAAATACCAAATTACAAGAGGAAAACACCTCCCCCATCAAAAACGTAATCTGAAATCTTACAATAGATAATAAAACCCAGAGGACATGTTTTTAACATTGACTATTTGCTTTAACATTATAGAAAAAACACCTGTGTACCATCTTTCAAAAAAAAAAAGAGGCAGACACATCAACAGGTAGATGCTCACGTAGGTCACACAATGCCGACCTAAGAAAATAAGTCACACTGACCAACCCAATACAACGCATACAGAGATCAATGCCTGCCTTCCGCCAAGTCAGCAAGCTATCTGTATCCTTCTTACATTGTGGAATAAAAGACTAAAAACAAAGTCTCAATACTTTCAACTTTGTGTATGAGAGTATTTTTCCTGAGAAATTACACATTTGCTCTTTTTAATTGTCATCCTAGAAACAATATCCAAGTATCTGGTAGAGTTTAAAAAAAAAAAGTACAAAATAAAGTCTGAGACAAGTCTTTGGCCCAACTAAGTTGAGGAGCAGTATGGGCTGAAAAGCTGTGGAAAACAATAGAAACTGAGCCCAATTTTATTTTTACTAGTACTGCACAGTCTCAGTCTAGCCTTTTGCCCAGTAAATGCCTATAATCCATTTTAAACCAAAAGACTCTAATGGCTGAGCGCAACATTTTCACAAATCTGAAATCTCTTCCCGATGAAGTCAAAAGGATGAAACATTTTGGGAAAAAAAAAAACATCACACTGTCACTCTGACTCCCTTTTGGTTAGGTTTATACATAGCTTTTGCTAAACATACCTAGGTCTTGCTCGAGTGTTTCATTTTGTTCAGACATTGTTTTTAAATGCAGTTTTTGCTGTGTTTGTTGTTGGATCGATTGTTTTAGTTTTTTGATTTGTAGCAGTATTTGACATCCCTTCCAACTGGTTAATGGAAACTTTTTATAAACCATAACATTCACCTGAAAGTGACATGAAGCGTGTGCTCACGTGAGCAGAAACTTGAAGAAAAGATTGTGGTACACAGATTCCACCCCCACCCCACCCCCATAAAAAAAGCCTTATTAAGCATATAATGCAATTAGCGCCTGTGCAGCAGAGTCTGATTTGGCACTTTTAATCAGACCGCCTCCCGGTACAGTCAGGGCTGCTGGGCGACACTTGAGATCTGAAGAGCGTGGGTAAAAATAACCTCCGTACAACAAAACGTGATGAACACCAGACAGCTGAGTCACCTTTAAAAACGATTTCGATTTTCTGTTAGGAGGAATTATCAAAAAGAGGTGGATAAAGGATTCAAAAATCTGCCTGAAACGTGTCTTTCGTTGAATGCTCTGTAATGTAAACCCTAAGCTTCCCTGAGGTTGCTCCCAATGACTTTGGCATCAACATGGAGCGCTCAGTCGCCACTGGGAAACCTCAGCTTCATGTGGAGAAGCAATTTTGCATAAAACTTCAGCTCCCTTAAAAAGTGTAATTTTTAAACATGTATTCCTCACATAGCATCAACTATTATCATTTATGAAGGCTTCCAGTGGTTTCAACAAAGGAAAAAAACAACTTCAGCCCCAAATCTGCCACTGAACGCATGTGATCCGCAGAGCTGGTGGATGAGTTGCAAGACAGCTGAAACATGACAGAAAGTGAAAGCCAAATACACCAAACATTGACCGAACAACCGCTGTAGGGGCCTATGGGGACACACAGTGAGTCTTCAAAGCCCACTGGTGCGACTGAAGCAAACCCTGGGAGAGGAAGCAAGGAAGCACCTCCTCGGGAGGACTTCCCCGCTGATTTTCAGGTTGACCATGTACTTTGGAAGATTTCTTAGATCTCAAACGTGAGGATGGAGGCAGCGGGCGAGCAAAGCGATCAGCGTTTGCCAGCCAAAACGCTCAGGCAGGAAGGCCACCCGCTGCCCCTTGCCACCACCTCGCTGTGAGGAAAACGACGGCTCCCCGGGGCTGCCCGCGGCCCGTTTCCCTGACAAAAACCGCCAAGCGCCGGTTTCCAACCGCCTGCCCGGAGGAGAAGGCTGCGGGAACGAGCAGCGCTACCGCAGCCACGGCCGCCGGGGAGCGGGACGGGGCTGAGGGGGAGCCGGGGCAGGTGGCGGCGGCTGGGGAAGCGTCGGGTGCGACCACGGAGCCTGAGGAGGGGGAATGCGGGAGGCCGAGGCCTGGCGAGGGGCAGCGGGGCCGGGCTGGGGCCGGCTCGCCGCAGGGAGCCGGCGGGGGACAGCTCGGCAGCGGGGTGGGGTGGGGGGCGGGGTGGGGAACGGGGAGCGGCGGCTTCGCGCTGCACTCACGGGCGAGTCGTAGGAGAAGGCACACTCCGTCTTGTAGACCCGGTCCCCTGACTTGGGCACCCGGATCGTGGGCATGTAGGGGACGAGCAGCTCGCCCAGGTCGCCGGCGGCCATCTGCGCATCGCCGCCGCCGAAGAGCGCGGCCCGCTGCATGCTCGCTGCCTGCCTCCGGCCGGCCGAGGGCAATGGAGGCGGAGGGCACCGGGCCGGGGCAGGGCGCGGCGGTGGCGGCGGCAGCGGGAGCCGGGCCCGGGGGAGGGGAGGAGGAGGAGGAGGAGGAGGGAAGCCGCTATTTTTAACCCAATGGCAGCGGCACCAGCTGCGGCTGCACCGGGGGGTCCCCTCGGGCCGGCCCTCGGCCGGGGAGCGCCGCCAGGTGCCTGAGGCGGGGGCCGCCGCTCGTGAGGCGATGCCGGGTCCCCGGAGCTGTCCGCGGCTCTGACGGGACCGGCCGAGTCGCGCTGCCCCCCTGCGAGGTCTGCTTGTGAGAGGGGAGGAAATAGGAGCACGGGCGGGTTTGGGGTTGGGTTGGTTTTTATCAGAAAGCCGTGATTTCCAGGAGGTGGGGATGGAGACTTCACCTCCTGGTATCCCTGGGGGGGTAGCTCACCATGGGTAGCCTGAAGCAGGTTCCCCTTTGACCAGTAATATATTTTTTTTAAGCAAGGAAACGCTATATACATATATATATATATATAAACTGTACCGATTTATTAATTTCACGTGCCTAAATACAAGGCTTTTGACTTCCAAGTCCCCAGCCTGTAATTAACCGCATCCATCTGATACAGGTTTCTCTCCGCATGGACAAGCACACCTGTCACCGTCCCGCTACAGGAGGTGTCGAAGGTGGCATGTCTGAGCACAGCCCCTGCCAGGAGGTGGTGAAGGTGGTGTGGTTCAGTGCGGCCCCTGCCCTCAGTTTGTATTCATCCTGCCCTGTGCATGGTATGTTGGAGAGGAGGATCTGGTTCTTGGGGTGCTGGAACAGTAACAATGCTGTGGGAGGTCTGCGGGAGCACCACGAGCCAAACCTAGATTCTCTGTATTGAGGGACAGAGCCCTGAGCTTAGAACAACTGTTTTTTGGCTTTTGTTGTGTTGCTCTTTGCCTTTCACTTTGAAATACTGATAAGAAGGAAGAATAGTGTGAAGAAATTTCGTAGAAATATACTTGAAATAGTATCTCTTTTTTTTTTCAAACATTATCCAATAACTACTGCATACACTTGACAGCAGCAGGATTAAAGAAATGGCTGATTCATTTAAAATGAAGACATGAATAGTTCTCCACCTGGAGTCCACATAATACGCAAGGATGCACAGATCACTTCCGAGTAAGTGATGTGACCTTTTATGGAATTTTTTACCTCAAAATCAAAAGGTTCTAAAGGTGGTTCTAGTAAAATTTCAGTTAGCAACAGAATTGAAAAATCATGAGTTTGCATCCAGCTATGAAGAAGCAATTTTTCAAGGGAAAAAAAAAAGTGTTAGGAACTGTGTGAAATACCAAGGGCAGAGTATGATCTCAGCGAAAGGGGTTTAGACAAGAATAAAATTTACCTCAAAGAACCATACCCATCATTGGATGCTGGATAAAAAACAAAATTAATAAAGGGTCACCAGACAGATTTATTTTACCTGGAAGGGCTTTGTGCTTTTTAATGGCCTCTCTTATAATTAACATAGCATTTATAAACAATGAGAACCATAATGAGAAATACACGCTAACCTGAAAGATCAATGCAAACAAAAAGGACAAGTCAAAGCATTGATGAGAAATCAATCCGAGTCTTTCTAATGTTTGGCAGTGCTCAGAAGCAGCTAATGAGGCTGTCTTTGTTTAAGATAGCCTGTGAAACACTGCTTAATGTAAATAAATTAGTTTTTAGTTTTAACGGTTTAAAATCACAAGATGATCAGGGTTTACTAAAGGATTGGGGCTTGTTTCCATTAAAAATTAGACACTGCATATGGACAGATTAGTTCAGGGTTGCAGACTAACATACATTATTCTTCAACCTCTTGAGGTATTTAAAACTAGAGGAATACCTTTGCCATTAGAACCAGAGGAAACACATCCCTCTAGTGGCAGAAGTCTGCCAGATAAAAAGAGCACCATCTTTATTACCTATATATTTCTTAAAAGTGGTATAGAGGAAAATAGAAAACAACAAAGAAACAAAAACAAACAAACAAAGAACAATAACAACAAAAAAAGTTCCTTGTAGAAATATGTTCTAGAGTGACCCTTCAGTGATCTGCACACATAAGGGTCCAGTTTGGAAGATGAAAGATGAGTCTAGCTACAGAAAATGAGAAAGAAAATACTTGTCTAAAGTGATAGGTATAACTCCAATATTCCAAAGATCTAAAGGTATTTTTCTTTCTTCATTTTCCACAAGTTATCTGACACAAGGTGCTGTGAAAGAAATAAGTCTCACAGTTTCTTGTACCTTTATTTTAAAACTACTAGAAATCACATGATAAAGACTAACATTACCAACTTGTTTTGCATACACTAGGTCACAGAGGCCATTCTATATTGATGCCCTGGAGAAAAAGGGTAAATGTTGTCCACTGACAAAAGGCATTTTCTCTGATTAATAACTTTAAAAGCTATGAGATAAACCATCACACAGTTTCTTTCAAGTTATCAGAATCAACACAAGCACTTTTTTTTGTGTTTATTTTTTTATTATTATTTCCAACAGTACACAGCAGGATGTATATTCCATAGTTAAGCCACAATTTGTTGGTATGCATTTAAAACTGTGCATACTACCTTCAAACTGTTCAATTGTCAGGTGTGGATTTCACAGAATTGTCAGTAAGATTTTTATCAGGTGTTTCATAATGATACCACGGTCCATCTCCCCTCTGCCTCATCAGTCTGCGTGCCTCCAACTCCGTCATCCTAAAAAAAAAAAAAAAAAAAAATAGCACCATAAAGAACATGAAGTCTCTTGGTTTTGATCAGACTGTTTAACATCTGGGCATTACTGACAGCAGCAATGAGTTTAGCATCTACTGTTTATTCATACTATTGAAACATAGGTAATACCAAAATATGAAGAGTTCAACTAAAACATGAACTATTAAATCCTTCTATTTCATTTTTTTAGCAAGTTATCTCACAGGAAAGTCATAGAAGTATTTGCAGGAGTTCTGTTATCGGTCCTTGCTTAGTAAGGAGCTTGACAGTTTTTAATACAGCTTTCAGCTAAAAATAAATAGAAGAAAAATAGAACTGAATGTGATGGTCGAAGGTGCTATGCTGCCTTGGTCCCAATAGCAATGGCTTGTGAAACTTGGACTTTCTTCTGTTACCACAGTTTACTCTGAGTAAGTCTAGAATAAACCTAGAACATTGCCATTGCTGCCCACAAAAATTTCAACAGCAGCAAGGAACGCGACCAGTCCTGTAAATTGTGTCATTTAGCTTCTCAAGCCATAAGCATTTGCAGAGGCAAAAAGAGCTGTCCATTTCCTGACTCAGGAAGACGTATCTATAACTTTATAAATACGAACTGTTTTGAAGAGATACTGCTGTTTCACAAGACCGCCCTAGGATTGTTCCAGTTCTGGTAATCTTAAAACTGAGAAGGCAGGGGTTACAACTTCTGGTGGGGCACAGCCAGTACAGCAAGCACGAGGGTGATGTTCAAGCAACCAAGTACACTATGTCAGCATTCAACTCACCATTAAGCAAAATACAATATTCAGCTACAGTATGTACTAACATTTAAAAACACCCTAACAATACAACATACCTCAGGTCAGTTTTCTTTGCTTCAATATCGAGCAAAGCCATATGCTTCTCATAGTTCTTTTCAGGGGGGTCAAAGAAGTAACGAGCTATCCAGCGACTTATAGGGTGCTGGAAAACACAAAAGCAGAAATTATTCACGTAACTTCCAACTAGAAATGCCATCATGCTTAAATCATGTAACATGTTCCCAATCCTGAAGACACGATCAACACTATTATTATTGTTAGAATGACAGCACCCATAAAGTTAAAAACATGCTCAACTATTTGTAAGATCAGAAGCCTAAAATGTTAGATTTCATTTGCTGTTTCTGTTATCGAATGCCAAAATAAGCTACAAAAGAATATTCTGTAGCAAAATGAAAAACAACTTAACGGAAGACATTCAATTCATTTTCTTTCTGTTGAAGGAAAGTTCTTTAAACTGCCACTGTCATTACAGAAGTGGATTCCAAACCTCTTACTATAATCGGTAACATTTTAAAGTATTGCTACCGCATAGAAGTCATTTTAATAGGAACAAAAGTTAAATGAGTTGAAAGAGTCATAACAGTATTGCTGGGTTCAGTTGCTTTCTAAGAAGACCAATAAAGTGCTTGCGGTAAGAATGTTGAGTTTTCTGATCATAAAAATCTTCAATTCCAAATTTAAAAGCACAAGAGATGGTGGACTTTGAAACAACACTAGCAAGTGATACAGAAGAAAGTAACATCGCTTTAAACTCCAGTTTCTTAAAGAGTTGTAGCTCAAAAGCTATAAACAAAGACAAAAACTGGATGCTAAGTATAAAAAGTTCTGTATGTGACACAGTCAGACCATTCATACTATTTAGGAATGTTATAAAAGAATTCTTGGCATATACCTTCAGCAGTTTACTTGCATAAAGTTAGAAATCATTTGCATCTACCTATGTCAACAACCAGATTTCCTACAGCAACATGCACATTCCATAAAACTGAAGAAAAGCAAGTTTGCCAAACTTATAACTGGACAATTCAAATTCTATTACTCTGATACCCAGTGGCAGGGATGTGTCCGTTCTCGCTACCAGACTCCACACAGTTTACTCCCAAAACTAGCATCAAGAGGAAGGCTGTCCCTAACGCATCACCCCTTTACACGTTACACTCACTTTGTAGTATTCCCAGTATTCTGGAACATAACCTTCAGGAATCTCTGCAAGTTCAGCTTCACCTGATAAGGAATGATCATTTCATTATTACTTCATTTATTTCAAGTATTTCATATGCTGCCTTTCACGTTAAAACAAGCAAAATCCAGCAACAACAAACAACAACACTATTTCACATGGAGAGTATCTAATCCCTCACTTTGAACTCTACTGAGAAAAAACAGACTTCTTGTAATTTTCCCCAGACATTTCACATATCTAGCTCATAGATTTTAAGCCATGCACCAGAAGGGTGAAATGGACAGACATAAACAGCTATACAGAAGAAATCATTAAGATCAAGTCCATAGAAATGCCCTTTAAAGTATATAAGCTGAAAGCATGTTTTTTTCTAATCTCTCTGTTCAATTAATTTCATATTATTACAGTAGATTAAAACAAGTATAGCCAAGCAGAATTTGGACTTTTTTCAAGATGAAAAGCTACAATTGCAGTGTATGCAGGTTTCTTAAAGAAGTATGCGAAACAAAGTAAGAAAGACTCCTTATTTGGATACAGAATAACTGTTCTCTAAACCTCACTGATGTCTGAGCTACCAAAATATGGAATTTGTCAGTTTTTAAACAGGTGGAAAGTTTTTTAAAAAATCAACAACTACAAAAAGAAAAAAAATTACTGAGAACGTCTTCTATGTACTTATACAAAATTACGGTAATTCTTAGACCTATTTCATGGTCTTCCAAAGAGCAAGCCTCAAATATTTGTGTATTTTTTTTCTATCCAGCATGCTTAGCTTCCATTTGTCCATTTAATGATCATGACTGTGTACTTAGCTTGGTCATGACAGAGCACTCACCAATGAAGATGTTGACATACGTTATGAATAGCGCCACTGGTATCCCTGTCAGAAATATATAGAATCTCTGTAAAAGGGATAAGGAGAAAAAGAATCAGTGCGGAAACTCAGAAGCCTGACAAAATTTAGATGAAGTTATTTTGAAAATTCAGTAACACACAGTAATTCTTAGTTTTACACTCATAGTTCAGATAGAAATGTTGTATGTAAAGTTACATTGCTGATTAAAATGAGTTAATTAACAAACTAGAGTACAGGAACTGCAATGCTGTATCAGTCCATGGGCCAATTTACTTCAGCACTCGATCTCCCAGATAGGTCAGTGTCTGCAGAAGCGTTTCCCTGAATGCTGCCCCAGCATCTCGTGATGACTGGCTTCAGCATTTAACCGTAATGAGGCACTAATACCGATGCAATATAATCCAACGTGAACATAACCATGGCTAGCTTCGGTAGCTGTGGAAGACAGATAGAGGCCGCCCGATCGCACAAAACGGGTAGGATCAGGCTAGCTGTTACCCAGCGTAAGGGGTGCTTGTCACGGGTCAAACTCAGATCAGGCTTCCTAAGTCTAAATCTCTGGTGTTATTGGTCTAGATAACTGAAGGCAAACCCAGCAGAAGAGTAACCTAATATGTTTTAAAGAGGAGGATGAATTAGAAAGCATTTGCAGATTATGCATATATGAACACAGACGCATAAGAACACTAATACAGCGTTAACTACTATCACAGTCTTTGCTCTGATGCCAACCTTGTATCTTTTTACTTCATCAGACTTTTATGACATAAAACAACAATTTTTTAGAAGGACCAAAAATTCTTGCTTATATGAATAGCACTAACACATTTCAGATGCTTCACATAAAAAAGGAAAAATAAGATTTTAGAGACTCTTAGACACATTCAGAATAACAAATCTGCTTGTGTATTACGTTTGTTTTAAACTCACCAGCAAACTCAGAAATCGAGTATCATAAAAGCTTGTTGCCTTGATAATAAACATTCTCTTCCCATGGCTGCTGTATCGGACAGGAGCTGAAAATTGAACCAAGGCATTATGGTTTTTAATCTGCTTGTTGGTTGGACCGGGACAAAGTCACCAATGCAGGCAAAGGACAGAGGAGCGTACAGCAGTGACCGAGCAGCTGCGAGCTGGTTTGCTGGAGGATAATGATGCTCCTAAAGCTTGCCTCAACTAATTTACTGTTTGGATAGAATGAACGTTTCTCTTCCAACTTTATGGACTGATTCATCCCTATGTGTATGTCCCAACAAACACATTACTGAGTCCAATTACTTCTGCACAGGGCCAATTATAGGGTCACAGGTTCATCTCACTTGGAGAAGACCTGTTACCTGTAGCTCGGGACCACAGACCAGGAGAGAAGCCCAGCAGCCCGGTACGACAGGCGCTTCGCCCAGCACCACTTCTGGCCCAGAGGCCGAGCCCCTCGGGCCGGGCCGGGCCGTGCCAAGCGCCCCCCGCAGCCGCTCGCTGGCCCCGCGGCCTCCCGCTCCTCGCTCAGGTCACCTCTGCTCCCCAAGGTCACCTCACCGCCGGGACCCTCCCCTCCATCCCCTCCATCCCCTCCGTCCCCGCAGCCGCCGAGGCCCTACCGACGGTACCGGGCAGGCGAGCGGCCCCGGCGGCCCAAGGGAGCCGAGCGCTGCCGCTGCCCCCCGCCGCCCGCCGCACTCCCCAGGAAGCCGCCGCCCGCAGCAGCAGGCTCATGGCCGCCATGGCTGGTGCTGGCAGCGGGGCGGGGCCGGCGGGCGGGCGCGAAGTCAGGTGGGCGCCATTTTGAGGAAGGGCAGAGCGCTCCCTATGCTTCCGGCGCCTTCGTGCGCGACGTCCGCGGCGCCGGAGAAAATGGCGGCCGCCGCCGCCGCGATGGCCGCCCTGGGCCGGCGCTTGACGGGCGCGCTGCGGCTCGCGGGAGCGCGGCCGGGCTGGGCGGCTGCCGGCCTCCCCGGGTAGGCACCGGCGGGACCGGGGGCTGCGGGGCCGCCTGAAGGTGGGGGAGCGGCGGGGAACCCGGGAAGCCGCCCGTGGTCTTTCTCAGTGGGCGCTGGGCAGAGGGTGCGGGGGTCCGCGTTCTGGGACCTCTGCTGAGGTGCGGGGCTGTGGGGCAGTGTGAGGGGAAGGAGCCACTAAGTGTAATATTGAGACCTTCCACCTCTGTGGTTTTTGCAGCCCTTATTATGCTTATAGGGTGTGTTTTCTTATTCGTGCTTCTACTAGGTATTTACTTAAACTCAGTGTACTTAAACACACCTTCTGCTTATACTAGGTATTTACTTAAACTCACCATCCTGAATGGTGTTGCTCATTTATTTATCCTTTTTTTAATTTAAAAATCTGTATTTGTTTTTTTTTGAGTATAAATAAGTGATAATTGAAACAAGGGCAACACAATACCAAGATGACACCTTTGTGAAGAACTGAACCCACGTCTTCTGCCCCTAGACCCTGGTGTTTCTCAGCCTTTAGGGTCTGTGCCTTCATGAAAGAAACATTCCCATCTATCTGGATGTTATTTTTTTGTGTAATATGTTGTTGTTCCTTTAATTGTTATGCAGATTAACATGGAACCAATTCCACAAGAACCTGGCAAAAGTTGAGCCCCCCCATCAGTTGAAGTTTCTGCATACTACTCTGTCTCGGAGTGGTCTGGAGGAGTTTTTTGATGATCCAAAAAACTGGGGAGAAAAAACAGTAAAGTCTGGTGAGTTATATTTAGCATTTCTGGTAGCAGCCTTTGAGCCACTTAAGCTCAGCTGACATTTGCCCTATTCTTTTGAATTGTAGAAAGCTATGTAACTATGACTACAAGTGTAACTAAATATCCATAAGGATAGCTTTGCAAGAAGTATTATATTTTTTATAACAACGTACTTGTTCTGTTGATTAGCTGAGCCAGAAAAAGCACACTTTCAGAACAAGAAAACTTTATTAAATTGATATTTATTGACTTTTTTTTTCTGTTTTTTTTACAGGGGATGCATGGAATATAAAACAGCTAAGGGGCAAGAGTAGCAAAGACTTGCACAAACTTTGGTAAGTTTTAGTGAAGTAGCTTTTTTTTGTCACAGCAGCTCTGCTTTTTTTTTAATAAAATGTGTCTGTATTAGCCAGCAAATTCATTCTGCCAGCCAGCTGTGCATACATAAGCGTGCTTTGGCCTTCAAGCAGCCCAAATCCTGATACTGCTCAGAACATGGAAGCTGTTCTGCAGATGGTTGTATTGTAGGTGTGTCCAGTACGAAGGGTTCAAGTTCAGTACAGAGGTTCAGTTTGAACCCTGCGGGTCTTATTTGAATGGCAGAAAAGATTTGATTGGAAGCGGCCTGTGCTGGAGCTAATCACAGAGCTAGATCAGGCTGCTCAGGTCTGTATCTATTCAGAGTTTGAAAATCTCTGAGATTGGAGATTGCGTTGTCACTCAAGGCAACCCGTGTATGGGCTAAACTAGTGAACTAGTGAATAATTGGTTTATTGAATAATTCAATTATTCAATTGAAGCTGGTGTATCTAGAAATTAATTTTGAAGTACTGTGCTTTCTGATCTAGGTATGTTCTACTGAAGGAAAAAAACATGCTTTTGACTTTAGAACAAGAATCAAAGAGACAGCAAAGGCCCATGCCAAGTCCAGAACGATTAGAAAAGGTAACTTTTTCATATTAGCTAAAAATCTAAGCAAAATGGCTGAGTGAAAGGTGAAGCATTCTCAAGCTTGTTAAAAAACATTTTTTAGATTATTTCTCTTTTTTTAGTACGAGCACGAACACTGTGCTCAAGTGACGTAGGGGGAATGGCCTCTTCACCCGTTAGTCCACAGGTGTGAGAATACTCACAATGGAACTCCTAATACATTTGACCTATCATTTTCTTTTAAATTTTGTCAGAGATCTTCATTTGAGGTCTGAAGTTGTCAGCATTGTGTTTTGTTGGCCCATCCTGAAACTATTTCCTATTTCCAGGTACAAAAATCTATGAAAAATATTGACTTAGTAGTCAAAGAAAGAGAAACTGCTTTGAGACTTTTACAAACTGGCCATGAAAAACCAGTACCTGGCGAGTGGAGAAATGACTTCTTAGGACGCACCTACTGGTATGGAAAAGAGAACTTTTCTTACATATTTTTAAAGTTTTCTTAGGGTATTTCTCTTGATCAGAAAAAACTTCTGTTCTAATCATTAAAGGACACACATACTCTATAGAAAGAAGCAAGTTTTCTAGTCAGCATTCAAGGGCTTCTTGAGTTATTAATTTTTAATGTGGTTGTAATTGCTGCTAAATAATTGTGCGGTTAAACTCAACCATTAACTGTAACAAAATTAGTTCTATGCAACTGACAGGAATTCTGCAGTGGGAGAATGTCTGCTGCTGTGGTGATTCTGTAACACATGAAGGAACTAGAGAGTACGGTTCAAGTTGAACTGTCTGGACTTCCCTAGTTATAATACAAAATCCATCTATTGAGGGACCACATGCAGAAACTCTGCAGTACACCTAACAGTAGGGCTGATGCAATCTGAATGCATGGGAGACTGTAGATAGGTCTACGGAGGCCATCTGTGCAGTCCATACGCAAGAGAAATCCCAAAGAGAAATAATAGTCTTATATTTAGAGGGCAAGACTTAGGTTGCTCAGGCAGATTTGCACTTGACATGGCACTCAAACACAGGCATTCAGAAGAAAACTGTAGTAGAAACAAAGCTCTCTTCACACAGTCTGTTTACATCAACTTTTGAGAATTCTCTTATGAAGGAATAACACTTTAAACTATAAATGGAAAGAATCACTATCCGTTTTGGGCCTGCTCTTCAGATGTTTACAATTTTTAAAGTAAGACTACTTTCTACAGAAAGATGCTGAGCTATGTTTGAAATGTAGAGTTACAAACGAAGCCAGCAGAGCTGAAAGTAAATACACAAATACGAGTTTTGTGATCTACTGATTAGACCATGCTATCACCCAAGAAGTCTGGTAGAGATCAAGAATGGAGATAAAAAGTGTATGTCCTAAAATCACTTTTATCAATCTTTAACAGGTATACATACAAGGAATGGCCAATACCATGGTACCTGAACAAAAAATACAAAAAAAGGAAATTCTTCTACTTACCTCACGTGAATCACTTCATCAGGTAAAATGAAGTTTTTGACATAGAAGAATATTTTCATATGTTCCTCAGTTTTCCTTCTTCCACTGTGCAAGGAAGAGTGTTTTGTTCTTTTATTTAAACCGTGAGTAGACTGAAAACAAGGCTTTTGTAAATTACATTTTACTGTTTCTTTTTGCTGTTCTCATCGTAGGTATTAGGAGATTTAGCTATCTATCAGGTTGTCTTTTACATGCAATTTAAACAATTCCTCCCAGAGACTAATTCTTATAGCATTCAAAAGCAGAAGACAATAATGAGTCTGCTTTGCAGGCATTTTTACCTTTCAAAAGCAAATTAATACTGAAATCATTACAGAGCAGGAGCATCTACTTGATTAGGGTGGTGGGCTCATCAAGGATGTTACACACTGCCTGGAAACTAACTATGCTTTCTTTATTTCAGGCTCAGACTTGAAAAATATTTACGTGTAAGGGCAAGACGACAAAGCCTAGAGAAGAAGAGGCAGAAGGTCTTACATATGAAGTTTCCTCATCTTGCTGTAAAATCTCAGAGCTAATAATGTTTTTGAAGAGTGCTGCAAGCACTTGGTCGAGTGTCTTTGTGACTGGAACATGGGAGCAAGTTCTGAAACCAGTGGACAACTTGACTGAGTGTTCCTCATGGTTTTCCATCTCTATTTTATCCCACATTTGGACCTAAATTAAATTTGTAATCTGAAATTAAAGAGCAGCTTTAGTATGTAACTCCAATTAATCCTACCAGTTTTATTCTAGAAACATTTGAGAAGTGACACTAACCAGCTCTTATAAAAGTGAAGCATATGTTATGAACAGTGATGAGCAGCCAGGTGAAGGCATAAAGCATAGGGGTGTTTACCTGCTTTAGTTTAACAGATGTGTATTAAAACCTGAGAGAAACATGAGAACCTCTAAAGCTCACATACCATGCTTTGTTCCCTCATCATCTGAGATAGTTGTATGGCATCTAAGTTATGCGTGCATTCTACATAAATGCAGGGGGAATTGGGCTGTTAGTGAGTTCTGTTCATGCTGCTACTGAGTACGTTTGGTAGTCTGCTGTAAGGAACTGTTTCCCTACTTTGAGTCTGGCTTGTTAGAAAGCATTAAATATTTAACACATGAATTTTTAACAATGCAGTCTTAGTACCTGTATTTCTAGAGAAATATGACAAATTCAAATACTTGTGCAGTGTTTTTTGAGTGTACGAAGCGTTTGGAGAAATACTGGTAATAGTCTTCTGTGGAATTAAAGAGGAAGGCATGGAACCTCTTACTCATCATTGCTGCTCTCACTTGGTGGTAAACACCAACTTCATGAAAGCTTTTAACCTTCAAAGGAGGTTATGTAGAAATTTAGAATGAAGTCCCATTTTACACACACAGTCTCTCAGGAAGCAGATGTGCTATGCTACATAATCTGGTAAGACACCAGAAACTCCAAGGGAACCAAAACTGCATTAGATACATTCATCTCCATCATCTTGACCTGCTCTGCATCACATGAAATACCTTCCTCATAGACAGACACTCTTTACAACGGTGACAAAAGTCCAGAACTTGTTTTGCTCTTTGTATGGTACCAAACCACTCACAGCTATTACCATTGTACTGTAATTACTATAATTCTTTTGTTTTATGAAGATAAGAGTTGATAGTCAAAGAAACCTAAGTGCCTGATGTAGAAGGAAAACTTTGAAAAAACCTACTTTATCTCTTCACCTCTAGCTACGAGCTGTCTGCTCACTCTTAGTACTTCACTGATGCCACAGCAACTTCATGCTTGAATGCAAGCTTAAGTCTTTCTTCCAGTGTAACAACAGCAGGTGATTGTATCGTGTTGTAGCTGACTTACATTTGCTTCCTTTTGAGAGAGAAGAATGGTTTGTCAACAACTTTGAAAACAACTTTGTCTCAAGAGCCACCTGATTATTATGGTATGACAAAAACAGGTTGTTTTGATAAATTACTTTATTGCTTGGAGGTAACATGAAACTGTTTTCAACTAGAGGCCCCAGCATTATTTACCCACAAGGTCTTTTAGGGTACTGAAAACATAGCAGTATTTATATGTTTTTAAATCAGTTAAATGCTATTTGGTTTTCCACAGCTTTTAGAATAAGGAGCAAAACTTCACTGCGTCACAATACAGAACATCATAAAGCTGTAAATTTGAGTTGCTTCGCAGCAGTGCAGAGCTGCATTTTGATAGCCAGTTCCTGCTGAAAAAGTCATCCCACTTCCTCTGCCCGAGTGCACACTCCCCATGCAAAATGCAGGCACTTACTGACCTCACTATGAGTCAGCCAGAGCTAAACCAGCAATAAACAAACAGCGACTGCCCCTCTGAGTTACAGCTCACTGAAAAATGTCAAGCCACATCCTGAGGTCTTCTCTGACTATTCCCCTAGTCTTGGGAAGACAATTCTTTGCTTTACTTTCCCTATCTCTAAAAAGTTTTGCTTCTCACCTGCAAAGGCGTTCAGCATATTATATACATTCTTTAGAAATCTAGTGGAAAGAAATGATTGTTTACTGAAACAAAATTGCTCCATAATAGAAAATTAGCAACCAGTGCATAATGTAACATTCACTAAATGGAATGTAACACTCCATTAGACAGTAAAAGTTTACCCTGAACTGACTGCCCTATAGTAGATTAGTAAATACAAACTTTCCATTTTTAAAACAGAAGAGTAACTGTTTCTCTGCAAGTACTCACAAAGTTGCTCAAATAAAAAAAGAGCAAGTTTTATTAGGAGGGAAGTAAGCAATTTAAGGCCAAAGTACTAGCAAAGGAAGACTAATATATGAAAGTAGACTAGACATTTTTAATAAATTTGTGCAGGCATTTGCAAGGCTATGCCTCTATCTATTAGCTAACTTGTAAAGCTATTCCCAGGAAAAGATACTAGAGAAAATAGACATTTATACAAAATTATAAAATGCTCATTATATGAATTATTGCTTTACAAAGGACAAACATCCTTTTTCTATGATAGAAATTTTGAGAGACCTAACTGGTACTAAGGTTTGTTAAAAATGGAACTTGAATAATGCAAAAAATCCAATACAAATTTTCTACAAAAGAGTCCATCCCATTCCTGAGTATGCTAAAGCTATAAATCAGAAGAAGCACTGAGGAGGCAGCAGTTTTCACAGTAAGAGGTTTAAGGGCATTTTCTTTCTACACACTGTTTCCCTCCTTCTTCATATTCTTGTTTAGAAATCCACATCTGTTGAAAAGTACCCTACAAAAACAAAACAACAAAAAAAAGAAATTAATGTTAAGTGAAATATTAAATTCTCATAGAGGGAAGAACAAGCAAGTCAAATGATGTAAGAAGACTGACTCCATATGCTTCATAATCTTTTTCCTTTGACTTTCATAGCACTAGTGATTAAACTAAAGATAGGAAGTTGCAGTACCAGAAGCTGATTTGAGCTGCCCTTTCTGATACTGCTAAATGAATCCCCACAAACCTTTCCAATACTCAGTAACTTGGACAATGAAGTTCATGCACGTGATGAAGGAACAGGTTTGCAACTTTCATGATATACTATATACGTGTCATTTTTACGTACCATATATCAAGCCTGCACCTTGCCGTTAGAAATGGGAGGCAAATTAAGTTTGGATTGATCAGAAGCACTCATAATTATTGCTCCAGTAGCACAAACTCGTCAATGCACACGTATATGGAATTAAGTTTTTGGGTAACAGTGCTGCATAACATAGTAACAGAGGTTTACTAACCAAAGAAGCCAAAATTGAACCACCAATCCACGAGCTGAATCGCCGCTCCACTGTGGTGTTGTTTGCTATCAATTTCAGGCGCATGCTCTGAATAGAAAAGGAGGTAAAATGAAAGAACAAATCAGGTCCAAATTGTAGGCTGGTGCCCTTTGGTCACATGAGGAGGACAGCACAAAGAACTTGGTGTATATACCAATATGCAGGTAGAAAATACCAATTTTATTCATCTTGCGGTAGAGCTCATCCACCCTGTATTTAGAATCCCAGAATAGCCACATTGCAACAGAACAGAAGTATATCTGCGTTTTATCATGTCTCCCAACAGGGAGCAGCAGCAAATGCTTGAGGCTAAAAACGTAGCAGGTAAAGAGCAACACTACTCACAGGACTACTTAAAAATGTATACTGGGTCTAAAATGTCTAACGTCATCGACCCTAAATTCATTAATCAGTTTTGGACTGACAAGTGACAAGATTTCAGACAGAATAACTGAATGTGCTTAAAGCTAGCCAGCAACACTTCAGGAGAGAGGCCATCGAGGGAAAGGAGGAGCACCTATTGCTTAGGGACAGTTACAGAACTTGGAATCACAATCTGAAAGTGTAAACAGAAGAGCATACTATCATAAAAGCAGCTATTTGCTGAAACTCGTATTTCAAGTTTCCAAGACTTGTTTTTGTTTGTTTGTTTGTTGTCTTTAGAGAGGCAGGAGATCTTTTACCCTGCAGAAATCCCTTCAGCTGCTGGGTTCCTAACAAAGGAAAAGGTACAATACATACTTGTGCATTTATGCAGCAGAAAAGCAAAGTGATAAATACAGTGATTTAAAGAGGTGTTTTACCGGTGGAGTTTTCTGAGACAGCTCTCTGTTCAATCTATCTGTGAAACTCTGTATTAGGGTGTTTCCTCCTGCTACAATCACGCTGCCATAGAGGCCCTAAAAAGACAATAAGCAACATATGTTAATCCTGACGTCATTCTGAAAACAACTTTCACAGAACGTATTATCAACAGCAATAACCCATCGCTTGCTATAAACAATACTATATCTCCCAATCCAATTAATTGTAATCGTGTGAAAAATATTTCAAGAGATCTTAATGATGAACTATACAAAGAAGACAGAAGCTGTGTGATTAAAGATTCTAAATGATTTCACAGAATATTTTCTGCTGTACAGAGCCCTACACCTACAGGTGCCTTCTCTATCCAAGCTGATTGTTTCATTTCAGCCAGATGTTCCAATCACAAAGAAAACGTTCACAGCACTGAAAGTTTTCCATCTTATTAATGCTGCAGTTGGGTGAACACAAGTCATGGCTTAGCCTACACAGCCAGCCTGACTCTCCATCTAAGAGGAAAAATTTTTAAACCCCCAAGCAGTCCACATCAAATTGGAATCTTTTCAAATTGACACCCAAAAATGGGAGAACACTGTTCTAAGTTTTCCTCTAAAACCTCTTCCCTTTCTTCTACTTGCCCCCAAACATCCCATGATTGGTTATGTTTAAAAAGTACATTTCAAGAAGCCCAGAAATCTGAAGATAACACCCAAAGTTATGAGCACAAAATGCTCATCTCATCTGAAGCTAATCCACATTATGCACTACCAGCCACAAAACCTAGACGTTAGCTACTTACTCAGTGTTTCTACCTATATATAGAAGTCAAAAACCCCAATTTAGCATTTTGTAAAACAAAACGGGAATCCTACATGTTCTTATATACAACTACGTAATACTTAGAGGGTTATTCAAATGTGTTTATCATTATCCTAGGAAGTCTGTATTTCTTTATCAACCACTTTCTGTGCCCCCCCCTTCCCCCCCAGAACTCTATCAGCACAAGAAGCATCTATGCCTTAACCAGTACGTGTCTCACACTTACCGGCCTGATGTCTATATCACACATTCCAACACTTGTTGTGACAACATGGCTCACACCCAGCATCGTGTTACCAGATAGACCCTAGAATTAAAATTAGTACTTCACACATCATCACTTCAAAAGAGCAAGGCATATCAAAGGCCTGAATGAGTTGAATGAACAAACGTTATTAAAGAGGGAGCAAAACATTTTTAGGGAAAGAAAGAAGAAATATTTCTATTTTTCCATTCAGCTAGCTCACCACTGTCCATTTTGAACTACATTTCCTCCTTTACTATCCTGACCCTAATAAAACAACACAGGCAAATTTTACTGCCCCGGGAACCACATGATAAAAATATGCACATACAAATCAGGAAATTAGGAACATCATACAAAAGGAAGCCATGTGATAAACTAGTGATTTAAAGCCTTCCAATTATTACACATCATAGTTGTTTTACCTTTACGTTAGAAGGGTCAAATAATCCCTCAGGGATTTTTAGACGCTCGGCACCAAAGTCACAGTTATAGCCATTAGGGAACTCATAATGAACCGTTGGCATCTGTGCTGCTACCCTGGAGCAGTCAGAAAATGACACATTAAAGTACAATGCAAAGTACAATGTCACCTAAGTAGCATTATAAACTAAGGTTTCAGTGAGAGTATTCTGATTGGTATGAATTACACTTTTGATAATATTATGATGTCGTGCATTCTGGAATATTAAATAAACTATCACCTGCATGTATATTATTTTTCTATTTTCAGAAATAAACAGATTTATCTAATTGCGTTCTGTAATAAAACAAGCTAACAGCAATGAACAGGCGAAGTTCTTTGAACAACTGATAATTTCACAAGGACGAAAAATGGTGACGTACTGTTCATCATAGGTTGAATCTGATACTTGGAGGACAGAAGCTTGGAAGTCCTGAATGACACACTATGGAGATAAGAATTATATGGTTACAAGAATATCAGCCTATATTTCAATAGAATTTATAGAATCAATACTGTCCTTCTTAACATCTTCCATTCCTTTAAGAGGAAAATCTGATGCACTTGTAAACAAGACTTCTTTACGGGATGCCTAGGGGAGTTTGAGAGTTGGAGAAGTGACTTACATTACACATGTAGTTGTGCCAAGATCTAGTGACCTGGGGTAACTTCTCTTTTCTCTTCCAATTTGCTGGTGACCCCTCACGAACTGCCTCCTGAGATTGTAGGGAATATGATCATCAGTTCATCATCTGAGCCCAGATGAACGCTTACTAAAAGAAGTTACTTTCCTACCTTTGAAGCAATCATATAGGGAGGAATTATCTCAATATTCATTTCCTGGAACAGTTCTCGGCACTGCATAGTAATAAAGTCTCCTGCAAGTGGTGATTTTACAATTCCTAAAAGACAAAAAAAAAAAAAAAAAAAAAAAACTGAAGACATCCCACCAACCTGGAATGCACTGAAATCGGGATGAACTCTTCCAGCTAACTCTTACTTGTCAGAAGGTACTGTTGGGTGGTGTTTATTGTTGTGGGTCATTTTTTTTTTTCTTCATATTTAAGGGGACAGATACACATTTTAAAATAATAATAAAACTGTAAAAGCAGAAAACAATCCAACTGGACTTTGATACTGCTATGATACTGCTATTATCCACGAAAGTTTTTACCTTGTTGAAGTACATATCCATCATGCACTGGAATAGCAGTGGTGTGTGTTGCCCCACTATCCAAGATGAGACCTGTAGATCTCCCATTAGCAAAACTAGCCACAATGATTAAAGAAAATATTGTAATTTTCACCTTAAACAAAAAAGCCATACAATTTGAGCATAATCAGGAATAAGGACCCCAATGTTTCATCACTTGGCTCTACAACTAGACTTGCTGTTTTCCCAGACACATCATCTTTCTATGAAGTGCACAACCTCATAGAGACAACATTTAACTTTGACCTGTGAACTTGACCTGTGAGCTTTGGATGCACGAAGGTGACAACTCAAGTCACTACTATGCAGTAAGCTCAAAGTACATCCAATTCATTTAGATTTGAAAGATAAAAACCTGTTATTAGTTTAAAATAATTACAAATATTCATCGTAAGGCTATGGGAACTTCAAACTCTATATTACTGTACCTAGTAGTCTGGACAACACCATTTCAGTTCTGTAATATTTTTTACCAATGGTATACAATGAGAACCAAAAAAAAAAAAAAAGACAAAAAAAATCACTGCATCCAAGGACAACAGTCAGAGATTGGGAAGACTTCAAAACCAAGTTCTAAAGTTAAGAAATGGAAGTTGTTTACTTCCTCCCAAGATGTTTACGGAAAAATTAATTTGAAGAAGAAAATTTAGACATGCTGTTAAACTAGGAGTTGCCTAGAATAGCTTTACTGTAACTTTCCAGGGGGAAAAAAAAGGCAGCGCAAATGTCCAAAGGATACGCTGTTAAAACAGCGGTTTTACATAAGAAAAATGCAGGGATGTTGTAGTGTTCGAACATCAATTCAGTCAGCTTTTCACGCTTTGCTCTGGTATTCCACTAGAAGAAAAAAAACAGAAACATGTAAACAAAAAGAAGATATGCTCATTGTGCAGATCATTAGAGCACACTAAAAGAATGCTGGCAAGATGAGGAAATAATTAGTAGTTACAAAACATTAAAGCTTATCTATCACTTAGGATTAAAAAAAGTATCAACGTAAAAATACAGTAAAAAAATCTGAAAAATCAAGGGCAAAAGCGATACACTGTTTCACTATTATAATAAAGAGTTCTTTGCACTTGTATGGGTCTTCCAGTATCAGTTCTTCAAAGAGCTTTCCAAAATAACTGACATGTCCATTTTACAGGGGAAAACAATAAATAAAATAACTTGCCTAGTTGAAAGAAAAATAAATCTAGGTTTTCCCATTTTTGAAATATCTTCCTACAGTTCTACTTTACCTGTGATTAAGTCAGGATATCTCAAATAATCTACACATTACTGAAAGAGTGCATTTTTTCCAAGTCGATAACTAAGATTAGTACTGTAAGGAAAATACAACGGAAGCCTCTATACAGACATCACTGAGCCGTCAAACAGGAAATAGCCACTGCAAACTCATCCATACTCCACCATGTAAAATCGCCTTCTCAGAGGGTTCATGAAGGCAGTTCTGTTTCCCTGTTAACTCAGTGATTCTTAAAGCTATTACAAAGAAAGCAAGAAATCCAAGAATTCACCTCACAAACATCAGCCAGCTACAATTCAACACGAGGAAAGAATGAAAGAAATCCTATTCATAAAGACTTTATTAAAGGTATGCAAAACTTCTGTATGGCAGCTCTACCTTATGTCTTCAGATTTTAACATCTGCCCTTTGAATACTGAACATTACTAACTGAAAGAAACTGTGTCAATATTTTATTCCAGAAATTTGCATTCATCCACCTCTCTTACCCTACACAACCATTTGCAGAAAGGAATACAAAAAAACCAAAACTTCTTCACTCTACATATTATTCTGTCACATAACAAATATTAGATAGAAGACTGAATGCACTGACAAGTTTTTATTAAGTGTCAAGTACAACTTAAGACATCCACACATCTTTTTGCTTTTACTTTAGGCAGCAAAAGTAAGATTTTTATTTTTTTTAATTTATTTTCGATAATCGAAAAACAGTAGTGCATTGAAAGTACTTTCTAACTCATGCCAAGTATTTCAAGTTGTTGTCTTCTCAAGGTATTTTTAGTAATGCAATTATTTTCCAGAACCAGCAAAGTATTTTGAAATTTGTTACTTCTGTAATTAAATTTTAACATTTCTAAGCTACCAGCCAGTATCAGATTTCTCCAAGACCAATGTTCATCGATTCACCAAGAAGATACAGTTAAAACTTCTCAAAACGCAAAGCTGCTTTTACTCACTGGTGCTTCAGACATAAGGACAGGATGCAGACTTGCTTCAGATTTAATATGCATCTTGTAAGTGTGATCCAAAATTGCCTGGAAACTATCCCAGTCTTCAACTGTAATGACATTGAAGCAAGCAGATTAGTCACTTCTAAGTTCTGATCCTCTTCATAAACACACAAAGGTTTCCTGATGTCTTTTTTTTTTTTTTTGCATAAAGCTCTTCAGTCAAAAGCTGTCCTCAGCAGACCTACACCTCCTGTAGCACTTTCTGCTTTGCAGAATTGTATCATAACTCTGAATTGCAATCATAACGCTTAGAGAGGAAGAGAAATCCACCAACATAATAAACCACCTACACTTTATTTTGTAAATCAAGTATCTGTTCTTATAGCCTATAGCCTCTGTTCATACACATTACAGCAATAAGCTTAAAAACCATTTCCAAAAATTGCCATTTATCAAAGATGTCTAAATTAAAGCCATCAAACAAGGAAGAACTCTACAAGTTTTCTCTTAAGAGAGGAAAACGCCCAATATCACATTAAAATTTCTTTAGTGAAAGCAGATCTTTTTCTTTATATTCCTGTTCTCTAACCCCCAGGTGAAAAAAAAAAAGTTAACTTGTACAGCATCTGTGTACGTGAAAGCTATGACTTTCTGCAGCCTAGCAATGCAATTTTAAAAACAGGTAGAAAAAGACAGAGCACCATACTCATTCCATTTTTTAAAGGTGAAATGGCCTCCATATTTTCCCTTGGAACTCTCAGGGCATTGGTGTCTATATAGTAAGTCGGGCCCCCTTGTTTGCCCTTGTCACCATCTATCTCCATCAGAGTGCTGCCATTGTCCCTTTCCAGCACCACACCAATCGCTGTTGGAAAATCAACCTGCAATGCAAAAGGTAAGCCATATATGTAAGTGTGTCATGTTTTGCTTGGATTTTTTGCTAACAGAATTCAGAGCTTAACTTACTGAATACAGTAAGAATAATATATATTATGTATTCTGAAAACTCATAACTAATAATCAAGTTCTAAGCCCACGTTACATCTCGGCTGAGGCACGCAGCTCCTCACCTTTGGACAGTCTTCGCCTGCATAGCCTGCTCTCACTGTGTACGAGCCGATGTCAAAAACAAGAGCGCCGACTTCATCTGAAAAGATTGTTAACGAAGAGGCAGTGAATGGTTATTGCACTCCACTACAGTCCTGCCCTGAGCTTTCTCTGCCCTGTTTTGCTTGCAAGAAAAGAAAAGCGAGTTGAAGCATCTTTTCCAAGGCACAGAGGAAGTTCTGTATTGGAGATACCCGACAGCCGCCTGAAGGATGCTGAGCGGCTTTAACTGGGACGGATGTGGATAGGCTGGAGCCGGGACACCGCTACTCCTTAACTATATATAAGCAGAAGGGTGATTTTAACAGAAGGAGCACAGCGTCACCCAAACAGACCACCACACACAGCCTTTGCCTTCTCTTGACGGCGAGGCTGACAGCCCGCACCCCGGGGGCCGGCCAGGACCACCGAGGACCGGGCAGGGCCCGCAACCACCCCCAGCGCCCCTCAGGGCTCCCTTGGGCCCCCAGCCCTCAGCGGGGCGCCCCACACACCCCAAAAACCCCCACACCCCCACGGGGCCACCCGGCGGCCGCCTCCTCTGCCTCAAGAAGCAGCGGGGGGGGGGGGGGGGGGGGGGGGGTCGAGAGGGCTCGGGCCGGGCCGCGGCCCCTGAGGGAGCTGCGGGGGCGGCCTGAGGGGGGGGCGCCGGGCCGAGGGGGGTGGGGAGGGACTCACCGCCCCCGTACACGCCGCCGCTCATGGCTGCCGCTGGGCCCGCGCCGCGCCGCGCCGCGCCTCGCCTCACCGCGCCGCCCGGCAACAAAAGCGCCCCGGGCCCGCGCCCCGCCCGCCAATGGCAGCGCCGCTCCCGCCCGCCCTGCCCAACGGCCCCGCTCGGCGGCCAATCGGGGGAGGGGGACGGAGGGGTTTAGGTGGGGAGTAGCCAATCCTGAGGAGGGATGGGGAGGGAAGGGGAAGGGCGGTGCGTGAGGGGAGGGGCGAGGCGTGAGGGGAGAGAGGGGCGGAGGGCGCTGAGGGGGCGTTGCTGCGTGAGGGGGGCTGAGGGGGGCTGAGGGCGGGTTGGGGGGCTTGGCCGGGCCGGGTTGGTTGTGGAAAGTAGCGGTGGCTGCTGCAGCTGGCCCTTCACGCAGTCATAGAATCATTGAATCATTAATCATAGAATCATTAAGGTTGGAAAAGACCTCCAAGATCATCTGGTCCAGCCAAAGTCACCCGCTGAACCATGTCCCCAAGCACCACGTCCAACCTTTCCTTGAACACCCGCAAGGACGGTGACTCCACCGCCTCCCTGGGCAACCCGTCCCAATGCCTGACTGCTCTTTCTGAGAAGAAATGTCTCCTCATCTCCAAGCTGAACCTCCCCAGGCACAACTTGAGGGCACTCCCTCTAGTCCCTTCATCAAGTCGTTCCTGTGCCTCTCCGTTGGGTGCCCCTACCGAGAATAAAAGAAATGTGGGTTTGTTTCTTACATCAAGTGTCTTTTGGTAGCCCAGCCTTACGTTGTTCCCTTCCCTCTCGGGACACTCCTTTGCATGTCAGTGACCTCAGGACAAAAATTATTGCTCGCAATCTCACTTCATGTTGTGTCAGTAGGTATTTCGGTGCTTCCTACAAAGCTTTGTTTCTTAGTTGTGGCCTAGTTTCAATTATATCTTTATTTACACCAAGTTTAATCAGTGAAGTAAGAAGAGAGAGAGAAGTAATGTTTGGTGCACCCAGTAGTTTTATTCAGGAGGTTCTGGAGAACTGTTGCGAGTAGAACAAAGACTACAACAAGTATAGGAAGTTTCAGCAAATGTTATACTAGTGAAGGAGAGAAGCAGGCTAGATGTGTGTGTTTGGACTACAGCTCCAAAGATACTGTAATTAAAGTTAAACTGATCACCAGCAGTCTTCCCTTGAGTTTCGTCCTGGACCAAAGCACAGAAAAATTGTGAAATCCAAGAATAATGGACAGTCAGTTGGGTGGTTTTATTTTAAGCATGTTTATGAGAATGTCAGGACGTGGTTGGATGTATTAGCTCTCAAGGGTAAGGAGTTTAATTTGACACATAGTCTGATTCTCTGTTTCTTGAATGAGAACTTCATAACTCTATCTTGTAATTAAGAAATTTGTAGTTTTTACATAAGTTATAATACAATAAAACTGCAAAATATTGATGCTAGGATTAGGAAGATAAATATAAATCTTGCTTTTTCACTACCACATAAAGTCAGTGCACTTTGATTTTGTGTTATGAGATCTTTTAATGTTAATGTGTTATCATGATTTCCAGTATGTGGCACTAATACTCAAGGCAGAGTTGTTTGAGAAGGAGGAATTAGTTGCAGTTGGGAAAAGCAGTTCAGAAAAATTGGAATTAGAATTCCAGAGGACCTTGATTTAGCTTGTGCTTTTACTTAGGTTTTGTTGTAGTAATGGTTCATCATATTCATATGGTAATTGACACTTTGGGCCAGATCCTGCTTTCTCCACAACAGCTGCTTATGATTCATCAGCATGCCAGAAACAAAGACAACCTTGTGCTGCTCTATTTTCCTATAGTATTCAAAACAGAAGAATTCCCGGTGATGCCAGCAGAACATGTGTGACGGAGTAAAGAGGTGCATGGCTGCATGAGGACATTCCTGTGCTTGACTAATCCTTCCTTCTCCAGTGGCTGCTCAGGACCAGTGGTAGGAATTGCAAGGTAATACACACTGGAAATCACGCTGATATCTAAAAGCCTCGGGTTTTGATAGGCATAAATCTGTGTACAGAGCCAAAAGAAAAGCCAAGTCTGTATACAACCAGTCCAGAGGATCTGGGGAGGGAAATTTAGGCTGTCAACTGCCTTGGTCTTTCTTTTTGCTGTCTTGCATTTTTATAGGAATTTACATCAGTGAAAATTGTGCAGACCATCATCGCTCTGTTTTGATAACATTTTATGTGACTTTGCATCTGCTTTGCAGCAGTATGGATAGCCTCACAAAATTTACTGATGTGACCAATTTAATAACTCTAGAGTTGGATGTTGACATAAATTGTCATCAGGAATAAATGGAATAATCATTTTAAAAGTCAGGCACGAATCAAGACACCAAATGTTGATACTTACTAGTAAGCAAAAGTTAATTTTATCAGTGATAGTCAGGAGAACATGGAGCTTCCTGATTAATGCCCTGAGTGCTTTAAAACTTCATTAAGATGTAATTGTTTCAAGCAAGTGCATTCACCATATGCTCACCCTGTATAAAGCAATGTAGATAGTGATGTATATGTGAAGCCAAAACTGAACAGAATGATATTTTTTTTCTCAACAAGCTGTATTTCCCCACTGGGTTGTTGATGGCCTGTTTTTGAACAGTACCATACAACTGATGGTGAATCTCCCAGACTGCAGTGCCAACGTTCAGATTGTGGCAGCAAACTGGCTGTGACAATGGTTTATTCATAATGTCTGTCCTTCTTTGTTGATTGCAAAATGCGTGTTAAAGGTTTTATTTTTCTTATTTTCTGAAGAGGTCTTAAATGTTTATGTGAGCTAAAAAAGTATCTGTAGATGAAAAAGCAAAACAATCGTTAATACTCATTCACTCAAGAACTTTGTGTGACCTCTTAACTTTCCGCTTTTGTTGCTGAAGTATTTGGGTACTTTGTTAGTTTTATCAACATCCCTGTAAGGAAGGGAAGTATGAGAATAAATATGCTATCATCCTCCTGCAGAGAAAGAGCTAGGACACAAACTAAATGCTATGTCTCACTAAGGGGCCTCAACGTTGCCACACTTTACCTTTAGGTTCTTACCTGAGACTGGAATCCAAGCACTGAGTTATGTTTCGTATGAAATGTACTACAGGCAGACACTTAAAAACTGTGAGAGCGTAGCCACTGTACCGGATCTTTGGGCTTAACAGTTGCAAATACTGAGGAGAGGAGCTATGTCTGAAATCTGTTAACTCCACCAAGGGAGTCAAAGGAATATATGTTCTAGAATCCTCTTTTGGAGCTGGCGTGTCCAACTTGTTCATTTGCAAAAAAAGACTTGTGACTCACTCTCACTGTAGAACGTGATTGAAGGAAAAGGTGATGGTGCTTGCTGTTAGTATACCATTAACTTTCCATCACCAATAGATGGCCTGACTAATTTTTGAGTGGGGGGAAAGGGTAGGGAAAAAAAAAAAAAAAAAGAGAAGGCATGCTAAGATGCCATCTGATTTTGGCTGGAATAATAGGGGCTAAGATGCACTGGAGAATAGAGGAAAAAATAATATTAGTGCTGCTTTATTCTTCTGAACCTGAAGTGTTTTATGTGAAACCAAACTGGAAGACTCTTTCCTTGTTCTCAGCATGGTACAAATTCACAGAGACAGCTTAAACGTGAAGCAACACTTGCCTGGAACTGCTCCTGAGATAAAAGGTCTGCTGTGCTAAGCCAGTTCCGGCCAGAACCAACTGAACTGTACCTGTATTGCCTTTCTCAAATGAGTCCCTTGTGTATGGATGTCTCATTTGGCTCAGATCTGGCAGCACTCACTGTTTCAGGCTTAGCACTTGGTCTATATTCACTTTGGATTCTTGTAGGGCTTATTAGCTTGGCAGCTGAGCCAATCCTGAGCTGGCTTAGCACATCTCATCTACACAAACAAAGCTACTTAAAACTGGGTAGCCAGCTCAGGCTGGTAAACAGCAGATCTTTGTATCAGCTGAGCCTTACCATTATATGGGGCATTTTGATCCCCTGGGCTTCCCATTGGCAGAGCAGAGGTTTGGCTATAACCGAACAGGTAGTGTGGAGTGCAGGTCTCCTGTTTCTTGGGCAGGTGTTCTGTCTTCTGCCTCACAAGGTTCAAATTCCCAGTGTCCCAGTAGGGTGCTGGGTTGCCTCACTAGTAGTTTTGAACTGGGATACTGTGCAGCTAAGATTCATGGCTTTGTGCAGCCGGAGGCAAGGAATCCAAAAGGAGAGCCTGGTAGTCAGTCCACTCGTTTTCGAGAGAGGGGCCCTATTTCTGCATATACATTCTTGATTGGGTAAAATAAGGCAGTCCTGGGAGTAGGGCTGTATGGATGTACCAATCAAAGATCTCATAGGAGTTATGGCACTTTCTGTGTTACCTTTTTGGAACCAGTTAGGCTTGGATTTTTGGCCTGTTTTAGTGTAGAAAGCTTGATTTTCACCTGACGTCTGAAAACTGTTCTTGTGAGGGGGACCTTTTGGTGTAACCATGTCTGCTCTGTGCTACATAGGTTCTGTCACCAGAAGAGGGCATAGTCAAAGCAGGGGGCAGAGACTCCAGCAATCAACATCAATGTGGCAGATTTTGGAATACAAACCAGGATTGCATTATTTATAATGGGTCTCAGAAAACAAGGTGTTGGCTTCATTTTCTAGATCTATGTATTTCATCACAGAGAAGAGATTATTACAAACTTAATTATTGAACAGTAGTTCAGAGAGGAAAAAATAATAGTATACTTGCTGAATGGACATATTTTCAAGAGTCTATCACTTTTTTTTTTTTCCCTAAATTCATTCAGGTAATTTCTATGGCAAGTATGTTCTTTATTGTGCCAGTCATCCAAACTGAGTATATAGAACTATGCAATTGCACTGCATAGAAGTCTGATGCAGAATAGGGTGTGCTTTTTTTCAGGAGACACTGATTTATACAGGGAAGTTTCGAATTGCAGTGCTTTGTCTATTTATTCACAGAAAATCTGTATTCTAGGGCTGTCATGCTCCTACTGTTCAAAACTATCAGCTGCTAAATTACAGATCAGCAGACCCCTGTATTAATATGTTCCATTTTTAAAAGACTTTGGGGTGTTAGATAAGATCTGTGCATTATTTGATGATGTTTATTGAAATTGCTGTAACAGATATGTTCATGGCATTTTTAATAACTATGATGAGAACTCTGATTTTTATATTGCGTGCAAATTCTTAGTTCTTTTTTCTTCCGTTTATGTGGTTATCGTGGAGCCTGATTCTCCTCTCACCACTTTTACACTGGCACATTGTACGCAGCAGAAAGTACGGCAGAATTGTAGCCAAGGGGTGCATCAAGCCCAAGACATCTTCATTGCAAGTGAAATTGAGAGGAATCTGTTTCCAAATGTTGTCAGGAAAAGGTGTGGCACAGTGCAGAACTTGACAAGATCTGCAGATGGTGAGCTTTCCTTGAGCGCTGAGCGTCAGTTTATGCATGCGGGTAGCATTCACATTTACTCCTTTATATGAAAATCAGCTAGGGCTTAGGGCATACCAGCTAGGAGGGTGGTCAGAGATGTTATTTCTGGCAGGATATAAGCAGCATATAAGATCACCATTCCATGACAGTCTTGGTATTTTATATTCATTTTTTGCACCTTTTCATTATAGAGGGATTGGGGTGAGGGAGACAGAGCTTTATTATCAGTCAGTACTTGTTGGTTGTTTGTGGGTTTTTTTTGAACAAACAAGAAAATTAGAAGTAGAAAACTGTCTAGCAGTGTGGATTGCTGATAGTAGGGCAAAGCTCATGTATTTTTAAACTAGTGCCTTTAGGAAACTGGCCTTATGCTACTTTTTTGACTGCTTCCACAGTTGATGAGGTTGCAGCATAAGCTGTATTATATGACAACAGATAATCCACCTAGAACAGACGGTATGAATATCTTTATCCTAGTAAGAACTCTGATCAGATTTCGCGTTTTGAAACACAGAAGGATCCAAACATGAAGCACCCAGCTGGAGGAAACCAGGCCTTTTAAGCTCTATTGCTCAGAAACTGCTTGTTTTCAGTTGTGTGTTTATATCTGCCTTAAAGTTTTAAACACAGTTTCTCATACTGTATACCACTGCTTTCATTCTCACTGGTGGAAGCACAGGGACAGTCAGTCCTAGGTGCTTAAAATATATGTTTATTACCAGTAGTTCAAAGGCTGTATGGGTCCTGAAGTTGTGTCATGGAACATATGTGTGGCTGGGCCGACTTGGTAGCTGCTGGTTGGTCTAAACTACCAGCTCTGAAAGAAAGTCAGCAGCGACTGCAGGTGTCACCATCACTGGTGGCCTGTATGACCTTTCCCTGTCTTGTGTTGGAATGATCGGACTCGCCGCTGTCCTCTCTTCTTGGAACTTCTCCAGTTTTCCTTCCCTAGGGTTCCCCAGCTAAGGTGGTTGTCACCTCTTGGAATAGTTTGGTACACAGACCAGTCTCCTGTGACCCCATAAACTGAGTGGCAAAAGTGCAAAAAGTGCAAGACTACAAATGGTGGAACTGGAAAAAAAAAAAAAGATGGAACCAGAACAATGAATTACTAGTTTTGAATTCATCTGTGTTAAAGGGCAGACTGTGTCTGTGAATTTCATTAAAACTGAATACTAAAGGGTGCTAACAGCAGTGTATTCATATTCAGATGTTCGCATTTTCTGAGTGTTGGTACTTTCTATTCCTCAGTTTATCTCACTGATTTTCACTGTAATGTTCTGAGTTAAAGCCAAATCGTGGGAAAGCCAGAGAATAATGAAAGCCCATAGTTTCTGCTACTGAAGAATGTTGTTATCTTTCGACATGGGCATCCTTGACATCAGCCGGTCTAGCTGCAATATGGCTAATGGAGAAGCACAAGGACGCTAGTAATGGGTTTAGAGTCATCTGGCAAGGCAAACATCTGTCTTAGAGAAGAACGTAAAAACAGAAGAGATTTTTATTTTTCTTACTCAACAGTGTATTGTTCAGAATCACATCAGCTTAGGAAAGAAAAAAGCATCCTTCACCCCTTCTTGATGTTTTAATGAATAATTAATATGTTCGATAGGGTTTTGATTTCCTGTAAGCCCCTGGCATATAGTGTGTTGGGCTTGCTAAAAACCATAATATTACATGAGCTAATTTTCCCAAGCTAAAAATCAGATCAGAGTAGACACACATAAGAGGAAGGACAGAACTCAGAAAGCATGGAGAAGGCTGTGTGTGGTGGTCTTTTACACCAGTTAGCTATAAGCATGTTAAAGTGGCTGGACTCTGCAACATGATGCATTTTACAAGCATTTAAATGGTTGGTTCAGAAAGATGATGAAGACTTCTAACTCCCACAGGCTTGAGTGATTGTTTCCTAGGACGATCTACTTGGAATAAAATCAGTAATAACTTATCAGATTGTCTCTTTTTTTTTTTTTTTTTAATGTACTGACCATCTTTAATTTAATTTTCTAATGTATTGTGAAGTTTTATCAGTGCATGGAAAGGACTGCTCAAGGACTGGCAAACCAGTGTTCTGTCAGGTACTACGTATGTTAGACTTAGCAGCTTGGCTGACACACAGTCATGAAATGTGCATAGGAGTCTGTGACTGTGCCTCCTTCTAAGACCCCATTAGAAACCGTGTTCCCTAACTGCAGCTCTGCGCTGGTGTCTTCCCCTTTTTCCCGTTCACTGACTGGATTTGTCCCCATTGTGCTGCCCAGAACATTCACTTGAGCCAATCTCACATGTTGAGTCAAAAGCTAGTTGGTACGGATAAGCTTGGATTTTGACCCTCAAAGACAAGATTTATGAGAAGCACGGGGAATGCATTGGCCATCTACATAGTGGTGAACTTTGCCTTCTGTGGTTTATAAGCATGAAATAATGCTTTTTCTCCTCGTCAGGAAAATGTAATAGCAAAGGTAATATTATACTGAGGCTTCACTTTGCTCAGATCAAGATATTTCTGTAAATTTTAACCCAGTAGAACATTTGCTAGTATAATGTCAGCATTTTAAATAATTAAAAATGAATTGCATTCAGCAAGTAAATAAAGTACATCTAATGGACCATTATCATCTTGTGAATATCCTTTCTTTTCATTATTGTTTTGCCATAAAGTTCACTCGCTCGCAATGGCTCATTCAGCCTTTTTTGAAAATTGTCATGGTACAAGTGTACTGTCATCTCCCTGATTGCAGGGGCATAGCTGATTTTGAAAATAACAAAAATGAAGCCCATTCTTGTATAACGCTTTTCAGTGACAGTGCTGAAAGCATTTTTTAAAGGAATTAGTATCTTTACTCACAAACTGTTTTCCAATCTGTGCAAGGTATCAGCTCATCCATCAAGCTAGTAGTACAGCTAAGAATTTAACTTGAGTCTCCCTAAATCTTAGCTCACTGCCCTGCTCATGAGGACAACCATGGGTCCTGCCGCTTATCTGGTCGCATTTTCTCTCAGATAGATGGTGATTGTGTATCAGGCTAACATTGATTAGGAAAAAGTGGAAAAAGAATGAGTGAAGATAGTTGCCTTCCCTCTTGTTATTCTGCTTTTACATTGTGGAGCTGGACAAGATTCAGTCAGATCTCCAGTCTGACCAGCAGAGAGGATCAGACTAATTCATGTCAGTCATTTTTCCAGGTGCAAAGCAGAGGTGTAGCAATGTCCTGCCTTTGCTACATGCTGAAACTGAGGGCTGTCCCTGTTATGTCCAGAGCAGTTGCTCTGGTAAAGATTTTTCTTTTATGTCAACTTCATTATTTGATGAAGTAGTGCATATGCTTCTCAGTACAAGTATCAATTCAGAGTTTTCAATCTTTTGCACTTAGAAATCCTGTTAAAAATGTGATATTCTTTTTTAGAAATGTGTATGCCATGCTTAACATGCTGATTTTTCCTGCCTTTATAGTTTGTTTCCTTGTGGAAGGACCTGGATGTATTTTTTTTTAACTAAAGTGTTGGTAAAATTTCTTGCTTTCATTCTCGTATGAACAAGCTGGAATTCTAAAGCCTGTTTATCCTCTTCTTCAAAAACACCTAGACTTGTATCCATCTAAATTTCAATGAGTGCTAAATTTTACTCCAGAAGGTATTAACTAACTGAATTTAGGCAGCTAGGTACAGAAATATCCTAGTTGCAGCTGCTAGCTACTTAGATTTGTCTCATTTCAGGTTTGGAGTAGGGCAGAGTTCAAATATATCTAACATGTTTTCATCAGTTCATCACAAAATTCAGTTGTCATGGTAGAGCCGTTCCCATCCAACTTCTATGTAATAGCTAAGTGGTTAGAGCAGCTACCTCAGTTCACTTACTGCTTCAGCTCTTATTTCATCTCAGAGAAGTGTGCCCTTTCCTTGAGGTTATAAAATGATCTGAGTGCTAACGCTTTCCAGTATGCTCTTTGAAAATTGGCTTGTGTGCATTTAGGAATCCAGAAATTCTCAAGTCTAGAGAAGAGCGAGTAAAAGGATGCCTGATCCTGCATTGTAGTTGGTAAGATATTCATGCAGGGGTGGAAGATGCTTTCCTTCAATCTTCTATCCAAAATTCCTCCAGTTTTATTTAATGTTGTAAAGAAGAGTGGTGCAGATGTTAAAGAATCTCCAAGCAGATACTTTCTTACCTCGAGATTTTTTTTTTCCATCTAGCTGTGGAAGGATTAGCCACACCCAAATTTCTCTAGCTCTGTGATGTACACATCGCAGTGATCACAAATTCACTGTGATCATTCTGTGCAAAAATAACAAAATGCCTCTTCATTTATTTTGTGATGCTTGGCTGGAATCAGAAGCATGTCATCTTTAGGCAGAATGTGTTGAATAACACTAAATGTAATTGCTAATGTGTTTATTTCTAATGGCATAAACACGAGATCTCTTGTACAATTTGTACAAATGCATTATTAGGGAAAAATTAGGGTATGAGAGCTAATGTGAGCAAATGCAATAATAAGTAACTACACATAACAGTAAATAAAGTGAAAAAGAATTGTGAAAAATACATCCACTCTTGTCTGAATTCTACGGTGAGCTATTTTAATAGGAAATTTTAACAGAACTGAAAAAGAGAATAAAAAACGGTGCCTGAATTATTAAAGTCACCAGCAACCAATTTGCTTCAATTAAAGACTGGAAGATGTTCCCAGTGCTTTGATTAAGAAAAAATTAGAAAGTTTCTTATTCACCTCGGCAGGCATCTTTGCAAAATGGAAGGTCCCTTGTGCTCCTCTGAAGCCATTTAATGCATATATGAGCATGGATTCTCAGAACTATCTATAATGCATATAGTGCTTTCTGCTCTCAGTGGCTTTTTTCCCACTCTCTTTACGTCATTTGCCATTTGTGAGGGTTGCCAGGGTAATGACCAATCATCCCTGGAGAGATGCCTGCTAGTAAGGACAACATAGGCTTTCTCTTTTTTGGTATTCTGCAGTATGTATTTGAGAGCTATTCTAGCATCAAGATTGCAGAACTTTAGTTAGTAGGGAGTGAAAGTTTACAGAGCATGAAATAACAGCTTACAACCATTGAGGTAAGTGAGGATTTTTCTTCTTTTCTCTTTCATTAACATCTCTGTCAGGATTCATTCAAAACACTGAGCATCATTACAGGGTTTTTTTCCCTATATGTATATCTGACTTTGAAATTAGTTATAGCAAAGGGGTTTTGCCTGATTTGAACAATGAAATCTTAGTAGTGCTATGTATACAACAGGTCTTGATTTTATTCTTTTTAATTATGAATCTCACCGCCTTTCCTGCCTCTACATTCACCAAAGGCATCCAGTAATCCCAAAAATATTTTCAGAAGAATTAATTAAAAACAAACAAATAAAAAAAAAATCCTGTGTGTTGTAATACACATTACACAGCACTAACTGTGGGTGCCTCTAAGGCAAGTGGAAATTTCTGAATAGTCTTCACTGTGCTGAATACATCTATGTACATAGATAAAACATATAACAGGACACATTAACTGGAAAACTGAAAATCCAGAGTTGAGCCATGTCCTGTAAGATGTTGAGGACGTTCAACTCTTGTTTTTATTTTTATTTTTCTATTAGACACTTGCGTATTTATAGGCTAACTCTTTGCTCACCTGTGGGCAATAAAAAATAGAGCCTCCAGACTGCAGGTTTTTTTCTGGTTCTGATGCTACCAGTGGAAGATGGTGATAAATGCTTCACAGACTGGGTTCAAATTTTGTTGTTTTGCATGTGAGGGCACATAAAAAAGGAAAAAATCTGTTTGGAAGTTCCCAGTGACCTCAGAAGCTGCTCTGAAGTATTTGTGTAATCTGAGTAATGACACACATGACTCTAGTGATTGGTTTGGGGTGGTTGTTTTTGTTTGGGTTTTAAACGAACTACACTGAAATTGAGTCAAATGCATGTATGTTGGTGCAGACACCTGTTTGCCTGCTGGCTTCCTGGGAGAAAGGGGCACTTGGAGAGCTTGTATTGTTTTTCTGTAGAATTACTAAGGTATTGAAGCTCAAAATAGTAATTCTCATCAAAATCTCTATCTGCTGCTTAATGTATTCATAGCTACACATAGCTGCCATGTGCTTTTACATCCTGACATTCTTACATGTCATGATGGGCGCAACATATGTAGTAAACAGAAGAAAGCGTGGATATTTATTTTGCTCTGTTTTGTGCTTATTACAAATACATACGGAGTGTGAGCTTGACTCATGTGGTCCCACAGTGGAAATATACATTCAGGACATTTCATTTAGCATGATATGTTCCAGTTGGTAAATTTTAGATGTTACTAAGTATTCAGATGTGTTTATGATAGCTTTGTATTACCAAAACAACTGGAGCATAGCAGTGAGTCTGTATGTTTGTATATCAGAGAGAAGAAAATTGAGTAACAATTTTAGTGTGAGATGAAAATGATCTTTTCATCAGGCTGTAAAGGAAATACTTTTATTTAGAAAGGAGACCCGTTTCCTCTTTCTAAAATGGTTACTGTTTTTTTGACATCTCTTTCTGGATATCACTTTTAAACAGTTTAAAATGCGTAACAGTTAAATGGTTACACTGAAAGAAAAAAAAATTAGTAAGTCCAGAGACAGTGCAATATTATTAATATCTCTAGTTTAGCAGCATTCCATACAATTCCACCATTTTTTAGTAATCTAGGAAACAAAACCACAAATATATATATATTTTATTATTCTAGGTGGTATCTTATGACAGAAAAGTGACATGATTACAATTAGATAATGTTAATGAGTAAAGTAGGTTGTCAAATGAGAGATTCAGAGAGAAACCCTTCTGGAGAAGATGGTGGGTACCAAGCCTCAGCCTTTGTCTTTGTTCGCCTTTTTCATGTCTATCTGCTTCTCCCTGTGTCTCTCTCTAACTTGAAAATGCTCTGTGACTGTGTTATGCAGAGAACAGCATTCACTTTCAGACAGTGTGATAGAGAAATAGAAGGTGAAAGGAGAAGAAGGGAATAGTCTGTGATGTGAGTTATTCGCAGTATAATGTCTTTCAACAACTGGGGCAAGATATTTGTGGCTCTGAGGAGTTGAGTGATGCAGAAGACAGGAAATTCTGCAGCAACAAGTCTGAGAAAACCTGTGGCAAATATGCTGGGAGTAATGAAGGAAAGCCACAAGTGTAGGTGGAACTAAGTGGTTTTAGTTGTGCTTGAACTGGAAGCACAGCTAGCTAAGCAATTAGTAGAGAGCTCCAGGAGGCAGGTTGGGAAGAGACCTCATTCCTGGAGCATGCTGATAAAACTGGGGTGCAGGGTTTGTGGTGGAAAGCTGGGGACAACAGGCTGAATAGAGCCAGACACTACAGCTTGGGATAGGGGATTTACCCACCATACAGTATAGGTGCTATTGAGCCGTTTGCCCCTTTTAGTGCCATGTCTATTGCTGGAAGCTTTGGAGAGGTAAATTTCAGTTGTTTCTTCATCTTCTACTTTTGAATACAGAGCAAAGAGGAAGAATAATTAACAGCACATTGATCCGCTGTTGAAAAATCAGGCCTCAGACCAGGATGGAAAAATATGGCACAGGCTAGAAAATGAGTAGATGCTTACGAATGGGAAAACAAGTTAGGATGACAAAAGAAAAGCAGGGCTTATTCTAGAAAGATTGAGACATGTTGAATAAGTGCAAGAATATCTGAAAACATCCAGTAGCCCAATTTCATCATCCCATGAGAAACAGAAGGCAGAAAATAAATGAAGGTGAATAAATCAGTTGACAGTAGTTTCCAAACATAGTGTACAATAATACAAATCATTATTGATAATATGGCATCACTGCAGTGGGCAACTCAGCCTAAACTGTAGCTTTTGCTGTTAATTATCCTGAGACCTGGTAGATTATTTTTTTCTGATAGGCATCAGCTATAAATGATCTGTCATTACTTTTTTTTTTTTAATGAACAGTCTCTCCCTTGAAGATATACTGTGAGATTTAATTCGTGACTGTAGTCATTAGTAAGACCATCTGATGAAAAGTTTACTAATTCTTTTTTATCTAACCAAAGTTGTATGGTTCTACATTTTGTTGCTGCTGTTTGGAATCCAAGCTCTTATTGCATTACCTGGCCCTGACTATCCACTGCTATGAATAAGCATAGCTCTATTACTTCTGGGATCTGGTGACATAACTCCAAATTTCTGATGTGAAATCATAAAATACATGTATTCAGGGCATTAGAGAAATAATTTAATTGCGTGGACTTAGTTAAAGTGGCACCAGAAGGCATAGGAATAGTTACAGGAGAAAGGTCTGATTTTAAATTGCCATTTACTGGCATTTTTTGAAAGAGAGTAGTGAAAATGTGCTTTATCATCCAAAGCTGCAGTCCTGGAACATGTTCTTACATAGGCACAATAGAGGCGTGCAGAAGGAAGGTTACTGTTATTTGACCAGAAGTATGCATGGTTAGGAAATTTTGAAATTTAGGATGTATTACAGTACTTTTCAAAGTCTCTTTTAAATTGCATTTTAAGATTCACTTCGAACAAGTAATTAGAGAGAAAGCGTCTTGTGGTTTAAAACAGAAGCGTTTGTCAGAAGATGGGCATCTTAAAGCCTTTTACTAAAAGCTTCCAATTCATACTTCTAGTACTATTTTCAAATGATTTAGCTTGAGTTTCATTGCAAGTCTGTAGGTTTCAGGTTTCAGAGAGACATACATGCTTCTGAATATAGGATCACCTATTCCAGAATTGTTCTGTATTTACTGCATGATGTTGGACGCGTTCATTAAACGCTTCAGGGCTCACTTCTCCTATATATAAGCCGTTAGTAAGTAGTATTTACCTCAGAAGACTATGGATGTTATCTGTGATTCTTTGTGTAGGGGTTATGAGTAGCCATGGTGTTCAGGGCCTAACTACTTAGATATGCAAAGTATTACACAGCCCTCAGAGATCCCCCAGTTCATCTTGTTTTTCTGTTGCAGTTACAAGGTCAAGTTGAAATAATCCGTATGATTATAAGAGCCTGCATGACAAACTTTCCTGGAGAGCAACATCTGTTATCTGGTGATAACAGTGATTCAAAGGAGCTCTCTGGGAGGAGAGCACTGTCTGTCTCACATGAGCAGGATGACTCAGTAGTTCACATTTGGAAAGAGAAACGTTTTCCAGGCCTTGTGAACGTGGTTCTGGAGGCATATGGTGTTCCATGCTCTGGTGAGGCTCTCGGGCACGGCGTGGAGAGAGTGCTCCTGGTAGCCATGGTCCCATCTTCCCCAGCAGCACAAGTGACACCAAAGCAGCCGGCTGCCGCTCTCCTGCTCTGGATCCTCCTCAGCACGTGGCTCCCGCTGCACGTGCCTGCTGATATGGCCAGGTGCGACACGAAGGACTCTAACAACTCTCAAAATCCGAGGCCTTGCGTATCCTGACACAGGTTTCCTTCATAGAAGCCATCTTATGACAGGACAGGACTCTGCACGTGTGTGTTCATGGGTGTTTAACAACTGAGGGTGTAGCTTGGGTTAATGTGTTTAGAGAAATTACACTGTGATGACTCAGAACTATGGATATACAAATCAAATCTCACAAGGATTCAAACTTATTTCCCACTTTATCTAAAGTTTGAATCAAATTCAGCCCCACTGTAAGATGGTTGACTTTGCTGCGTCAGGCCTACAAGGCACAGCAGACTTCAGGCTTCATTGGGATCGCGGAATAGGCCTCCTGCCCTGACGTGCTGCTGCCTTATGGCAGTTCAGCTCTGCTGACACTAAACCAACTAAATGTGGGTGTTCCAGGCCAGGCTACTTGCACAGAGCCTTGCACCTTGCAGACATTGCCTCTTACAAATAAAACTGCTCATAGGTGCTATGTGGTAACTTTATGTGAAATGCTATAGACCTGAAATAGTGTACAGCTTAATTGAGTGCAGTTCCTATCGACTTCAATGGGTGTTTTATTCAATTAGGGTCTGCAGAATTTAGATCATTGCCTTTGGCTTACATCATTGCAAATATTATTGATGGTTATAAAGCTTTCAGGGCTCTTTCAGGCTTTTAGTCCGCAAATTGACTGCAATGTGAAAGTCTTGCTTGGGGGTGAGTACTTATATCCATCTCATCTTTCATTTACTTATTCCTGAGTCTTTTTCTGCTATTCCTTTGGGAGCGCTCATATAAAATATGCAATTTAACAAAGAGGGGGAAAGGAAGGTTGTCTCAATATAGCCAGATTCAAATTTCAATTTTGCATATTAGACATATGCCTTTCTTATTTTTTGTCTAAAATGTAGAAGTGAATCTGATTAATTTTAATTCTCATAGAACGATGAAATTAAGGCACAGTACATTTGGAATGGATATTGAAGAAAATTAAGTTTCCCAGAGGCAAGGATGGATACAGTGCTTGAAACTTTAAAACTGCCTTCCATGGAGCAAGAGAAATTTTGACAAAAAAACTAACCTCTGTTGGCAAGAGGAGGAGCTGGATGGTTTAAAATATTTTTTACCCTTCTAATCTGCATGCAATATACTACTACTGCAAACACTATCCCTCAAGACAGTGCCTGAATTGCTCCATGTGAGTAGCACAAGCAGGGCTCATATCACATAGCTGTGACCGCTCAGCCTCTGTTTGCCTTAGAAGATAGGCAGTGTGAAAATCCGTATACTGGCTCTGCAGTAGCCACTGAGTGAAATAGGATGCAGTTTCTACTCTTTTTCCATTCATGCTTTGGGGAAAAGTGGTGAATAAGCCTCTTCGTGTACAGTACATGTAACTGCATTTCATTGCTGATTCTACATCAGCATATATAAATATATATATAACTTAAGTAAATGAAAATAAGATAGGTTAGTAGAGATGGGCACAAGCAGTTTTAGGAGATTTATTGTTGAAATCTGATTGCATTTCAGGTAATATATTCTTTCTATTGATCTTTCCAAAAGCATCTGCAGAAAGAAATAAGAAAAGTCACACACATACACATGAATATTTTTAGGTCTAATTAGTAAAATTTGATAAATGAATCCATGGGAAAATTGATATGTGTACTGGCTAGAAGAGTGACTTTTTATTTAATTCTGTCTTAGGTGAAATGAAATTGAACTAAAATAAAAAAGTATCCTCCCTATACACGGCATTTTTTTTTCAGCAGAGAGCACAATAAATGTTATCTGTCAGGGAAAGAAACAGGCTGTTTAAATTCAGGCACCGTAGCATCTTCAGGCAGAAGGGCTATTTTTAACTTCAGATGTAGCTTAATTTAGAAACTGAGCAGTTGAAGTCCCTTTTTTTTTCCCTACTCCTCCGACTGGAGATTTTTTATAACGATTGTAGATATCCTTGTGTGAAGATACTGAATAGAATAAAAAATCCATTATCCTGAGCTTCAAGGTCATGAAAATATACAGCTAAAGAAAGCAGCTGTATGGCAATATTGTCACGCATGTACACACAGAGATTAGATTGATGCATTGGTTTGTAAGCATAAGGGCCACTTTGGCAATTTGCCAGGAGGTTGCATATAATTTTTATATCCCTTTATGCAAGATTTTACCCAGGTTTGTATTTTATGTAGGAAGTAGTGTAATTGCATATAACCATATAAAACACATGGTAGAGAGTAAATTTCAGTGGTTTCTAAGGGAGAAATATTTATGAGGGAAAAACTGGCACTGCTTCCCTGCATTGATTTTTCTGAACCAGCTTCTTCTGTTTGGCTTTGTTTGTAAGTTAATCACAAGAACTAAGAAGCTCATCTTGCCAAGGAAGATATTCAAAATTTAGAATTGCAGACTTGACTCTATTAACTGATTACAGGCTTTTTAATGTATTCAGTTTCAGAATATGAAAAAATCCTCTCACAAATGGAAGTACTTCCAAGATGGCTTGTTGCAAACAGTCTTCTTGCATAATTGCATACTCTATGTCACTCAACAGTAATCTACTGAATTTCAATAGCATTTCAGCATAGAACTTGATTCTTGCTGAATTTTATAGTTTACCTCTTCAAGCTCAGCTGAAAGTGATTCTGAAAGCTATTCTAGTTGCATAATAATAACAAAAAGCAAAGAGAGAGATGTGCCATTGCGACAGAAGTAATTGGGTTATTAATAAGCTGAATGTGACATGGAAAAGTCGTTTCTGTTTCTGAGCGTAGTGACACCTTCACCATCAACTCTTAAATACCCACAAGCACACACAACTTTCTTAAAGTCCCTGAAATTTTGCTTAAATGTTTGAGCAATTGTTCGCATACAGAATAGTTAACATTTTTTGTAGCTACCTAAAATCCTGCAATTATAAATGAAAGCTTCTGCTGCCATTTATTCTTTAGCTTATGACAGCTAAAATTAGAGGGTTTCATTCCATTGTTTTTATACACAGGGTAGCATGATACAATGTAGTAAGAACATCGTAAAACAAGGTAAGAATTTGGAGTTATAGTCACTAATATTCAATGGAGATTAAAGAGAAATGTCCTCTTCTAAAGCTGGACTGTTCCTTAAGTGCATACATTGGATGGGGATTCTTTCATCTTCCATCAGAGTATTTGTTTCTGAGGAATGCTCCTTTCCCTGGCTACTTTCTATGTGGAAGGAATATAAGAGTAAGCATAGAGGCTGTTAGAGCTGTTAGGCTCTGCTAAGGGGTTTCCCTAATCCTCTACTGGCCAAACAAATCAGAATTTATGCTGAATTTGGTCTCTGGGAGGTATTTTAATGGTGCTATCAGACTAGGAAATTCAGACTATGACGCACAGTTTGGACTGGGAATTTGAATCAGAGTCTTCCCTGAAAAAGGATTTTCTTTGCAATAAAGCAGATATATTGCACCCATATTTGCTGAAATGTTTCAGCTTTATAGGGAAGATGTTTTTTTTTTTTTTTCACATTAAAGGCTTGATCTGAAGCTTGTAGCAAAAGAAACATTCAGAACACATTATAATTTCTTGTTTTGGGTATCTTGGTATGCTGTCAGGAGACCAGATTCAGTTTGCCTATTAAAGTGGTTTAAAAAAAAAGACTAAAAGGAGCCATGGAGTTGTCAAGAAAAAGTTGAAATCTTACGGAATTGAGGGTAATATTTTTGTTCTTACAGAAACACAGGATATACTTTAAATAATTTTCCAAATGGCTTTATAAAATCTAATCAGCTTGAAATGATAGATGTCTATTTGTATCTGCTTTGTTTTCATTCAGTCTGTAGTGAAGAGAAAAGCAATTGTTTTGAGAGCAAATGGGATTTCTATTTTCAGCTATTCTTGCTTTTAAATAGCAAAACGCAGCTATGACGAATGATGGTGACATGTAGGTAAGGCTAAACTTCGAAACTTGAGCTTGAAGTAAAGCTAGGGGTTCTAATACAGCAGCATTAAAATACTCTGAATTATTCTTAAGAGATTTCTGCCTTTTTAGGCCAAACTCTTCTGATGAGATTATAATTATAGTCGCAAGTGAGGCTGAACTAGAAAACTGACTTCTTTTGGTTCTGGATCCAGCCTAATGATAACAAGTAGTTCTTATTCAGTCCTTTTCATCCATAGATCTCTGTGTTTTATAATGAAGGTCAATATCATGGCCTTATTTTACAGAAGTGAAAGCACAGAAAAGAAATTTGAGGACCTAAGATTCACAATTAGATTAGTAACAGACCTAGGAACAGACCCAAATCTTATAACCCAGGTCTGGTCTTGTGTTGTCCCCATTAATCAAACCAAAGCAGTATTTATATTTTCATCTGAGCATCTGAAACCAGCTTCATCATGGCTTGGACTTTAATTTCCAGTAGTGTTTCAGGTGGTGGGGATATAATCCAGCAAGGAAATGTAAAGAAAAACAAAACAAAGAAGAAGAACAACAAAACAAAACAACAAACAATACCTGGGTTTGTTTTTTCCTACCCTGTGATTTCCTGCAAAATCTCTGCCTAAATGTCCAGGTAGGTTTGTGTCCCTGAAGGATGAGTAATCAGAGCAGGGATTCAGGTACCACCCTGCAAAGAAAGACAAAAACCCTTCCACAGGAGGATGGCTGGATCGAATACCCCCAGGGTTCCATGTGCAGTCCCCTAGGTCCTGCTCAGTACCTGTGCAAATTCTTCACTTCATCTCTAGAGGGACTGAGTTAAGGATATTCTTAAATACGTGTTATTCTGCTGTATATTGTGTGCCTTTACCTTGTTACAAATCCTTAGCATGACACCATCTTTCTCCCTTCTAAAGGGACTGCAGTGGAGCTGGGAATGTTTTCTGCAGCCATTTACTTCTCTGTGACCTCCCTGAGAGGCACTGACATCTGCTCCATGTTAAAGCAAGCTTGGTTTCTCTCTGGTGGAAATCTGCAGGCTGGATCCAGACCTGATGTGTCCAGTGGGTTCTGTGAGAGAGGTAGAACCCAGCTGCTGGAGCCTCCTGACTTATATTTGTCTGATCCCAGAACAGTGATTACAGTCACGATCTCCACCCTTTCTTGCCAATCTATACAGTTTGTGTTTTTATTGGCAGGGAATCACGTGCTTCATGTAGTGGCTGTTCTGTAAGAATTTTATTACAATTTTCATGCTTCAGAAAGTTTAATCCTTCTATTTCGTGTGACTTGTTCTTACAGAACTTTGTCACTCAGCACAGAAAACACATTAATGCTTTCCATGCCTGCAAATCACAAGAGGACATGTAGAAGATGAGTTTTTATTAATCAGCATGCTGTCTTCTCAGAAATGGGAAATTGATTTTACCAAAGTGTGACAAACTACAAGAAGTAAAGGAATATCAATTCAGGTGAAATGCAGGAGACTGTAACAGACATATTATATTTCTGATTAATTATAAAAATACAATATGCTATGCCTGCGTAGTGGTTTTCACACACCAGTATGTAAGCAGTTCACACACATGTAGGCATCGTTATTCCATGTTATATAGATTGGGACATCTTTCATCTTGGAGAAGACAGTCATAGATGAGGTACTAAAAATAGTCAGATTTAAGAGTGCGTGCTCACTAGAGGGGATGAAAGACCGAGATGTGTTTAGATATGCAAAGAATCAGAAGTATCAGAGCAGGAAAGAGTGTGGTTGAACCAGTTAGTGCACTGATAAAATCTGCTACTTCTAACTTCAGCAAAATTTGAAAATGTGATAGAAATGGAGTGCAGAAACACAAGGAAGGAGATGTGTAAGTAGATGTGTTCCTTTTGCCTACCCTTGCATACCTACCTTAGGTGCCCAGATGAGGAAGCCAATTTTCTTGGGCTATTGAGTTTAAATGCAGAGGAAGTTCTTTCAGAAAGTAATTCAAAATCCACAAATATGGCTCCACCTCTGAGGCACCTCTACAGGAGCCCAACGCGCTTCACTGTCTGTATCAGAGACTTCAGTTAAATAACCGCCTGCCTTAAGCACCTGAGATAGCTATGAAACAGGCAGCGGTAAAACCCAGTCCCTGTAGGGTCACTGCAAAGACAACTTTGTACCTAGGACTACAAACCTATTACTGACAATGTATGCCTTGTATGCCATCCCCTTGGGAAAACTCAAATTTCCCCTCAGTCTTCTCTTTCTGGTCTTTATGTGACGTTCAGGTCCCATGTGTGGAGGCTGAATAGTTTGTCTGAAAGGAAAAGAAAGTCAGTGAAAGAGAGTACCTTAGACCTGCGCATTGCATTTGTAACAGAATCTGAAGTCAGGTAGACCCAAGGACCGTTCTCTTCTACATTCTTTCCTAGAGATGGGAGGTTATTTCTGTAATCAGGATCGGCTTCTGTGAAGTCCCTGACAGAATCATAAATTGTGCTGTTTAATTCTACAGGATCTATTAAAAAAAGAAAAAAAAAAAGAAAAAGAAAAACAGAGAAAAGTTCATAATCAAAGCGGTACTTTTTGTGCCGAATTTGATGTACTAAGAAAGCAGCATTTACCTGAAAAGAAATGTAAGTAAATTCTGGCTGTTCATTCAAACGGATGAAAAAAATTTAACTCAAAAGGATTCAAATTTATTATTTATGGTTAGAAATATTTTTCTTCAAGTGCTGTTACCGATTTTTTTTTTTGGCTAAGGCCTAGCTTCCAAAGATCTGTTGAAATCTCTGTCCCTTGCAACTGACTTGCAGCACTATTAACACTTTTCATGTTTCCCTGTTGCACTTGTGTTGTTGTAATAGAAGACACGAAGGCATGCTGGTGACAGCTCTACACCAACAAATCCTGGCAGACAGATGCTACGATTTGATCCTGATACTCACTGTATGTTTTACTCACTGCTGTAATATTTAATATACAAGCCTTGGCTTTTTTTCCTGTATATATCTCCATAAGAATCCTGTTCTGATTTAATGTAGCATTAATAGGAAACTATTTGAACCTAAATAAAGCAGGGGGACAATGACATTAATATGTTTCATGGTGCAAAAGAAAGGATTCCTTCTTTTTGGCTGATATTCCACAGGTTCTTGCACAAGCGTTCACCATACCTACAGAAATTTTCTTCTTAAGAGAAACTTCCTCCTCCTATTAAGTAGCCCTTTACGTAGAAAAGATAAAATTCAGCTGATAATGTCATCAGAAAATTTCTCTCCCCCTGGTGCTTATTGATAAACAACAGATTAATCCAAGCCCTTAAAAAGCATGCAGCCTATCTGTGTTGGCGCGTAACTCTTCTAATGACAGAAAATACGCGCACATAGAAACCTACTGATTGCACCATTGTTAAGCTTTAATATTCTTTTGATTGTTTTCTTGAAGTATTTTTTGACTGTGAGGAAAGAATAAACAACGGTACCTACAAACATGTTCTTCTCCAGGCAAAACTCTTGGTGAGCGGCGTGCTCCCACATCCCCGATCTCATCGCGTTATTTTGGGAGCCGGCTGTTCCCCTGGACCTGTCTGATGTGGGTGCTCCTGCACGGCGGCTTGGAACAAGCCTTTCAGCTGCGTTTAGACAGACCCTTTAAGTGTCCCTCTTTGATGTCCGCCCAGCTTTGGGGAGTATTTGGTGTTTTTCATGTGACTCATAACAGGAGGCTTGCTGATATAGCCTTTCAAAGGAATGGGCAAGAGAAGCGCAGCATGATTCTCCAGGGGACATCAACTTTGATAGTTGAAAGGGACCTTTTCATCTTGGGCTTGAAGAGACGGTGCACCCAACATGCTAAGGAGATTTAAAACATCCTTGTTTAGACTTTTTGCCTCGGGAGATTACTGTCTGATAATTAAGAATGAACAAAATCCAAGGTAAATTCTAAGTAGTTAATTGTTTATGGAGGAAAAAAAAATTACATGAATTTCAGCCATCTGCGTGAGATTCCGGGTGCTCAAGGTGTCAAGTGCATTTAGGAAAAAAGTAAGACTGTTAAGGAGGTATTCCTGAATGAAAATATCACACACAGTTTCTTCAGTAATTATACTCCTGGCTAGCTCGTTGTATTAATGCTTGTCATTTACATAAGCAATTATTACAATTTCTGCGCACATACAGAACAAAGTGGATTATACTGCATGTAAAATTTATATGGAATCTGAAATAAGGTGGGGTGCATCCCATGAATGCCAGCACACAGATTAACAGTTTGCTAGTTGTGACCCACACATCAAATCAATGTTCTGCCCCAGTTATCAGCAATGTTGACAGTAGTGGTAAGTAGTGGGGTTATTCTTGGGACTTGTATTTAGTATATTTGCTGACACATTGAGATGAAATTCCTACATAAGAAAATGTTGGGAGGTATTGCCAATACTGAGGAGAAGTAGGTTGTCATTCAAGAAGAATTAGACTAACTTTTTGTCTAGCTTGCTGGTAATTTGATGTAACCAAGTAGCACACATTGCAAAGCCATACAATTCAGGCTTAATAATAACTTAATAATAACTTAATACTAACCCTATAAGGTGAGGGTTTATGATCTGGAAGTAACAGAGGAGGAAACAAATTTGAGCATACTTGTCAGTGGAAGGATGAATATAATTAGCCAAAGGGGTGTAATTATGGTAGCAAATGCAATGATTGTGGTGGAAATGTACGATGCAATCCTGGAAGGTGAGAGCTTTTTAACGGAGAGAAGGAAATATTAGTACCATCTTACAAGGAGTGCTAACTCTAACTCCTTTTGACTGTTTCTACAGTGGCATTTTGGTATATTCAGACAAATGAACTGTGAGAGGTGCAAAGAAGAGCTACTAGGAAGAGCAAGGGCACGAAGTTCCATCTTGTGAAGGGAAATTAGAAATGCCTCGTTATACCCAACGAAGCGGAGGTTGCTAGGGAGAAGGATCATTAAATATGATGAGAGCAAATATTGGTATGTGGATAGGTTCAGTTTCCACGCTAACGGAGTGCGTAGCCTCTGCTGAGATCACTGGCAAAGCTGCCGGTGGCTGCCTGTTCAGAGGGTTACCGGTGTGATGGGAAGAGCTGACCGGCGTAAAGTCCAAAAGAGCCCAGGACTCCTGCACATGACACTGGCAGAAGGACTGCTGCTAAAACTGTGTTTTTATTAGTACCGTAAAAAGTATTCAGCAGCTTTTAAAGAAAAAAAAATCATGCAATTTTAAAAACCCTGGCTGCAAATTACTTGCAAAAGGGAAAGCTCTCCTTCATTTGAGATCTTACTGAAATTCCTCCCGGTTGGTCCTTTGAACTCGGCTCTGGCGGTGCCACTGCCTTACCTCACCTAATGAGCCGGCTCAGCGCGGTGACAGCCGCTGCCGCTGGCTTTGAGAGCCTTGCAAGTGCGAAGTGCGGTGACATCACGCTCCCGAGGGTGTCAGCTATTAGCTGCTAAAAATAGTTGCAGGCAAACACAGAACAGAAAAATCAAATGTCTGTTGAAGCCACTGGTGAATGGGAAGGTGAGGAGGGAGAGCTCGGCTGAGGGGCTTTTTGCTTAACTGCGAGGGCAGCGGCGCTGTGTTGCGATCCTGGCTGCGTTCACGGATGACGCTTCAGGACTGGTGAGCTGGGGAAGCCCACAGAGACAGGCTCATCCCTGGTGTAATTCCAGCACTGTAATGGTAAGTGAGCTTTTGTGTTGATTTCCCACTGGTTAGGTTATCTGATCTGAGTAATCCGTGTTCTGCGGTTCTTAATGAAAGTGCGGCTATGGGATGCACAGCGCTAGGATGATGTCAGTGTTACTGCCAATGTAATCACTGCTCTATGCAAAAATGAAGCACGAATCAATATTAATATTGTAAAATGAAGCGTTCAGAGGTTAGGAAAGAAATAACACACAATGCAAACCATATGCAGGCATAAATGCCTGTGCATCCAGTTTCCAAGTTCAGGTAAATATCCTCCTCAGCGTGTGTTCTGGGGCTCTTCAGTGCAAGTTTTTCAAGACTCTTGCAACCTTTAGGCCTTGATTACAATCTGTGAGCTAAGACATGCTTAAAGACAGAGGCCACGCTTTCAGGCTCTGGTTTTGTAATGAAGACTTCTGTTTAATGTTTCTGTGTTTCTGAGAAACACAGCAAGCAAGGTGTTTCAGATAAAATAAAGTTTAAGCTGGTCCAAATTAAAACCTATCTAATAAAGCACATATAAATACAGGAGCAATATAACATGAAAGTTAAGATTAAAGTAAGGCTGGGTGTCTCACAACCTTTGAAAATTGCATCCTGGAGTTTTGATACTAATTAGACCATGAACAGACACGTTCATCTAGGCTCATCAGTGTGGTCAGAGTTTTTCACACCTGAGCTGCTCATCACAGTCTTTTCTACGCTTCTTAACTTACTGTCTAAGGGCAGGACAGATTTAGAAATATGACGACTGGGACTTCAGCTGTACACCAGAGATACTCATTCCAAGTTACAAAGGCTAACCCATGGGCCTGAAACTCCCTTGGCCAAAGTATAATCCTTTTCTCACTTGTTTGGAGTCACCTATAACAGCTTCATGGTGATTCACAAACATCAGCATCCGCTTGTAAGTAGCTCCAGTCCCTTTTTCAGGGAGAACAGCTTGTTCTCCATCCAGCTTTTGCACCCTGGCCCTCAAACTGCTTGGTGTTCTTATTTGCAGCCGGTACAGAGGCTGAAAACACAAGTCTGCTGATCCTGAGCCTGACTCACGTCTCTGTCAACCACTGGCAGCAACCTTCCCCAGAGGGACTGAAGAGCTTGATGGATATTGTACTGCGGGTTATCAGAGCGCGTGCTAATGAAGCAACAGATCCATTACAGTATTTATCTGTTTTGCAAGATCCAATTACGTGAACTTTGCAAGGAATGGAATAGTTTGATTTTACCCTGTGTTCATCCTGTAATGATGTCTCTAAAAGATATTCCCATCCCATCATTATTTCCTGGTGCCGATTCATCCGTGTTCAAGATTGCTTAGAGCCTGGATTTGATTCTGCTCTGTTTCTGATAATGGTTTTTTGGAAATCTGTTTGATAATGGTCGTGGATAAAACTGAAGAATCCCTGGGTCCTTCACTTGCTTGGTGTGAAATGGAAAGTAGAAGTTCCTTGCTATTACAGATCAGAAGGCAGGGGACTGACGTCTGATTTATTGTGTTAAATTACATTGTTTCTGTTACGTAGGAATTAGACCGTGATTGTCATAGTCCCTTCTGTCCTTTCAAAATGAGAATTTATGACTTAAATGACGCTCCTCTGTCAGCCACAGAATTTTTATGATTATAGTGAATCTTAATTTTAATTGTCTGGTTTATAGTTGCAGGTTTGGTGTTTTGGATGCAAACAGATTACCGTCATTTTGTTCAGTCTGCAAACAGACTCATAAAAAAGATGGAAGAAATTCTATATTTGGTGGTGGTGGCTGGAGGGTCAAAACAAAATAATAATAGGCTGTTATTGAAGAATTTTTCCTCTTTGCACGCGTTTGTCTTTTTTATTATTATTTTAAGAGGACTATTTTTGGCTACTTAAAAGTAACTGGAAGAGTAGAGTCTGAAAGAGATCGTCAATAAGGAATAGAAATACAGGGAAGTTTTTAAAACACAAAATACATTTTTTAGCAAGTGGCTGCCTTCTTGTTTAGCAAGATTTTCTGCTGCATTATATTTTCCTTGCTCTATCCCCCAGAAGGCTGAACATTGCTATCTCCTGCAGACAATGCAGCAACGCCCTTATTTTGTACTAGCAAAAGATTTTTCCATTCACAAGCTGTTTCAGTATTCCAGAGCATCTCACCGCTCTAGCATGCATTTATCTGAATTTAAAGTAATTTTATTCATAAAAAGATTATTCTCTCTTGGTTTGGGGGATGCCGTCAGGGATAAAGGCACATGCAGTAGCACAAATAACTGAGATCTTCTGGCAGACGTTTTGTCTGCTTAACGCTTTCACTGATGGCCTTGATGCTGATAATAATGACCATAGAATAAAATATCCTCTACAAAATATAATTTCCTGTTGGAATGCTGGCAAAGTAATGCTGATGTGACATACACTTACTGCATCATCTGTGGGTGATGGTACCATATCTTGCATGTTCTTTCCTCAAGGTTAAACAAAGATGTCTACACAATATTCTTGGCAAGAGGTAGAACTACCTGGGCCTTAGATTTGATTTTATCTGAGCCTTCAAACCCTTGTGCTATGCTTTTTGTATGCATGTGGACTTGATATGTATGGAAAATATCTCAGTTTAAATAGAAGCAATGTAGAAAACTGAACTGTGTAAATGGATGTGAATGGATTTACCTGCTTTTTTGCAGAAAACTTAAGGAGGAAGGACCTAAACCATCATAAAAATAAGGGTAAAAGTCTTTTGAAAATGCCTGTGGAAGTACATAGTTATCAGTTTTACATATCCCAAGCTGAACCACATGGAAATGATGGACAATTCAACAAGGTTTAGTGGTAGACTTGGCAGTGCTAAGTTAACGGTTGGACTTGGTGATCTTGGAGGTCTTTTCCAACCAAAGTGATTCTACAATTCTAAGATATGTGCCTGGAATATATTTAGATCCAATAGCAGGAAGCTGAGTTCAGACAGATTCAGACTGGAAACAAAGCACTTGTATTTATTAGCGTGGGTCATTAAGCATTGGCATATCTAGACAACAAACATGGGATATTTCACATGCACAGTAAATTGAGTGTTTGTCTACATGAGGCTACACACGTAGCCCAAATTAACTAACACTGACAAGTTAAAGGAGCTGATGTAGAAACTCCTTAGGGAATGAAGTTGACTCTTTTGCTGTAAAATGTCAGACTGAAAAATTAGTATAGTCCATCTGGCTGGAAAACAGATGAGCCTACATCATTAGCACTGTCCTGTTTGTGCACAGCAGACAGAGAACAAGAAAAGTTTTTTCTTCTGTTGCATAAGAAGATATTAATGGCAGTGTCTAACCATGAATATTCACACAATTAGTGTCAAATGTTGGCTCGTCACTGAGACTACTTGCCATAAAATTTCTGACTTTAGAAGAAGGACATCCACATTAAAATGAAATGTGAAGATTGTCTAATGTGTGAGTTTGTGAGACAGAGTCCTTACCCACAGAAATAGTGTTGTCAGCAGCACTGTTTGTTTGAATTAAAGCTGCAGATTGGATCTAGTCATTCATGCTGATCTCAACTTTTATGTAGGACATAAATTGAATACATTACATCTTCTAACACGCCAGGCCAGCACTCTCTGACGCAGATACCAAAGCTGAAGTAAATAGGAGCTGGCAGTGTTTTCCAGCTCGAGGTGTCAGACCATTAGAGATTTCAGGTGCCTAAATGTAAATGCAGTATAAATGTCCAAGTTGGAGGACGTCTCGAGAATATATCCAAAGATATTATTAATCCGAGAATTCCTTCTGGAATCAGCAATTACTGCTGGCACTGGGCCAAGCCAGTGAAGGAGTCTTTTGATGTATTTTAAGAAACATGCAAGTTCAGTGCCCTGTAACTGCGTCTTAACTAGCAGACTCTCAGGAAAAGCTAGAGAAGGTGTTTTTTTTTTTTTTTTTTTTTTTTTTCTCTCTAGTCGTTAACTTTGCACTCTTGTGCCTTCCTTCCTCTCTAAGCTTCCTTTTTGTGAAGATGAAACCTAGCGATGCAGTGTTTGCCCACAGGCGTCCTTTTTCCTGTGAACACAGAGAACCCTGAAGAACAAATAAACTTTTTAAGTTGTTGATCCTGCACGTTTGCAAATTCATTGGGAGATTTGGCTCACATATAAGGACAGAAGGATCCAGCTCCTAGGGAATAAACGTCAAAGAACACGAAAAGAAAAGTCTTAGCAGGCACTGGGACTACAAGAACAAAGAGTGCTTCCAAACTGCACTAGTGAAAACCACTGGGAAATGTGGAATAGTCTGACAGAAGCAGCAAGAATCATGGTACTGAATCAGGCACTGAATCAGGAAAAAATAAATAAATAAATAAATAAAAAGGCTTGATCCAAGTGAATTAAAGCCACTTATATTCCTGGAAATGAATTATTTCCTCTTTATCAAAAAGGAAAAAAAGCCAAAGAGGTTAAGAATGTAATTATAGGTTGCAGAAAGAATTATATGGCAATTTCTGTCTCCCAGGCTCGCAGTCAGGGTACTAACCAAAACTCTGACATGCTGGCTGACTTTTTGTAGTGAGTCTCAGCAGCACTGCTTGCACTGCCTATTTACTTTTCAGTACTTCCTCTTGGAGGCTTTCTTTTACTTTATGCTCTCAGCAGGCTGTTAGAGGAAGCTCTGGGTATTATTTTGTGTCCAGAATAAACAGAAGGCGCAGTAGTGTCTTCTATGCATAAGCTCTCTCCTTTCTTTGTGAATTTACAAACACTGTAGAAAAACAAAACGATCACAGAAATAGTGTTTTGATACATGATCATTCAAAACTGGTGCTGAGAACTTGGTTCTTTGCTTTGTCAGTGAGTTCAAGTGTATCAGTTACACAATTTACTATTTATGTCGTGAAGGCCTTCAGTGAAGTACTGAAGCCTACGAGCCATCTCCCCCCTTTCCTATCTGAGGCTGAGAATATTTTCATTCCATTCATTTCTGCCTGGATGCGGAGTGTCTGTAGACCGTTGCAGAGTATCTGTTTTCAATGCACGCTGACGTTTTGCCAGTCATATGTCATGAGGGAACGTCCTCCCATCGGTATGAACAATATGACCATGAAAGAAGGCGAACAATAACTGCATTATGTCCTCCAGAAGATGGAGAGAAGTTAGAGGGAATATGTTCTCGTGCACTGTATTTCAGGGCCTTGCTCATCCGTTGCACAACACTGCTGAATTTGTTTCCTAGCATTTACAAATGAAATTAAATCAAGGTTGTAAAACAGAAAATTGTATTCATATGCTTTGTGGATTGATGATGACAGACATAGCAAAAAATGCTAAAAAAAGAGGTCAGCTGAAATGATTTGATAAAGAACCTAATCACCAATACAACCAAGATGCCAAATAATTAACTTGATTCTGTCCTGTGTACTTACTAAGAGTCTCTTTTTGTGGGTTTTCTTGATGGATGGAAGTTGGTTGGAAATAATTCTATTAAGATTCAGTTATTCATAAACCTCTATCATTTAATAATAAAAATCAATTTGCTTATGAATGCATTTTGGTTGCTGTACTGAACATCAACATACCCAGACTCCTGTCCTCCAGCCACTGAAGAGGGTCTCTGTCACTGTTAATTGGCTGAGGAGTAGAAAAGGGCTGGGGCAGTGTCCTACAGACTTTTTTCTGGCTCTCCTGGTATGATGCCCTGATGTAGATGAGACACTGCTACATCATGCAAACCACCAGGTTAAATTAACCAGAATCTAATTAAGGTTACAAAAGCAACCCCAAGAAGTTTTATGAGGTTGCAAGTAGTGCTATCCCTCCTTATCCCAAAGAAAGAATTTATTTCTGCTATTTCCCTTAGGAGAAGAGTTAAAAGTTGTCCTGTTAGGAATGAGGGCTGCCCAACAGATAACTAGAAAAAGCAACCTGAGAGCAAGCAAGGCCAGCTGGAGCCCAGCCAGCGTAGCTGTGAGCAGTGGTCCCCTGAAAGAGAAGTGTGCCGCAGAAGGGGCTGCCTGCTGCAGAAAGCGTAGCCCCTCGGGTGCCGCCTAGAGAGCCGGTGGCAGCCTGGCCCGGAACAAACCGAGAGAGTCAAAGACAAAGCAAGGTGAACGGGAGTGAAAGAAGAACAGGAACAGTGGGAAAAAGAATTGACCTTTGTTTTGTGTGCTTGATCATAGAATGGTAGAATGGCTCGGGTTGGAAGGGATCTTAAAGATTGTCTGGTTCCAACCCGCTGCCATGGGCAGGGATGCCAGATCAAACAGCATAGCTCTGTTCCAGTGTTTTGAAGTACATTTTGTCTTAGGACCTGGCTCTCCTGATGCCAATTTAAGTCATCAGTTTAATACACGGTGATGCAAACAAAAGCATCAACCACTTGCTTGTCTACTTGTACAGACAAACATTTATGTTGGATGGTTGCTTTTTAGCACAGTAGTGAACCAACAATGCTAAAATACCATTTGTTTTGCTGTGTCAAAGGAACCAGCTATCACGGTATCCGCGTCACTAAATCACATTACAACCCTTGGTCTAATGACATTTGTATAGATCTCCAGCTCTCTACTATTTGTCACTAATCACAGTAGTCTGAAGATAATCATGCAGGGACATTATCCCATTTGATGTTCTTTACCTCTGCCTTGGCTAATAGCTTCTAAAATATACACGCAAACCAGCATATTCTGGCTTCTCCAATTGCTTTTGCTATCTTTAATTTTCTTTCTTTTAGCAGAATAATTGAGAGATCAATGAGGTTATTGTGCCAGCTCTATTGCTCAGCCTCCCAGCTTCCCGTTGCGGTGGGATCTAGCAGGAAACTTCAAGAAATCCAAAGAACAGCCAAACTCCTTGTCGTACTTCATCACAGAGGCCTACCCTAACAAGGAGAGCTGAGCAAGAGTTAGTCTCAAAAGATTAAATATCTTTTAATTACAGCATGCCTTGTCCCAATGGACATACTGTTATGGTTCATATTAGCATTGTTGGGTGTTCTTGTTTTCTCTTACTGCTTTAGCAATGGAAAAAAATATATATATCTCTTGCTTTCTACAGGTGCCTCAAACCGCGACAAGTTTCATGAAGTGAATGGAATTGTTTAGTATTTTATCAATGTCACTGCACAATTCAAACAAATATCTTAAAATCAATGTGTTTTTTTTTTAAGATTCAAAATGTTATATTGGTAATTTTAAACAATTGTAGGGAATATCTTGTTATATTGACCTTGAAAATGTTGTTAAACAGAAATACAACATTTGCTTGCTAAAGTGGAAAGATTAGAAGCTCAGTCACTTAGTGCTTCTTATGGCAATCATCAGGAAAACAGCTCCTTTTTTAATGTAGCTGTCAGACTGATGGGTTACAGAAGAAACAGATTCCGAGCTATTCGGTAGTTATAAAAGATCAAATGATCTGGTTTCATCAGACCATCAAAGAAGGAGACTCAAATTCATTGAATACAAATATTTTTTTTTCCGTTTGCTCACTTAGGCCGGTCCTAACCACAGGTTCATAATAAAGTTGTAATTAACTCTTGAGCTGTTACTCATTCCAGGATGGCACTGAGCATCACATAGCTGTCACTTATAAGGCGGCAGAGACTTGAATAAAAATGCAGCTGCCTTTTTTGAGAAATGCTTTGGGTTCATTAAAAACACATTGACAGGAGATACAATTCTCTCTAAGTGCAGATAGCAACTGATTCTGGCATTTTCCCTATGGAATTTTTTCCAGGGGTATTTGATGTAAGCAAATGACTGAAAATCAGCTATGGATGCACCAGGATCTTGTCTGAAGTCTTGTCTGCAAAAGGCACCTGTGTGTGTGCTGTGGCTTAGATAAGATTGTATAACTTTGCCGATTCCTGACCCTTTGTCCCTGTCTGTCTCTCAGCCTCCACCACTTTAAACCAGTCTTTTCTTCTTCGGAGCTGTGGAAACCGTGGTTTTCCAGCTTGCCAAGATACTAGGGGCTTCTCTGCAGAGGTGCCCCTGCTCCGCTGATTGGCATGGGCAGGCAGAGTGGGCCAAGGAAAGAAGCGAGAAGCCAGAAAGGAACAAAACCCTTCATTTTTCTGAGTTCTTATTCCAAATGTCTTTGAATCAGCAGCTCTGGGCCCTCCCCAGCTCTTGAAGGAATGCCAGTTCAGTACTGTGAGTGAATAAGGTGTGTGCGGGGGCGACTGCTTCTCTGTCACTTGTGAGAAGCTTTATTTAAAAAAGTGCCTTTTTTTTTTTCCTTTCTTTTGCTGGTATTACAGAGATTTGAATGGGTCAAAGGAGCTGGTAATGGTTTAGGGAGGTTTTCTTGTCTGTGGCCTCTCGCCCAGGCAAATCCAGCCCAGGTCATTAGTGACTAGAAACTGTTACCATGTTAACACAGGCTGATGGATGATGCAAACCGTGCCCGAGTCCAGTTTCTAGCAGAAAAAGCGTCACAGACACCGGTGTTGCTGCTGTCCCTAAGTGACACTCGTGCAAGCGCTGGGGGACGGGGCCGTGCTAGCGGGCTCATCGGGGCAGCGTGGAGCTGAGGCATGCAGCTGCTGTAGCAAGCGTCCTCCGCGCCACGCATCCTTCCCTTCTCTGCGAAGACAGAATATGAGCCTGCGAAGCTGTCAGGCTGATGCTTTCACCAGCACTGAAATGACACGCAGCGAAAACAGGCAGGCAAAATGAACAAAAGTAAGGAACAACTTGGCTAAGGAACACCGATACCTTCTGGTAAAAGACACGCAGAACAGTGCGAATGGTTTCATTCAGAGTTTTGGACTGAAGCCCTACGTATATGAGGAAAATCATTAGCACACAATTAGCAGTTGTGCATTAAAATGGGAATGACTTCTTTATTGTAATCCCTAACTTATTTTATAATTCTTTTATAATTTGTTCTTACTGTTTATTTTTTTACATTTTGCTTATTTGGAGTCTCATACAGGTCATTTTCACTTCGCTTAGATTTAATGTCACTCCTTTATTTGCTCATTTGTTCTGCGGCCTGTAAAGCTCTCGTGGTGGGTAATTTGCTCAGCAGCAAGGGGAGCGGGAAGGCAGGTGGGCTGGCAATCTGAATTCTGATTTTGGCTCTGCCACTGGTTCCTTGGCAAGCTGTGTACGCCACTCCATGCCTTACCTTCCCACAGAAAGAGACTCAAAGCTGAAGAACAGTTTATAGTCTTCAACTAAATCACTGCATCTACCAGTGCTGTTTACTAAAGGAAAACACAAATGAAAACAAGCATTTTATGCCATGTGCTCCTTGAAGTGTGTATGAGTTCATTAAGCCCAGCAAGCCTCCGTTCTCCGTTTTCTGTTCCTAAATTAGACCTAAATATTGACTCATCATCGATGTACACATCCAAACTGGCATAGACATCGCTGCCTTCGAGTTTTAAAAAACCTGAAACGATCTAGCTTCTTCAGCCCATTTAACAGATGTGATATGCAAGTAGCGAATCCTGGTGACTCGTGCAATGGAGTTAGCATTCAGATCTGAACCAGCATTGCGGTGAGCAGGTGCTGCTCCCTCCCTCAAGGTCAGCCTTCTCCCTGTCCTCCCCTTCCCCTGCTCCTGATTTAATTTGGATAAAGTGTCCAGCACCAGGGGTACAATAGTTTGTTGGGGGCATACTTGTATAATTTCATATGATTTGCATTTTTCTTTAAAGCTGTTGCAGTTGACAATAGAAACAGTGTAGTTTCTCTGTCTAGGCCACAGTGGCATTTCCAGCATCATTAATTCACTGTAACTGAAACCCTTTTGTCTCAGAAATGACCAGGGTTATAGCAACAACGTCGATGCAGACGCAGGTTAAGGGCCAGTAGCAGCAACATGCTGAAAAGCTTATTAAAAATGGTCTCTGTCTCTCTGTAGACCTGGAAACCCAGCCTTTTGTATCAGACGTTCTCATTTATGGCCACAAAACTCCTCAGCTACCAAAGATTCTGTAAGTTAAATGGCAAGACTTAAAAATTGCAAGGTTGAGTAATATTCCTGACAACTCACTGTAAGCTCAGCTTCTTAAAGTTCAGGGGAAGGTGAAATACATCTGTATGCAACACTCAACTGCAGTGAGAATTTGCTGCACCACACCTGGAGCTTACATTTCAAAACAGAAAAATAAATGGCCTTGGCCATCTTAATGCAACTGCAGCTCAGAGAGTTAAATATTTGGTTCATTTCGTGATCTCCTCCAAAGCCTTTGCCTGCGTGACACCTGATAGCTTGCTATTCTGCAGCCTGCAATTAGCAGCTGTGTTCAGTGGGACACCGTTGCATTTATGTACAGCAGGCTCTGGCTGTGTCAATGCATTCATTTATTGGCGGCATTGTGTGAATGCGCAGACTGATAAATGTTACACCTATTATTTTCTGAGAGACTGGATAGCAGTGGAATGCAAGAATCTCTCATTGTAAATGTGAAAAGGAGTTTGATTTTGTTGCGATTGGAAACTAGCTCATATTTGTACGAATTTCTAAAGCTAATTAATGAACATGATTATGCTTCTTCAGTTGGCTTCCTGTCTTCTTCCACACAGGGGCCAAACACTCTGAACAAACTGAACAAAATGCTACTCTAATACTTCTTTCTTTCTAATTCTACACACTTTTACTACCCAAGTCATTACTGAATGTTCTGTTAAGCTCCTTTCATGACTTTTCGCATCTTCTTTTTTGTCTCCATTTATTCCATTTTATACCTGGAACACAACATTAATGCACATTACACTCTTGCTTGTTAAAGTAAGGGAAAACTCACAAAAAAGTGATCACCTGCTGTTCTGCATGCAGCTAACCAGTCCTTGTTTGTTCCCTGTTGCACACATTGTGAAATCTTTGGGGAATTATGCTAGGTATAAGATAAAGTAATTGTAATTTCCAAAACAGGACCTCGAAAATACCATTCATAATAGTCAGAAGTACTGTTTGACTGAAAAGAGTTGGGAGATTTTTCAATCTGAGAGTTAAAAAGGGATCTTCATTGTTTCTGCCCCTCCCATCTGCTGTTCTCTGCAGCTGAAAATGGGGCAGAAAGCCAACATCATGACATTTGAGCAGACAGCAGTTTATGGAAGCGTCTATTACAATTCCACACCCACACCCTTGGTAGAATGGAGCCTTCTCCCCGGCCATTTCAAGCAGAGCTGCTGCCAGAGAGTTACAGCTGATTGAGGCTTCATCCCCTGAGTCTGGGATTTGTAGGCATGCTCATAAATTTTTCTGTGTAGGTTTTAAATACAGATTCCCCTTCCTCTGCTTGCCTACTCTTCTCCCCATCCAAGAAGAAATCAAAAGAATTTCCAAAACACGCTATGAAAGTTTGTCAGCCCTCACAAGCCAGCATTGCTAGTGGTAGGACTGCAGCATCAGAGAACAGGCAGAAACACGGGGATGAATGTGAGCCCTCGCTCGGTGATTTTAAACATTGGTGAAATACCTCACAAATAACAGCAAACACGTGAAACCTGCTAGTGATCTCTCAGTGTTGCAGCTGGTCTCAGAAGGGAACAGTACCATTTGAATGGCTTTTCCAGCCCATTCGTTTGTTTGTTTATTGGTTGTTTTTTTTTTCCTCTGTTCTTTTATGATGAGCATTTTCAGCAGTTCCACACGTATCCTTCATCATTCTGTCTGAAATAAATATTAATAGATATTTTTCATAAATACACACATACATCTAGGCCATATGTAAAGCAGCTATGCATATGTATCCACTCTCCTTTCTTCTATTTAAATTGTGTTCAGTGACTGTTCAGTTCTCTCTAAAGGATGAGTCACCTGGCTCACGCTGGAGTCAGGAATCTAGGCTCCAACCGTAGCTGCAAAATGATCCAACTGTGTAGCTTGATCAGTTGTTTTAAAAAAGTAAACCAAATCTCTGTGCTCTACATCTACGTAAATCTCTGTCTTCAGTCTCCTAAATAACAAGAAAAATGTTATTACTGTTTCTCCTTACATTCTTTTTCCTTGTTTTTGTATTCGAATTAAAAAATAGAGAATAAACATGCGGGTACAAGAGAAGCCGAACTATTTTGGATCGAAAGCTCTAGAAACTGAAGTTCACTGTTTCTTGGTAGCACACGGATGCTAATAAAAGAGCAGAGGTGCTCCCCTCCCTCCACCCAGTTCAGCAGCGATCCAGGACCAGAGCTGGTGGCGAGCCCCTTGCACAGTCACTGTCCTCATTCATTCTTGGGCTCCTGGAGAGACTGGTGGGACACAGAGGCAGCGTGAACTAAGCTGCCGCCTTAGATGCATGTCACGGAGAGCATCAGCTGGTGTGCAGAGAGGGCATGGCTCCGTGGTACTGTGAAAGGTCGCCCATATGTAAGCAGAGTCACTGACAGGGTGACAAAGGATGATCGGTCATGCTCCGGTTGTGTGGCCAAGCAACTGAAGGGATCTTGACGTGACTGAACGCTAGACATCAGTAAGAGTCAAAACAGTAAGTTGTAGGTAAAGCAATAAAACTTTTGCTTTCATATTTAGGCAGACATTGAGGAAGGAGTATCTGAAAGTGGACATGTTTTCCCTTCATGATATAGAATGCAAAGATAATGCAGGTAATCCTGCTTAACAGAGTAATTAAACTTTATCAGTAAATCAAGTGAGCTTTCAAGTCCCTGGATCTTCATAAGACTTGAATAAAGAATGTCATGAGATGACTTACTTATTAGTAAGGGGTTAATCATTCTAATTCCTAGGTCTGAAGGGAAAGATGGAAATGTAAGGGGAAAAAGATGTGGCGTCTCACCTGAATAGTATGGATTGCAGAAGTAGAAGTGCTGCCAGAGATAAACAAAGCATGAGGACAGAGTACATACATACTGTGGGAGAGTTCTGATTTAACCAATAAAAAAAAAAAAAAGATGAAAGATAAAGATAAATAATTTTGCTATTACAGAGGTGTCAAGAAAGTGGATTGCTACACCGATAAGTTAATTCTGAAGTTGGAAGGGGCATTTTTTTTTTGTTTGTTTTCCTAAATTCAGTCAAAAGGGTTGTGTGATTCAGTCACACCAGTGGAGGGGATTCCCTCTGGATCTTTGTCTCTCAGTTACCTGGGGTTTATTGTTTTTTTGCTTTAACTTGCCTCTTGAAGAAACATGATTACTTCTTGTACATCCTGAAGTGTTTTGGGAAGGAATTAGATAATGGGCTGAAGAAAGGTGGGGACTTTCTGGAACACGGAAAGTACCAAGCTGATGATGAACTCTGTGTTTTTCTGGAACTGAGAAAAGATGTACATGGACTGTAGTGGTATTTTTAGCTATTTAGAGTATATGTGTGCCTGTCTGTCTTTTGGTCTCAGGCCCTGCCAAGACTTGGGAGTTTTAGAAAACATCTCATCGCTTCCTAAAACCAAATCACAGTGTTTCGCAAAAATTCCATCAAAGGGGTGTTTAGGGTTCTGCTGGAGCTTTCTTGGCAGATGGTTTTAGTTACAGCTGAATCAGCACAATCTCTGAAATCTCTGAACAGGTTCCCTTCCTCTGCCTTCCCATCCAAGACGTCTCAGACTCATCAGGCAGGAGTCCAAGCAGTGGGGACCTCCAGTAGGGCTTAATCTATCAGAAACTGAATTGCTGTGTTGGCTGTAGTAACTCATAATTCAAAGAGAACGCGTTAGAGAAAGTGATCTAGAGATTGATTTTAAAAACTCATCTGGCACTGTATCTCGACATTTCTTGATCACTGCAGAACAAATTGATTCCTTTTATAAATTCTGAAATAATACATAGCATATTGCCGAACTGAACTGGCATAAGAAAAGCTCCATTGGGGTAGCTCCATTTTGCAGAGTAGGGTTTGGCATCTGAAACCAGTGATGAGAAACAAAAATGGATAAAGGCTGGCTGTAAAATATTGCCACTAGCAGGACTGGGGATTTCTGTTTCATTAGGAATTCATAACTTCTTTCTGTAATAAATGACTAAGCAGACTTCTCAATAGGTGAGATGAGTTTTACAGGGAGAGGCAATTTCTTTTATTTGTACCAATTTGTCTAAGAAAGGATATTCCTTCTTGCAAACCTTGCTTTGCTCTTAGCCTTGGACCATCACAGCTGCAGCAATGCCACTCCTGCAAGATTGAGTTCCCCTGCTGAGACCCATGTCCTGTGTGCTTCATTTTCCCAGTCTGCTAAGGAAGAAAGTTCCCCGTCTCCCAAATGAGTCATGAGGATAAATTATGTAATTTTTATAAAATGTTTTAATTTGCTCTACTGGAAGGACTAAGACTGATAATTTCATAATACGTAACTACCTAAATACCATCTGAACTTTTCGGGGGCTTTGTTTACTGCCTGCGATTTTCCAGAGCAGTTTCAAAAGAAAAGATGAGGAATGATATGCTCATTCTGGGACTGCATCTTGTCAGTAATCACTGCTCTGAGATCCGAAGATTGAATTAAGAAAAATGTAAGGGAACAAGCTTAGTTTAAGGGAGAACTATCTTTGTACCAATTTATCCCTTTTATGAAAAGTCAAGCAACTTTTAGCGATACAGCGACTCCGAAAAAAGATTTTTTTTTTCCTTTTCAACTGTGGTGCAACGACATAAAGCCCATTCCTTGTTGATTTTTGCCACGTGAGCACTCACTAAAAGCAAACACGTTGCCGACTGACAGCTGTCCTTCGAGCAAACGGAGGCCAGATGCGGTGCCACGAGGGAAAGCGGGACCTCACAACCAGGACAAAGTCACTGAGGTAATTAATTTGGGCCGTTTGGGGGATGTAGGTGAGTGATTTAAGGCCCTACGTGAGGTAAGCAGCGGGCTGTTTTATTGCAGTGCGTTACGGGGTGTGCGGCCATGGGCTGCTCTGCGTATGTACGGCCATTAGCGGCATTTAGTGGTCACACTGATAGCTCGGCGGGTGCTTTTCCACAGTATTTGTGACACAAATGTAAGATCTCCCGCTGCGCAGCGGCTGTGGCAATGTAAAATCTGCCACAGGGGGATGTTGAGGCCTGCAGGCCCTCAGCTCCTGCGGGAGCCGCCGCCTGGCTGCCGGGGCGCTGCCTCTTTAAGCGCTCTGACGTCAGCGCAGCGCAGCCATGGCAACGGCCCGTCCCGGCGGCCGGGGCCATGCGGGCGGGGGAGGAGCTCCGGGCGCCGCGACCGAGCGCCATGGAGGCGGCGGCGGCGGCTCGGTGACACCCGCGGGCCCGCACCGCCACCGGCACCGCCACCGGCACCGCCACCGCCCGGCCCGCAGGTACGGCCCCGCGGGGCGCGCCCGGTCGCCGGGGCGCGGGGCTCCGGGGCCCTCAGAGCCCTCAGGGCGGCGGCGGCGGCGGCCACCACCCCCCGTTCGGTCCCTCCCGGGGCCGCGGAGCGGGGCAGCGGCGGCCGCCCGGGAGGCGCCGGGCCCGGTGGCGGTGCTGGGGGAAGCCCCGACCCCGCCCGGGAGCCCCGCGGGAGCCCCGCGGCCGGCGCTGCCCCGCCCCTGGCGGGCGGCTCCGTGCTGCGGGCGGGGCGCGGGGAGGAGGAGGGGGGGGGGAGGAAGAGGAGGGGGAGGACGGGGAGGAAGAGGAGGAGGCGGCAGGGCCCGGCCCCGGGGGGGGAGCGCGCAGCCGGGCGTCGCCGCCAGCAGCGGCCCCAGCGCCGCCGCCAGCAGGTAACGCCCCGGGGGGGCCCGGCCCGAGGGGCCGGAGGGGGGCCGGGGGGCACCGGCACCGCCTGGGGGGGGCCCGGGGCTGTGGGCGGGGGAAGGCGCCCCGCTGCTGCTCGCTGCTTGTGCCCCTTCTCTGCCCGGCGCCTGGCGGGGTTGGGGCCCCGGGACCTCGCCCTGCCCTGCCCTGCCCTGGTGGGGAGCGGCCGTGGGGCGGCACGGGGGGACCCGCGGTGCTGCCCGGCCCCGGGGAAAATGCCAAAAAAATGCAAAGTCATGAGGGGTGAGCCGGCACCCGCTGCCTGGCACCTCGTTGTCTCCACAGCCAGATATTTTATTTTATTTTATTATTTTATTTTATTAAATCTTTTTTTTTTTTTTTTGCCTGCGCTTATCGCAGAGGTCATTGCCTTCTTAAATTTTTACTTTCATCTCCGCCAGAAACTGTGAAAAGGGCCTGAATTGCTTCAAACCAACAAGTTCGGTTCATGTTGTAATGCTACGCGAGCATTATAAGCCTCCCGTTGCTTCCTCGTGCTGCCTGTACAGGCAGGCGATAGACGTCGTGCCTTTTATTAGGCCAGTTGTTGCAGCCCGGAAAATAGGTGCTTTTCCAGGCTCATTTTCAGTCCTGAAGTAGGAGCGTGGTACGTCTCAAAGCGAAGTATGAGCTGAGGAAAAAATTGCTTAGAGTTTAATCTGATTATCAGTCATCAATTTGTGACACACTCTGAGAGCAGCTCCTGCCCTGTCGTTGGGAAGGGGAGGGGAGAGGTCGGCAGAGCGCTCCGGAGGGACCAGGCAGGTAACCAGCTGCCAAAACCCCTGGGAAGGCGTTGGGAGAGCTGTGAGGCAGAGCCTCCTGAGTCTGGTGGGTTTTCTGCGTGCAGTCCAGTTCTGCGCTCTAGTTCTGCTCTCTGCTTCAGTCTCTTCCTTGAAAAACCTTCGGCTGTTTTCTACCGAGAATCTGGGCTGAGAGACGAGGGCAGCTGCGTGGCACTAAGTGCTTCCCGATGGTTGCTGCGTCTCTGCCGGCACAGCTCGCTGCTGGTTCGCAGGGCTCCTCTGCACCGTGGAGCTGCGGCCAGAGGGCTCGGTGTGCCTGCCACACCTGCCTGGGCTTTGTCTATGAACGAGGGGGTCCGGAGATGCCGGTGGTTGTGGCAGGGAGTCGGTGGCGGTGGGAATACGTGGGGACGTGCGCCTGCAAAGTCATCTCGGCGCGCAGGGGAAAACCGAAAACTGCACTGACTGCTGGTGGAAACGTTGGCAGTGATGTAAAAGGTGATCGCTCATCTGACGGTCAGATGACAGGCACAATAGATGGAACTAGTGGTGAAAACTGGGAGAACCCAGGAGTAATGTTAATAATAATATCAACAAATTAAAAAAAAAAACCCACACCTAAAATTATGAAGTCTTCTAGTGGGATGGCAGCCTTCAGTGCTTTTTCTGCAGTGCTTGTGATTTTTGTGTGTGATAACAGTGGTGAAGTTAACTTGTGCTTCCACAGGCCAGGCTGATTTTTATCTTGGAAGAAGAGGGCTAGGAAAAAGAGGGAGGTTATTTTGTATACATATATATAACTTATACAAATATAAAATCTCATTGTGTTTAATACAGTAAATACAGGCAATATTCAATTATGTATTCTTCAAAATAGATAGTTTTTACAGTCGGTGGTGTAGATGAGTTAAACAGTTTAATATTTTGAGAGTTAAGACTATATAATACCTTTTTTCTGTTAAACAGGAAACCCACATTTTCGTGATGTAGGGATGAATTTCTCTGTATTCTGAGAGTTGGCGTGGTTGAAGTGGCACAGCAAATAACTGGTGCTCTAATGTTTAGCCCTTCCCCAAGCGCTTGAAAAGTTGGTCTTGACATCAGGCATTTAAATGGCTCAGGCCATTTAAATCTGAAGTGGAAGATAGTTGGCTTCGAATGTAATCTGTTATATTTATGTTGGATAATGAAAGTTTCAACTGTGTCTTAGTGTTCTTTAGTTGAGCACTAATATATCTAGTGTTTAATTTGTTCAAGTAGTTTAGTTTTCCACACAGTTTCTGAAGAAAAACCTGGGATTCAAAAACATCATTAGAAAACCTTGCAAAATATTTCTGAGTACTGAATTGTGCCTAGTTCCATCCTAGAACATTACGCAACCTTTAAAATGCCACAGAATTTATGAATATAGGATCTTGAAGGTGAAACAAGAAATAAAAAAAACACAACTATGCAGTGTATCGTAAATCTTCCTCAGTTACTGTCTTCTCTGCCACGGTCATAAATTAAGACTGCGTGTCACTGAAGACGGGGTCACTTGATTTATTGTTTCTAATCTCAGGAGTCACTTTAAAAAGTCTCATCAAGCTGGTAAGAAATCCAGAGTCTCTGGGCTTGTCACGCAGCGCTTGCTCATGGAATGTAGATACTTGCGGACAGTGATAATGCAGTGATCATGTTTTTTACTTAACAGTGTCTGAGAACATCGATACGCAGATTAATGCAATTCCTGAGTGCCTCGAGCATGCTTTTTAGAAAGTAAGCATAATGTTGCTAATGAAGAAAAATGTTTAGTTCCAACAACATTTTTCTTCCCTTTAATTGGGTGCAGACTTGTCACTTATTTCATCTGCCGAAGTGTGTAATTAAGGTTGTTGTCGTGTTCTTGTGTGAAACTTCTGTATTTTGTAACCTGGTGTTTTGTAATAGAATTTATGTGAAAGATGCTAAACAGAACTAAAGCGAATGATCATGAAAACCAAGAACATATGCAGTTCTCCTAAGGTTGTGGTTTGATATCTGATACTAGGGCAGAGAGCTTCATAGAGCTTTCTAGATAACAAGAGGCACTGCTATACAAAGCTGCAACTTGTAATTTCAAAAGATCTCCACTGTTTAGGGTTGTGCTGATATGCTCAGCAGTGTGTGAACAACAAAATGTTCCAGGTTTGGAGAGTCTGAAAGAAGAAAAGACCAAGAGGTGAACTCCTTCAGGTTTTGAACAGATCTCAGCTTGGAGGCCATCTATGTTGCTTAAAGGTCTGATCATCAGGAGTTGCTGCAGTTAGTGTAGGGAAATGCCATCCTATGCAGATGAATGAGAGCTGATCTGAAGGTTTAATTAAAAAATAAATAAATAAAAATATATAGATGGCCATCTAATAGCAAGCAGCTATGTCAGTGAAGACAGTTTCACTTCCTTTAAGATGTCTCAGCTTCCAAAAGCATGCGAAACGCTGACATACAGTAAAGCAAATTCTGGTTCAATTACTATAACTCTTGCAGGCTGTTGCCACGTGGAAGGGCTTCCCCTGGAAAGTAGGGGAGAGAAGGACGTACCTGGCTGTAATGTAGAGCAGAAGTCCTGTTCAGGTCCCACCTATCACATAAAATTAGTTATTTTGAGGTAAGATAGAGTTTGTACAAATTAGCAAACCTAGTTTTTCCTTCTTCTTGTGTTGGATGTCAGGCAAATATTAATCATATGGACCTTCAACATAAGCCAAGTGTTTGAGTCATAGCGAGTGCTGCTGTTCTGAAACACTATTAAAAGAGCTGAGTAATGTTAAGATTTAAATTATATTTGTATGACTTTCATTTTAAACAACATCATAAATCTTAGGATTGAATGTTTCTCAAATGGGACTGAAGATCTTGGAGCTGCTCTCGATGACTGGCTTGGCGTCTTTGAAAAGAACAAATAACCTCCTTGCAGCTGGCTCTGAGAACAACACCTGGTGGCGTTAGGTTTGCTCTCGCAGTGCAATTGCCAGTTCAGGTGGTTGGCATCTCCGCTTGCAGGTCTGCGTGCAGGGGCTCCTGCAGGTGAAATTGAGTTTACTTGTTACTGCCCTAAAAAGCCAGACCCACCACATGGGCATCAGAGCACGCACCCTGAAGCAGTTTGCACTGAGATTCTCTTTTGAAACCAACTGGCAAAGCATCCTAGTTTGCTCCGTTGGGAGTGCCGCATGAATTTCAGAAGGTGCTGTGGGCGCCTCTTGGCACTCGGATGTCCCGGAGCACGAGCCATGCCCACCTGCTCTGCCAGCGCTTGAGTAGAGCACCTAAGCAGCTTCAGGATAACTTGCTCTGATTCTTAGAATCATAGAATCACAGAATATCCTGAGTTGGAAGAGACCCACAAGGATCATCGCATCCAACTCCAGGCACTACACAGGTCTACCCCAAAATTCAGACCATTCTTGCTGGGTTAATGCGTGCAGACATTTTTTGCTGCCCTCTATTAGTTGTTTTTTTTTTTTCCTGCTGCACTAATCACTGCTCGTATAAGTTGTATTTGTGTCATTTTCTATTTGGATGGAAATTAAAAAGCAATTTTTGACTTACTTGTATGCATTTGAAATCTTGCATTAAAACTATAGATGCTCATTCAAGATGTATAAAATGGTTAAAACACATTTAGTATCTAAAGTTGATTTAATTAAAAGAAATAATATTGGATTGGAGTCTTCTTCTGGTGGCCCTTTCTGTCGACTAATGGCTTTAGGTGATTGTTCATGTAAACCAATTTTATCCCTAGTTTAAAAAAGGAAGACATTTTCTTTCAGATTCTTGATTTAAATTGAGCTTAGTTGTTTCAGAGCTGAAATAAATATTCAGACTGCATATATAGATGCAATGTTTGTCAAAATCTCTTTTAACACATTGTATATTTGGAGCCTTAGTGTGTATCTAGTGCCTTTGATCAGTTTTGGTGATTTTGACAGCGCAATATAATGTACTAAAAATTAATAATCCTACAGTAAATTAGCTTTTAAGTAGGGTTATTCTATTAAAGCTTCCCTATTCCCTCCACCAAAAAAAACACCAAAGCTTAAGCTTCCCTATCCCATCCACCAAAAAAAAAATACAAAGTAGGTTTAAGCAAAGGTGTTTATCTTGTATATTAGAATGTAAAGTGGAGTCCTTTCCTTTCCATTTGCATTTTGGCGGTGGGAAGCAAAGGAAGTAGAACATCTCCAGGAAGACATTAAGGTCTAGATGATCTAGAATGTCAAGAAACTGATAATGTTGGTGACGGTTTCCTTCCGCTGCAGAGGTAGGAAGGAGATGGCAGGGTGCTGGCTGCCCCTAGCCGTGCTAGGGCAGAAGAGCAGCGGCGCCCACGGCGGTGTTGCTGCGTTGCATAGGGCATTACTTGCCTTTAAGTACTGCTGCTCTCTGCCGCTTGTAGGGCAAGGAACTTCTCCTTTGTGGTTGCTCTTTCTAGAGTCTTTTGTTAGCCTGGAAGCAAGGTATCTAAACAAAAAAATATCCGAAGCACAGAGAATGAGGTGGCCAGGAAGTACTACTACTGTGTTGGGCCCTGCAAACACAGTCTTTATCTCCAAGATACGCAACAGAAAAGGGGAAACTCTTTTATCTAGGGAACAGCCCACAAGAGAGAGCTGGATTGTTTTAGCACAGCAGGGTAAGGTGCACTACAAATCCAAAGCAAAAGCCCTACAAATGACTACCCCACTACAGCAGCTCTTCAGCACGACTCCCCTGGCTTCAGTAGGAAGCAGCAACTTGGGGCAGGTCAGGGAGCAGGGGACAGGAAGCCATTTAAAACTGCTTTTTTTTTCACTGTCATCCATTATATTTCATTTCAAAGGCTAATAGGTGGCATCAAAAGTAAAACATGCACTTTAAAAAGGGATGAAAGGAAGAAAAGAAAATTGACTTTTGCCAGTGGTGTTAATTCAGGAGCTGGAGCAATTTTCTGCTCTCAATCTCCGCAGAAGCAGTGCGACCCTGCGTCGCAGACTTTCACAGTAACTTTCACAAGATGACAGCTGAAAGGCGAAGGTCCTAAGCAAACAGTTAAATTACTCAGGAGTTTCAGCGGTACTGCTAATGTTTGCTTTTTCATTGAGTCACAGAGCATTTTTGCTCTCCACTCAGCTTCTGGAACTGGGAGTTTAAGAACATCTAGCCAATTTTACTGATCTTTGGGCCACAAATGCTGAAAAAACCCTCAAAAATCATCGAGTGTGCATCCCAGATTGTAGAAGGAGAAGATTTACGAGAACAGGGCCTGCTTCTTGGCGAGGGTTAGAAGCCGAGGCAGCGCACTTCACCAGGTTGTTGTTGACCCAGCTCTCTTTGACTGAGATACGTGGGAAGTATTTATGAGAGCAGAAGTTTCAGTGGGTTGGGAAGATAACCTCTGGCAAAGCACGCTGTGGACCCAGGCGCTCTTCTGTGGCCACAGTGCCTGGCAAATACATTCCTGCCTGTAACCGTAGGCTTTGCCTCCACAGGGGAATCCTGCTATTTATAACCTAAGGAGTGTCATGCTTCCATAAAAAAGTAGTTCCCTCTTTTTTTTCTTTCTTTTTTTTTTTTTAAACTGTTACGCTTTTGAGAAGATTGCTCCTAGTGGGAGTGTTGTACTTCCTTCCTTCCATTTTTTTCTTCCATCCTCTTCTGTTGGAAACTTCATCTAGGACCATTTTTTTTCCGACAGCCAGTTAGGTAATCTCTGACTTTCGGCGACTATACTCTGTAAATTAATGTTACCTAAATGTATCTGTTCTTTCTTCTTGCATCTTGGGACATGGACTCTAAAAATACGTTTGGATTTTAATGCATCACAAAAGTGTGAAAAAGAATGAATTACAAGCTTGATTTACAACTTCCTTTTAGTATAATGCCAGCTTTATCTAGATGGTTTTTTTATAAGAAAGGTTTTTATCTTGTCTAGAAGTTTTCTGCTAGATATAATCAATGCGTTAAAAATACTCTTACTATAAAGACAGGCGTTATTTTGAGAACCCTGTGATTGTGAAGATAGTTCAAAAGCACAGTGATACATAGCATCTTCCTTAAGCATTCAGTGTAGTTTCTTTTTTTTGGAATGGCAACGCTGCATGAGACGCATCAAGAGTAGTTCCAGAGAGGATACGTTCGATATATGAAATAGCGTCTCATCACAAGTGGTACGTGAAGTAGCTACACCGTCTGCGTACTCTTAATCCCATATGTGCATTAGGAAGGGTGAAAAACACCCTTCATTTTCTAGTATGGGTTTTCCAGTCATTCAGGGGTGCTGTGATGTTAAAGGCCTATGGTAGTAGTCATCTCTTAAAAAAAAATATTTATATATATACAAACTACTAAAGTAGCCTCAACTCTAGTCTGGGAGACGGCTTAATTTTTGTGGCTTAGAATCACAAATTGTTGACCAGAAACGTGTTGTGAACCAAAAGCAAAATCAAAATGAGACATGAGGGCAATAGCTTTATCTGATCTATGGATAATCAGTGTAAAACCCAAATGTTTATATTCCCTTGTTTTCCTCTGAAAGAGTACAGCTGTATGCTAAACGTTACAGCTGCGTAATTATGTGAGCTGCATAATGCCTCGCTGTAACTCCGGTACCAAGGGAGCGTGTGTGTAGGGCTGAATGGTGAGGAGGAGGGAAGGGTGCAGAAGCCTATCTATAGATCAAATGCGTTTTTTTTCCAAGCTGGTTGATGCGTTTGAAAGGAAGCAATGTGTATGTGTAGCTGGTACTGCTGGGCTTTCTGCTCCTGAAGTGTGCGAATACGCGCTACTTTGAAAAACTGTCAGCCAGGAATTACTTCAGTCAGGTGAACAATCTGGTGGAACCCAGGCACTTTTCTTGTTGACAGCATTCGTTTCTCTAAACGTGCATCTTCACTGACTTTGAGCCTTAAATCTGCTGTGTGCTTAGTGCCTGTTATGTATCTGTGCAGCCTGCGCACGCTTAGAAAACAGGGGGCTGCTCGGGTAGTGCTTTGTGCGTGGGGGTACCGCACCAGATTTTACGTGCCCATTGCTGCTTGGCCCTGCTAAGTGAAAGGGTCCTGTGCCAATTTGGTAAGTACCAGTGCACCAGCTTCTTAAAGTCCAAAATCCAGCTTGTTGAGATGGATTTAAATATAAGCCATTTCAAAATGGCTTTGAACTGTCCTCTCTTTGCTAGGAAAAGTGCGCTGGACAAGTTGATGGAGTAGTGTTTGGGTATAGCTGAGTATTTGAAGAGGGCAATAAACTCATACGTGGCCCACTCTGCGTGCGTCCACTTGTCTTTCCAAGGAAAAAGTTGGACTGGAACTGTCTCTGTCTCATTAATTAGGGTTTTATCTTTTTGCTTCAGTCTTAGACATTTTGAATTGCAAACCCAATGACGCTTCATCCAGCAGGGGAGTGCTCTGGGGTCACTGAACCAGATTTTCAGTGCAAGTCATTTTTGTCACAAGGGAGCATAACGTGAATTTCACGTGAATTTCTGGTTGCGGGGAGTGTGATTAAAGAAATTTTGCTTACATGCGGAAATGTTTTGACCTGGAAGTGACATCATGAATATAAAATGCAAGAATGCTACTTTTAGAAAAATCACTATTTTGGACCATGAAATATTCATGATGTTTAAAAATTCCTTCTTCCTGTGCTTTTGTCAGCCTTGTGCTTAACACTGAATTTCTTGTTTTTTCTAGAATCTAGCTTGTGTTGGCAAAGAAGAGTAAGGGGTTTGGGGTTGTTTTACAAATGTACTTGGCTTAGACCTTAAGATGGGTTTTAGAAATAAACTCTCATGTCTCTCAGCCTAAGACACTGCTCTAGTAAGCCGGCAACCTGTTGCATGTATAAGACTAAAAGTCACTGATAATTTTTTATTTCACTCTAATGTCTACCCTGTGACTTCCTTTGCACATTTTGTGGCTGCTGTCAACGAGCTCGGCATTGTCAATCTATTTGTCCTCCGTGGAGACCGTAATCGAGGCGGTGATCGGCGGAGGAGGCGCGCGGCGGGAGCTCGCCGGCAGGCTGTGCGCCGTGTGCCCGCGCGGCTCGGGTGGCGGCGGCTGAAACCCAGCAGCGCTGCGTGAGGTGTGTTCGAGCTGCCGGTTCCTCTGCTCCCCTGTAGTAGTGACAACCACTACGGGCTGATGCAGTACTGGATTCCGAAGGTGAACTTTCACAGGTGTATTTGACTGACTAAAGCTGCTTCTGTTAATATTTCCGGGCAGTTATTGCAGTAAATAGGAACTCTTTCTTGTGCCAGGCTTTACTCCAAACTTAGGTGAAAACCACAAGCTCAGTAGCCGTGTGCGTACAACGACAGAGGCTGACATTCCTCCTGATGTGGAGGGGTGTGAGTGTGTGGCTGCAGGAAGGCGAGCACCCAACATCTCCAGCCCGAACCTGCGAGAGCCACGCGGCTGGCGGCGGCCTTGTGCCCCTGACGTCGCTGCGTGCCGCCTGCTGGAGTCGCACCCGAAGAGGCGAGGCTATTTTCTTACCCCGATGATTTTTTTTGTTGCTCGTGGGTCTCTTTTGTCACCTGTGCTTTCCAGCTGTACACCAAGTGTTGAGCACATACGTTCAACAGTTCCTTCAAATTCAGCATGGTGTCTGGTAGAGAAATGGGTGTTTAAATAAGTTCTGCTAGTCCTCTTCCTCTTAGAGGCGTTGGTTGATTATTTCCTGTTTTTGTACCAAAGCTATAATGGAGACATATCGCTTTAAAACACTTCCAAAATGTGCAGAAGTGCAACAATAGCGGTGACCTCAGAGAACAAGGTCACACCCAGGCCCGTTTCCTGTTTTGTTCTTGGGGAAACCGGAGGCCTGTGAAACGCTGGAGAGCCCTGCTTTACACCGATGTGTGCGCTCCGACAGCTGGGCAGCAGCGCGCCGGGGCTACAGAATGAAAATAGAAAGACTTAGCCTTAAGGAAAGGATTTGGCTAGGATTTCCAAACTTATTTTTTGAATGTTAGTTATTTTAATTGATCATTACTCTGCTTCTTTACTGAATTATCTGAGATGTTACGCTGCAGCTAACGTGAAGTATTTGTTAGAGGTACAGAAGGGAAGGAAATGCACTGAGGAGGTTTGGGTGGAGAGAGAGAAGGAGAAAGCACACAGTGGCACAGTGACAGGCCTTGCGTACTGCGATGTCAGGCCTCTCTCTGCTTGCATTTCGGAGTATTTAGCTTTAGCACAAACTGGAGCACGGGAAGTTCTGTCTAAGCACCAGGCAGCACTTCAGTGCTGTGTCTGTGACGGAGCGCCGGCACAGGCTGCCCAGAGAGGCTGTGGAGTCTCCTCCTTGGAGATCTTCAAAACCTCCCGGAATGGTCCTGGGCAGCCTGCTCTGGGTGTCACTGCTTGAGCGGGGGCTGGAGCAGGCGAATTCCAGAGGTGCCAACCTCAGCCATTCTGCCAGTCTGAGTGACAACATACAGCCAACAACAGTGCCAAACAAACAAACAGAAAAACCCAAACACCTTAAATAGTTAATTTTACTTGGTGGAGAGCATGTGATTTTCAAACAGCTCTATAATAGTGATTATCGTATATAAAATTCAAACTAGAATATTTTTATATGTGAATATAAAAATACTTTTTTATATGTTTATAGGTAACTACAGGATAACATTGATGCATTTATTTTGAATGGCTGTTACGCAGCCAGAGATTTTACTTTATGTAAGGCTATGTCTAGTTTGTCAAAGTTTATAGAAGTTGAGCAGTTCTTGAGTATGTCCAATCTGTTCCATTCAGAGTATAGGAAACAAAACCTGTGCAGTTTTCTTCTCCATTCATGGCTTTGGGGAGACATAAATGAATGGGCAGAGCTGTCTAAGTCTTGAATAGTGTCACTAGATGAGGAAATGTTTTATCAAATTCTTCTTCAGCACGTCCTGAATATATGAACTATTACTCTGTATGCTGCCAGAACTCAGCTTTGGAGACAGAATCCCGTCGTCTAACACTGTTGAGACAGCAAAACGTGCGTGCGCTGTCATCTGTTCCAGAAGAGAGGCAGGTAGCTTGATCCAGGCGACTTCAGCATGCAGAGGTTTTGTGAAGCTTCAATTTGTGTGAGCTACCAATATAGCTCGCTTGAGAGAGATCTGGAGTATTTCTGGTGCCGTTTTCCTATATTTAGTGAAGCGCTATAGTTAGCATTCCTTATGTTTAGCCACCTGTGTGATCACTGGGAGGGATGATCACATGAAAGCTATGTGAAACCTGCTGTCTTACTTTCTGCTGCTGTGTGTTTACCACTTGTGAGATCTTGCTGCATATGCCTTGAAAAGTTGAGAGCTGGTATGTATAGCTAAGCACTTATTTAAGTTCTAAAAGACTGTTTTTTTGATCCAGAATCCAGTTATTGCCTGAATAATCCTTCAGTGGATAGCTTTTAAGACTCCAGGCAGCCAGACTGTTCTTTTTTCTGTCTCGTTAGTCTCTTTATATTTGGTACAAAAATAGCAGTGCTTTGTTGTGGGGAGGAGCGTATTTACACTCCTCTAGTCGTTTTTTTTTTTTCCCTTGTCAGTGTGGTGATTTTACATGGGAACAAGCTAAGCTTACTGTGGCAACTGAAAAAGCCAATTTTTTTTTCTTTTTTTTAAAGAAACCAAATTACTTAACATCTTAGTTTGTAAACTGCAATCTTCTCCGAGACAGAAATAGCTCTACTTTGTAGAACTAAAGGTTCCTATCCTTACACGCCTGACTATTCTTCCAGCAATCTGCCAGGGATCAGCCCATTTCCTGGCTCTCCAGAGCCGAGTCTGCTCCCTGGCCCTGACTCAGCTGCCCAGCTCAGAGCAGGGGGGCTGGGAGTTCCCTTTTGGCACCCAGGTGAGCCCCCACAGCCCCGTTTGTGCAGGCACCCGGCTGGCCCCATGCAGCACGTCCTCGAGTGCATTTGGAGTGAGCATTGCAGAGAGAAGAGCTTCGTTTGAGTCCACGCGTTACGGAGAAAGTACCTTCAGGATGAGAACTTCAGGTAATTTGCCACTGCCTGCCCATATAACGAAGAATGAAACCGTTAGCAAGTGATGCAGGTACTGAATCAGGAACAGGGCAAGGGATATTTTATCTCTGGAGCGCTCAGCCTGGCCGTGGCTGTCAAGCCACTGGCCGTGCTGTGGAATCCTTAGGTAATTAGTTTGCCTCGAGGAGGGGCAATTTATTTCGGTGTGACTGAATTAGCTGATCCGTGCCCACGGAGGAGGAATCGCACGGAGGCACAGGGCAGCCTACCAGTGACGCCGCGTTACGGGGCCAAGATGTGCCGCCGTGGTTACACGTAGCTGCTCCTCGCAACGGGCCCCATTGTCGCTTCTGATGGGAAGCGCGGTGCGTCCTTGACCCCATTTCCTGATTGCTCTGGATATTAGCAGCGGTGCACCCCCTGGCTAGCAGTATTATTAAAAAGTTCTTCCACTTCCTGCTGCTCATCCCCTCAAGGCCTCTTCACCGTAGCAGATGCCATTATTCAGAGTGCATCGTGGGCTGCATGCGAAGAGAAGCATCTGGCCTTTTTGTAAGTGTTTCTACCTGCAAGTGTTGAAAAGCAGCTTCCACTGGTGTTCTGCATTTCATTTAACTCAGAATATTCTTCCTCTGTCCGGACGTTTATTAAAAATTTAGTAAGTTAGGGAAGTAGACATCCTGCTCCCCTCCGTCCCCTGAGATGACAAGAGGAATCATGGCTTCGTTTCTGCTTGTGGTGAGGGCGCTGATGGCTTTGTTGAGCGCACATCTGAGCGTGGTATGGCTTGGAAGTTCATGTCTGTAATAATGAGTTTACTAGGCTGTGGAGCAGTACTCCTTCGTGGCTGGTAGCATTTCATTTTCTGGGAGGGGAAGAACAGACGTGTCCAGTGTAACCCTTGTCCGGGTTAGATCTGAATCCGAGGAGGTTTTCACTAATCCGTTGTGTGAAGAAGAATTTGTGATACAGACCACCTCTGCTCTTTGCAATCCCTCAGAAAGCAGTCACAGCATTTAATCTGATAAAAAAACAAATGGTTTTTATCTGATGGCTGGCAGCATTTGGAAATAGTCTACTTCAAGGTTGTGGTGATGGCGTGCTTCTCCTCGCAGCGGAGAGATTTACAGGGTGTACCTGATCTGCCTTTACCACCGGGCACCTCAGCGCGTCTTCTTGCCGTAGCTGGCTGGTCACCTCGCTGGTGTGCTCAGAACCAAGATCACAGCACGTACATCTCGTCTGGGTGGTGGTCTGCACACACAGCTACGCCTTGGCTCTGGCTTCCCGTCGTTTTCTGTTTTCAAGCATGTCTCTGTCGCACCAGTAGCATCAAAGCAGACACAAGCCCACGCGTGCACGGATCTTCGCACTGTGCTGTTGGGATCGTGGCACCGGTCAGGTGCTGGCAGCAGCTCAGGAGTGCTGCTTGCGGAGATATCCTGCGTCTGGGGAGGAGTCTGAGAGCTTCCTCTCTGCCCACTCCGTTTCTGTAATTTCCTCCGGGCATCTCGGAATAGTGGATTTTTAAAAACAATCCCAAGTGGAAGCATCATGCTCACAGTCCTGCTAAGTACTTGGTGGTGGGTGATCATTTGAACGTGTGTGCAGCTCAGTGGGAGCTGCAGCCAGCCGGGCCAGCAGAGAGCTCTGGGTACACGTCAGGTCAGTGGTTGCACTGAGCTCTGAGTTTGTGTGCTGTGGTGTCCCTGTGTTTGTATATAGCTTAAGAGTTTGCTGTTCAGCCGCTGCAAAATGGAAAGGAACTTTAAAACCAGATTATTCTAGCTTGAATTAATCTAGATTTTGCGTGACTTGGAGTGGCTGTATTCGTTGAGGTATAGACTGGCCTCAAAGCACTGATATGTTCCCACTGAGCAGTAGCACTGGTGACCTTGCAGACTTCAGAACATGCCGATACTGCCAGGGCTTTTCAACTTTAACAGTGGTTTCTTAAAAAAATAAAAAGGTCATTGTCCTTTAATTTGCTTAGGGATCGATTCTTAAGCTTAATAGGAGTGAGTGAGAAGGGTTCAGAAGTTGGAGGATGCCCACACGGCCATGTGTGTGTACAGGTAACACCATCTGAAGCTGTCCAGCTGCTGGTGCAGCTTCGTACGGAAGTGGTGCTAGGGATGAACACTGCTGATACTAATGACATTAAAGTCATTAACACTGACTTCATGGTTGAAGCGCAGAATGGTCATCAGTGGTCTTGGGGACCAAATTTCTGACACATTCACAATTTTACCTGCCAATAAAAAGATGCCCTTACTTCCCCTACTTGTGACCAGCAATGCATGCTTCCGGTTTAATATTAACGTCTCTTTCTTTAAGGTGAATTATTCTCTGCATTGAAGTCACCGTTTGCAGAGCACTGACGTGTGTGGCACATCACAGAGCAGAAGCTAACTTCCCTTCACAGAAGATTAGAAAGAGATCAGCTTTTCTGTTAGGAATCTTTACCTTCTGTTAAAAATAGCACATGAGGTTACTGAGACGAGGGCAGGTATCATGCTTGCCTGCTTTAGACACTTGAGTCCCTTGTTGTGTCTGTGCTACCTTTGGGTGGGTTCTAGAACAAAAAAGGGAAAACATTTTAAAAAGGAAAATTTGACACTGTTGGAACTGTATTTCGTAGTGGTACAGTATTCTGATCAACTGTGTTAAAATTAAACTTCAAAGACTAAAAGCATTTGATTAGCATGCATGTTAAAGTGATTGCGGTTTTTAACATTTCAGTTTTGAAGTTGGACATCAGCGTATTGATTAATTTTATGCCTGCTGTGAACTAAGCATCATTAAAGCATCTGGGCTACTGAAATAGGACATTGGTGGTAAATAAAACAGTCTCCTAGAATATTCACACATGGACGCTGGTGTCTTCTAGGTGAGCTGAGCATAGGCTTAAGGAAGGTGAAGGAAGGTAGGGACTTCACAGTTTGCTTAGGTACAGCTGAAAGTATTGGTCAGACCAAAGTCACCGCTGTGCTCTTGCTGTAGGATGTTTTTGATTTGGAGGTGATCCGGTTTTATATGGTGGTGGGTTTATTCAGAAAAAGACTTTATTTCAGTCATTTTTCAGTGAGTTAAATCAAGCGGACACTACTGTATTCTCTCTTGTGTTTAAATTAAAGTGCTTAGAATAACGTTTGGAGTAGCTTCTCTTTCCTCCCTCAGTTTGCATTTTGTGAGTAGGAGCTTGGCTTTCTTCTTTCTTTTGTAGGCTAGAAGTGTGCTTGGTTTATTTTAAAGATAACGTAGTGAGAGACCCGGCCCCACCACCTCCCAGGCTTTCTGGTGTCCTTTTGCTGGCATGGAAAAAGAGACAAACACGTGCTTGGCTTGTTCCCTAGCAAGAGACTGGCTGGGTCCCCTGTCACTGGGAGGTTATTGGAGTGTATGTGGGTAGACTTGGGGGGTCTCCCTTGTGGTGTTCGGTTGCACTGCTGTACTGAGGATAAAGAGGAAAATTGGTCTGAGGAAATTGTTCAACATACTGCGAAGTACCATGTGCAAAATGTGATTAAAAAAAAAAAAACAAAAAAACACCACACCTAAAAACTGAAATCGTGCTTGCATCTGGTCTCGCTGTTTTTTGGCCTTTTCTCTTAAGGTTACTTTATGTCCCTGTTGAGATGAGACCTGCTGTGGGCTGTAACCACATGAAGCTGCTTTTATGGGTGTTTCCATCATTATTAGTCCTTCTCACCCTGTGCGTGCTTTTGAAATGAAACCTACATTGTGTCTTGCCCGAGAAAATATGGAGAAAATTGCAGAAAACCTATTTCAGCTGCAATCTAGGATTCAAGATTTTCACCTTTAAAATGAAAACCGCCTTGGATGTCATGTAGAAGGATGCTTGTATCACAGTTGAGCTTAAAGTTAAATGTTTCAAAGCGACCGCCTCAGCCTTTGCTCTCTGTTGCCATCTTGGGGTGAAGTCTGACATTCCTGGAGGTTTCAGGGTGGGTGAGAAGAGCGAGGCTGAAATGCAAATGCCTTCCGTAATGTTTTCATAAAGTACTACGGGTGTTTTTGTTGACAGTTGCTTCTGTATTCAAAATACATTTAATTTAATTGTACTTTTCACAGTAATTCGGGAATAGCAGTACCTTGGGTCTCACTGAATTCACTAGACGCTGTACTAAAGGGAATATCTATTTGGAGCCTTCGTATAGGCAGAATAAATATAGGCCTGTAGTTTGTACTTTTACTTTTTAAAAAACAATAAACAGTGTGATACTGAAACTTCTCCTCTTTATTGGCAGGTTTTCTTCACCAGTGGAGCGTGAGGAATAGAGACTGAAGCAAGATGAGTGAGCTGGAACAGTTGCGGCAGGAGGCGGAGCAGCTGCGAAATCAGATCAGAGTAAGAATTGCTAATTCCTTATTTTTTATGATAAAGTTCCTCCTTTTAAAGGAATAAAGTGTAAAGATCATCTCTATTACTTGCGCCCGTTTAAATTATGCAGAGTTTGAATACTTTCAGAATATTTGTTTAATAAAGAAATCAGGAAGTAAGCCATTGGTGTAATGGAACTCATTCCTAGCATCTCTTGAACAAAATGTTTTGTTTCCTATGGAAGTGTACTACGTTTTGTTGCTAGGGGAGTGTGCCTGTTTGCAAATTTTGTGGTTATGATTTAAAAAAAAAAAGAAGTGAGCAGCAAACTTCGAGAACTTAGACATAACAAGTCGGGGCGAAGGGTATTAGAAGATCATGTGTGCTAAAAGTGAGAGACATCTTGACAGACGTGCAGATCAAAGCGCAGAGAGTGAGGGAGAGCCTTCCAGGAGCGGATGGCATTTTGATTTTTTGTGCTATGACACCAATGATTCTATACAAATTTGGAAAAAAATCTGTAAAAACAAATCTGTAAAAGTCTTAATCTGATGGTGCGTATGTAGAAAAGACATTTAAAATGTGAGAATTAAAATGGCTTGTTAAAACTTTGTTTTACGTGCAAATTTGCCAATCATATGGCAAGTACTAGCCTCAAGTACAGGTGTTGCTAATAGCTCTCTTTAAGAAAAGTTGCTTTGTTAAGATCCCATTCAGAATTAATTTTATGTTGAACATCTTCAAGTGTTTCAGCTAAACTAAACAATTAAAGTTGTTTAAAATCCAGCGTGTTTCTTCCTGTGAGTGAAGTAAGTCCTGTGTGCTAGGGGATTTACTGCTCTGGTATTTTAAACCCCTCCTGATTCCAGACGTCAACATTTTATAAATATTTCTACAGTTCAGACATTTTAAAAATAAGTTGAGATGACTTAATCCACTCTCAAGCTTACTTTCTGGGAGAAAAGCTATAAAGGGTAGTCAAAGTAAACACTCACTAAAAGTTATTAAAGTTGTTGTATTAAGGAACTCTCAAGCAAGATATTTAAAAGTTTTAAGAGTCTAGTTTGAGTGCATTAATTCAGTTCCAAAATGTGCAAGTAAATGTTTCTGTTCCTCCTCTCAACGATGACGTTACCATTAGTGTACAGACAGGACACTTTTCTTGGGGTGAGGGCCACGCGAAGTGGTAAAGGCAGCCATGCATGCTTCGTTGGTTGCAGAAGTTGGATGGTATTCAGAGAAATTACAGGGAATTAGGATGGTTCTTGTGGCTGATCCTTCAATATTTCTGTTGATAGTTTTATTTCTAACTTGCACTATAGAGTTTGTATCTGATTTTAAGCCAATTATTTTAAACTATGCTTCTCAGAAGAGGTTGCTGACTGTGTGTCTGTGTTTTTCAAAGACTGGAGTCTGAGTTGCAGGAGTGCTGTGTATTTGCAATTGTAACTGTTTTGCAAAATCTGGGCATTGCAGGCTAGGCTCAGAAGTGCTCTCCTGTTTCAGGTGCCCAGTATGTTCCTCTTACCGTGCAAACAAAAATAAAGTCTGTCTTCTAGGTAGGGTTGAATAATACACAGAAAGTAAGTCTGAAGTAAAGAAAGAAGCCAGAGCATCTGTATGGAGATCCGAGCACCATCCTTTCCACGAAATGAATTAAATTGTAGAATAATTTATCTTCATTTAGCATGAAATACAGCAGCAGCTTAAGCTTCTGTGAGCCTGCTGTCTGTCCCACTCCCCAGATCCTGCCCCTCATAACTGGTGTCGTCACACCTGCGATGATGGCAAGGGGAGTGAATACAAGGGCCTCATCCAGCACAAAACCTGTTAACCATATATAGTGAGTGGTTGTTTTTAAAGCAGGATCAGTTCCTTCCCTGGGTGCTCAGTGCCCCCTGAGCAGGCAGAGCAGCACCAGGGAAGGGTTACAGGGAAAGGGGTAGGCACTGGAACATTCAGGTAGCTTCAAATGCTGTTGAATCATGTATTCTGTCGAAAGAGAGACTCAAAGGTTACTGGGACATGACTCTTTGTAAGTCCCTCTTCTTCTCTACTCTTCAGTTTGATGCTCAGTGCTGTGTTTTAGATTCAAATTGTTTCTGTTCTTTTGTTTCAGGATGCAAGGAAAGCATGTAGTGACACAACTCTTGCTCAGGTATGTTCTTGATTCAGTGTACAGGCTGTTCCTTGACATTTAAAAAAGAAAAAAGGACACAGAAAACACACAACCCTACAGTTTATGATTGTAATATGTTCTTGTTTGGTAACTGAAAGAATAAGGTGGAACAAGAAGTGGGAGATGTACCATATAAATATATAGTTAATTAAAAACCAACAAACAGCCACACCAGAAAATCCAAGCCAATCAAAAAAACGCCACCCCGCCATCTTAATATGTCCTGCTTCCAAGTTACCTTCTCAATAGAGTGTGTTAATTGTATTTACTATATTTAGAAAAACTTGGATTATTGTCTTTTTGCTGTATTTTGGAAACAAAAGTACCTGGCATTTGAAGTTTTGCCATGCTTGAAAAAGTAGCAGTGCAGTAAGTATTGGAGGATTTTCTTCACTTGGTTTTAATCAAAAATTTTCAGATTTGATAATCTGAATTAGGTTCAGTATTGCATAGTAACATCTTCAAAAGATTTCTGAAGCTCTGGTTACAGCCATTATAAAGAATGTTATTTTGTAAAAATCTCTTTTCCCCGTTGTTACGTGGAATTAATCCTGGGTTGTATACTAGTATACTTCTTTTTATATTGCATTCCAAGATAGCTTTTGTTTTTTTAATCAGAGTTGAAATGTGTTCAGTTATCATGTATATTAAAAATAGTCCTCAGTATCTCAGGGGTTGTTTTATTTATTTTTAGATCACAACAAGCCTGGACTCAGTGGGTCGAATTCAAATGCGAACAAGGCGTACGCTTAGAGGTCACTTAGCCAAAATCTATGCTATGCACTGGGGATCTGACTCAAGGTTTGTACAATTGATCTGTAAACCTGTGACTTAAGTGTTAGAAATAAGATTGTCTACTTGAAACAATGTCAAGTTTTGTGAGCCGTATGGTACAGTCTTGATGCGTTGTGGGGAGGGATCACAGACCTTGACTGTGGGATTTTTGTGGTGTTTTTTTTGTTTGTTTGTTTGCTTGTCTTTGGCTATATTATAGAAAAACTTGGGTTGGAAGGGACCTTAAAGATCACCCAGTCCCAACCGCCTGCCATAGGGGGTTGGCACCCACATAGGGATGCCACCCACCAGATCAGGTTGCCCACGCCCCATCCAACGTGGCCTTGAGCACCCCCAGGGATGGGGCATCCCCAGCTTCTCTGGGCAGCCCATCCCACTCTCTGAATGAAGAATTTCCTCCTAACATCCAGTCTAAATCTCCCCTCTTTTAGTTTAAAACCATTCTCCCTTGTCCTGTCCTTGCCTGCCTGAGCAAAAAGTCGCTCCCCAGCTTTTTTATAAGCCCCCTTTAAGTATTGAAAAGCTGCAGTTTGGTCACCCTGTTTCCTTCTCTTCTTCAGGCTGAACATCCCCACCTCTCTCATTCCTTATTCTATAGTTTGCCTTTATAAAGCTGATGAGGATTACGTAGCAGTAATAGAGAAGCATTGAGTGAAAGGAGAGGTGCCTCGCTTGTTCTTACCACAGACATTTTGCCTTTTCCTTCTTTTAGTTTTGGCTGAGTTCTTTGAATCTATTTAAGCAGAGAAGGGTATGTGATGAGGCATATTTCTGGAATGGTCAATATTGCGTTTCCCATGATGTTGAATAATACTGTAACTTCTGTCATAACAGAGTTCTAAGACTTTACAAGCTAACTTTGTTTCACTGAAAAAGACCCTTTTGTATTTAGCAAGGGAAAGTTACAAAGCTTTGAGGATGGAGTTATGTTACTCTGCCTTAGAGCAACTGGTAGTCGGAAGTTCACAGAGCCTTCGGTTCTGTTCTCCCACGTGTAGTCTGGAAAGAGACGTCTCGAATCTGCTTCCAGAATAAGGCTGCTTTTCTCCTAAATTTATTTATGTTTATTTTTTAGCTTTGTAGTTAAAATATTTGTATACAAAAAACAAAAGCAGTGGTAGAGAGTGTTTCTAAAATGTGTTTTAAGTTGTTTTTGTCCATCGTTAATCATGAGCTCCTTTGGACATGGGTCTCTTTAGTGGTGTAATACATAGTTCTTTGCAGATTATCCAACAAACATTGTACTTAAAAGTTTTAAAAAAAAAAAAAGGAAAAGGCAAATGTCAATAGTGAAAGTCTTTCTGAATCACTTGATAATCATGCATGATATACGTCTATTTTGAGAATTTGTTTTTTGTTTTATATTAACTTATTCTACTTTGTGTTTATGTTTAGGCTACTAGTCAGTGCTTCACAAGATGGAAAATTAATTATCTGGGATAGTTATACAACAAATAAGGTAGAGTTATTTATAATTCATATCAATAATTCATGCATAATTTGCGTGTTTTAGGGAGGTTGTGACTATTTTTTCCATGTTTGCAAGTCAAAAATGAAATGAAGCAGCCTACATTAGAAAAACAATCCTTTTTCCCCTCTTCATGGCTAGCTGTTTGCTAGAGATACGCTGTAGGCTGTTCCTCAGTAGTAGTACTTCTTGGTAATAAGTAAGGTCTTGTTTGCTAGTGCTTTTAGCTATTCTTATCTGTCCCTATGTTGTTGCTTCTGAAACTAATTTGGCTTTAAATTGTAGAAATACACAACCTCAGAATTTACATGAATGCTTTGCTTGTGGGGTCAGAGAAGGGGAGGAAAAAAAAAAGCTGTTAAAGGAGGAAAGCTTAAGTAGAGTGTGGGGAGGTGATCTGTTGCTGTAAACTGACCAGCCTCCCTGGGCACAACCATCCCATTTTACCATCCCATTTTATAACCTGCAGTTCAGAGACAGAAGAATTGGATAAAGAAATCAAAGCAGAATAAACAAATTTTGTAAATGTTTAAGTTTAGAGTAGCTTTGCTATTAAATAATGTTGTACAGAAATTCTGTATATGTTCACAGGAGACTTACTGGTATTTCTCATCCTTGTAATTGTACGAACGTAGGTTGTTGTATATAATTCTAGAATCAAGTTACTGAAGTTTATGATACACAGTCTGTTGGTGTGTTTAATCTGCTGTAATTCATGAAATGACTGAATGACTTCAATAAAACCTGAGAGCGAAGGTGTGATGTAGCACTCCTGTGCTCTTTCTTTCTGAAGATGCATGCCATTCCTTTGAGATCCTCCTGGGTGATGACTTGTGCGTACGCACCGTCTGGCAACTACGTGGCCTGTGGTGGATTGGACAACATCTGTTCCATATACAACTTGAAAACCAGAGAAGGCAATGTGAGAGTGAGCCGGGAGCTGCCAGGGCACACAGGTCAGCCATATTCTTGCCTCAGTTTTTTTTTTTTTTATTGTACCAAATGAAACAGTCTCACTTTGAGAGGTATTGGGGTGTGAAATGCTTTTTCTGGCTTACAGACTAGCTGTGGGAGAACTGCAATCACTACTCTTGGATTTTAATCTTCAGTTTAACTGAGTCTGAAACTTTCTTAACTTTTGTTTTTAGGATATTTGTCCTGTTGTCGCTTCTTAGATGACAACCAAATTGTCACTAGCTCAGGAGACACCACTTGGTGAGTTTTTGGGCTTTTGTTACTTTTTGTTTTCTCAGTGCCTTAATTTGTATTTAAAACTTAAGCTCTCAAATAAACAACTACCTTGTGTTAACGCTGTCACTTTATCTGCAGCGCTTTGTGGGACATTGAAACTGGTCAGCAGACCACCACGTTCACTGGGCATACTGGTGATGTGATGAGTCTCTCTCTAAGCCCAGATATGAGGACTTTTGTTTCGGGTGCCTGTGATGCCTCCTCAAAGCTCTGGGACATTCGAGATGGAATGTGCAGGCAGTCGTTCACAGGGCACGTGTCAGACATCAATGCGGTTTGTGTAAGTGATCGTTTGTATTTCTGCATGGGAATCAAGGGGGAGGATAAAAGTTACAGTGGCATGAATTTAACTTATAGTCTGTTGGGTTACCTTGATTTAAAATCAGTTATCTTGTTAGGATAAAGATGGTTAAATTGTATGCAGTTAAATTGTCTAATAACCTTTGGTCCAGCTCGTTACTGAATTATTACCATTATTTGTGATGCAGTGAAGTGTTCTTGGAATAGTGTCAGCTATGTTCTCGTTCAGCAGCTGAGACCTTACTTTTTAATACACAAAGAACAGAGGACAGGAAGTTTTAGCTGTGTGACAAAGTGTTAAAACTGAAATTGTAGATAAACGTGATATGCCGAGAGGGAGCGAAATAGCCAAGCACCCTCCTCTTAAACCTTTTTGTTAAAGAAAAATGTACTTGATATTTTCTTTTGAAAAGAGCTTTCAGTGAAATGTGTACAAGGCAAAGTTAAAATCACTGCCTATGTTGAATATTCATCCTTGGAATCGTTCTGTAATATTTATAAACTGGATTATATTTCTCCCCTGTCATAGTAACACTATGTTCTGATCTGCAAGATACAAGCTGTGACAAATAGGGAATGAAATCTAAGTCTTAGCTGCATCTGTTTTTGATAAACATGAAAAATTATTAAGGCTGAGAGAATACCAAAGGCATGACCTGTAGAAAAATGCGGTTCCTATACTTAGATCTGAATCCTGAGATGCGTTGAGCTCTTTTCATTCCAATTTCAATCAATATGGCTGTCGTAAGACTGACTGATTTGGAGTAGATTTTGGAAATTCAATTGCTTACTTGCAATCTTCTGTCTGGGCTCAGCCAACCTGGCTGACCATCTTAGGATGGAACATTGTGCACCACTTCACCCAGGTCTTCCCGGCCCACAGCCAGGACACAAATAACTACATTTTGCTTCATTTTATAGGAGTTAGTTACATCCCCTTTGACTCCCCTTGTACTGCATGCAGGAGCTGTCTGGGTAGGATTCCAGTCATTCAAGTGTTACCGGTGCTATTCCAGAAGTGTGTTGCTGCATAGCTGTGTATGTGCAGCTTTTAACAAGCACATCTTTTCTAATACATCATTCGGCCTTTGTCAGGTCACCCTGGCAAAATAATATTGCGATGCTTCTGAAATAACGCATGAGCAATGTGTTTTTCTGATGTCAAACTCCCGTCTCTCAATTAAAACTTTCAGTTTTTTCCCAATGGACATGCATTTGCCACTGGGTCTGACGATGCCACTTGCCGACTCTTTGACCTGCGTGCAGATCAAGAGCTAATGATGTACTCGCACGACAACATCATCTGCGGAATCACTTCTGTAGCCTTCTCAAAAAGTGGTCGCCTCTTGCTAGCAGGCTACGATGACTTCAACTGCAATGTGTGGGATACTCTGAAAGGGGAGAGAGCAGGTGAGTGCATGGAGCTGCAGGGAGACGAGGCTTTTCATTTCCTGCGCAGGAGGTGGATAGTCAAAATCTATGCAAAACGCAGGGGCAGCTCACTGTCAGGGCTAGTGCTGGCGTAATGGGTTCTGCTTGGTTCCCCTTAGCACTGTAACACCTCATTGCTGTGTTTCCTGATACAGCTGCTCTCATTATGGTTCTTGAGGGTAAAGAAAAAGGATGCTTGGATGTTCAGTTACATCTTTTTTAGCATGTTTGAAGACTTTCTGGGAGGGCAGAGTGGCAGTTGAAGTCATTGACCCCCTGTGAATGTTAACTTTCAATACTTCTTCTTTTCCAGGTGTCCTTGCTGGCCATGACAACCGTGTCAGCTGTTTAGGTGTAACCGATGATGGCATGGCTGTAGCTACAGGGTCTTGGGACAGTTTTCTCAGAATCTGGAATTAACTGGGAGCCAAACATGTACATTCTCCATTTGAGATCTGGAGAGATCAATGCTGCAGCCTATAGCTGTGAAATAACATTTCTACCTTGTATTTGCAGGTGAAGTTTTTCTATTCACTGATTATTACACAAAAAGGCTTTCTGTAAACTAGAAAAAAAATCAAGTGAAGAAATAGGGGAGGGGGGAAGAAATCACTGACTTTTTAAAAGGGGCCAGCACACATAATCATGGTGACCGACAAACTAAGAGCCAGTCTTTTTGTTTTTGGTGGTTTGGTTAGATTGTCCTTGAAGGGTTTTTGCTTGTGCTCAGTCTGCTAATCCTGTACTTTTTTTGTACATAACAGAATATACACATTATAGCAGCCAATCATGTAACATTTGTCTGTATGTAAAGAAATATGTTTGCATTTTTTAAAGAACTACATTTATAGCTTTGCTTTAACCTGAGATGTCACTTCTGAGTTTTGTAGTGGATAAACTAGAGTGCTGTTTTAAATGTTTTTGTGAATTTACTGTAGATAAAGTGAAGCCAATGGTATGTATGTGTTTTTATAACGGAAGGCATTTGAATTTTTTTTAGAGGCCCTGGAGACTCCCGGTTAATACCTACCGCCTTATTCACTCACTTCTTGACCTGCTTGCCTATTTTTAATTGTGGGGGTTCTTCCTTAAGCCAGTGGTTCCTGGTTCATCCATTGGCAGTCACGGCCTCCAAACACCAAGGAGTTAATGCCAGGCAGGCTTGCAACAACAGAGAAAATTTATTTAAAAAGTCCAGTTCCAGAAGTATTAGCTTCCTTGCTGCAGCTTTCCACATCAGTTATGCCACCCAGGCCTTGGGTATGGAAACCAAGTGACTGCATTGCTGTCGTTAAGTGGCTGAGTGCTTTTCCTTTTGACAGTTCAGCTCCAACTAACTGAGGTAGTTTTGGCCCGTCACAAGCTCTAGCTGATTTGCCCTAGGGAAATGATTTGGCATGACACTCGGTGTGCAGAAAGCAGCGTGTTTGCAGAGCCTGCTCAGCTACCGCCATGAACTGAGAAATTCGAGGACTTTGCTTAGAATCCTAAGGAAGATTTGAATGTGCAGTTAATCCCCTATAATTCCCCTCCAAACTGGGGGATTGCCAAAGCATACCACAACCAAAAGCGCTTGTTGTCAGTTATGTGTGGTGTGAATTCAAAAGGAATTGTGTAACCTAAACCAAACCAAATAACCTTACTTACCTGCGTGACCCTTCAGAACTCGGTGCTCTGAAGTTAGTGACTCGCTTGTTCCGCTGTGGTCACAGCGGTCTGTGCCACGGTGGCCTGTTAGATGCCAGTCGTTCTGCACTGCCACTGTAAGTAGCCATTGCCTCTCCTCCTCCTGATTTATTCTGATTTTGATGGCAGTTGCTTATAAATGACAGGTTCTGGTCAAGTACAGCTGAGTGCAGGTACAGGAAAATCGGGTGACTGACGTCCATCTGAAACTACCCAGGAAGGGCGTTTAACTTTTTGGTGCCTGGCAGCGTGCCTGCGCTTGCAATGGATGTTCTCTGGGGAATCTAAAAGTCTGTTGGCTTTTTTTAAGTGACTTATTTTAAATATGTATGAATTTTAAATTACCAGGTTGGAAGGTAACGCTCATCTGCCCTCATCTGAAGATATGGGGAGTCTGGGTATCTCTGGGTCAGGTAGTAAATATAAGTGCCCAGTATTTTGTAATATACCAAAACAGATTGTGGCTGAGGTGACTATTTGTCAGGCTTCTGACGTTAGTAATCCTAAATTTCAGTACTTCCAAACTGTGCCTGTAAACTTGCCATGTCTGTAATGGTGAAGGTGCCAATAAATGTACCAATCACAGTAAATTCACTTTAAAAATAAATTTAAAAGAAAAAAAGCACATCTTGTGCTGAAGAAGTGTACATTTACTAACAGCAGATTGTGGTGTAGGACCAAAATCACCCTATATTGTATGTCACAGGAATTCCTCAGCATTTTGCTTTATGATCTGTCTGCATTAACAGAACTATTGCGGATACTTGTTCCTCTTTTAAGTGAGCATCTCTTTGGGATCATGCAGATTTGGTTTCATTTTTAGTGGTGCATTTTATTATTATTATTTTATTTTATTTTTTTTACTCACAGCTGCCTTGAGTGAATTCTGAAAATTTGTTACTATGGAATTTTAAGAAAATATTCTTTTTCTAAAAAAAGTGTTTTCCATAGAAGCGTGTTTTGAACCAATTTCCTAGTCAACACTGTTGCCAAGACAGGTGCCATTTTTACATTCAGGTGTTAGAACTAGTTTCTACTTGTGAAGCTCCAAACCCAATTTTACAAATGTATATAACTTTTCTTAAAAGTTTGGGTAGACTGTAAACACGGTAATGGCTCTTGTACAGGTATTACTGCAGATAAGTTCACTATCGGTGTCTGATGAATTGTCTGTTGGATTCAGCTGCTTTTAAAATAGCTAATAAGGAATGCCAACCACTTGCTAATGAGGTTTCCAAAAGCATCATACAAATATCTCCCAGCTTTTGCTGTCTGGTTAACCGGTTTCTGTAGTGCTGCAGGTCCCGAGGTGCCTCTTGTATTGGCGCACAAGGAAGGGTGGAAGAAGCCTCAGCACAGCTGTGGAAACAGGATCTGGGATGCTGCTTGGGAACTTGTAGAGCGCTTGTGATAGATCCTGCCAAGGTGATGTTTGCTGTTTAATTACTGTCCCGTACATCATTTAGAACTTTACTTACAAAAAGCCTCCAGGCGTGGTGTAACACATTGTTACTGTATGAGGCCAAATAATGACCTTGCACAAGCTGTGGTATTTCCTTTTTTAAAACGGTTGTCATTGGTGAACTTGTAAGATGGATGCACTCCCTGAAATAGATGTGGCTTAATGGTAAAAGCTCAAACTCCCTCTAACATGAGAAAGTTAAGAAAATGACCCCTTGTAGGTTTTACTTAAAAGATGTAATCCTGAGCTTTGCATCTCACAGAAAATGGTATATATACGCCTGTAGTTTAATGTAAGCTCAAGTGCAGCTTGTGCCATTTCTAACTGCAGCCATGACAGCGCACTCGATGTACAACAGATTTTGCAGCACTAGTGGCTACATCTTAGGCTGTAAAAGTTTGTTGCCAAACTGCATCATTATCTGAATTTCAACTATGTTGTGTAATTACAGAAATGTAGTGACTGAGACCATTGTGCCAAAACAGTTGGTAGCAAAGTAACTTGTTCCCAGCCTTTCTTCTATCTAAGGCTACGGTTATGGCTTGGAAACGAACTCTGTGCTTTGTGTAGCAGGATTGATTTTGTTCAGGTACAGTTATTTTGTGTTGGCATATTCTAATGTTGATTTAACTTTGCAATAGAGAATACTAATTAGGCAAGCACCCAACTTGGGCTTGTTGTCACGTAAGTCAGACATCTATTTATTGGTGGGGATGTTATTGGTTGAGATTCTGGAAACCACAAAAAGCTTTTACATGGCATCTTGCTGATGTACGCTCACTTACTACAGTAATGTGGGTCTGTTTCCATCTGTCTCCAGACCTTTTTTCTTCCAAGCATTGCTATCATCTGCCTCGCTAAATTGCAGATACGCACGGTATCTGGCAGAACCGATAGGTACTAAGTTGACACCAATATAGACCATTTGAAATGGAACGTGGATTCAATAGGCTTTTCCCCAGCCTAAGGAGGGCCTGACCTTGACTTGGCAAAGCTGAATCGCTGTACCAGCTGGTCCTCGTGTGCTTACTGTAATGCATGGATTGGAACTAGTTAACTCTTCAGTTAGTGTAACCGCGTGTCCCACGATGAAGTTCACGTTACTTTAAGGTGGAATGAAAACATTGTGAAAACATTCCAGGCGTGCTTAGTCTTTCCTCTTTGAGGACACTGTCACCTCCACTAGGTTTAGTGCTGTGCTTTAAGATGTTGGTGAGAATAAGTATTGGCTAATTCAAATAGTTGGTATAAATGGTTGTGTAGCAGAATGACTGATTTTTGAGATAGCATTTCCTGTAAAAGTAATTAAGCATGGGTTGATGGTGCACTTTGTATACAGTAATCTGGCATGCATGCTGGTAAACTACTTCCTACACTTCAGAGGCACCACAAGCCTTTTTATCCAATTGCTGGTTATGTAAAATACATGCAGAATGTTAATGCAGTGTTGTTATGGTAAATGTGTGAACAGTGTTACTAATTGATATAACTGATAACAGATTACATGTGCCTGACATTCTTATACCACACAGTATGTTTAGGTTTAACTAATATGGACTTCGGTGGAATAGTCTTAGATATTTCAAGCCTTTGTTTTACTTACACAATGGTGCTCTATTTGTGTTTTTCCTCCTTTTTTTTCTCTTAAAAAATAAAAGCATCTGAACACTTGTAGTACATATTACATCCAAAGGAGTCCAAAACAACAAAAAAATGCTTCTAATCATGCTTGATTTTAATTTGCCTTTAGTTTCCAGCATTTCTCATCAGCTAGGTTTCTTTTTTTTTTTTTTTTAACTTGTTGCTGACTACTTTGGAAAACTTCAGTAATGTTACCAATTATGAAGTGATTCTGCACTGCCTTTGGATCGTGTATGTATACAGAAACAGTCTTAAAGCTTTTATTTAAGCTATTAAAAAAACCAGGGACTTGTGCCATTTGTTCTTTAACAGTGCTGTTGTAAAAAGACTTCCCTGTGAAAAAAAATCACTTGCTATGAACTCTGTTTATAGCTTTTTTTTTTTCCACAATGGATCTTTTCTTTGTATTTGTACAGTGGCTCAGTGAAAGATGTTGCCATGAGTTGATATTGTAACCAATAAACAAGTGCTTTTAACCAGACTGTGTCACATGCGAATGCTTTATTTAATGGCAATTGTCACCTGTCCTAAAAATTAAAATTCTTCCAGAGGCAGTGGCTGCGATGTGGATAGATCAACGACATCAACCGATGTTGCTTTTGGTGAGCTTGTTGCAGTGACCTGCTGTGTATGCGTGTTGAACAGCAGAATGTTACGCAAGTAATTTGCCCTTATGAACAAAATGATTAAGGTGATTTTTTCTCCCCTCAAAGGACTGTGGCTTTCTTTTTTTTCAGCCTAAGAAAGAGGCTGAATAAACTCAAGGGCTTGCTAATACTACAATAAAGGGAGCTGGAAGTTAGCCACCAGTCCTGGAGTGGAAAAACTAGGCTTTACTACATTTACTCATTCTTAATATCAGAATTCCTGTTACACAGCGCTGCTCTCTTAAGGAGCAGCCTTTTTCCAGTTCTGCATTTTGTCAAGTCTGTAGCGCTAATTATTTTCTCCAAACCCCCAAATACAATGCACAGCTTGCTTGTCTGCTGGAGGAAAAAAAAACCTTAAACCTTAACCTCAAAATTTGTAGGTTTTGTCCTATAGTGTACACATGGAAAACATGGAAACAGTGGCATGACTTTTCCCATTTGAGACAGCTGTCAAATAATTTTACTAGAGCAAAGGGGGACAGCATTTTTTTAATAAATAATTGTAGAACACATGCATTTAAAGTTTTATCTTCATACAACGTCCATTAAAAAATGCTCCAGAAAAGAGCATTAATACATATCTGTAACCTCATATACAGGAAGGCTGGGCTGTTAATCATTTTCATATTTCACAGTTTCCCTCAGAGAACCTGAGACACCATGCATACTGCTAAAGACAGTTTCAAAACAGCCATGCTTCCGCTAGCACAGTCAAAAACAAACACCAAAATACATCATGGTGGAAACAGTGTTCTTAGTCTTCAAATTACTAATAACCTACCTCTCCAGCATTAGCTTTTAAAATGTATTTCCTTCTAGGATAGCCCTTTTTACCGGAAAATAGCAAATCCCTACCTCTTAGTTTTGAATTGCTATTACTCATTTGTAAGTATTTCATTTAGTCACATTAATACTTCCATAAAAATATATAAATATTCTGAAAAGGCTTTCTCTTTCAAAATAAGTTATTTTTAAAAAGTCTGGTTAGAAAAAATGAAGGTGTTAAGCGATTACCGATGTCAGCAGCAATTTTAAGAGGCTTTGCACTGCTGGGGGTGAGCAATGGTAAAACCACTCGAACGTACCTGTCATAGGTCTCACCTAGAAGACCTCTGCGCTACGGCAGAGCCAAGGAGCTGTTCAGGACACTACATGAGTAAAAACTGTCGAGCCCAGCCTCCACCTGCTCTGTGAATGCAGCAGCACGAGCCCAGCACCTGAGGCTTCCACCCCCAACACGCACAAGTTGAGCCCAGACCCCTGGCTACGCTACTTCTTTGCTGCTAGCGTGGTGACACCACCAACCTGCAGCTCACCTGCATGCGGGTTCCAGTAGTGCTCTCAGAAGCAAGTGACCCTTCCACCACTTTACCAACTCTGTTTACTTCTACTTCATCAATGCCACCTTACCTAAATGCAGTAGCCAGCAGGAAAACTGGAGCCCACTGCATTTCGCTAGTGAATGCTCTACAGTTTATCATCTTTCATTTCCATTCAAAGAAGAGGAACCGCTTCACAACGAAATTTCACTCGCTTTCAGAACAGACGAGTCCTTTCCCCATGCTAGACTTTGTACTTCCCTTCAATAGAACACAAAAACAAAACAACCCTAAGTGAAAGAGCAGCATCCTTCCTCCCTGGCTATTCCTCATCAACCGGTAACAGGAGACAATGATAACAGTGTTAAGTTTTCTCTCCCTGCAGAAACTCCTCCTGGATGCCAGGAAGTGAGTGCCACTGCTAAATATTAATGAAAACCAAAAGGGATATGGGTTTTTATTGTCAAGTGCCCAAAGAAATTTAGTGTTTAAAGATAATTTTTAACCCAAAATCTGCAAAAACAAACATAACACTCTAAGTCCCACAGCTCTTCAGTTTGGTTCACCATCAGAGTTCAAAACAAGTTCTATAATAATTAAGAAGTGTAATCAAAGTAACATTAAAAATATAATCATCATTTCATGCAACTCCACAGAGAAGTGTCATCTGTAAAATTTCTACTTTGTCCTACAAAGGATCACCGGGAAAGTTACCAATGATATTTTATTTACTCTTTTGAAGGAAGTGTTTTGTAAAGCGATCTAGTTCGTTCTCAAGGTGAATGGCTTTATTTCTGTAAAACAAACAAAAGCAGTGAATTCAGGTCAGTGCAGCACCATCACAAGATATATCAAGTGTTTGATTTCTATTCCTGAAACCCACAGCGCTGGGAAAACATGGTCAGAGCCCTGCACGTTGCAAGTGCAGGACCAGGCCAGGCAGCGAGCTGTCTGCCACGCGTTGCTTCTTCCCCCAGGTTTCCCTGGGACTGCCCTGGTACCAGGACCTTTCCCACCCCCAGCATTTAACCCGGGAGAGGTTCTGCAGCGACAGGCAGGCGCTCAGCACTGTTCCTCACACCACCCACTCAGGCCATTCTTGCAGCGCTAGGCATTGATCTGATCGAGCTCTTCAGTGCCCGAGATCCAAGGGGCAGCCCGCAGCAGGGACAGGTTACAGCAGGGAGAAAACAACCTGAGGCTAAGGGTGAGGCTGCTCCTGAGTCCCTAAACCACTCATTGCTGGTAATTTCTGTTCTGTAAACACCTGCTGCTGGTAATAAAAGAAAAACGGTATCAAACTGAGTGGCTCGATGCAGTGTGGCTGCTCCTATGGGAAGGGTTCTTGGGGAAGGTGCCACAGACACATTCTTGCTGTCTCCCATACAATACAGTAAGGTAAAGATTGACTAGAAGAGTATTCTGGGAGCTTTGCTCAGCCACCTAGCTATAGGGCGCATACCCTTCTGCCCCCGTGACGACCTCACTTTCAGGCTGAAGTAACAGCAAGCACCAACCTCACAGAGACCAGCAGGAATCGGCTCTCGGCCAGTCACACCCAGACTTACCGTAGTTGCTTGGAGCTGCTCTGAATGTTCTCCAGCTGATCTATTTCTTTGGAAAGCCTATCGATTTCTTTTTCCAGGTTTTTCTGGGTAATATCCACCTGCTGACAGAGCCGAGCAAAAGTAGTTGCCATTTCCCTAAAGGAAAAACAAGTTTGTAGTCGGAGTTTACAGATGCCTGCCACAAAAATAATACATGATAAATCGCAGCACTGCAGCGTGTATAGAACACAGCAATCAAAGTCTCCAGCTGCCAGGGAGATTACAGAACAGCAGAAATCAGGAGAATTACGTATTTGTCAAATTTAAAAAGTAACCTTGAACATAAAAATGTCCCTCAGTCTATGCCAACATCACACCTGGCAATTTTTCATCGAGTATCTACAGGTATTGAGTCTGAGACTGGGACTGCCAGGAACACGTGCTGGAGCAGCCAAGTGCTCTCTCATGCAACAGCCCGTGCCATGCTGAGTGCGCTGCTCACGAGGGGCACGTGAGCACTTTGCAGGGCGAGGTGAGCATGAGAAGTGCCCCAGACTTGCAGGGACACCCCGTCCTACTCGCCTCTTCGGTCCTGTGTTCCCAAGCTAGGGCCCAAGACTCAAACAAAGGAAAAAACAAAACGACAACAAAACGCTGACACCACCCCAGGACAGCAAGTAGGCTCTCCCATAGAGGAGACATCTTCTGATCTCTACTTCACCTCACTGGAGCACTGGTTTGAGTCCAGCTCGTCCATGTCCTCACAGAGACACAATGCTGCTGGACACGGGGATGATTCTCTTTCCTCATCTGAAGCTGAGCTTTGTATTAGTAAAGCATTGCCTGGGCTACACAGGAGAGGTGTTCTGCACCCTGCTGGTTAGAGGTCTCATTTAGCAGGCCTACTCTGCTGAAATAACAACTGCATCAAAACAAACTCTTTCAACAGGGCAGGCTGAGGGAGCCAATCACCCAATGTTACAGAGACAGGTGGAAAAGCATTTGGCAAAGACACAAAAAACTTTGAACAGTTCAGAAGGTCTCTTAAGTTCCTCTTCTGCGGAGCAGAAGAGCCAGGACCAGCTGCTTAAAACCTGGCCATACCAACATCTGAGGCAGAAAACAGAACAAATGCTCACAATTAAACCGACTCTGGGCTCACAGTCTTAAGTGTATTCAGTGCTAATCTCAAAGCAGACAAATTCAGCCTCCGCTAGAACCGAGCTAAGTCCCATGTCTTTGCAGTAAAGCGTTGCACAGAGTCAAAGACTAATTCTCACATGCAAACATACATACGAAGAGGCATGCACTACCCTTTTCAGGCACTAAACTTTCACACTCTAGGAACTCCCTCCTAAAAATATTGTGGGTGTCCCTCACGATAAATGCCAAGGGACCCTAAAGCTGCAAGGACATTCCGCTGCCTCCCCACACCACGCACAGCCAATGCCCACCCCGGTGCCAACCCCTACGGCACCGACAGTTTCCTACCTGGGTGACTGGCAGCGCCGCTCTCATACTTACTGTTGCACCTGATGGCTGCAGTTCGCACTCGTAAGACTGACGATCATCTGCAGCTTTTCGGTAGCATAGTTCACAAACTGCTGCTTAAAGGCTCTCTCTTTTGCTTTAGTGGTCCAAGTTAGCCTCTCATAGAGATATAATAACCCATACATACTTAGGGAAAGAGAGATGAGCTTCCAGCCTACTGTTCTCCAGATCTGGAAAAGAAGACTCGTTAATGTGAGAGTTGCCCTATAGAATGCAATCAGTACCAGGACTACAAAGAAATCTATTTCCGCCCATTTTTGTGTCATCTTCATGGCCCTTTCACCAGGTTAGTTTGGGAAATGTATTACTGTAGAGCAATACAGCTATACCCAAATAAGCTGATACCCTGCTGGCACAGGGCCTCACAGAAGCTTCACTGCTTTCTAATGAAGGAGGAAGGAGAAAGTAAAGCTCCCACCAATTCCAAACTACATAAGGCACCATCAAATCATCCTGCAATTCAGAAACTGAACACAGAGAGATGGAATACAGCATGTGTCCAACTACACTCAGAGTACTTAGAGCGATTTTCTCACTACAAACTGATTCCTCATACCCAGTGTACTCATCTGGCCCAGCTGCCAATAAGCCATTACGTGCTTCATGCTGCATGCTACAAAACCCCACACAGAAGAGAACGGCCTCATCTTTGCCATCACTTCCAGGACGGTGAATGGTACTAAGACTACTTGCCACTCCGCCAACAACGATGATGCTCATAGAGGTCCGTGATGTCAGCGAAGCTAAACTCATTACCAAAGGAACCATAAAATCATCCTGTGGTGCGTTCTCTGGAGTTAGGGCAGGAAGGCTGGCAGCAGACGGGGTGGTAGCTAAAGGACGAGGGATCTAGAAGAGTGGAATAAAGCAGCCTGAGTAAAAAGCATCACGGGACTACACAGCAGATTGTTTTTATTTTGTTTTCATATATTCAGGATTTGGTTTATTTAAAGGGAACTTTTCAGCACAGAGATCTGCTCCTGGTAAGCAACGGAGGTTCTGAGAATTCCTTTTCAAATGGGGACCAGGTTGGAATAATATTTCTATCTGGAACTGGCTCTGCTGTTAGAATCCCAAAGTTACAAATAAAAAGGTTAACCAGAGGGTTCACTCCAAAGGAAAACAGAACTCGGATAACATCTGCAGAAAGTTTAGGAACGGTTTTTTGTTCCCTTTTAACCCTGAATATAATCAAATAAAAACAACCCTCACCAAAAGTATTTCACACAACAGGGCTAGGGGAAAGTAGCAGCAAGCAGGTAAACAGTAGAAGCAAATAAAAAAAATAATAAAAATCAATATATTCTCGTTAAGGTAAAACAAGGCACTTGTCAGCCTAGTCTCTGAAACACTCACTGGTAAGTTTGGATCTGCTAGTCCCAGTAGTACTCTCTGAGCATGTTTAGGACCCAAGAAACGGTTTACAAGTGAAGTCCATCCCAAGGAAAAGTGGAACATGATATCCTCTTGGAAATCCGCACAGAGACTATGACAGTTTAGATCATAGCTAAGGTCAAACCTCCTGCATGGAATTAGCAAGTGGAGCTGATTCTGAGAACCAGAAGGCAACAACGGTTTCAGATTTTCTAAAAATGAAATAGAGGAATAAACATGAGTTAACACTGAAAGCTTCAGCATATTCACAAGTAGAATCCTTGCACTGCTGACTAGCTTTGTGAACTACCAAGAATCTAAACTGACTTTTTTTTAAAAAAAAAAAAAAAACAGTAAGGAAAAAACAACATCAGAGGGCATTTTAGCAGTCTCCATCCTAACAGAGCAGGCAATTTATTGCTCTGATAAAACAGCCACATAAAATCAATGTGTAGAGGAAGCACCACGGGAAAAAATAGACAAATTAACTAAAAGACCTCTAACTCTGGTCAAAAGATAAGGATGGAGTAAGCCTGTTGATGGCACCATACAGAAAAAGCATTGTTATGGAGTAAGATAAGGCGGCTTCATGTAATTCGGTGATCTTGCTCTGAATCTTTTATTACCAGAAACAGATCAGAGCAGAAGAAATGGGTATGCAATAAAGTTATTACCAAAACAAACCCAACACCTCAAAAACACAGAGTGACACATACAGGACTGTACCACAAAGGTTTTGTGAAACTACCCTTGTTTTGTACTCAGAATCTGGAGGGACCCAGAGAAAAGACCGTACTGTAAAACCATTATCTGTTAATTAGCATATTTCATAAATCTGTTGTGGAAGCCAAAAGTATAAATGGGTTTACATGAGGATTAGGCAAGTTCCCAGAGGACAGGTTTATTATTACTTGCTTAAACCCTTAATTCAGATGCAGTATTCTGGTTCAGAAGTCCCACAGCTGGGGATGGATCATTCTATTTACCCTGGCTCATTATTTTTCTCCCCAGGCAGCTGTGCTGGTTAATACCAGAGACAAGGTACTGAGCTAAATACACAGTCTTCATTTAGGATGGTTTTTCCTTTACCATGTTTTAGTGTTAACATTAAATCATGATCAGAAAGAATTTTTTTAAAGCACATTTTCTTAAATTATCTTCCTCTAAACAAAAAGTCAACATTTTGTCTTCCACATGTTACCAATCATCTCCTGCTGTGACTGATGCATTGACTGATTGACTTCACTGGAGCAACGATCAGCCAGGTTCTTTCCCAAACCATCTTCTATATGTTTGTTGAGTTCCTGAAGTTTTAGAAAGAACATTATACAGTTCAGAAACATGTTAAACACTAAGTGTTATTATTTGCAGTGGCAAGAAAAGCAGGTTACCATGAAGATACCCTACTTTTCAGCACATTGTGACTGAAAATCTAATTAAAGTGACACAAGGAGGAATTCTCTAGGCTTGTTGTCTTGCAAAGGCCTATGGAAAAGCCTGTATTTTCAATATAAATGTGACAGTGAGGAGCATACCACCAGCATACGTCAGAGCATTTCCTGTCATCATTTGATGGGAGGCGATTTCACTGGTCTACCCAGAGATAAGCCAATCCCATCAACGACTACGAAGGTCTGCTCTGGACATTTTGCAGAGCTAAGACAGGGCAGAACGTCTTAGAAACACAGCATTCCCAGGTGATCAACAAGGTTGAAACAGGTGGGAGTTATGACATTGATTGGCAGCAAAGTCTGAGCAAAAGAGCCAAATGACTAAACTTACAGGTGTATGCTCTTTTAAAATACTAAGTCTGAGCAGGAAATTTTAGATTAGTATTTAATGAAAACTATTTGTTTTTTGTTTTTCTTTCTACAAAGCTTTTTGAAAAAAGTAATATCAAGTGTCAGATATTTGCACACTCCTTTTATTTTTTGATTTATTTCATTTTAGGAGCGGTGAAAATTGTTTATGTAAGGTCTTAATACAAATGAAGACAAAATCAGCATTCCAGTGAATTAGTTTTAATTATGACTAGTAAAAAGATGGTTGAAAAAAATTCTTTCTATAGACAAGGCAGAAAATATTTTCAACCTGTTGTGGTTTTAAGTAAACATATATGCATGGCATAAAGTAAAAATTATGTAGTGCTTAAATGAAGCATCACATAAAATGATATGCAAATTATACAAAGAGCCTGGCTTCAAACCTCGCAAGAAAACTTACTGTCTTATAGAGCTTCAACACTTGAGGAGAAGGGTGAAAATCTGAATAAAATTCATCAACTAAAACTGAAAGTCTGCAAATCTCATCGGTCATGGCAGAGGAGACCTGAAAGACAAAACAATAGTGCTTCTCCTACCTTTTCCAGCCAGAGTGAAAAAAAACCAAACAATTCAATTACCTGACATTCAGGAAGGACTGTCATTTTCTTCTTCTTTCTTTTGAAAAGGCACATGCTACACATCTGATTAGTGTTAGTAGAAAACTGGATATAATTCATCCCTCTTACAGAAACAAACCCACCTGATCAACCAGGCTTCCTACCAATTAAACTGGAATTTAAAGAAGGGAAATAAATCTCTTCCTTGCTTGACTATAAAACTGTCCTCTTTGTATTACTTACTTTATTTTCTACTTCCTCAGTTACACGCTTGATTTTTTCCTTAGTATCTTCCGTCAAAATGTTCAGCTGATTTCGAACAAAGTCCAACCGATCCTTCTGATCTTCTCGCTCTTCCATTGAATGGACTCTTAACAGAGCAGAAAGGAAATCACCATCACCAGCAGGTATTCTCCCCAAAATGAAGCAAGCATGTATCGTCAGGCATGAACCATCTAGCTTATGGTTTACTGACAGCCAAAGAGAATCCAAAGTCACAGTGGCTGAACAAAGCAAAGACACTATTTCAGAACGACTGAAATTTAGGCATTAAATTTACAGGTGTATTTAAAGGCTGCATTGATTGAACATAACGCCAATGACTGGGTTTTGATATATCTTAAAAAGCAGCATTTGGAGTTGGAATCATTGCCTTTGTACATAATTACAACTAAATAAAGAGGTACGAGAAAAAAGGGCCTTTAATAATTAGCCTTTCCTGACCTTTAAAAGAAAAAAAGAGAGAAATCTGGTCAAACTTCTAACCGTCCTACTGCTGCTCACCAGCATCACTCAACTATTCCTTAACAATGACGTGAGGGGAGGCAGCAGAAACTAACCTTGTCACAAACAACTCTCTTCAGAAGTCCTGGACCTACCATTTAAGTAAAAATTGCTTAAAATCTAGAGCAGTTACATCTCGAAGGATGATCAGTAACATCAAATGACAACTCAAACTAGGAGGGGTCACTACACAGGTTTTGGCAGGTCAACTGACAGATTTAAGTAGGTATCAGAATATTTTCCAACAGTCTCACAGCATGTTTTCATAGCATCTGACAAAGTGAGACAAGCTAATATGTAAACACGCAATTTGTAGATGCTGATATACTCAGGAAGATGAATGTTTGACAGGCACAGTGGGGTCTGTTGGAACAAAGACACACTATTAACAGACAGAAAGGAGGTGGATGGAAAGGATTAAACACAACAGCAAGTTCACTGTGTACAAGAGAGATGAGAGGTAGGAATAAAAGTGAGGAAAAAACATACTCATGAAAATCTAAAAGAACATATGAAAACACAAGAAAGATGAGCTACTATCATAAGCACTAAAAGGATTACATAAGCAAAGAGAGAAAAAAAAGATATTCAAGGATACAATCTGACAAGGGCCAGAGGCAAAGCCTCTGTTAGCATAGGCTCTTCCCATTCCTTATGGTATTTTTACCACTTGAAAATTAGAGCCTCCCATATAGTTGCTCAGTATTACTGTAAAGAAAAATCTATAGGCAATGCAGGCCCAAACATCACTGCTGAGATGCTGGATACAACTAGAAAAAACTTCTGATTTCAAATAGTTTTGAAAAAAGATTGGAAAACCCCCAGACTGCAAATCAGTAACAAGGAATAACAAAGTAAACCAAGAGCCCGATACAGAAGTCCCAGACACTGGGCAAGAAGGAGCAGTGCAGGTGAACAGTAGTGAGACTGACACGCCAGAGAAATTCTTTATTTCTTACCAACAGAGAAAAGCGAATTTTACAGTCCATAATGGCCCAAGGAAACCACCAGCATAGAAATGGCTCCTTAGAGGATCTGGAGAAACCACAACCAACCAGCCCTCCAACCCACCTACCTTTTCTCTGCTGCTGCTACGTTTATGGCGTCCATAATGTTTTTCACAGTATCTATTATCTGTTTAGCTCTGATAGTGTGCTGTTCAAACTTGGTTTTCACGGCTGACTGCGAGATACACTCCTGCGAGGGGCCCAAGCCACAACACATTACTGCAATTCCATACCAACACTTTCTGGAATTTCTGTCAGAAAGCACTTGCTGCTACTACCATGAACTTAAACCCATGGGAAATAAAAAGAGTGAAAGTGTATAGAAATCAAAACAGAACAGAACTGAAATCTCAAAGTAATCTACAGCAGCAAATCTGCACCTTCATGTTCATTCACAGTAATGTGCATAGGTTTTTTGTTTAAAATAAATAAATAATGGAAACAGAAAAAGCAAACTCAGATGTCTACATAAGATAAACCTAGCTCTTCTGAAAAATTTCCAAGCTATCCCTTTAGAGTTATGAATCTCTAACACAAATGTTGGCAATATTCCTAGCTTGAGGTTTTTTTGTTTGTTTGTTTTTGATAATAAATATTCTTAGCTTCCAGTAGCACTTCAGTGTCAATACAAATTTTACATGCTTATGTCATACTGACTCTCCAGGCAAAAATACACAATTAGGAATAAGAAACAAGGATCATCTCACAACACAGAACAGTTGCTAAGTAGTCCTTAAAATATTAGCTCCTTCACAGATTATTGAAGTGTTAGGCACATCAGCAGAAAATGCTCTAAAGTGAGAATTTCTATCAATCTGCAACTTCCAACATCGTACAGCAATTCAGAAGTTACAGAGCACCAACTGAAAAGATATGCAAATGTTCAATCTGAGCAAAAGCAAATCAATTGCTGTAAACCGTAAATTAAGACTTCTTAGACTTTTTTAAAGCACCTGCACATCATGAGTTACGTAGCCAATAAATGGTGCTGGCGCTCAAGCTGCACTAGGTCACAAAACAGCAGCATCTTCTGTATTCAGGGGAAGGAAAGCAAGCATCTAGTTTCTTTGCATCAGATCTGGTTGTTGTTGGTGGTGGTGTTTTGTTTTTTGTTTGTTAATTGCTTTTAATCTGTGGATGCACCTTTCGGAGCATAAACAGCATTTAGGCTGCTTTGAAAAGATTTGCCTATGACCTTAGCATACGCTGTAAAAACAAATTTCAGCTAACTACAAATAATAGATCAAAGCAAAATAAACAAAATGGGTGAACTATATTCCCTGTTCCTCGATGAAGCAGATCTAGAAATCAGCAATGAAAGGCCAGAGTTTCAGAAATATCAGCACATTGTTAGAGCTAGACTAGACACAGAGGAAAGTCTTCCCAACATTAGTATGTGGTAGATAAAAGGACGACAGTCACTCACAACACAACCAGAAAATCCAAGTTAGAGCACTAGGAAAAACACAGAGGTTAATTATACGACTGGAAAAGGTAAGAGGAGGACAGTAACATTTTTGCTGATAGTTTGTAAATAAACATTTACTGAAATAAAGATAAAAGCTGTGCTTCAATAGCATAATCAAAACCAGCTACCTTCCAGCCAACTTCCAGTACAGCAAGAGAGTCTTTTAGCACACAGCCTGCTATAATCCCTTACAGTGTTAGGGAAGGATTCAGCGGTAGCACACTAATTCAGGCTGTGTTACTGACTCCAAATTACAGCTGGAATTATTATTCTGCCCTGCCTCCCTCTTTCTCACACCATTTCTGTTAGCAGGTTTGTGAAGCAGCTTGACAACCACCACAACCTGAGGCACACTGGCTTTTGTTTTCATCTGGAATATCCACTAAAGACTACTACATGTAGTGAACTATACAAGCCCTTTTTTGGGTCATTTTGATAAGGCATTTCTATGTATCTCATCGTAAAATTTCACATAAAAGAATAAATATACACAAACTGCTTTCCATTATTCCACGGCATAAGATTTCAGAATCTCCTAGTGTGGCCCAAAGCTTAAGACTGCACACTTTTCTTCTTTGTTGTGTGTTAATATAACTGGGATTCAGTAACAGCACTTCGTAAAGCTGCTAAATGAATTTCTAAAATCTTAATTTCACCCCCGCTTCCAACAGGTATTTCCAGTATTGCCTGGACCACATTAAATTCTGGCCACTTTTTCTTTTAGCAAGTTTAACCATCCCGTGCTTTGCAGAAAAACGTTACGTTTATTTTTGGGATGCCTTTTGCCTTCACACAGAAGTCTACATAAAGGTAGTTAGAAGCCTTTCAAAAATGGTCCAAATTTTCCTAGTATCATGGCAGGCTAGCACTGAAGGGTTGCTTCTAGACTCTCTGAGATTCCAGCAATACTAAGCTCCTACCAGTCTCGGGAAGGACAGGCTTTCCCATTGGGGAACTGGTACTAAAATCCCGAATCTGGGAGCACTGGAGAAGTAACAGTTCCTCCTCTCAGCACACGTGGAAAAGACGAAGAAGCTGGCCAGTTTTTAATGCAGTGAAGACAAAAATCAGGGTGAGAAAACCCAGCAGGAACAAACCCAGCAGACAGTCAGTGGGAACAAGCGGACAGGTGCATAAATGAGGTGAGGAGACAGCTTAGCGATGTGACCTGGATGAAAGAGCATAAGAGACGTGGGAAGTCTGAGCAGGGCACCCGAACAGGGGTAAGGAGCAAAGGGCAAGAAAGACAGACTGAGGCAGGGAAGGTTAATTGTTGACAAGAACAGACAGAAGCATCCCCGCTCTCGCCCCTTCCCTTTCACATACTGGAGTGTAATCCGCGATTCTTGGGGCCTGCAGCTCCTCTGTCAGGAAATAGAAGTAAATCCAAAAGGCTTTAGCCAGAACTGCTTAGGCTGTACTCACAGCTAAAAAGCATCGAAATTTCGGCTAGCAATGCATAAAGCATGGTATCGAGTAGGATTTTGTTCCCAGACTGAACACAGAAAATTCTACGTGATGTACAACATTTTTGTTAATACATGACCTAGTGCTGGTAAACATCAGCACATTTTTTTATCAGTGACTTTATCAGCTCAAGTGCCAGTAATTTGAGAGTTAGATCTGAAGATTTCAGAGCTGGTAAACCACTTAAGTATCAGCCTTGATTGATAAGCAAATTAAATGCCATTATAACTTAGGAAACTGCCCACATAACTGTAACTATAAGAGACTGTAGAAAAAAAGTGCAAAAATACATTGTGGTAATTGAGTTATAAGCTTAATTTCCACTTTCTTTCCTACTGAAGTTTCCTACTATAATTCTAGGGATGAAAATTGCAAACAAAAATGCATGTTTGGCTACAACTAGTAGTTGCACTACAAAAACAAGAAATTTAGTGTCTCATGGACTCGTGTCCTGCCTTATTCTGAACTTATCATTTCAGCAACTCAGTCATCTACCACAAGAGCATGGATAAGGACTGAATGTAAACTTTAGTCTGACATTTTCTTCCTTTTTGCAAGTTTTACTAAGGTCAAATGTGCTTGTTTGTAATGAGAGAAAAAATATATATTTTTTTTAAAGGTAATTTGATTTTTAAATATACAGAACAAGAAATTACTGGTTGAGGCATGCAAGAGCAGTCTCTAGCATTTGCTGGATAGAAGTTGCAGTCATACCTTTCAAGCTCACGTTGCATGAGATGTGCCAAGACCCCCCCACAGAACAATCGAGGCATATCCAAGATGCCACCTTAAGATAACCAAGAATGGCTTTAGAGTTACCACATTCCGCAAGACAAATGGAGTCTATCACACAGAAATCAACTGATTGTCTGGCGAGACCTACTTCCGAAGCAAGTGAAAACTCCAGCTATGAATGCGGCTAAACTGAGGGTGAAGGGTGGCTTCTATACAGCAACGAGGATGCAGAAATAGCGTTAGTGTTCAGAGTATCAGAACTAAGAGGTAGATAATGATGATAATTTTAAAACTCTGGCTTTAAAAATGCAAGTAAATATTTAGTTTTACATTAGTGAAACACAATACCTTAATACTGTTCGAGTCCTGAATTACAGTTATTAATTACACTGCAACAAATTCAGACTAAGGCTTACTGTGCAGCAAAAACTTCTACCAGCTACTGGCCATAAACCATTAAGAGCACAGTCTCTTTTTGTATCTTTTAGACTGTATCGGTATTGAGATCTCCAAACATGAGCTTAAAGTCCAGTTTTGATCCCTTCTCTCATGAAACAATACTTCTTTCTAACCTGCTATTCGAGGTGAGAACTCATGAACAGAGATGAAAGATAAAGCAAAGCTGTCACACGGTTTCAAAACCTGACACTCCTTCACTTGTTCACACTGGTAACGTTCAGTAAAATTAAGCTAAGCATAAACAAAAGTTACCTTTGCATCAATAAAAGAGGTAGTCTAAAAAGGCCATCATAAATACCTCAAATATCTGCTCAAAATTTTGAAATTCCTGGAATCTTGCTTGAAATCCTTCAGCAAGTGCTCCACCTGTGAAACAAAACAGACCATAAGGAAGAGAAAAACACAATAACAATGACTGTATCTTAAATGTTTATCAAGTTTTATGATTTTTTTTGTACTTGAGGAAAAGTGAGAGTTCTTACATACCACCCTCTGGCATCCCTTGGGCCTTCTGTCTCCTGGCACTCAGAACTTCTTTTGCTGAAACAAAAAAGATGCGATTCCTCGCTTCTACGGGATCAATAACTTTGAGCTCATCAACTAGAAAAGTCAGGCAGCGCTCCATGTGCTGCCTACGCACCTGAGGAAAAGGTAAAAAGCTCATGACAAAAAGGCAAAAATTGAGCTGTTGTCAAATCAAAACGTCAGAGCTGCACTACCATTACAAAACTAAAAGGCAATACAAAGACGACGTTTGAATTGGACCAGCAAGTTATTTCCATTTTCTGATCTAATAACTTACCCTGTTACTATAACACAAAGCTGGCGTTTTCATTTTAATACCTGTATTACCAAGGCAATTTAGCATGCTTCATGCATGTGTAGGTCTTTTTTTTTAATATACAAAAATCATTCCAAATAAGAGCCATCAAGTCACTTACATCTTCCATATATTCTGGTTCTGATGCAGAGGCATCCCATCTATTGTTCAGGATGAAGATGTTTGGTTTAGAAAGTCGTTCGTTCACTTTATGGAAAAAATGCTTTTCCTAAGAATTAAAACACAAACAGAAAACTTCCCAGACATCCAAAACAGTCGTGCATTCTTCTGTAACAGATTCTGAATATAAACAAGCTTTTTTTAGAGATTCATGTTAAAAATAATTCATTAGCATTAAAACCCACAGATAATCAACACAAAGAAGGCTTATGTTAGTTCAAAAGTCATTAAGTATCTGAAAACTGATGCCAATGCTAAGAATTGACATAAATTAGCTGCCGTTAATTTCTCTAAAAGTAGGTACAATTAATAAAACTTCCAAAACAAATATTTTAGAAAACACTGGAACAACAACAACAAAAAATCTATTCTTCTATAAATCTGTCACATCACTTGCTTTCTCTTTTTTTTTTTTTTTTCCTTCTGCTTTCACTCTTACAAAACTTTATCTCCTTCGACTCTTCTAGCTTTCTATTAAATTCGTTAGCAACTGCGTGATACACTCACAGTATTTGTTGGGGAAGAGAAAGGGAAAAAGCACACAAACGTTACTGTATTTCCTTTTTTTTTTTTTTTTAAGTAAGATGCCTGGATAAAACTGATGTCTTCCTTTTCTGTATGTACTACCAACATGCTCTTCTCCATCCCACCAAATTTCGTTTCTACACCCATAAACTATATTCTTCATCTCTAATTATAATCTGGTTGAAGAACATATTAGCTTGAACTACAGGTTAGTTAGATTTCCTGTTTGAATTGCATTTTATGGCTTGAGCCACAGGAAAAAGCCATTTTTAAGATGGAAACATTCAGCAAGAAAACAAGCATGTGCTTGAAAATATAATTTAGGTCCCTTCCTTGTACCTACCACCCATCATTGCTATTTGTGGGGTAAAAACCATGATGGAGTGAATCCGCGCTCAGCACAGCTGAAGCAGAAAAGATCTCTGCTGTCGTAAGAGTTTTGAACCTGCAGCAGGACACCATCACATGTTCTGGACACCATGCTGGAAATATGCCAGTCTCCATCATTTGGGGAGTAAGTATGTGCAAACAAGATTACTGACGCAGAAATGAGAACTTAGTTTAAAGCGAACTTATGAGGGAATATCAGAAAAATCACGTTTATGCAGAGAACGTGTGGCTGTATAGCAGCTGCCAAATATTCTCAAACCTGTTACAGCAAAAGGTAAAAATAATGCCTAAGCAGGATGAGAACATGATTACCATATGTTTCACCAGAAGGATAAACTTGTGTAGGCAAAGAAAGAAATTACCGTTTGCCACAATGCAAAGCAAAATGCAAATGCTTTAGAGCAGTTATACAATTGTTAAAGGCAACTTTGTGTCCACCAAGCTGAAAAATGAAAATTTAATAAAAGGAGAAAAAATAACTGTTCGCTCAGTCAAAGCTTTAAGACCACAACTAAGATCTACTTCCTTCCCCTCCAATACACACCCTGGACACCAGTCATCTCTAATTGCATCATTCAGTCATCATTCTAACGGCAAAAAGGTGCTCAGTATTAAATGAGGGTTTAGAGGCACAACAATTCAAAAAAAAAAATCAAGAGCTTTTTGCTTCAAAGAAATTGCAAAACTACAGGCCAAAAAGTGCCCTTCGTGTAGCATAACAGAAAAGATACAGCCGCAGTTGTGCCAAACCCTGTCTTTGCCTTGAATATTGCCAAAATTCTCTTTTTTTCTTTTAAGTCAGATCTCTTTCGTATTTAAGTCTTTGTGGATTCAGATTAGAAACTGGAGTTGGTTGTCTTTAAACTCACGTTCTCAGATTTCTACTCAACTGTTCTAATTTGCTGGAACGCAAGGAAACACTGTCTGCGCATTCAGATCCTTATTGCATTAAAACTGCCTCAATAATTAGAAAGCTCAAACACTAAATGTCAGAACTATGCTCAGAACAACGATGAGCATTTTATTTGTCTACAGGAAGCTTAATAAAAATCTCCAAGATTTCCCAAGAGTGTTGCACAACATCTTGGCAGTCGCTCTATTAACACAGAAACCAATAACACAGAAGCCTTATACTGAAATTGTTTGCATTCATAATACTTATAAAAGTTTAGTCAAAACTGGAGATCACTATAGAATTAAAGCAAATCCCTGGGCATATTTTGAATATCAAAACAGCTCACTTGGCCACCTTACACGCTCTCTTTCTGCAAGTTATATAATATTCAGGCTGCAAGGTGTACAGAGGTCTTCTCTATCTTGAAACAAGGCTTTATAAAATAAAAATGTTAAAACATCCTCAGCTATTCCATTAAACAAGACCGCTTATGGCTAGCATCTTCATATGGAGAAACACGCAGACCTACAAGGGCAACCTGTAGCACTTGTCCTCAACACAACGTATATTGAGGGAATTCACCGTCTTCTGAGACAAGAACATGAGGAACAAGAAAGAAATTTCCTTAACCTACTTCGTGTATATTCACGAACTTCTGGATGTGAAATACTTTGTAATTTATTTCTTTGGTTATACAAACAAATGTCTTTAGCTGATAAATATGGACAAACTGGAAAACAAGAGAAATGCTACAGCCATTTATCAAAAGGGAAACTGAAAGGACAAATTTCATGCTCAAGTCAGAGCAAGCAAAGCTGGTAAAAACCAGGTTCTCTTTTCCCTAAGGAGGGATACATGTTGTTTCCTGCCTTGCAACCCCACATCCTATTCACAATATCCACCTGCAGCGCTTCGTGGAGCTTCTGTAAAGGACTAACAGCAGCCTTTCAGTTAGGGAACTGCTGAATATTTAAACGAAGAACTAATGTAAAATGATTGCACACCATACCGTGTTCATGAGAGTCGATTCAGAATTGGCAACCAAGACAAACACATCAGCATCTAAGCAGAATTTGTCAATCCAACTGTCGAGCTCTGTAGTGACATCTGTGCCAGGGCTGTTGAGAATAGAGATCACAAACTTGTATTTATCCATCAAAGGAGTAATTCATCTTTAGAAACAGATGAAAATAGATTGGGATTGCCTCAGAACCTTATTATAAGTTACAAATTTTTATATCTTTAGTCTAATGCTTAACTTGAGCTTAAGGCAAACAAAGAAAAAATTCATTACCATTTAGCGTATCACCCATTAGACCATCTACTCATTACAAGATGCAGTTTAATGAATAAATGTGCAGATCATAATAGCTAAAAAAGTGACAGGCAGTCTGTCAGAAATCCAGGCGGTCTCACAGAATGGTCTTCCTCCCCATATCCCATGTTTAGTTTGTAATTAAAAAGGACAGTTGTTCATTAAATATTTTTCCATTAATAAAGGCCTAATTAAATTTATAGATCTATGCACAGCTTGCATAATATAGTGACAATTAAAATGAAATTAGGACTATAATGCTGTCAATTTTTCAAAACTAAGTAGAATATGATCATTATGTCAAGTTTGCAACAGCTCAATTATTTCTGGTTCAAATTTGCTTTATTTAAAAGGCGATTTTCTTCTTACAAGTACCGGTTCTCTTAGATTTCAGGTTGTTTTCTTTTCTCTTAACATTTCACCTTTAGCAACCAAGACTGTGCAGAACAAATCATGTCTTGTATCATACCTAAGCAAGGATCACTTCTGGGCTTCCAGCACACCTCTGCTACGCAGATGTCCCCAAGGAAACAGCACAACTGCATAAGCTCAGAAGCCCATCAGTACGTCAAACAAAGCAGCACCAGCCTGTGCCAGCCAGGCTGGCGTTATTACTGGCGTAAGAGTTTGCACCCGAGAAACACTGACAACCTCCAGCGATTTCAAAGGTGCAAGATTAGAGATGCAACAAAAAGCTCTACTTGCAAGTTCACTCATAAGAATAGAATCTCTATTACATTCACATAGTAGGTATAGATCACCTGGCAATTTGAAAAAAATGTTTTACCAGTTTATATCTCAAAGAGGCCTGGAATACTGACATTTGACACAGATAAACCAAATCTTTCAGAATTCTTTTACACCCAAACAATGCGAAATGTAATCCCAACACGTGGGCACGCAGAACTGACAACAATTCTGTTTTGAGGGCACTCATTACTGGGATATGTAGGTACAGCAACTCTTAAAAGAAGCTTTAAGATATGAAGTCCAGAGTGCTTACACTTCACGTGATCAGTACGAAGCGCTTAAGGGCAGGGAATGTGCAAAAGGTTTACAGTTGCTGCAACAACCCTATGCATGCTCCCATAGTGTTTGTTTTAAAAGTGGCAGTATGCTCAGCCAAAAGCTGGTCCTTTATACAGCTGATCACAAGACACCTGTGTGTTCCAACTGCCGCAATGCCAACAGCAGTGGAGCGATGACAGGCAGCACTATATACAGAAGAACAAACTCTGGACTCTTGCAATAAAAAAAAAAGCCTCTCAATAATTTTGCAGCCTAATAAGCAAACAGTAAACCAGTCTTTTTTATAAATATTACAGTGGGTTATTTATTTGAGAAAGTCTTTATTAGAACAGAGAACATACCTGTCCACTAAAACCAAATCATCTCTCAGCAGGGCACACTTCGACTTGGGCCAAAAGACATGGACAAGACAGCCAGCTTTCAAATCTTTATCCATGTGAAGTGCATGAGCAAGCTGATTGACTGTCTATACAGAGCATAAAGAGAGAAGACAAACATGCAATATGCACCACAAACGAGTCTGTAAACAACCCTAATTTGGTTCTCAAGCAAACCTGTCAAACAGGGTAACAGAGTTCATACTTAGGGTGAATATTTGTTAAATTTTATTTTTTTTTAAACCTCTTCAGACTCACTGCCATCTAAAGAACGAGTTGTGCTTTGAAAACCAAACAGGAGTTTCATTGCAGCCACAAAGGGGTACTCCTTACAGGGCTAGGATTTGCGATACTGAGAGCTGGCATAAATTTGCCTCAGAGGTTTAACACATCAACGTGAGCAATTAAATAAGGTAAGCGCCGTAAGGCCAAATGAGAGCAATGTTCCTAATCTTCAGCAAGTAACAGAACTTACTGACAGTCTGTAAAAATAGATCTCTCAACATAAGCTATGCCACAAGGAAACACACACTAGTTATTTTCCTTGAAATATCCAGGAAAAATTTTGAAGTAGAACGTTTTCATTTATTAGTTATTCCCTCCTGAATAAGAACTTAAAAATACGTAATGAGTTAGCCTTATACTTTCATTAGACTTGAAACTGTTGTTAATAGACGGGTCTTTGGAGAAATGGTTACCATGATAAGCACTGAAATAATTCAAAATCATTCACAGAAGTCATTCAAAAACTCTACCTTGACGCTCTTTTTTTCATCAGATCCTTCTGTCATAAGATAAGCCTTGTCTCCATCAGTCCCTTCCACGCTGAGGAAGCAGTTAGTTGTATGGCCAATCCCACTGGGAAGCACCTTATCCCACAGCATGGCATTAATGACCGAACTTTTCCCACTGCTTGTTCTAGAGGGAAAGAAAATAGCAGCACTTTGAGCAGAGTACAGCAGCATTAAACATACCTTTGTTTTGACCTGAATGTGCCCCCTTTAACCGCATTAGACCCACATTTTGCAAGCTGTTTGGAGCGATTGGGCATCAAGCCAGTACAGCACAGCTTGCCAGAAAAGAGCAGAAAGTGCAGGAAAAGTTCAACTGAATAGCAATTCCAAAAATCTTTCTTGATATCAACACTGCCTACCTGCAAGAAAGCAAATTGCCATTTGCATAACTCACACGAGCTGAACAAGCCCAACCTGTACCCGGAAGCATGCCTTTATCTGCCATACCTGAATCTACATGAGGGATTTGTAAAAACAAACAAAACAGTGGTTCAACTTTGCTGCACCAGAAGAAGCATCTAGCCTAAAATGATGCCTTTGATCAATTTAAAGCAACTGCTAAAAAACAGCACCGTGTCCCACATAAGGGGGCAGCGTGCCCGTTCCTTTGTGCCAGCACTGGCAGTCCTCCAGAAAAGAACTGACTGAAAACCTGCGTAGCGTTTTGGGCAGAATCGTGTTTTGATCAGGTAACCATTCCACATGCCTCTCACAGCAAAACTAAGGGAATTCCAGGGATGCCCGAGAAGGACATGAAGAAAAGGTTGCATGACAGGGGCAGAGGAGGACCACACTCTACAGCGCCATCAGCAGTGACTCCTTAAAATGCCTGTGCCATTACCACCTCAGTAACTTCATCCGCTGCCTTCAGGAAACATTTGTTCTGTACCACTGCTTCTGATATTGCCCTCTAAGCATTAGATGTGGTGTATCACTGTCTGGGAAGTCTCATCGCAGCCAACAGGGACAGCTCAGAACAATGTAACTGACAATAACCTCAGCCTGATGAAGATCTCCAAAGGAAGACGTGAAGCAACGTGCAAAAAATAAAAATTCAGATTTATTTCTCACTTGTAACCCTTATCATGCAAACTCTGATTTTAATCATGAAACTTAGTCTTGTCCTTATTTCAGAAGGCAAAAAGCAAATTAACCAAAATCTTACTGATCACACGGAACTATTCAGCAACTCATCAACTCCGCTAGAACTTGAAGTTCTCAGCGATGCCCTACTTTGCACTAACCCCCTTCCCCTCACCCACAGAGACTTGAGGCTTAACTCTTACACAACGGTACGAGGCAAGCGTGGACTGTAATTCATTTCTGGAGCTACTTCGGTGCTCATTGTACAACAGCTTACAAATGTATGCAGAACGTCAGATGGGGAGTTAAGGTTACCTTAATTCTCTCTTTCCTGCACTGAACTTGCAAAAGCATCTTTTAACGAGTATCACAACTTGTAAATGTATTCAGCTTTTAACTTTGTGAAATGTCAAGGCTGAGATAAAAACAATTTATTTATCCCAGATCCTTTTATTGTTTTTCTTTAAATAGCTGAACCATTATTAGCAAAGTGAGGGTACAACCACTGCTAAACACATTTTTTCCAATACTATTACAAAATTTTAAAAATTAGAACATGAAGAGTCATATTCCAGAAAATACATGTAACCACATGCTAAATTTAAGCACAGGAAAAAAAATAAAAAGAAAAAATTTCCTGAAGCAAACTGGTCTAACAGACACCAGGCTAATCAGTCACACACAAGCATTTGAAAACACTGGAACCTTAATCTCTTGGAAGGATTTCGCTCTCTAACATATGACTTTGCATTCAGTAAGGCTGATTTTCAGCCTATTTCTACACTATCCAAAATTTGTAAGAAGAGAATTGCACAATGCGTTCCACAGACATTTATTAGAAGCGTTAAGACTCAGTGAAAACTTCAAACCTCTCCACTATGATGAGAGCGAAAAGCAAAACACAGCACAACTAAAAGCAAACAGAGAGACACAAAACTTCAGTGCTTTGGGTCCAAGAACCTGACAGCACTTCTATAAAAAAAAAAAACTTTGTACGTAGCAACACATTCTGGGGTGCAACAAAACTTCTCTCTTTAACTCCCCATTTTTCTGCAATGAACAATAAAAGATACAGCTAAAATGATCCCAAGGTGACCAAAGTTTAAAAAAAACAACAACAACAAAAAAAAACTAATTGTTATATTTTTTTATTTTTAAAACTGAAGTTAAATTAAAAATCTATAACTTTGGAAGTGTTACCTAAATATGCAAAAGATTTGATACTCAGTTTGTAATAATACCACCAAGGACATTGAACTAGAACTTTTCCTAGTTAGTAATTCAGGACAGCAGAAATTCGTATTATGTTCAGATTTATCTGTAAGCCGTATAACGCACTGTTACTATTATTCCAAATAATCATCACACAGACCTATCAAACCAATGACACAACCAGCAAGGCAAGTCTCTCTAACAGTCTATTTTTCGTCAGTTGCTTATATGTAGAAACATAAACAGCTCAAAGTTTAGTTTTCAGTACTTACAATAAACATAAACAAAAGTTGTTAACAGCAACAGTCCAGTAAACAAACAAAATCACCATGTTAAAAAAAAAAGCCATTGTGAAGAAGACAACTCACATCTTCTTAAGTCAAATAATGGCTCTAAAAAAATAATTTTTTAAATAGTTTGTCAATAAAAACGTGCGACAAGACACACCTAATTCAGTTACACAAACATCGCAAGACGGCATCAAAGAAACCTTTAGCACCAGTTAGGTAAGAGTGAGCATGTTTTTATGTATTATGTTTCAAATGACAATCCTGTAATGAAAAACTAATTCCAGTGCATATAACCTACAAACATTAAGCTCTGAAAGAGAAGAAGAGAGATCAAATTAAGTTCTGGTAATTTCATTCATTACCTGCCAAAAAATGCCACTTTCATGTGTCTCCGTGAAAGCACCTCACCAATGACTGCTAGCTTCTTTTTATATGCCTGTATTTTTGCTAGTTCATCTTCCGTTGCTATATGTTCAAGCTCTGGGTTCCTGTAGGTTGCTACACATAGAAAAAAAAAAACAGATTACATGCTTTTGGACACAAGATCGAGATTATCAGTACCTCACATGCTGAAGATCTGGCTAAATTTTTATTATACAGTGGTAAAACAAAATGAACAAAACCCTTTTACAGAACCTGGTATTAGACCCTGTCATTTGGCAGGTCCACACAGCACCTGTGAAATCATGACAAATCACCGCAGGTGACTCTACAGTCTAACTGCCGAATATAAAACCGATCATGACAGCATCTCATGATTTGAACAACCCTTTCAGCACACCAGGCCGTGTTCACAGGCTTTCCGATTTGCCCCGTTCTGTGAAGCCCGTCTCCAGAAATCAAGGCCAGGACCTGCTGCCCAGTGAGGCTGGGCTGTCCTCTCACCGCAGAGCTTGCTGGGGCCACGAGCAACCAGATCTGTGTGGCAACACGCGCGCCTCCATGCTGCTAAAACTTGAGAGGGTGTAACCGTGGGTTCTTTGCGCCATATCGTGTCGATCCGCCTTCCTACTGAATAATGGGAAAGCCTGTTTGCCCTTTTTTCCTACACGAAGAGGTGGTTCAGCTTTGACCCTCATGGAAAGCAGGCCAAGCTACCTGCCACACAATGTAGATTTTATTAGATGCAACCATCCTAAGTGCTGCTGCTAGCATGAGATAAAAACATTAAATGAAAATATGATTCTTTCTGAAGGCGTATGTTTACCTGAACAGCACACGGAGGTGTACGGTAACACACACTGCGCTACTGTAAAGTAAATTCAAGGCAATAGACCAGGTCACTGCGTTGAAGGTGGAAACTAACCTTCCACAAAAGTCGCTCCTTCGGTGACATAGTCCAGCAGCTGGTCGAAGATGGCAGTAATGGTTTTCTTCGCCAGCACGAAGTGCTTCAGCGGAGACACAGCAGCTTCTGCCATCGTGTAACTGCGGGGAAAGTCACGCGAAAGTGACCAGAACACCCGGGAGCACCCGTGTCAGTGCAAAACCACGCGTGTTCCCACCCGATAATTCCAACTAAAAAAAGACACGACCAAAGGAGCGCACCGAGGGGCACCGACCGCTCGCTCACGCCGTCCCCGCGACGAGCCCTTACCCCCGGGCACCGCCACAGCAAGGACAGCCCCAACGCGGAGCGGTGTCCCGGAGCCCAGGGGCCACCCCGCGGCACGGCGCTGCCGCCCCCGGCCGCCTGCAGGTCACAGCCTCCGCCCGCCCTCAGGCCCAGCCCCGGGCCCGGCCCCGCCGTTACCTGGCAACCGCCGCACCGCCCGCGGGGCCCCCGCTCCGCCACCGCCTCCCGCCCCGCCGCCACCGGGCCGCGCGCGGGCAGCGCTTCCGCTTCCGCCCGCTCCCGGATCCGCCGGTGAGGGGCGTGGCGGCCATTTTTAGTAAGGGGCGGGCGGGGCGGCGGCCGCCATCTTCGGGCAGGGCGTCGGGGGGCGGCCGGGCGCGAAATGGAGACGGGACTGGGCTGAGGGGGCGGCCCGCCGCGCTCCTCAGGGCTGACAGGGTTTATTTTTTTTTTTCCTCCGTTTTATTCAATTTCATTTTATTTTATTTCATTTCTTTCTTTATTTTTTGTGGTCAGAACCAGGCTATGGCTCAGGTTTGGCCACATGCCCTTGCCAACCTCAGTTTGGGACTTCTGTACCCAAAAGGTGTCCCGAGTTATAAGCCAGGTCCCCTGAAAAGCGCGATAGGAATCCAAGGCAAAAGAAAGGAGCCCTGGCTGTGGGCCCTGCGTACCGTCAGCACCGTGGTTTAATCACTAAGCTGCCAGCTAAAATGACAACCGCCAGAGTTGTTCCCAGAGTTCCAAGCACTGGAAATTTATACACGTGATACATCGCCATAAGAGAGCACAGGATGAACAGCCACAAAAACAACGATGAAAATCAGTGACGCTTAATAAACGCTGTGGAGAACACATTAGAGAATTACTCATCCGTTGTATTTAAGTTCCTGCAACAGTTCCCGGGATTTTAGTTTTGAAGTCCTCAGAATCTTCTGCATAAAGAACTTCCCCCGTTCGGTACCAAACATGGTCCCAGAAGCTGGGATGGTCGATGTACCTTTAAACCAAAGGCTCAAACACAAAAAAGCAAATAAAAATTACTTCAAAAACCCGTGCTGTTATTTTGGATAGCTTCTAGTTAGCTGCCACTGCAGCAGAGGAACCTTGCAGGTATCAGTATAAAAAACTGCTGAATTTGACACACACTTATTGAGCATCCCAAAGAAAAACCCGTATTGACTCACTTCTGATTACTGCAGTTAATGTCTCTAATTCAGGACTCAGATTAAGTGCTCAAGCCATAAGGTTTTGAGAAGACTTCAACCTCTGGCAGTGCTCCCGTGCTCCAAGTTCACCCCGATGCACCACGCCTGACCTTCCACCTGCACACTTCAAATAAATAAGCCCAACTCTTCTAATTCACAGCTACCACATAGTGCCCTCACTGGGTACAATGTGCCTTCCCTACACATACGGTCCTTCCTTTCAGCACTCCGACTTCTAGACACACTCCACTCAATACCTGTTTTTTCTTCTACTGCATGCCTTTCTTGTTTCAGCACACTGGTCACATGGAAGCAAGTATCCTTCGTATTTGCATTCCTGCTAAGGTAAAATGAGACCACCTGCCCACATAAATTTCCATCTACTTTGATAGATTAAAGAAGCAAACCTAACGTTACTCCCTAATTTGTAAAATCCATGCTAAGTCAAACTTTAATATATTTCCTAACTAGACACTGTGTGCATTTTAGTTAGGAGTTTGTCTTCAAAACATGCCTATGGCATGTTTTCATTCCCATTTTAGAGACCAGAAATTGACACAACTTAAAAGTTGACATGAACTACCAAGGAGTCAAAACACAAATTTTCTGTCACAGGCTCCATACTTTTACAAAAGAGCCTTTTCTGTGAGGAAAATACAGCTTTCCGGCATGGGACACTGTGCTGGTCTGCACAGACACACACATTTCTTCAGCCTTTTTTTTTTTTTTAAATGTCTTTCCCACAGGACTCTAACAGAAGAACCAGCATTCCCCAGCCCTTTATCCCCGTATGAGCAAAATTAACCTTCCATATATAAAATAATTCTCGTTAGTATTTTGTTAACTATATTATTGCTACCATATTAAGCCAGCCATGATGAATGAGCTCAAAATAGGAAATTAGCAATTCTACTACAGACAGTGTCATTCTCTATACAATGAACTGAAATACAGTTAGGATACAATCAGGTTGTCCTTTTCAACAATTACATGTAAGATTTGGTACTAAATCAGCATTTCAAAATGATGAAAATGGTCTTGCTCCTACAAAGCAACAAGTGCTACCTGGCTAGTTTTCAGAATTTCTAGAAATACTTCTCCAGAAATCAGGACTTCCATAAACTGACTATATAGCCAATTTTTATAGCTTTAAAAATTCAATGTGAAAGCCCTTGCACACCTGGAAGCTGATAACACCAAATCTCACCAGTCAAGAAATGTTTTATACATTAATTATATCTATACAACGCTCGCATTAGACAATCTTACATTACAAATTTACAAGCAATACAGAAATGTAAACTCCACCACTATTTTATGGGTTATTTCACTCCGATAACTAGCACAATCTAAATGACCTCACCCTTATTATCTGTCCAACTATCAGTCACTCAAAAATACAGCTACGGAATGAAGCTTAAAAATTCACTTACGAAGCCTGTAATGCCTGAACAGCACTATCTAATCAGAACAGCTGTGTTAAATCATTTGAAAGTGATTAAATAAACTTTTATACCATACCAGTGTTTTAAAGCAGTACATAGTTTAAAATTTACAGATTTAGAATAACTTTCATCAAATTACTTTTGGTGGAAAGCTAATTTTTAGTCTATAAAATTATAGTTATGTAATTATAAACTAATTTTATAGAGGCTGTCTCCAAATGAGGTTGGTGACATTTCAGTGAGAGATAAATTATGAAAATCATGCTCTTTAGACATTCTCATCTGGAATATTTCACAAATTCCCTTACAATTGGCTCCTTAAAACATGACCCACTCTACACACAAGGAACACCTGTCAGGAGTGCATAGAATCATAGAATGGCCTGGGTTGAAAAGGACCTTAAAGATCATCTAGTTTCAACCCACCTGCTCTGAGCAGGAGAAATACAGGAACTGAAGGTAAATAAAGGAGATAGAAATGACGTGGGAGGTCTGTAGTAATGTGTGGATGAAAACATTGTTTGATGGCTCCACAGACAGGAGCCGAAACAGAACACTGAATGAGGACAGAAAGCAAATGATGAGATAGGGCAGGTACCCCAAGAGAAAACAGGTCACTTTTAGAAGCTTATCAAGAGTACAAGGTAGTAAATGCAGGCTGACATATGGAGACTTGCATGCTGGGAAGTTTTGGAACGCACTTATCTTTGGCTGGTTGATGCAATTTTTTGAACATGAGCTCAGCAACCTGCTGCTGCAGGGGGTAAAATGAGTAGGATACGCAATTGAGGTCAGTGCGGTGTTTAAGCATGGACCTAGATGTTGACCTTCTCTTTGTCCCTTTTAAAACCCTAAAGAGCTGCTCTCATACGTTAAACGTGAAAGTACAGGGTGAGCATCAGAACTGCTATTATAACACGCAACTACTCCCACTGTCCCTCCCCCCAGAATGTGACCCATCACATGTAAATGTGATCATTTCTACCGAACCTCTAGGTAAGGAAATTCGTAACACCAAGTTGTTATACATGCTTTGTTGATATAAAAACATTAGAATTGTACAAGTGCTGTTAAAACTGTATTTAATACATTTTAGTGACTGAAAATTAATTTGGGTTCTAACAAACTGATTACAAGGAAAGAAGGTAATCAAGCTGTCTCATGTATCTGAAGATGACTTAGAAGATCTTTCTCATTTCCAAACCTCATTAAACAATCAGTACATTTATGAGGTAAATCTGCCGAATGCCTGAAATCCAAATGGGTTTTAAGGTCTTCAATCTGTCCTGTTGAATATTCACAGTACTGACACAAATAAATCCCTTCAGATAAATGAGAGCTTAAATGCTTGCAATACTCCAACATACCTGAAAAGCCCTTCCCACAGTCATCACAAACATGAGGGAATATTTTGGTGTGTTCAATAGCAACATGCCTGTTGACATTGGTATGCAGCCTGCTCCTAAAGCCACACACTTGGCATACAAAAAAGTTTTTGCATTTGTCAAAACTAATTTTGTTTATGAGACTGTACTGTCCACGCTCCTTGTTATTATAGCTGTCGCTTAGCTCTATCAGCCGACACGCATGTTCGTTCACCACGTGGCTGTGCAGGTCTTCTGGATCATTTGTTTCATGCTCACAGAACTGACACAGGTACTGTTCATCACAGCTGTGCTCCTGGAAGTGCAGGTACAGCTCACTGCTCGAAGAGAACTGCATATCACACTGCTCACACCAATAAAGGTGGTCGTTGAAGTGAGTGTCTGCTATGTGCTGACTCAGATTCTCAAATATCACTGTTTTGTAATCACAGTATTTGCAGATGTACGGATCTTCCTCATGTAGCTTTACATGTTCGATTAGCTGCATTTTGCTGGAGAAACTCTCTTTACAAACTTTACAGACATGAGTATCTGTACATGTCTTGTGCTTCAGGATCATGTGCTGCTTTAAATCAGAAAAGTACTTGCTATTAAACTCACAGAGCTCACACTTGTACAGGCCACTGCTGTTGGCTCTCAGCAAAGGCCATTTCTGTTGAGCTGTGATGTTCAAAGCCTGGTTCTTCTCGAAGATTTTACAGGTTTCAAGAGGGATCTCCTCTAGATCCTCAGCTTCTAGCTTCTCAGGTGACACGGTTTGTGTTTCTATATCGTGAACTTCTACAGCATTAACTTCCGTTGTAGAAATTTCTACAGTTTGAATATCAAGAGGTTTCTCCTCTTCTGTAGGGATCTCACTGAATATCGGTGAATCACATATGTCTTTACACATTCCATTATTAGTAGCTTTATCTACAGAAACAAACAGATAATACAAGCAGAAGGTTAAAAACAAATCCAGTAAAACAAATGGGTCTGCATTTAACTTCTCAGTTAGCTGTAGTAGCTAATAAATACAAAAAGTAGTTATTGTTGCCCAGCCACTAGAACTACATTTTAATTAACTCATAAATAACGTAAACTACAAATCTTTCACCTGTCAAACCAAAAAAAGAAAAATACCAGCTATATTAAAAGTCAACATCCACGCTCTCCAGCTTCACAGCATCTCAGCTGCAAATACACATTTACCTTTACCTTTATCCTTCTTTTTAGGTTCTGTATAGTGCAACCCCACAACATTTGAATGTGACCCACTCCAGTGAGAAGTGCCAGCGTGCACTGGACTCCCATCATCATCTGTGTCTATGCTCTGCACGGGACTGTGGTATCTACCTGCAAAGATAAAACATTTTCTTGTCATTATTCATCCTTTCTAGCATCACCCTCACTCCCTTGATCTAACCTAGATGTTACTTACTATTTACTTATTCTAATTACATAAATTTATCTTTACATACCACTTACATTGTAACCTACATTAAAGAAAGTTAACAATAAACACCGCAGAAACTATTTCCATACATACAAAAGTCAACAGAATAATTCAAAAGGTGGCAACTGTCTTTACAATTTCAGAAAAAAAATGGTCAGTTGATTACACTGGAAAAAAAAATTCTTAAATGAAACTTTACATATGAAAGATGCATCTTTTTAATATCCTTAAATATTTCTGGTCATCATATTTTAAGGCATATCCTTTGTGAGACTTCTGGATACTTGTTGGACAACTTATTGGAGTGAAAGTCATTTTCCTGAAGTACAGGTTACTATTGCTGGTATGTTTCCTCCCAACTCATAGATTATCTACATCAGATTTATGTCACCTAGCCAATGGATATTTAGATAAAGTTTAAAATTCATTCTAAATGCTATAAAATTGAAATATCTTTTTGTTGTTGTCACTTTTTACTTTGAAAATTATATTTGAATTATGAGTAAACAACCTTCCACTAGTCTAAGGCATACCAGATGAGAACGATGCACAGAAGTCTGCCACTGCCTATTTTGTATTCTACTTACTTCTATGAATAGGAGTATAATGCACTTAGTCAGGAATTATAGAACAAGATCTCAAAGTGCACTCTTACCTCTGTTTTCAGAATATTTTATGTCTGGTTGTTTCATAGAACAGACACTATAGCAGTGGTCAGAAAGAATTCCACTATTATCTATGTATTTGGTTGCACCTGAAGAATCTAGATTAAAAATAAAAATAAAAATTAGTATTTACACTAACAAACTGATGTAGCTACATATGGATTTAACATTCACCAGAGTTCTTCTCACTGGCCACATTTTTACTTCTCATGTTGTGACGATTCTGTGCCTGTCTGATAACATCACTATTTTGATTTGCAGATTTCAGCTGCTGTCCTGATGTTCAGAACATCAGATGCAGTTGTTATCAAATTCTGCTTCCACTGAAGGTAGGGACGGGAGCACAGTTAATTCAGTGCTGAGAACTAATGGACACCCCCAACCCAACTTTCATGAAATTTCTCCCCTTGTGTGTTAGTAAAATCTTCCCTTTATGGTTTGTGCGAGCTTTCCAATGTGCAGGGAGTAAGAACAAAACCGGTCAGATGTGTTGACCGAAAGTGACTTGACAACGGAACATGCAGAGTGGTTACTCAATACATTCAGAACAAGGCTCCTTATCCTACCCTTTAGGTTAAGGATTTCCTGATATAAGTACGCTTTTCATAATAAAGTAATTATGTGAAGAAAATTAAACTAATTGAAGCGTGTACATAACTCAAGCTCTAGACTGACCTGAATATCGAGAAGGGTGTAGAGTCTTCCGTTTTCTCTTTTTAGGGTGTTCGTTCATTTTGAATAGTCTAAAGTAATCATAAAGTGAAAAGGTTCAAGAATTAGCTTGACTTGCTTTTATCTAGTTTGTAACTTTCACAAGTTTATGAAATAACATGAACATTTTGAAAACCCAAACACAAGATTGCTTTCCATAGAATCCTAGAGCAGCTTGGGTTGGCAGGAACCTTAAAGCCCATCTAGCCCCAACCCACCTGCCACGGGCAGGGACACCTCCCACCAGATCAGGTTGCCCAGGGCCTCGTCCAGCCTGGTGCTGAACACCTCCAGGGATGGGGCATCCACAGCTTCTCTTGGCAACCTTTTCTACCCCCTTCTTTCTAACCCCATCCAGCCCGTTCTGTTACAGTTAAGAACACAACAAATGCACATGGGTAACGGAGTCTAAGTTCATATCCTGCCTTGCAACAAAATAATGAGGTTTACTATAAAGACAGACAGGTCAAGACTCCAGTCACTCAAGTAGTCGTTAGAAGCAGTTCTGCATCCTGCTGTCTTTTGTCAGACATTGGATATTCTGCAGCATGTTGAAAATATTAACTGAAATGTCATCTTACCCCAAATCCTAGACTCTTCAGTATCAGCAAGGAGAGCAGCTAGGAAGTTGATGGCTGCACAGCTCCCAAATGTAGTGAACACATCAGCATGGGAAGATTTACATCTACGGAGCGACCAAATTTAAAACACTTAAAACCAAAAATAAAAAATCACCACATCAGAATCAAACACAGAAGCATTACTAACTGTGAAGCTATAGAAATTTATGCAAGAAAACAACATACAAAGTTTATATCAACATTAGAGCGTCAAAATTCACTAAGTGCGTGCTGTTTATTCTCCTTTTGTGCTGGGTTAGCTGACTTTTGCTGCACTTGGCAGCTCCTGGGGACAGATAAATAAATGGAGGTGGCAGCAGAAACACTCGGGTGGTACGCTGCCAAGCTTGAGGGAGGGCTGAAAGCAGACTCCAGGATGCTCTGCTACGCTGAAGCACTTACAGGCCCAGCACCTTGTTGAGCCGATGCTGCCCATCGGAACCGTGAGCAGAAGCACCACGGCCCCGCACCACATTAACGCCGTCCCTGTGAGACCGGCCTGGATCCCGGCCTTGCTCCAGCAGAACAACGGGGCCAACCCTTCTCCAGCACCACCTCGCAGCCGGGCACCCTCCTTTTCCCCTGGGCCCCCCAGACTTTTATCCCGACGGCCTCGCGGCTCCGCACGGTGCCCGAGGACGGGGGCACGGGCTCGGGCTTCAAATGGCGCCGGGGCAGCGCTAAGATGGGGGCGGGCGGCAGGCGGCGGCGAGCGGCCGCCGCGGCCGGCGGGGCCAACGGCGGGCGGGAGCCACCCCGCTCCCCGGGCGATGCCGGCGGCCACTCCCCGCCCGTGCAGCCGCCGCCTCCGGGACTCACCTCCCGCTCGGCTCCGCTCCGCGCCCAGCCCGGGCCGCCGCCGCCCCCGGACGCGGCGCTCCCCGCGGGGGAAGGGGCGGAGCGGGCGGCCGCCGCCATGGCGCCCCCTGAGGGGCGCGGCGGGAAATGGCGGCCGTGAGGGGCTCCGGCGGTGTGAGGCCTCGGCCCCGGGCCTGTCGCTGCGGGAGGGCTCGGTTATGCACGAGCCGTCCTCTCAGCCGCGAAGTGTGCTCCCAGGGCCGCTTTTTACCCGCTTCACAGCATGGTTTCACCTGCAGGCAACAACACCTGGCACTGCTGAATCCTGCCTCAGGACTGACAGGGTCATCACCGTAGGGTTAGGCCTTGGTCCTGTTTTACACAAGAGGTAGAGCACGATGCTCATAAAGCACAAAGCTTTTTGTATCAGCTGTTAAAGCTGCTCTGGAGAAGAATCTATATAAAGTAAGGGTTAAGGAAGTTATTATAAGGATCCATCCCCTTTTCAACGTTCTTCCAAGCTTATCACAACAGAATCCCCTTTTTTGCTCACTTAATCTTTTCTTTTTTATGTCACAGTGGGGTAAAAAGAATAGTGACAGCCTGCCCTGGCATCTTTAAAGGTGATCTTTAAGGTGCCGTTCTGTCATTCTGTATCTCCCCACAAAGCAGGATATTTCAAATGGCACCTTTTTACCTTGGAATATAAGGAGTCATTATTTATATTTTGAAGAGACTATTACAGTCACTTAGTTTGATGACTTAAAACAGATTGTGGAATTTTACCAAACCTTCCCTTTATTGAGCCTGAAGTTAACTAATTTTAAGATCAAGCTTTCAATTAGCAGACAATCCACAACATCCCTAATGTTACTGTTCTCGTGATTAATAAAAAATTATCCCTCGTATCTCATCTGTTTTATTCATTAGCTGGGAGTTGAAACTGGACATACTCTGTTTATAAAATCCTACCTTCAGCCTTTGTCTTGAAAGTCAGAAAACATGTCTTTAGGGTGATCTGATTTGGTTTCAGCCACATAGGAACAGCTCCGTCATATGATCACACAGAAGTTTTGATGTCAAGCAGCATGAATACAAGCAGACCGATCCTTTTGAAGACATATTGCTGAGTCCTCAGAAATTAAATAAATGTGATGCATCTAATATCTCATAAGCTAATTTACCAATCAAGCAAGGTACTAACATCCCAGTTCAGTTTGTTCTCTACTGCTTATTCCAGATATAGAACCTGAGCTTACTCCAAGATGGTTTGTGATAAAGTTCTTATAAATTGGCTATAACCACACAAAGGTGTAAATGCCCACATATTTCTCCCTTTATTCACTAAAAAGTTTTCTATGAAAATATTTGGAAAAAAAAAAAAGCACTTTCCCCAGTTCCCAGTGGAGGGCAGTAATGGGAATTTATAATTTGTACTTTGCCAAGGGAAAAGGAGAAAAAACCCAACTCTTTGAATTCAGTCCTGCTCAGTGAGACAAAACCAGGCTAACCAAGTCACTGTCACATAAAGCACAATACATCGTCTGTACCTTTCAACTGATTTCTTCTCCACACAAAGCAGCACAGCCTAAACACACACCTGTCAGCTAGAAAGCCGAGACTGAGTCGAAGAAAGAAATGTCTGAGGAGGATCCCCTTTGAAGCCATAGATCCAGTTCAAAGTCACAGGCACCAAACAGGCTCATCAATGCTTCAGACAGAAAAGTCTAAATTAATCACACTTTCAAAACCCCCACGTGCTGGGGATGTTCAGACAGATCTGGGTCAGCTTTTAAACACTCAGAACCTATTCTGGCCAGATATATAAAGAAGCCCATGGGTAGTCACCTTGTGGTTTAAACAGTCAACACAGATGATGTTCGTTTTCATTAGCAGGGATGTATCTGTACTGAAATAAGGAAGAATGGGGTAAACTTTTTTTTCAATGAAAGCAGGATGTGTAGCTCACAGGGACAACTTTTACCCACCTGTAGCAGTGAATTGCAGGCTGCTCTTGGGACTCGAAGACACTTCAGCTTCAGCCTTGCAAACTACAGAGGCAGAATATCTTGTTCTGCAGCCAAGGGGGTGACAAATCCAGGTGACTTAGCTCCCTGTAATGGAACTTGATTTCCTTCTTGGAAGGCCCCAGCCTCACCCACATTTCACAGAGAAAGTGAGGGAGCTGCGGAGCACGTGGATTTTGGGGCTTCCCTTAAGACTTGCATTGAGAGGACAATGAGACTCCTCTCCAAATTAGAGCTCAACTTGAATTTCAAAATAACCATAAGGATGATGAATGTCCATCTTTAATTAAGTGTTCAGATCCAGGGTAGACTGAGCATTTGCTGGCCCACAGCCCTTTGCAAAACTAGGCAGAGGTCATCTGAAACAGAATTGACCAGTGCACAAAGTTTAAAACTTACTGAGGGCATCAAAGATGCTTAGCAGTGACCTGATTACATCTGGATACTTTTCTCATCCCTCCAAAAAAAGTGAAATTCTCATCAAGAGAACTCACATGCCTCCCACAATAACAATTTGTTGGAAATTGAAGTCGAAAATAGACCAGCCTTTTCACAGATGAACTTAAGCAATTCTATTACAGCCTCATGGTCTTATTCTTGCCAATGAGTAATTTCCCAAATATGTTTCTCAATTTTCAAAATCAGTATTGGATACAAAAATACAACCTAGTCTTCATTTTTAAATATAGTTTTGGTGATGAAACGCCAAGGATATTTTTCAGAACCAAACCAGATTGACTTAGCAGAGGCTTTACAACCATTCAGCTGAAACACTTAAATATTGTTTGCTCTCTTCTCACAGCTTTGACAGACCACGTCTAAAATAAGTTACTTATTTTGAGGATCGACATGTACAAGAATGAATGCCATGTGCCGTTAAGACCTCTCACTTGGCCATACCCATAAATAATGCAAATTCTATTTCAGTATTTTTCACCCCACCTAAATTAACAGATGCACAAAATTTCTCTCTCCTTTTCAGAAGAGCTGAAACATCAAGTAACACCTCCAAGACTCAAGTTTCCTTAAATTCTCACTTCAGGATTCACAAATGTACCAACCATATTATTTTAATTTAGTTGTTAGTATATACATTAACACTCAAAAGTGTGATAAAAACCAAACAAAAGTAGTTTTTTTAATAAACAGCATGTGATACAGACCGCGAAGATAAATAAAAAGCAGACTTTTTACAGTTTCCCATGAACATGAACTACATAAGTGTCATAGGCCAAACTTGTCTTTAGCACAGCAGAAGGGAAAAAGTTTTTTTTCTTTTTTTTTTTTCTTAAATGTACTGCAAGACTATTCTCAGTACGACAACACATGCATCTTGCTGCATCTTAAATACTTTTTTTGGCCCATTATTACTAAAAATGTCTTGCTTCCTAACTATTATACCACAGGACCTTTATTACAGAATGACATACACATTGCAACATTCCCCCCCGCCCCCAGTAGTGGTTATTTCAAAGATAATTGTCTCATTTTTAAAAAGGTATTTCAAGCACTGGTGGGTGTTCATACTCCCTTTTTTGACGCAGATGTGTAACTGCCACTAACTTCAACAAAGTAAGATAAGCGTCAAGAGAATGCACCCTCCTGGGCTCTATCCATGCAAAATGCCAGCAGGATCCTGGTCAAGGGAGGTGATCCTTGATCCTTCTCCTCTGCTCAGCGCTGGAGAGATCGAGCCAGTGGTGCTGGCCTCCCCAGTATGAGAGACACCGGCACACTGGAGCAGGTCCAGCAAAGGGCCATGAAGACAGGGAAGGGATATGAGGGGATGCTCAGAGAGTGGGGATTGTTTAAGCCTGGTGAAGAGAAAGCTCAAGGGGCATCTTGTCAACATATACAAATACCTGATGGAGAGGAGTAAAACAGACAGGCAAGGCTTCTCAGTGCTGCCCCGTGAGAGGACTTTACGCAATGAAATAGATGGAATTTCATTCAAACATCAAGAAAAAAGCCTTTACTGTGGATTCTCCTTCCCTGGAGATCTTCTGAGGCCCAGCTGGGCGATGTGCTGGGCACCTTGCTCCTGCAAACAGGGCAGGTGGACCAAATGATCCTGAGGCCGCTGCCAACCTCAGCCATCTGTGTGATTCTGTGGCAGCTCCTGCCGTCATGGTGCTGCTTGCAATGACAACAATACTTTCAAAACTTCAAGCCTGAGAATCCAGGACAGACTGCAGCCATATATTCATTTTTCAGAATCCTTTTCTCCACCAGGCAAGTGAATTTTGATAGTGTACGTGGCTATTCACACTTAAAACTTGCAGAGATGAGAGGGGGCAAGGAGAAAGGATGATACTTCCAGATGATAAAATCGTGTTTATCTTCACAAGAGGTGATGAATAATTTGGACCACAGTGGCTCTAAGATAAGGATTCATCCCTTTCTCCCTTCCTCTTCCCTCTTCTCCAAATGAAACAGTAAGACAACTTTGGACAGCCTGGGACAGCTGATAATTTAGGCTATAGAACACTATTAATAAAGCCTGAGAACAGATTAAATATACATAGACCAAAGAAACAAACAGACCTGGATTCCAGCTGTGAATTCCATTTTGGCCTTCATGGATTAACTACAGCAGACAAAAGATTTGTAGGAGAAAGTTTCTGCTTGAGTTAGGCTTTCTGTAACTTCAGCAATACAACTGTCAGGTTTAACTGTGATTAATTCTAATACTGGAACAGGTTCCTAACCACATTGCTATGGTTACACTGAGCTAAACGGTTCCTAAACCAGTTTATAGTTACTGGGAAATTGGCACCAGTATTTCAGGAGTGAAGATAGGGTAGAATATTTTTTTTTGGCCTTCTTCATGCTGAAAACATTTTGCATCACATACAGAAGTAAGGACACTTAAAACACGTTTATGCAAACCAATGGGAAAGCCAACAGACAGAGCATTGCTTCAATTAATCTTCTCTTACAAATAGTTCAAGTTGCCCTTATGCTACGGACATGTTGGTTTTGGGGGAGGCAGGTGTTGGGAGAGGGAAGGGAAGAGAGAGAGACAGAGGGATCCACCTCTGGATTAGAGTCAGGAATGCTAACACAGTAAGATCTCATCCTTTTAAAAGTCTATCCCATAAAGCTCAAAAGTCAAGACCACCGCTGTACTGCAGATATTAAGAACTACTGTGTTTTTCCTGAGCGTGGGTTTACAAGTCTTAATACTATGAAAGAGTAGGAAGAGGAAATATTTAAGAGTTTTCTTTAAGCTAGTATGCAATAAAAATCCTGGAGGTCTCACAAGTAAAGGCAACTACAGACAAGACTACTGCAGCTATGAATTAGAGAGCTAAAGGCTAGTTAATAAAGAAAGTACTTCAAAATAAAATTGCCAAGGGTTTAATTGAGCAGCTAGAAAACATTCCTCATGAAGAGAACAGCTCTCACACTGAATCATATGAATAAGCAATCTGGGGCTTTAATATACATGGAGCCTAATTCTGATTTCATATGCTATTGTGAATCCAGAGTGATTCTCATGAAATCAGTGTTATATCAGCATAAAGTGAAATCAGATTTTCTCCAACACCAGAGCACCTACGGGTTTGGTTAGCGTATGCAGACAAAAAACCTCTATATCCAGTTTCCAATTGGCTTCTTTCATTAACACAGATTAAGAAACAACCCACACGTAATCAGCTGCAGGGATGCTGAGCTACACATCATTTTGGACAGACAGAGCCTTACCTAAATTGAGACAACTTTCAGCGTGAACAAAGGTAAAAAATCATTTGTATGAAACATGTATTGCAAAACTAAAATGGAGATTCAACCATCTGCAACAACAGCTACATAGTGTTAAAAAAATAAACCCAACAAAAGAAGTGTGGTTCTTCCATTCAAGTAAAACTAGAACAAGAGAAAGAAACATGGAAGTTGAAAAAAACAACTTAGAAGCAGCAAATTACAATTCTCTGTAATACCACACCTTTTTCATTAACTTGAAGCATTTTGAAGATGTCAAAGACTTCAACAAAATAGTAATTTAAGTGGCTTTTGTTTTGAATGGGTCCAGCCCAGGTCTGCAACCTGTACAGACATGCAAAACAGGAGGAATTCACAATTAAGAACAGACGCTGGAACATGCCAGTTATAAAATGACAAAGCAAAGAAAATGTCTTCAAACTGTCCATGAACATGGGCTACTGACTGCTAAAGGGCTTATAACATTTTACATAGAAAGCAAAGTTGGAAACAAAAACAACCCTCCAAAACACCACCAGCAGGGTCATCACGTACAGAGTTCTCTACAAGCTTGGTTATTTCTATATTGCCCTTAATATGCAGGCTTATATCTTCTCCACAAGATACCAAACCACTAACAGTTTTGGTTTTATTTAAATGCTTAAATGCTTTTTTTTTCTTTCAAATTATACTGAACGCATGTCTGAAGAAACTACAAATGCACTCCTTCAGAAGAGAAAGGTGTGCGTAAGTCAGAGGTGCTTTTTCAGCTACCTTCAGGAAAGCAACGAATTTAATATATGAAAAAACTAATCAGCAGCAACCTGTCTTGTCATTAAATCAAACATGAGTAGCTTCACAGTTGAAAAGGTTAGTCTTTACATTTCACTAAATTGCCATTTCCTAATGCTTTGTAATAAAATGGATGGCCCAGTCCTGGGCTCCTTGCTCTGGCAGTCCTCCTATGAAATTTTGCAGGAGCAAGGTGTTCAGATTCAATTCAAGCTCAAAATAAGCTACTTAGCGTTTTGTGCAGCTGATTCTCAGAATAAAGGGAACATTTTCAAATCTCCATGAAGTGGGAATAATTAAAGAAAAAAATTCAAATTCCAAGCAATCTGTAAAAACAGAGCTCAGCTATAGGTGCTTTTACAGTCTGTAAGCAGATCTTATTTCTGATACTGAGAATAGATGAGATCTTATTTACACCAACGTAAGTCAATATAATTCCACTATAGTGAAAGTGAAATTACATTAGCACAAAACTGGCATACCAGGATAAAGTAATTAGTGTTAAATGCTTTGAAGCTGTAAAAAGTTCTGCCCCCCCCCCCCCCCCCCCCCCCCCCCAAACACTGGCAGAATGTTTTCCAAATGCCCACCCTGATTGTGGTAGGAACAATAGCTTAAAACCCATGATCTTCCCCTACGTTTTTTTTTTAAACTATAATTACCCCAAATCATATTATGTCTATATCACTACGGAGTTTCCTTTCTTTTATTATTTGATGTCTATATGAAATTCTACAGCTTGTGCACAGCATTTAGTTGCAAGAACTTTTAGAAACACAGCCTGATTCCTCATACCTTTCTGTTTGTGCAAAAAGGGTGCAGAACACTGTATGCTTGAACTGAAAGACAAGTATACCCATATTTACAGAAGTAAATGGCTAGGAAGGGGTAAAGTACAAAAGAAGTTGGGCTCATAGGATGCAATAAATTTGAGTTGATCTTTTCATCCAGACTGGAGAAGTCCAACCATCTCTTATATAAAGAAGGTAAAACATTGTTTCAATAATAGATAAATAAGGATAATATAGCACCTAATGTGGCATTTGTGCAACGAGTTTACTCTATTAAATTAAGAGTTACAGCCAACAGGGTTTCAGATTTTGTGAACTAAATGATTTACACTCATTGAAACAAAGATGTGTTTTCAAAGAGCTACACCATTAGCGTTGACTGCAAAGTGGTATGTACAAAGGTTACTTTTGCTCTAGAAAGCACGACCAAGGTTAGCAGGAGTGAAAATATTCATGTGAGCAAAAAGGAATATGTAACAGTCAATAAAGAATAACGGGAAGTCTGTTGGACTATTCCAAAATGTTTAGTAAAACTAAGGAAATAAAACTTCACATTCCCCCTACTATTCGTGGAACTTCTATAGTTTTCACAAAAACAGGTTTCCCCCCACAACATTGTCAAGTATCTATGTGTACAGTAATTAACTGCAAGAGCTTGACTATGAAAGTGTCTTGAAAGACCTAAGTCTTGTCTTTACAATCCCCAAAGTCTTCCATAATGTAATCGATTGCACATTTTTAATATATTACAATTTGCTAAATGAAGCCAACCACTCATTACCTCATCAGTACAGCCTGCACAAAGTACAGTTTATTTATATACTTATATTCTAATCTAACACCAGCTGTCAGCATATTTTATATTACATGTGGTATTGCACTTTTTGAGTGGCACCTCGGTGTGTGTTTGCAAGTGAACGAGTTGAACCCCCGAAAGCCCCCAGACCTTTGGAATTCACTCCAAGTGCTGCCAATCTAGCGAGTTTAAAATGTTAGGGTGAACAGCACCCTCAGAATCATGTGTTTCACTAATTAAAAAACCTGTTTAGTAGTTAGAAAAACGGTCCTACCTGAAGTTGTGCATAAGGGCAATCTGACATCCTTGGTTCTCTGAACAGTTTCAAAAAGTGGTGCCAATTTAATTGATTGCACACAATTGTGTCGGAGGACAACAACTAGATTTACAAATATATATTACACACACACAAAACAGACAAAGCTATAAAATGTTTGGTAACTCCACATGCTTTGAGCTAGCCAAATGTATCTGCTGTATGTTGAACTGCTTATTGTTGATCATATTGAAAATCTAAACAGCTATTTCTGATGTATCAGTTACTGGATTAAACAACCACTTCCAGAGGAGGAAGAAAGAGGAGAAATGGTGGACCCAAAGGTTGAGGGTTTAAACATACGTTCCTTGAATAGCCAGCATACCACTTCAGTAATGTGAAGAGTATTGCCCCAATGTGTGTTGTTTTTTTGTTTTGTTTTTGTTTTTTAAAGAGAATAAGGCCAAGTTCACCTCTGGCATTAGTGGGTGTCTCCCCCACTTCTTCAATGCTACTTGTGTCCTCTTTCACCAGGGTTGAATTTGGTCCTAGGAGTATATCTGGTCACCTTCGGTGACACTAATGGAAACGGGAGTCTTGGACAGATAGAACTGGGCTGCAAAATTAAAAGAGTGAATATTGGACAAATCATGTAAATAAAGAATATATATTAATAATAGTTCCTATTATATAAATAGCCTTTATAAAAAAATAATCTTTCAATAATTTTAATAACTCACCTTTCTTTAGGTTCTGGAAAACATGTATGAAAAAAATCTATTGAGTTCAAGTTAGATTAAAGCAAACCTAAGATGAACACTACAACTCTTTGTTGCACTAAACCCAATTCTGACCATTCAATTTCCAGGTTAGTCAGTTTTGGGGGATGATAAGAAGAGTTTCTTTGAAGGTATGAATTGCACCCCTAGAAATACTGAGCAGAAGAAACACCATACTGAATGGGCCTATTTCCTACTGCTTTCAGAAACTGTGCAGATGACAGACCCAGAAATCAAAGGTTCATCTAAACCCCATGTATGTTAATGCCTCTGAGCGCATTTTAAAAGGCACTGTCCTCTCACTATTATTTTTAGATCTTTGAGCTTAAACTCCTTCCCTTCAAACTATGCTGCATTTAAATATCCACCATCGCTTGAACTGTCTTTCAATGCTTTTCAGTCCAGCATAGTCTCTAGCTGCTGTACCAGATCTAAGGTAATATGTGATGGACTCTATATTCATGCTAGCACTATCTTCTTTTTCCTTCTAATTTATCATATCAAATGAAAAAAGGAAACATTCTTCCAAGTTTACCTTTTTGGGCTTAAGGCATAACATGAAGTCACACATCATACTAAAGCTTAAGTTTTGAAGTGTACAATTTTAGTGCTATCTGAAACCCTGTTTTACATTATTTTTCAACAGTTGTCTGTACAGTTCATCTCTTATTTTTGCCATAAATTCTAATGTCGTTCATGGTTTGTGCAATTCCTATGCAACCAGTCTTTGCTGCTAACGGGTATTAACAGTGCAGTACCCACAAAGCGGGTTGTTCAGTTCTTGTTTTCTTTGCTTTCATTTCAGTTCAAAGCATGTTGCTTTATTGTGTGGAAGATCCAGTCCATTTTTGTTGTCCAGCCACCATGGTGAGCATCATTCATCTGCTTCATGAAGTACTCAAGAGCTTCCTGCTCAGTTTTGTCCAATGCAAGGGTCTTTCGAATGTAAGCAATATCATCAAAGGACTGCAGTTCTGGCATTCCTGAGCCAAGCATCATGGAGAAGAGATTTATGAACAGATTGGCATGCTGCCGAATTGCTAGATAAGCCTTATAACACATCTCCTGAAACCTGGAAAAGACAGGGAAGAAAAAAAAAAGCTCAGTGTAGATGCCTGTTAGATGCATATTTAATCTCTAAAAATGTTTTCAGGCTATTGGTAGACATTTTTAGTCTAATAATCTAGTAATAATCAAGTAATAGTCTAATAAGAACATCAAAATGTTGCTAAGAGATATCCTCATCTTCCTACTTAGGTGATCTTAACTTCTGTAAAACTCCGTAGGGGTCAGACTGACACAATGGACAAATTGCAGACAAGCTTTGTAGCCTCAATCCTCATTTGCAGTTTGTGCAGATGTTCAACACAAGTCTAAGGGAGTTCACAGAGACATTTTAGTTATTGCTGCTGACATTTCGGATTGTAAAGCAAGTTTCCTGATATACTGCTGCAAACACAGTGCTTTCCTGGTTATTATCAGTGACAGAGACAATTCTCTCCTGTAATTTATGGGGGAGGTAACTGTTCCTCCTTAGATATTCTGCAGAATGCACTGAAGATGGGCATTTGCTTTATTACAACATTGTGTGAGAAATGCCGGTTTATGCTGAAATCACTAATGTAAGTCAGGTTAAGACAAAAATGCAAGTTAAGCTTCATTGCAGCATTCAAACAGGCAACATAATTAAAATAACACCAGTATTGAAGCGCATTTTATATACAAAATACTCTGGAATTTAAATGCTTAAAAAAGTTGCTCACCTTTCAAACTCTCTTGTTTTGGTGCATTCTTGGGCTCCTTTACTAATCACTATTAAAAAGTCTTGTGTTAAGACAAATGGCACACGCTCTCTTTTATAACCAAATTTTTTCTTCTTATGGTCAAGGAAGTGGCCAAAGTCAATGTGAAACAGCTTGGAAAGACAAAATTATTTAAGGATTAGTAATCCTTGTTTAAAGGATGTTATTGTAAAATTCATTACTTTGAGTTTGGATGGATTTTTTTAAACAAACTCATAACAAATTGAGATTATATTATGCTATGTTCCTGCAAAAAACATCTTACTTGTCCATCATCTTTCACCATGATGTTACTGTTGTGGCGATCACCAATGCCCAGTATAAAGGTAGCAACACAGTAGCCAGCACAAGAACGTGTAAACAAGTCAATAGCTGCATCATACCTATTGAAAACAAACAAAGGAGATGTTTTCCTACGGATATTCTACTAACACAAAATCGCAGGAACATTTTCTTTTTTTAAAAGGGAAGAACCAACTTTACTACCCTTGCCCAATGAAGTGGAGTTCCTAGACTTTAGCAAAGTAAGGAAGAAATTCAGCATACTCTGGAAACAGAAGTACTTACAGTTAAGATCATGGAACAGCAAGCCAGCTAGTAGGACTGTCTTTCTTCTGAAGACAGGCAGTAGCTTTCATTTTGATGAGCTACTGTTAAAATACAGAGTTAAGCCCTGTCTTCATAGTTCTACCTTCAACTTATGCTTTACTGTTGAGAAGTCACACAACCACCCAACCTCATTAAATACAAGCTAAATAAAGCAGGACTATTAGGCAAATGAGGGCAGGGAGAAATACCGATGGATGTAATTTCCCACTTGATAAATTTTAGTTCTCTTGAAGCTTCAATAAAAAAGAGCAAATGAACATGAAAAAAACAAACAACAAGAAATCTCACATTTCTCCTTTGTTCTTGTCCTTGAGCCACTGATGCAATGTATGGCTGTTGAACTGCAATGCTCCCTTTAAGCCTCCTTTACACTGGATCTGCATGATTGTATGAGAACTTCTCACTACCTCAATGAGTCCCACGCAGTCACCAATAGACAAACAACCATAAGGCAACATCCTGTAAGAGAAAGTTGTTTCTATAAAGCACATTTTAAGACAGCAAGCAACAGCTACTGTTTAATAATCCTTATCAGGTAAATTTCACATTACTGACTTTAGGATGTGAAAATCTATTTTTAACGTTTTACAGGTGTATTATCATTAGCTCCACGGAAAAAATGTACCAGGTATTAGTCCTGTAACATGCCAGCCACTGTATTCACTACTTCTGTTCTTTAGTTTTGTATCGAGGCAAAAGGCTAAGGAAAAAAATTATTGACATATTTTTGGAGACTTTGGGGAATCCACCGGAAAAACTTTTTAAAAAGATATTCAGCATGATTCAACAGTATCTGTTCAACTCTATTCAAAATGAAATATTAGAGACAGAATCTAAATACCCAGAGAATGAACGTTAGTATTTCATGGATTACTATAAACAAGCAGCAGGTAATACACTGAATTAGCAGCATGGAACCTTCAAGATGATTTTTTTGAATAGTGCCTGAACATAGTACAAAATTGTAACTGGAATCTACGGTCAGGAACATTACTATTTATCCAGACATTAATGGACTAACTGTACCCAGAAACACAGCCATTTATTCATGCACTCTTTAAAGATCGTAGTTTGTTGCTTGAGAATGACCTCTAATGCTTACCGAAGATCAAGACCCTGATTTTGCCAGATGTTTTCCATAATTCTAATTATCTGTAGTGTCAGCATGTCCTGACGTAAGTCTGGAATAGTCAAATACAAAAGAGATAGCATGTTTCATAACATAGAACACTGTTACACTTTACCACCTAGAAGTATTTCTAACGGAAATGACATTTGTATAGCTTAACATAGGTTTTGTTCTCTCAAAAGAGAGGAAAAGCTTTTAAATAGCTTGAGAATGAATATAAATTTGTGGTGATTTCAAAGCTGTTTAAATATATATTAAAAACAATGGAATTGTCATGTCAATCAGCTAAACATTACACATCTGGAATGAAGTCTTGAAAACATTTTCATGTAAGGAAACAAAATATTAAATAGTGTCCTGTTCCACCCCAACAGACTGAACATTTAGGAACATAGACACTTTGCACATGCCTTTGAGACAAATATTTATTTGTGCAAGCTCAGTTTTTCTGGAAAAGAAAATTGCTTTGGTCAGTGTTTTTTTTTTTTTCTTTTTTTCAATGCATTTTTTTTATGCTTAAAAAAATACTACACAGTATGCCAGGAAAATAAACAGATACGTAGGTCTTGAATTACGCTTATTTTTCCTTACCATCTCCATTTTTAAAGATTATCTCATTGTTCTGAAACAACAATTCAGACATAATATCTGGGTTTTCCCAGTTCAACCATAGGGGCCTTTTTGCAGATGACATTATCCTGCACTCCTCAAGCCTATAAAGAGATAAGATTCATATGAAATAAGCATACTTATACCATGTTTCTATAATACTACTATGTTCTCTCTGTTTTCTTCAAAATCTTTGAAACAGTATCAAATAAGATCTGCATGGGTAACTGACAATCAACCACTGTTTCCAACTTGGAATTTAAATCGCTAATGTCAATGCTAATCATTTGCTAAGCACAAAGGAAGAACAAGCTATATCAGACATTTTCCTTTGGTAGCATGCATTCTTCACAAATGGAATAAATATTGCAGTTCCTGCCACCTTATAGGAACAGCTGTCATGTTGTTCTCTAATTTGTTAAATCAATACATTGAAACTACTTCACTCTGCTACATATTTTATTCAGCTAACTTTGATAATACTAGCATTTAGTATATGTTAACATTACTAGGAATTTACTTAAATATCTGGACAAATTTTAAAACTGAAGACAATACCGAAGATTTCCCAGCTGATGAGCAGGATTAAGAGGAGAGATAAAGCCTTGCAAAGCATCCATAAAATCTGGCCGTCTCATTTGTTCAACAAGAAACTTCATCTGCACCTGATAAATAATCACATTCAGGTTTTGAGAACACTGACTACATATAAATGAAGATAAGTGTCAGGCTTCAGCTTTTTTTTAAAGGATGGTTTTGCACATTTCCAACATTAGCAACTCCATTTAGCCAGACATTACATAAATTGAAGCTCTTAGCTTTGGTTCTATTGCTTTAAGAGGTAGACAATGGTAATGAACACAGAAAACACTATAGCTTCCAAGCAACGTACTACCTACCAAAGTTAGTAGTATAGATATGTTCCTAGTTAATCAAATAAAACAGTTCTAGTAATTCCTTTGACTAAAAGCAACAGTTTTGGTATGTGGACAGCTTATAATACCTTCTGGGTCTCATCTTTCTTTTCCTGCTTGAGAATATCTGTGAGGTTAATCAGCTTCTCCATAGCCTCCACCTGCCTGCTCAGATGCTTCAGGTACATTCCACACGCTCGACAGTAGGACTCCAGAAGTAAACCAAATCTCTGACTTACAGTTTTATTGTGCATTTCAGACCTACACAGAGAGAAAGAACAGTTACAGCTTTAAGACAAGACCACTTACAGGTGCGAAAATGAAACCATACCCGTAACACCTTCCTCAAGGTGGCTTATGGGTCCTTCTTCCCAACAAAGTAATTAGTGTTGACTTCCCACAACTCATCTCATTTTGACTGGACTGATCGGAGTTCAGTATTCTTTAAAACTAATTCAGCACACAGTTTTCAGGCTTTCCCCTGTTCTGTCCACCCCCTTCCTTCTTGCTCCCTGTTCTTTTCTAACACTTTCCTTAATCAAAAATCCATGCTTCTCAGAAACGCTGTACTAACCCTCAAGTTTTCAACTCAAGTTCCAGATTTCTTGCTCAGACAAAGGCTAAACAAGCATGTATGAACTGTAATTTTCAAAGACTTATGTGGTCAAATTTGGTGGGTCGCTTTAGGCCTAACTATTTGTAAAGCACGAAGGTGTTACAGACTTCTAAAGAGAAGTCTGCAGAGAGAGGAATTTTTTTTTAGAAACATACTTTTCTATATATTTCTGGCTCAATTTCAGAAGTAGCTCTGCTTTGGCAAAATTTTCTGGAAGACTGGTGAGGGGATCTGGCATACAACGAAGTTCAAATAGCAGAAATCTGTCAAAGTTGTAAACAGCTAACAACATGGGAATTCAGCAATCTCAATTAGGCTACCTGGTTTTAGAATAATCACCATTAGAGGAAAAAAATAAGATTAATCATCTAATCATCCAGCTTTTTAAACTGGAAGGGATGCATTCTATTACCAAACTATGCACTCAAACTCTTAAAATAAAGCTCGCTTTGTTTAAACACAGTAGGTATCTCATAACCCCTAATCATGATATTAAGCTTACTTTAAATGCCAAAAGAAGAAGTGTCCTATCCTTTGATTCGTCAGTGCTTTCTTGAGTAAAAATCTCACAAGCTGATTATCTAAATACTGCTCATATTTCAGAACCTAGTTAAGGATAAAGAAAAAAAACAGATATTATTTCTATTAGACTACATACAGATTAAGACATTTAGATAAAACACAATGCAAGTTTTACATTAAATTTTGTAGAATGACTGATCTTGGTATTTTATGCTTATACGTGTCAGCGTATGAACAGTATCTGCTAACCGAGTGCATAGACTGCTTCTCTTTCAGGAACTTACCATCTGAGGCTTCCTTTACTGTTACCAAATATTTTAGCCTCAACTTGCTTCAAATTTTAAAAAGATGCTTCTGTTCATACTTTCCCATATGCAAGACAGCTGAAATAGTTGCCTGTTCCAGCTGGTAGAACAGCTCTGTATCTGTTAAATTTTGGCATTTAATATTGGTAACAGATACCAAAGCACTACAGAAAATGAGCTACATTTTATCTTTAAGACCTCCTCCTGCTAATATAATCTGCAGTGCAAACAGATATTGCTGATGACCTCACAATCTCCTAACTTTTGTTGTACTTTAAACCTCTGTAATTATCAAATATACATAAGGCATCAAGTATACCAAAACATTATATACCTGTACTAGCTGGATTAAGTACTGTGACAGTTTGTCATCTGTCAAGTACTTCTCTAGACACCGAACTGCGAAAGCTCGCACCATTGGATCTGGATAATTACAATCCAAAAGCTCCATTGCTTGCTCTGGCTTGATCGGAGGCCAGTCTTTTACCAAACAGTACATCTGTGAACGAAAAGTCCAAGGACGTTACACATTTGCATTGATTAGGAAGAAGTTATAATACACACTCAGCAGAAGGTATCAGACACAAACTGCTTCTGAATAGAAGCTGTTTACTTGCCAGTCACCTCTAAATACACAATTTGGTATTAGCTGCCAGCTGATTTTATTTGTTTTTTTTTACCACTATAAAAAAAATAAAAACAAAACCTCGCATTTAACTAATTGACATAACAAAGATTGAAGTAATGCCAGCAGAAGAAAAGCTAGGACTCAGACTGAGCTAAAGAATGAGAACTGAGGACCTTTTCTGGACCAGGCAAATAGATCACATAAAATGAATACAGACTGATCAGCCAGTTACAATGGCAACTTGAACCATCTAAGTTTTCACTCAACATATCACACACAGCTTCTGGAAGTTTTCTTGTAAAGTAACATTTTCAAACTCTTCAGAACTTAAAACTTTTTCAGTGTTGTTACCTGAGCTACTTCATCTCTAGAATTCCATTTAACAGACAAAAGTAATTTGGGCAGAATTTCTGGTGTATTTACACAATAGTGCCTGCAAAAGATAAAAAAGGTTGTTTGTACAAAGCATCATTTTGTTTTGATATCTACCACATCCCTTCAGTCCTGCATCTTTTTCTCCCTTTGTCAGCAGGATCCAACTGATATCATAAAGTGTTGTCTGGATGCAAGACTACAGTAATAGGGAAAACAAATTAATCCAACAACTTAGCTCATAAGCCTTTTCTAAAACACAACCTAAACAATACAGAATAAAGAAAAGGGACCAAAGCCCAAAACAATCAAAATCAAGTGAATGAAGTTTGACTGTGACAACAAATGATTTTCTGTTTTGTGCGTGTTTTGTTTCTCCCCTCCCAATACCTGTGGCTCCAAAGGAAGTCCTTCTCTTGCTCAGTGATTTCAGACAAAGGATCCCGCGTACATATGGCTCGCAGCTGCTCCTTGTCACTTTCTCTTAATTCGTTATCTCTAGCTATTCTGTTACTCTGTAGAGAGAAATTGGTCCATTAACCCTCCACACGTTTTCTTCTGTTGTCATACATCATACGCAAGTGTCTTAACAACATAGGAACATTTGTATGTCATGCCATACTACCTTGCTGTTTCCTTCTATTAAAAGTGAGGACTTACAATTAAAAAAAAAAGAGAAATTAAAGACTGCTTTTAGTTGCTACTGGGACAAGAAGTACATTTCACAAAATCAGCTGTGTGGAGGAATAACTGCAGTTGGCATCTGATGAGCAACAGACTAGTGTGGTACAAAATGAAACAGGTCATTTCTGTCTCCAGTTTTGACATTGCTGAGAACTGCTGAAAGGGCTGAAAAAGAATCAGAACTGAAAAAGCAGAGTATGGGTGTTGAATAATAGAATCGTTCAGGTTGGAAAGAACCTCTGAGATCATCCAGTCCAACCTTTAACCTAGCAATGCCAAGTCCACTACTGAACCACGTCCCTAAGCTCTACATCTACATGTTTTTTTTGAAAAAAATGGTGGCTCAACTGCTTCCCTGGGCAGCATGTTCCAATACTTCACAACACTTTCAGTGAAGAATTTTTTTCCTAATGTCCAACCTAAACCTCCTCTAGCACAACTTATAGCCATTTCCTCATCTTATCACGTGGTGCTTCAGAGAAGAGACCAATCTGACCTCGCCATAGCCTCCTTTAAGGTAATTGTAGAGTGCAATAAGGTCTCCCCTGAGCCTCCTTTTCCCCAGGCTAAATAACCCCAGCTCCCTCAGCCGATTCTCGTAAGACTTGGTCTCTAAACCCTTCGCCAGCTTCATTGCCCTTCTTTGGGCAATGTAATAAACGAGTGTAATAATGTAATAAACAAGTTTGACACTTAAGAAGATGCTATCCCAAAAGCTCTACTCAGGAACAGGGTTTTTAAAGCGAACTGATGTTTTGATGTCTGTACAATGCTGACTCCTACAAAAGAAAATGAGCATTAACCCTTTTCAAAGTTCAAAATGCTTAAACTGTATAACTTCTAGAACTGACAAAAAATACCACAGTATTTGATCTTTTGTTCTGTTCTTTCCCTGCGTAATTTCTACTGAACACATTAAAAAAATACAGAATGTAAGAATGAACTGGGCTTTATCCACCAGTTTTGTTGGCTGTAATTTTCCACTGGTTGAACTAGAACTTTGAAACAGAAACATCTGCATGTCTTTTACAGAAAGTCTTTCCAATGCATCTAGCTTAAAAAAACAAACAAAAAAAAGAACAAAAGAAAAAAACACACCCAAAACAGAAACAAAAAAAACCAAAACACAAACTGAAGAAAGGAACAATATGAAATTTCCAGGTAGGAGATCAAGGCGCCCTTTAAAAAGTGAAGTGGTAATATTTCTAAGAACGCACGCAAATGTAGAACCAGTTGTTATATTATGCCACATGATATATACTTGCAGATTCCAAGTTCTCTACTTTGTATTCACTTTTAATTACATAAATTACATGCTTCCATGACGGGTTCACTACTACTATCATATGTGACAAGAATATTCCAGCCTTCAAGCTTCCACCTATCAATATTACTTCACAGAATTTTTAGTACCTTTATCTCTTGTTAATGGGACAGTCTGAAGCACATTGACTAGATTTAAAAACGGGGGAATTCAGGACTACTGTTTGTGTTGGCACAGAAAGATTTCTTGAACACTTTCTTAGATATTATGTTAACATACAATGCAGATAACAAAGCCAGAGTCGTTCTGTAAGGAAGTTAATGGATAAATAACTACAATCACCCTACTCCTGATATAAAATCAAGTAATTGATATTGAACAAGAGATTAATTGTACATATTTACCTTGATTCTGAGTTATCCTAAATTGTAATTAAATGTCAAAAAAGTATAAAATGTACCTGCATAGTGGGTCAGAAAGATCATAGATTAGGTCAAGCCCAGAAGGAAAATGCATTTATTCTGTTGCAGTCAACACCAAAAACTTGAAATTCTATGAATTGTGGGACAGTAAATGAGATTTAATATTTGAAAAGTCTTCCATATTCAAGATAATAATGGATCTATAAATGCTGCCTTATGCATTAATCTATTTAAATGCAGTGTAATGCATTCCAAGGTAAACAAATAGATGTAGTTATACTCTCTATAACATTTATATAGAAATCAAACTTAAGTGACTGCTTTGCTGATTATGACCATTTCAGGCATATAGCTCTTTCAGATATGGCCAATGCTAGCAATCTAGTATCTGATTTTAAATGTGTAATGCATCGTCTCTTATTTCCCTAAAAATACTTAATGTTAAAAATAGCCATAAATATGCACAGTACTTGAATATAGATAGTTTGGCCGCAAACCTGAAGATACCACACATTAAAAGATAAAGAGAACAAACACAATACTAAGAGATCACTAGTGATGTTAAATGTCACACAGTGAGATTTAAAAAAGGATAAGGGGATTTTTTTCAGACAAGAAGGAGGGTTGGAAAAAAAGCAGCATGAATAAGGGGAAAGGGAAACCTGGAATAAAATACTGGAATATAATTTCTCTGTTTCCCTATCAACTTAGTCATTGATGCAAATAGACTTTCTCCGTATTTAACCACTATGACCTGCTTTTACAGTATTGTAAGGTTTATCACAAAAAAGGAAAGGCAGTAATTTGAGACATTATTCTACCTCAAATATTTTTAAATTCTAAAATGCAAGTTGATCATTACTTTGTCACTGGCTTAATCTCCTCACCCTTTTCAGTTTTTGCCTACATATAAAACTAAACAACGAGTTCAACATATCAAAGCCTAGGTAAAGGGCTGTGTAACAGCAAAGGAATGTCATTTAACAACATGCCAGCTGTCCTTAAAAACTTACTGAGAGCCCTGCAGCACCTCTCAGTCACAATATATACCATAAGCAGATAATACCAGTCGACGATGGACTTGCCATAGAGTATCAAGAGAAATCCAATACCTACCCTGTGTTCAAGATGTTCTGAGAGGAGCCTGTTGTAAATATCACCAGAATTCCCATACTGGAGGCTTACTCACACCTACACAATTTTTGGTACAGCAGAACTTTTCACGCAGACCACAAAGCTGTCTTGGGGAACTCTCCAGTCTTTAAACCAGCCTCCATAAGAAAATGTAAACATACCAACTAATTTCACAGCCTTGTCTTTAAGTACATATTATTTTTAGCTTTACTGCCTTTTTTTCCCTTCTTTTATTCATACAAAGTGTGCTTTCAAGTAAGCTTCAAATCCCACCAAACAGGCAATCTTCAATGCACAGTTTGTCTTCATAGGAGAGAGGGCTAAAGGGCTACTCTCATGTCGTAAGTACGCCAATCAATTCCTTTAAAAATCGTGGTACTTATGGTCATAATAAGTCCATTAAACAGGCAATAAAAAGTTATTAGCACCTTTACACTACACAAGAAAGCCTCTCTGTAAACATGAAATTGCAACAAAGAAGCACAGTACCACTGAAGGAGAATTACAACTTTTGAAAAGTAGTTTAGACATCTGAATCTGTAATTTAAATACGCCAAAAAGGTCCTAAATTTGCACAGTAAGACAGTTTCTCTTTCAAGCATGGGTCAGTTATTAATTAAGACAGTGTATTGCTAATAGAAATGAAGGAAATTATATTACTCTGTGCTAAAAAGAAAACAAAAAATTGATTTCTTCCTCTTACGATGAAGGAATCCTTCTTCCTGTATTCTGATTTATCACTAGCATACTCAGAAAAAAAGAAAAAAGAGTAAGTACTTTCATATTTTAGTAGCTATTCTTGGAAGGTAAGTTTGTCTTACCAGCCCCGCATAGCTGTAGTTGAACCCCAGTTCACGTGAGATAGTCCAATTGGCATGTTCTTCAATCACTGTCATATCTGGAAACTTAACAGGATTGCTAAACCAATCGAATTCCAGCTCTAAACATGGAGTTTCCTATGTAAAGGGAATTTAAATTAATTTTTCAGTCCAATGATACTAATTAGAATATGGCATATTTTGAATATGTACTCCTAAGAAGTTCACATGCAAATACCTACCTTATTCGGATTTGATCCAGTAACACCAATAGGATTCAACAAATCTTCCAGTCCATGAGGTACTGCCCAAAGATTCAAAGCCATTTTCCCAGATACAAGAGTGTCTGTGTAATCAAACATGTTTATATTTCCCCAAGCCAATGGACAGTGCTCCTTAAAGAGATTAAAAGATGATCTTTCAGTTTCATCTTCTAATTACTGCACAGTAGTACATTTTAAAAAGGAAACACAGCAGATTAAAAAATTAAAAAAATAAGAATACGGATTCATCGTGGCTTAAAGTTCTATCTTTGTAGGTCCCTTCCAAATGAACTATTCTGATTTCTGATGTCAATCTTTCTAGTGTGCAGATAATCAAAACCAAATAATTCTGGTTTTCATAAAAATAAACAGCAGCTGTTTTCCCTACACTTAAACTCTAGCTAATAACAAACTAGCAGGTCTAATCAGAGAGTTAAAGTTATGTTAACAATGAAAGGCATGCTCCAGACTCTTCTGCTAATTTTTCAAGCAGTTTAAGACAGGGAGGGAAAAACAGAAAATGGACTCAGGAGAACAGTACAGTACATAATCTTGCTATTAACAATACCATTTCACTTGGTCAATTTAAGCTGGCAATGAGAGCAAGTAATTAGAGAAGTATCATTATATAATAAATTGCATTGTTTTCCTTTTAGTAACACTTGTTTAGGTCCATTTTTCCCTGATAAACCATGTACCAAACAGACCACTTAATCTACTGGAATTTATTGTTGTGAAACCACTGAACTCTGTTTCTGACATCAAACCTTTGATTGTGCGTCACCAGAAATAACATTTTTTTCCAAGAACAAATTGTTACATTTCCAGATTACCAGAAAGCAGGTTAGGGAAATTGTACCATATTTTTCTTTCCTTGCACACAACTATGACACCTAACCTTTGTGCCAACATAATACAGTGGCAATCATTTTGCAGAATAATATCAGAACACTTGCAAACACACGCTAGCATTGTCCCCATGCCCAAGCGACTCAAGATTTGTAAACCTGGTTGTAGATACAAAAACTACAAAGTACCTGTGACACACACAAATGCAGAATTTAAAGATGCTAGTGTCTAGAATTAGGTGCCATACTTAGATTCCTAAAAAATGGTTTGGGATCTTTCCTCAAATACTAAAGCAGCGCAAATTTTAAAATAAATTCTGAATCTAGATATAAATACTGTCCTTCTTTAATTAGCAGCAAGTAATTTATGGGTTTAGAAACTTGAAGGCACTCACACCTCAAAAGACTAACACTGATCTTTTTGACAGGCCATATAGTACAGATACGATTTCTAGTGTTGAATGGATAAGCTTTTTCAATTGTGTTTGATTTCAAATGACAAAAAGTGTTAGTCTGAATAATATAAAAGAAAAGAAAAAATCCTATTTGAATCAGATTCAAATCAAGCATTTCACTAAGACTCATTAGCAGGACAGCGCTTACCAAGTATCTTCCCAAACTTGATTTGAGTAACTTTTGCTTCTTAGTTCATTGAATGAATTGAATGAATATTGAATGAATACTATGAATATTGAATGAATCCTGAATGAATACTATGAAGTATTTTACCTCTTTAGCACCCTTCCGGCCTTTAACAGAACAGATAGAAAGGCAGAGCCGAGCAGCACGTGGAAGATCGGGAATGTACATGTCATACAGCAACCACTCATTCCATCTGTAACATTTACAAAGCGGAATAAAACCTAGTTAAAAGAGGCCAGGAAGAGAGCTGTATGCAAAGAACAGTTATACTAAAAAGAGTGTTATATCCTTACCTAAGCCGTGCATGCATATAAAGAATACACTTTCTTACTCTAGAATGGTCCTCCTACATGCATTTGACCACACTGACTGCCTTTGGGAATGGAAGCTTCCCTGATTAGCATTCTACCATCCACACTGTTTAAAAAGTCATGCTAGGTTCAATTCCTGCAAACTGAGTAACAGGTTCATTCATCTATTTCTCTAATACCCAGAAGCTGCAGCTATCAGGTAGGTATAACCTAAAGACAATGACTTTGCAAATGAGCTACTAATGTAAGGTTTTACTTGTGAAATCTTTCACTTTAGCATTCAACTAAATTAAAACTGCTAGAAAGAAAAAAGATAATTGCAAGATGCAAATATAACAGAAGTCCAAAGCAATATTCCTAATGTCCTGCCATATTTTTTGCATACACTAAACACTGTACAGACTAACAATTTTTTTTTTGCTAATACATTACATTTGATATAATTAGAGGTTGATTGAAGAAGTGTTTTATAGCTGCCATTTAGAGAGCTAAGCAAAGAAAACTTATCTTGCAAAATTTTTTTCTCAGTTTGAGGAGAATCATTAAATATATGGATGGTAAACTTCAAGTATTAGTGTTTTACAAGACATTTCTGGTTCCAGTTCCTTTGTTAAAAAGGTTGCAACTTAATTTACACTAAAACGTGAAACACTAGGGACCAGTCGTTAGGTACAACCAAACCAGAGATTCCTCAGCAATGGTGATAGAAAATAAGAACACTTCCACAGCTGCATAAAGAAAGGAAAACTGAAATTGCTGGCAGCAACTGGACACTTTCCAAATGATTGCTTAACTCTACTAACTCTATTAGCCGTGTTGCTGCTAAAATGTAAGTAAATGAAACAGGAAGCAGTTAACAATTAAAATGCAAGGAACTGCAAAATCACAGCAGACTGAACCATGTTACCTCTTTAAATGACAGTATTCCAGTTACAAAATGCATTACAGTCTCATTTCATTTTGAAAATAAAGGCTTCCTCAAATCCTTTTTTACAGAATGACCAGCTTGCTATTCCATGAGGTTCTACCGCATTAGCAAAGTGTGCTAAAGAATTTTTTCCTGCAGTAATTCCTCAAGCACTCCAGAGTCTTGTGCATAGCCACTGTTTCTCATATTCCATTACCTTGAAATCTCACCACTATTATTAGTTCAAGTAGTCTGATTCATAATAAATAAAAACAAGTGTATTCATTCTTCTCTGTTACGTTGTTCTAGAATTAGACTGCTAAAACAACCGAGATATTACTCAATTTACCATAGAAATAAGAGCACAGATCAGTTCTAGAGAAACATACATTCTGTTTTCATGAACTTCTTTAACTAGAATTTCTCTCTCAACTGGCAGAACTGTGCTTTTGAACTGCTGAATACAGTTATTTTCTTAAGTATTTTCTTAATTTTCCTCAGCTGGGAGAAGCAGCAGCTTCCAAGGACAGCATTAATTTTTCCATGTGTTTGTAGCTACTAAAAGCAGCATTTCACAAAGAAATAACTCCCCCAAGCCCTTCTCTATGAGTAACTACATTGGCAGATAAACTTTAATTCACAGAATCATGGAATATCCTGAGTTGGAAGGGACACACAAGGATCATCCAGTCCAACTCCTGGCTCCACACAGGACCACCCAAAAATCAAACCATGTGTCTGAGATTGTTGTCCAAACTCTTTTTGAACTCCAGCAGCTCAGTGCTGTGACCACTACCCTGGGAAGCCTGTCCCAGTGCCCGACCACCCTCTGGGTGCAGAACCTTTCCCTAACACCCAGCCTGACACTCCCCGTCCCACCTCCATGCCATTCCCTCGGGTCCTGTCCCCAGAGAGCAGAGCTCAGCGCCTGCCCCTCCGCTCCCCTCGTGAGGAAGCTGCAGGCCGCCATGGGGCCTCCCCTCGGCCTCCTCTGCTCTGGGCTGAACAAACCAAGGGACCTCAGCTGCTCCTCATACATCTGTTCAATTTTCTTACAGTTTGTTAATTTCATATAACATAGATCTGTGTGATGATATCCGTGTTTTCAAATCACACCTTTCACCACCTTTCCTAAGAGGTTTTCCCTCTAAAAGAGCTATGCTTGAACTGGTGGTTTAACTATATGGGGGATAACTAGGAGGGAGAAGCTATTTTTCAGTAACTGCATATATTATTAGGTGTTATAATTAGAGGGCCTAATCATATTCATAGAAAACATACCTTGAGACTTTCAAAGACATGAAGTCAGAAAATGCAAGTCAATATCTGAACGCCTATTTCGTATCTAATCCTACGAGATGCTAAAATTGCACACCTCCTCCTTACTCAGAATTACAGGCAAAAATTTAACATCTTTTAAATACTAATTCCCAATATGTTCATGTATGCTCAAATAAAACAAAACTTTGCTTTGCATATTTATGGCACTTTCAAGTTCACGTGATTTATTCTTCCAGATAATATTCATGGTAGGTCCTGAAAACAATCAGCCCAGAGCTGGCAGTCGCTTCCACATTAGCAAACGATTCCCATCTCTCCCCACTCAGTGCTTCTGCTTTAGTATACTCTATGCAACCTCACTGGAACAAATTTGTGGATTACATTACATCCCATTGCCTCATGCTGAAGTTGGAATCTGTACCTGCAACCGGAACGTAAGCTATTGATATAGAGTAAAAAAAAAAAAAAAGAGCGCTCAGCTGCCCAGAGCTGTGCTGGTTTCACAGTACTAATGAGTAATTTTACTGGAGTTTGAGGCAACTGAGAACGCACTTGTAAAACAGACCTGTTCAGTACAGCAACTGTACTATTATATGTAACATTACAAGACAAAATACTCGTGTTTGAATGAATTCAATTCTATTTATACATACATGGATATGTAAAAATGTTCTTCAGGTAAGGGACTGCCAGCAAGTAGCTCTACCTGAACAATGCTAAGCAGAGCCTTTACTTCTTCAGTACTATCATTTACAATGCCCTGGAAGTCAGGTTCTCTACAGTTGTTCTAGTACCTAGCTTACCTGGGATTAGAACAAGGTACCCTCTGAGTATTCACATTGTCGCACAAAGGTTCCCCTCCATGGTAGATACCTGTTCGAACATATATCTGAAAATAATGTTAATATTAGTACTATCTTCCAAATGTTATTATAAACAAAATTTGTATTCCTATCAACATATAATATGATTATAACATACTATCCTTTCATTTCTATCAGGCTAAAAAACACCAAAACACCCCAGCCCCCTAAAAAACAGCATCATCACCCCTCAACCCACATTTTTTCATGCTCTGCAATGTGTTTAGTATAGTATATATGCACAACCTTCTATGAAAAAATAGGTTTTGGTCTTTTTCCTTATTATTTTCGCTAAACTATTCTTAAAAATACAGGAATAAACCTGAAAGGAACTTCTAAAATAAACTGGAATTTATTATCACTTCTTGTGCCAAACTACAGCAAAGGAAAGGACCAAACAGACAAATTCTGAGAAAGTTAGAGAGTCAGACTTCTTGTATGACTTCAGTAGGATTAAGCCCTACATGCCTTTTCTCATTGATCTCCCCATACCTCCCTTTCTGAAAAAGATAACAACACACTATCCAGCATCCCCTTATCAAATGCGTTCCCAATTACTGCAAGAAATTCTTGAACATACTCATTGTTTAGAATGTGGAAGATAACATGGGTTTTGCTTTTCTATCCATTACATACTCAGCTGAAGTGAACTACACGAACTCAGTTCTGCTCCTGTCAAGCAGAATATTTAGCTGAATACCACAACTCATGCGTTTTTCAGTAGTATACAAAAGTTTGTAGATGTTAGAACATAGCTGTATTTTTCAGAATTGAGTGCTTAAATTTAAATGGCACAAGGATATAATTTTCCAACATGTTACATAACAACTGTTTCCCAATTGTAAACATGGAACAGAAAATTTAGGAGGGAAGCCATGAGCTGCTGAAAACCACGGGATTCCATAACAGCATTTTCCTTACTTTGTCAATGTCTCTAATGTTCACATTTACATAGGTTGCACAGAGAATTCTTATTCTGAGAGCACTATTTATAGTCCACAGGGATTTAGCTGTAGCTTCTCCATTCATGTAGGGTGTAGCTGTAGAGATACGCCTGGAATAAGATGGCATTGTAAAGGTATCCAGTGGCAACTGAGTATATAGGCTTTCTTTAGCCATCAGCATCAGATTGGGCATGCGACCAAGCATTATACAACTTCTTATGTACTGCAAGAAAACAAAACCAAAATTCAATGTGTTTTCAAAGTGTACACTCTTGGTAATCAATATGTAAAAGCATCAGAAAAATATATAAAAGCAGAAGCAGCTCATCACTGTCCCTTTATGTAAAACCTTTATGGAGTTTTTAGTTATAACATTCAACAATTTAAATACATTGCTGGGTAGGACTGCACAGCAGTGCTTCAAACAGATTTTGGGGTATGAACAATGTCTACAACAGCTGAAGTGTGAACTGAAGACAGAGAACAGAGCTGACAAAAGACAAGTCTGGTGCCTTGTAGGGCTCCTTGGTTCAGGCACAGTGCAGAGCAAACCAGATTGCTTCCAGATCAGGGCTGGTTCCTGGAAGCAGGTTAGTTTTTTTCTGCCTTGCATGCTGCTGTACTAATACACAGCATGTATGTGCAGACACAGTACAGGTGCCCACGATACTCCTAATCACAGGTAGAAAGCACAAGACAAAGGGCAGGGATGTTCATTTTTGCTTCTGTTGTACTTATCGCCTTCAGCTCAGCACTGATCCTGACAGACTCAAGCTTTAAGCCTGTGTGGCGTCCACTCAGGACTCATTGCTAAGAGCATTTAGTCTGGCAACAGCACTACAAAATACAATGTGTTAAGACGAGTCCAGCTCTGGACTGTAATTAGTAAGTTCTTCTGTGGCACAGTAAAGGCATACCAGATACTTTTGAAGAAACCACACTAGATCAAATAGGTCTAGCGTTTGATCTCCTGACTGCACAAAATTATTCACGTATGCTTGCCCTTGTTCCCCAGCTCCCATAGTATAAAGTTTCTTTTCCCATTATTCAGGATCCCCCATCCCCCTTTCTCCTCCTTCCATTGCTCCGGAGAGCAGATTTTCAACCATTTTAGATGAAGGAATGGAAGCTGGTTATTACAACAATACATTTTTCAAAGAGGAAGCAACTGCAGTCTGTCAGGAAATCTACAGGGTAACATTGTTGTCTACTCCAGAGAGGGCTGCTCAGATGCTCTTCTGTCAGCAGTTCTGTCACACTCAGAGCACTAACAAAACCAAGGCACTGAAGGACGGACAGCCACAAGGAAGATTTACCAATGATTAATGCAGTGCTGGCAGTTTACCACTCCCCTTTCATAAGATCAAAAAGTTGACTGATGTAATTAACAGTAAACCAAGAAAGTTTGCTTATTTTTTTTTCCAACCTCTAAAGGAGGAAGGGAGAAGATCCACAGGAGCAATGGTTGCTTCGTAATTCAACATCTGATCAAATTTCCTTTTGCATTACATCAGCCCCTTCAAGCATAACTCATCTCTTGCCATCAGAAACGTGGGATATTTCTGAAAGCACCTGCCACTGATTTATCACTAATATTAGAGGTAAACTCCTACTTCATTTAGAGAAGAAAAAATAAACCAGTGATCTAAATCCTAACTTCAATTACCTTTCCCTGCCACAATTGAAATACAGCAACAAATATGCACACAAGTCAAATGCACGTGCATTAGCCAATTAGTTTAAAGACACATACACTTTACTTTCTACATTTTCGACTAATTTAATAAAAAGCAAGTCATAAAATTGATCACTTTTCTCCCTCATAAATTTGGATTATTTCAATGTACTTCAAAATAAATCCATTATGTTACTCACCTTATACTGGCTCAGCGGATATTTTTCTAGCAAGTATTCATCACAGCCGCACACCTTTAAAATATACTTGCCCTGGTACTCCAACACGCAAAGCTTCAGTTGTTCGGACGACAACAACATACTTCGTGTTTTCTTCCTAATTGCTTCAGCAATAACTTGCTCAGGCACACAGTCATGATTGATTTTTAAGGTGTATTTCTGCTTATCATTGTTTGGTGAGACTATTACCCAGATCACAACTATAATTTGCCCTAGAATAGATGTGAAACAATGTTATCATTTTCAACACAGTTTCAACAGACATACAAACCATCTCCCCCTTCCCACCCCCAAAACCCCAAACTACAGAGAATTACTTGCAGTACAAGGAACTAGGTGCCCTCAGCTTATTTTTGATTCCAATGTAAATTCAAGAACTTTTACTCCTAGAGGTTAGGAATATTATAATACAAATACTGACTATTCATTCGGCCTTCAAGAAAACAGCACTAACTGTTCCATCCTTGACAACTGTAAGATAACTCAGTGATTCAATATCATTTAATTCAGCATTTCTGAGAACTGAAGAAAACCGAAGAGCCAACAAGCTGTTTCTGCCCATTAAAAGAAATTACTATTTACCACCTTTAAATCTTGAAATATAAGTTATTAGAACAGCAAAAAACATTAAAATTTTGCTGTTTGCATTTTGAACCTACACACTATTAAGGAAGCTATTCTGAATAACTCAAGGTTATGATACTGGTGCAGTATACTAAATATACTACATAAAACAGTCATTTACCTAAGTCACCAGCTGTATTGTGACTGCAATCACATGCAAAAAACCATTGTGTGTCTACAATAAATATTTTTCTTACCTTTATCTAGTTTATTGTATATGTGTTTGGGTAGTTCAGGTGAAGACTCTACATTTGGAGGACAGACGTACAATGCTCTACTGTGTGGTGCATTGGCATCTCGAAGATCCACTGCTTCTTTACAAACATTAAGAATATTTCTTCTGAAGTCTTGTACTTCAGGATCCTTAACCATGTCAAATTCACAGACGGGCATGCCAATAGCAAAACCTACAATATTGCAGAAGCATGAGGAAGTAATTGCAACTGAAAACTAAATTAAAGATTCCTTCTACCACTGACAAAAAAAGCATGTTGCAAGCAAAATATAACCTAAAATACTTCTGTGTTAACCACTGGCTTCCACTTTATACATAATTGTTTTGTCATTCAAGAACAACGCAGTTCTGAAGTTAAGTTCACTCAACAATCACAGAAAAGGTTAAAAACCAGATGTGTGTTTACTGAAAATCCTGGAAGCCTTAAATCACCAAACTCACTGCTAATACTGCTCGTGGAGGAAAAGAATCAGCAATAAACTTCTTTTAAAGTCGGCACAAAGATTTCAGAGAGGATCAGAGGTAATGTGGTACTGATTTTCTCTAAAACCCTGACAGGATTATTAGTAGCCATTTGAACCATTACCAAATTTGCTTACAACTTAATGACAGCTCTTCAAGTTTTTGATTAACTCCACTATTAAAGATGTGACAAGCACCCCAAGAGATACTGAACTTAGCTCCTTAGCAAAGATTCACGTAATAAGGGTCCATTCCTCTCAAGTCTTCAGTCTTACATCTAATTCCATTTACTTTCATAAATAATTATTTTTGCACGAATGCTCAGATTTGAAAGCTTTCCAACTATCTCCACGCACAGTTAGGTAAAACCACTGTTCTCTCCAAGTCCTGAACAGGTTAAGTTTTACAAGACAGAAGGAGTTTACCCATGATGTATTCATAACAATTAAATAATTTAACAATTAGGAGCTCCCCAAAACAAGTATTTCCAGTTGACAAGTCCCTACCACTGCAATACACATCTGTTAGCAACTACGAGGGAGGGGGTATGCTTGCCCTGGCTGAATTTAGATACTTAACCTAGATACCAAAACATATGCTAGGCTCCCTGTACTTTCTCAATGGATAGTGGAAAGTGAAAAGCTTCTCCAGAGATGATTCAAAATACTACAGTAAGTCTCCTTCAGGTGTTTTTGTCACGTTCCCCCTCACCTACCAATGCTCTTTTTGTATGAAAGGGGGGAAAAACCCACCTCCGTCCTAAAACGCTACTCTAAGCAAGGTAAAACAGTACTAAAAACTGTGCTATTGCAAATGTGATTTGAAGTTTGTAATGAAACTCTCTTCTACTTTCTCTTGGCTATCACAGTTCTGCAAACTTCAAAACAAAGATTGGTTTCCCAAATAAAAGTTACAATAAAGCTTTGCTCTGCGATAATATGAAATCCTGCTAACTAGAGACAAGCAAAAGAAACGGTCTAACTCATATACAGCTGCAAATATGCAATGTGAGAAATTTGCATATGAATTCAACTGAGAATAGCAAAAAAGAAATTAATTCCCAGTTTACAAATGTTGTCTTAACTATGATCAGTATCTTTAGACATTTGATACACCACCTAACAATTACGAAATGCAAGCTTTGACACATACAGCTGCAAGAGGTGACAAACATAATTCATTTCAATTGTTTTGTGTTTGGAAGAGGAGAAACCAGCTAAGCAGATTAGCTACGGTTAAATACAAATAATCTCACCTATTTCTCTGTTAAGAATCTTCTCTTCTCTGTTACCTACTGGTTCAATGACTTTTAGAAAAGGTTGAAATAGCCGCAGGTCACAAAGCCTCCGTGTTTCATCGAAAAACTCTTCTCTTTCTGCTTCTTGCGTAACACTTACAAAAATGTAAGAAGATTCATCTTGAAGGAGCTGATAGAGAGGGTATTTTCTCGCTTCTTTAAAGAGTTCGTGTTTAATAGTTAGTAACGTGGCCTCACGGAGGCATTCTAGAGTCACTATCATTCCATTTGGGAGAAGACACTCCACAAGGATCCTCGGTGGCATCAAGTGGATGCCCCATAGTTCACCGGACGATGGTCGTGGAGGCATTTTTAAGTCTTTTGATAACTTTGTACTGGAAGTTTTTCAAGCAGTGATTTGTATGAGTAAACCTAAGAAGAAAAATCAGAAATTTAAACATTAAAATTTAAAATAAAAATCAGAAAGAATTTCTGATAATTTGTATCAAACACTTCTTACAATTGTAGATCCATTTCACAGCTATGTTTTACATCATAAAAACAAACCTGATAAAACCAGTAAGGAACATGCATTTAATATAAATATCTACTCAAATAAAACAGTTAATAGAACCACATTGGCGTGGGAAAAAAAATGCCCAAATGCATATGATTTGGAAAAGAAAAAAGGACTAATTTTTCGACCCAGGGTTTATATACTTATGGTTAGAACACTTAAATAGCACAGGGGATGAAAATACCTAATATTAAAACTATTTTCCAGCAAGTTTAAGCTTCTCCAGTGCTTGCAGAAACATCTTTGCCAAGCCAGGGGGAGGGAGGGGACACGTCTGACCTTTCAGCAGCACTAGCTCACACTGACTTAAAACAGGTACAAGAAAAATTGTATTTGTGTTGTATAGCCCAGTGGCCAATGATGGATGCCAAACAAGGAGCAGGCTGACAGTGGTATTTCACAAATAAACTCTCCTAGTCATTGCTATTTATTTATTTATTTTACATTTTTACCCTGGCAATGTTTCTGCATTCATGAAAGAAATCTACCAAGTCCAATCGAGTTTGTCTGGGAAGTTCTCAAGCACACACAGAACGCAGCCATCCTGTGACAAGAGAACAACATCCCACGTTGCACGGTATCTGCTTTTCTTTGTTCTAAAGCCTGCTCCTTTCACCAGATGTCCTAGATTTCTTGCAATGAAACAAAGCTCCTGATCTCGCATTCATTGCTCTTACCTTTTACAGAGACCTATCACGTGCTCCCCACCACCTCTTTTTCATACCAGCTATCTAGTCCTTCTCTGCTCCGAAGTCATTACATATTTCTAACCTCCTCCTCATCCTTGTGTCTCTCCCAGCCTTACCGTACCCTTTCTGCAAAGGAAAGGGAGAACAACCACAGCCGCACAGCATAGTCTGGGGCCAAACTACGCACACGTTTAAGTACTGACCACCTAGGCTGCCTAGAGAAGCCGTGGGTGCCCCATCACTGGAAATGTTCAACGTTCGGTTAGATGGGGCTTTGAGAAACCCAACCGAGTGAGGTGTCCCTGCCCACGGCAGTGGCAGCTGGACTGGATGATCTGCAAGGTCCCCTCCAACCCAAACCATTCTGTGATTCCGCGGCCGTGTTTTCTTTTGTTTTCCAAGTTGGCTGCTTTTCTGACTGCCCCTGAGCAGAGACATTTCACTGCACTACCTATCACGGACCTAAGCAGTCGCTGCAGCGCACTGAACTGCCTCAGAGGTCATCACGCATTAAGGAAATGTCTAACAGTGCATCACATACACTTAGCCCATACTTTCATTACATTCAGCATGTCCACTATGAGAAAAGGTAATATCAACAGACATCTAAAGAGCAGGCCATCACTCCTCCTCCCTCAGCCAAGTGTCCTGAAAGCACAGGGCCAGGAAACGACCAGGCTGCTCTTCTCAAACCCTCCTCAGCCATCTTCCCATTAAAGAACCTTCTCCAGGTGGACCCTCTATCATGGTTTCTTCTCTTTAAAAACACAAAGGGGGAGGGTATTGACAACAACAGAAATGACTTGTTGGAAGTGTTTTCTTTCAAGTATGCCCAGTACCTACTTTTGCCACACTTCAGTGCTTAAGATGCATTAGAATGAAAATGATGTTTTCCCAAATCCACTACTTCCTAAGCAACTCTCGCTACCAATAGGGTTATCTTTTTTTTTTTTCTTCCTTTCTTTGTAGTTGCAGTTTGGGCTTTTCAAATTATCAGCAGAAGTACTGAAGTGCCACTGCAGGTTTAGAAAAACGCTTTTCCACTAACACCTCATGCATATTTAGAAGGGCTTTGCTACCGACTTCTTTTTGAAAAACAGCTTAAAGAAGCTGTTTTATTTGCTTCATCATTGTAATGGTCTCAGTGAGCAGGCACCAAAATGGAAAGGTCTAAGCACACTCGTGGTGTACTTAAAGAGCCAGACCAGGAAAGCTTTCCAATTACAAAACGTTACGAATAAACCCAGATAACACCACTCAGAGCAGCTTGGAGAATTATGAATTACTGATAACCATCCTCAGTCTACAGATAAAAAGAAATACACAGGTTAAAAACCATCTTTTTTGATCAGGTGAAGCATGAGCAAGACTCCCTCTCCGTACAGCTGAATCACATGTTTATATTTACATTTCTTAATTACAAGCATAGGCAAACAGACGTTACTGTTAATGCATATACCAGCATGAAAAAACAAAGCAAGAATATGCAGTCGTAAGAACTTTTCTGTCCCCACATACAAACAACGATAATATAGATGAACCACAATCAAATTAGGTATTCACAGCGCGGACTGAGTTTACACCTGCAGTCTTTTAAGTTCGGTTCCACAGCCCTGGTTAGGCTTCTCTGAACTGATGGTTGTTGGAGCCCATCTCCTCCCTGCCCAAGGCAGGTGTTCTCATTCTTCATCACGCTGGCACCCCGCTCCCTGTGCCAGCTCCTTACAGGCTCAGACGGATTGAAGTGGGGAAGAATTACTCACTTTTCCTTTCTCAGTTTGGGTTCTGCTGTCTCAGCTGCCTTACCGAGAGCACCGTGGAGCCTGAGATGAACGCTGGGGTCTATGCAGGGCAGGGAGCAGGACTGCAGGGCACATATACATATTAAATCCTTCTAGATGCTATCTATTCCAAATAAATGTCATCCTTGACTTTTTTTTTTTAAATCAAACATTAACTGCCAATACTTTTTTTTCCCTCCGAACAAAGACTTGCAAACGGGCCAAAAGGGACAGCCCAAAATCGACACTGTTTTTAGAGCAACTGCACCAAAACAGCAGCTTTGTTTTAAATTGGGAAACGGACATGTGCTGGAGCTGTGTATATACTCATTTTGTGTGCACATTCATTTTATTTGTGCATGTAAGCACGCCTCCAGGGTTTGGATTTGGAAAGCAAAAATGTAAACAGAAACAGTTTTGAAGTATAGTTGGCAGCTTGTGTTTCTGTGTACACTTTCAAATCTGGAAGGCTGCCTGGAATAAAGAGAATCAATTATGTTCTTCGACAGTCAAAGGAGTATAATTTAAGAGAATTCTAGAGAGATTTAGATCCAGCTATGGCTCCATGCAAACACATCAAATGATCACGACATCACACCTGTAATTTCTGACCTTCCAAAAATACCTTAAACCTTGTTCCTCTGCCAAAAGCTTCGGGATACCACAGATGGTCAGAAAGCCAAACTGAAAGCACCCACTGATCAGACCATATTCTTTTGAACTCATTACAGCCCTCCTGATCCATTAAGCACATTCTCCATCGCTAGCCTTGCTAAGCATCAACAGCGATCAAATTCTGAAACTCCATTCAAAAATAAAATACGTGGAGGAAAAAAGAGGGAAGTGAAAGAACATGCCTCTCAAAATACTGATTCCTACTTGCTTCCATGCTTATCAAATTAATGCTAGCTTATATGATCTATATTCTTATAGGATAGAAATCAGCTGCAGTCAAACAACTACAGAATTTAGGATAAGGGATTAAAAGGATAAAAGGCTTCGAAATTTGCTTTTGGTAAACTAGGAGACCAAAATTAATGCAAAAGGGCAGACTGAGCACTTGATACAATTTTATCAGTCCGTGCTTGAAACTGAGTTAGTCATTCAATAAACTTCTAAACTTTAATTGAAGTCCATTAGCTTTTCCAATTGTAAGACAAATCTCATTTCATTGCTGTCATAAACAGGATGTAGTAACGTCTTATAATAATTGGTATCTTTGGTATCAAAGAGCTGCTCATTAAGATTTGTATGGAGATTTGAATTCTTTTCCAGTTAGAAGGTTCCTCCAGACTCTTACCACTGTCTTCAAATGAAAAATTCTTCTGCTCATTGAACAACCCAACCACGTTTATAGATTCCAATTTACTGCACACTCATGAGTGGGTTCGATGATTTGCTCACTTCGCTATCAAACTGGCAGAAGAACCAGCTACAGCCAATTCCCCCAAACAAGCTATTTTTATTTCTATGGAATCCCCAAAGCTAAAGTCATGAAAAAATAAAAAGCCTGCAACAAAAGTAACCCTTTTCAGAACGCAAACTATATTCTATATTCTGTTTTGTCCCTGAAATTTCAAACTTCCTAAAGACCAAAACGTTTTACTGTCATCGTCAGACGCAGTCATCCCAAAACTCACCATGAAGAAAACTGGGCAGAGCTGCCTGTCTCATTTTGCTGCTGTCCAAACCTGCTGCGTGGTGACAGTACGACTGCCTCAGACTAGATATTTTCAGTCTTGTCCTTTTGTTCTTCCTGCTTGCCAAGCTGGCATTTTTCCAAACTGCAGGAAGACTAGTACAAAGATGTCTGGGACTGTCCTCCCTTACAGCATTGTTACGCGCAGTAGCACCATTTGCTTTGTCTCTAACAGAGAGCAGGAGACTGATGCACTGCAAGTTACGTGTCTGTATCTCTTATGTATTATTTTTGTCTTTATTCTTTCACAGAAAAGGCGCAAATACGCAGAATTGCTTATCTGATCACAACCAGCAGCTCACGGGAAACGAGCACGCAGAGGGATTGAACAGTCAAAAACACATCTCATAGCATTTTGTTTCCTTGTGAAACAGACAGGCAAATACTTCTAAACAGTATCAGTTTTACTTGGAGTTACATACTTCTCCCCCTCACCCCAACAGCGCCGAGTATTTTTGTTCTGGACTGAGCTAAAAAATTAACATTATTGGTAGCATCTGTACAATTGTAGTACAGCTGAAATACAGCATTTTTTCTCACTGGAAACTAGTGAAACTCAGTTTTAGTTTAGTTCATTCAGAGCTCTATCACATGCAAATTTTTTTGTTTGTTTGTTTCAGAAAATAATATCCTTTGATTCCGGTTGTAGTGACATCCAGGAACCACACGTAAAATCAATGGTGAGGTCATTCAGAAAAAAAAGAACTCACTATGTAGTATTGCCAGCCAATACTGAAAAATTACTGGAAAAAAATATAGTATCAAACAGCTGAAAAAAACACAAGATGAACAGATTTTAAATCCAGAAATATTTAAAAAAAAAGATTCCAGCAGGAATAAGAAAAACAAAGCACCTTCATAAATTCTGTGGTCTTGACATCACACTATTTTCCAAGCCCCCTGACCGCCCCCACCCGTGCGAGCACGCTGTGTGCAGCCCCACTCGCTGCCTGGGAGCCACGCAAACAGGAGCACGAGAAAGAGGCATTTGCAAGTCGCTGGTGACCTCTGCGACTCCCACCACGATTGTGCTTTTTCCCTAGGGATCCCGTGACATACCAAGAGCAGAATGTCTGTCCTAGAACATTTTCTGCCAGTTAAGGGCAGATTTGTTTTCTTTGTTAAACAAAGGAAAGCCTGGAATGAAATCTCTCTTTTTAGACCAAAATCATTCAATAATTCCACTTCCAGCTTTACCTTAAAGGAAAGGATCTTGTACTCACAGAGACTAGCAGTCCCAAGGCGCAGTGCAAAGGCAGAAAGGCACTGCATCTCCTCTTTATTCTCCATACGTGTTCTTACTCACTATTTTGACCACAGCTTGGCTGCAGGCACATGGGATAAGAACTACTCCCCTGTGGGACTGTTGGGGCTGGGGCCGTTCCTCCGCAGCTAGGTGCGCGCCCTGGAGCTCGCTGAGCAGCACTCCCATCCTTTCAAGGTGTTTAAGTCAAAAGCCTCCACGTTAGGCAACAAAAATCAGAGCGACGAGCCACTTTGTACCAACAGAAAGAAGATTTTCCCATGATTACATATTTTCTTTAATGCTCTTTTACATCGGTGACAAAACACACACGGGGCTTCAATTTCAGTTTTTGCATGCAGAGTCTTCTGCTTTTGGAAATCAGCAGAGAACGATGTAAACAAAAGATTACTCCAGAATTTCTTCCACGAAACTGGACTGGATAGGTAACAAATGCTATATATACACGCACAGACGTAAACATTAAGCTCCACCTTAAATAACACTGTTTACTTTTCTTTCTGTTTCTTCCCATCCTCCCCCCTTCCTGGGATATTTGGAACCCAGACAGTAAACAGGATCTTTAAAAACAGGAAGTGCTGGCACAGGGACAAGGACAAGGAGCAGGACGAATCCAGGTGTTGTGCGCTGCTCCCAGCCTTCGCCCAAGCAAGCAGCTGGGCAGGGCTGCAGCTGGGCCACGGGGGCTTCCTGGAGCTGCCCCCCGGCTTTGGGGGGCAACTCTGTGCTGCAGCAAGGTGACCCTCTAGTCCTACGGAAAAAGAGGGAAAATTTCCTCCTGCTACCATACCTAGAAGGGCAGGGAAAGAAACGCAGAGGGACGCTGGGGCACTACAGCCCCCAGAGCGTGGCACTTTCCCCTCCGCTGCAGCGAGCAGACGCAGGCAGGGCTCTGGCTGCTGGGCACCCCACCGGCTCCCGGGGATGGGGGCACAGGGGAACGCACGTTCCTAAGAAAACTGGGCTGAAATCAGGCCAACCGCCGTTTATTAATTTTATCTTTCCTCAGCAGACCCACCCCACGAGCCCTTCCCTTACTAAAGAGAAGCTGAAAACGCCGAACTCAACAGATTTTGACTTAGAGCACGTTGTGCATACAGCCCACATCACGTTTCTTAGAACAATGTCTGAGAGCAACGGTAAATTGAGATAAAAGGTTTCTGCTGCACTGAAGGAATTGCTCCAGACCCTGAAAGCAACAGCGTAAAATAAGAATTAAGTTTTGAGGTGGCACTGGCTAGCAGTATTTCTGCAACTCTGCAGGTTTTTTAAATATTACATATAGAAGAGCGAACTGGAAGACAGAAGTTTCTGTTCTGTAATCCAAATATAAACTAGTTTTCCATTTCTTCTGTCTTCACTCACTTCTGTGGCCAAACAGCCTTTGTAACAGCATAGGTTTAGTTTGCATAGATGTGCTGACTTTCCTTAAAAAGAAAAAAACAACACACATTACAATTTATTTACTGGCAAACAGAAGTTGGGATGCAGCTTCACTTTTGACAGAGCATTTATAAAAAAAAAAAAAACAAACATGCCTCAGCAAAAGCCATGGAAGTAGCGTTTCATTTCGTTTTTGAAGCTCCTAAACTAAAACCAAAACAACCCCCACGCATTTTCCACTGAGGCATTTCCTAACTCCCTAAAATCATTTGTTGAACGAAAGTCTGTGACGGAGTTAACGCAAAGCCACAGCTACCTAGGTGAAAAATTTAGATTTTGCAGCAAACCCCTCTCGCCCTACAAACAACTAAAATTAACACAGCCCTCAGGCAGTTAGCCTACCCAGACAGAGACGTAGAATAAGAGAGGAGGCAAAGCCATCCAGTTCTGGGAATCCTGCCCTGCAGTAGTCACCTACTTCTTCACAACCTACAGCCACCACAGGAGAGTAGTAGGGCTTTTTAAGAGTCAGTTAAAAATAGTGAGCATCACTCCCAGCAGCCTGTGATGCAGAGCCAGCCTCTGTGAGGAGCTACCTATGTGTTTAGCAGAAGATAACCCTGCTGAAAGGTAAACACCGGGAGTATTCCACAGAGGATGACGAAGACCTTTACTGACTACCTGAGCAGAGTCAAGGCTTACCCGTGTGGCAGCACAGGGCGCCCCTGGGCTGCAAAGTGTTCAGCACCCATGGGTGCTCCTGCAGGACATCACCCCCTCCCAAACGTCACTTAGGTGTGGTGAGCTTAAGGGCGCCAGGAAACGGGGCCTCTGTGCAGGATGCTTCTGTTGACTGAATTACTGACAGCTCTATTTGAGCTATAAATAAGTGAAGTTTCTGTGAAACCTGGAGGAGCGTCCATGCGTTTTGGTTCCAGCTGTTGGCCCTGGTTGCGAAAGCACTAGTTCCAGGGAGCGCTGACCAGATGTTGAGCTTGCTGCCAGTGCACCTCCTGCCTGTACTTCAAGCTGTGTCCCAAACTGTTTCCCAATCCACGTTTACTATATCTGAAAGCAACTGCCAGTATTTGCCTAGATAGATATTTACAAATAACATGAACTTTCCTGAGAAGAAAGTGACATAAGCTCATAGGCATGTAACCACTGAATACCATCAACTTCTCCACAATAACTTGAAGATTTCTCAACTCCCCTGCTTGGAAAGTCGCTTTCATTTCCACAGCAGATTAAACACGTGGACGTGTTGGGATGTGTTGCCTACCTACGATCAGAGCTCTGCTAGAAGGGCTGTATTGCGGTGACCGAACTTTCTCTGAAAAAGCCAAAGCTACACTAGTGGTGGTCAGTGTCTGCTATTAAGAGCACTTTATACATCTCAAACAAGAAGTGTTTTTAATACGAGGTGCTTTGGAAACATTCTGTTAATGCTTTTGCAAATGTATATATTCAAAGGGACTGGAAACCTGGTGAGTTTAACCCTGAAACAACATCACACAAGCTTAAGTGTCTTGGATTTAATTCTAGCCCATGAGAAACACCAATTAGGGAGAGTAACCACACTGGCAAGTCATCTAACCCATCTTTATTTTGTTTTTATTTTTAGATTTTTTAAATGAAACCTGCTCACACACAAGGACAGCAAGAAGAGATCAGAAGCTGTAATAATGGTTACACTTCTCAAATTTGACAATACACTCAAGCAGAGGCTCTAGAGTCAGGGATAGCTTTTACTCTCCTTTTGTTCGTGTAGTTTTGTTGCTCACCAGTTCACATCCTTTCTCTCTCAGTAGTAGTTATGCCATCTTCCTCTACACGTCAAAACATTCCAAGTCGGAGCTATCTAAGATCAAGGGAGTGCTGCTCGGCAGCGATAACTACAGTGGGGCTTTCTCCTCCATTTTGGGGCAAGTTGAAGAGAAAGACAACTTATTAGGATTTACTAACAAGCAAAGTAATTAAGCTTCACCTATTGAATTAAAATGTTAAAGTCCACTTTAAATATGTTATTTTAGATAAAGACCGCATCAAAAAAAATCACATTACTCATTAAGTATATCCTCTACAAAGACAGCATCTCAATTTCACGTACTATTTTACACCAAAACACACACAATTTATTATAAATCCCCATAACGAGCTTGCTAGACTAGAAGTGGCACTCACAGGCACAGGCTTGGATGTTGCTTAAAAATTAGCTCTTTCACTTAGACAGAAGAGGTTTTCTTGGGACAAGTGCTCTTCTACAGTACTTAACATCAAAACCGAAGATCTCAAAGGTAACAGCATGAAACTGCAAGAATATGAAATACAATTTGTTAACTATTTTCCTCCCACCAACGGAGACTGTCTTGATCCACTGATAAGCAGAACTGGATGCTCGACAGCCACATACACTTTTCAAAACCCAGCAGAAGAGAAGTTTTCGGTTTTGCTAGTACCATCTCCACTTCTAAAATCCAGCCGTAGCATTTGCTGATTATTCTGCTCAGAGCTGGGAACATAAATACCGAAATGAAGACTAAGCGGTATGTTTTATAATCTAAGCAGTTTAATGACCACAACATGCATATTTTAGAGTATTATTTGGAATGGAGGTATTTACTTCCTGTCTCCCAAAGGGAGCTCTATCTAGAAGCTTCTCCCCATGTTAACCACATTAACTTGATTTTAAAGCTATGTCTGTCATCAAGAGTCAATTTGTTGTTTTCCATCCTTAATGAAAAGTCACTTAATGGCACAAGCACCAAAGTTAGGTAATAACATATCTCACCACACAAAGCATATTTGTGAAGTCTGAGAAAAACAATTCATCTCCCCTGTGCTTGCACAGAAAACCAGCCTTCACTCTCTGGTCAGCGTTACTTTATTTGTGCCTGTAAGCCCAGATGGTCAGTGCTTAGCTTGCCTACATCTTTATAAAAATTAGTCTCATCGCTTCTCTAGGAAGTCAGATGCCAAAGTCTCAAGGTTCAAAAAATTTTGTTCCATTGTATTCAGATCAGAGAGCAGGCAGGTATTTCTACTTATGGTGGATTTGTCTCAGCTGAAGTTCGGAATTTTAGATATTTTCTTTTTAGTCCTGCTCAAGGCTTATTGCATTTTCAGGACGTTCCAGAACTGCTTGTTTCTTTATTGACTGCTAATATCTTAAAGACTGAATTAGGTTGCAACAAGGCATAACCTTTTGCTCTATTGAAAGAGAAAAAAAACAAAGGTCATGTCCACCACAAGGACTTTCAGCTGTTTAGCAGCGAGTTTAAGACATTTCCCAGACAACAAATGCAATCACAGCAGAAAATCTATGCTTCTGGATGGGGACCATGACCCAGGCTAACAGCAAGAATCAAAAGAAGTCAGGAAGAGTCTTGGAAGACGCATTCATCATAATTAACTGCCACATTAAGTACTGGCAAAAGACTGGCTGGCTTGCACCTTAAATAAATAATTAGTGTGAAAAAAACAGTTAAGTCTGAGCCACAGATAAGTCTTTTGACATACTGTACAATCTAGGAGGCAAACTTCCAGTTCCCTTTCCTTTCTTTTCTGTTTGGACTTTGAAAGAAAATACACAAGGGATGTTTCTCTACGTTTCTTTGCCTTAGAAGAGGGTCACAATGTACAGCCAATAATGTGACTCAGCTGTCTCAATTTCAGAGAACTTTACAGTTAAGTTTTAGTCAATTCACTAAGCCTCCCGTATCTCACAAACATGCTTCGCATTTCACAATCCTCAGAAGCTCCACTTGCAATTATTCCTTTAACTGGAAGCTGTAAGTGAAACTGCCACAGTTTCCCTACATAAAATCCAAGGATTTAGGTTAATTTGAGAAAATTAACTTACAGGATGGACAAAAAAAAAAAGAAAAAAAGATTTGAGGTATACCCAGCCTGCTACCAGTAAAAAGCAATGAGGCACAAACCAGGAGAACATTGAACCTGAAGTCCTACACTTGACCCGACTGCTCTCACACTAGACCGCAGCAGAGCTGATTTACTTCTGCCGCTGCGCTGAGTTCGAAGCATGCCAGCGAGGTGAAGGCTTCTGAAGGCCTCCATCATTCTCTCTCCTTCAATTTTGTGAAGGTAAGTTGGTTTCTTTGAACTCCACTGTCTTGTTTCTAGAGTTCAGGTACTCAGGCGTAACTTTTCAAAAGCAGACCATAAACATTCCCAGCGAGCGTACTTGCTCAATCATGCCTGCCAAGGGCTTTTATTCCCCGCTTTACCAGCTTTGAGAAAAGTATGCTGTTAATAGAGAACAAGCGATTATTTCCACTGTCCCTCACACTCCTTGTTTGAAATGCACAGGGTTTAGAGACTGCCTCTCACAAAATTTGATCCAGAATTAACTAGGAAAATACTTTCCAAGAAGCGAAGTGTAAACGTATGCTATATAAAATAAAAAGACACACTGTTTGCAAAGCCATTGCTTAGACAGAGGGCAGATTCAGAACTACAGACACTACTCAGTCTGCAGCATTCCCATTTGCCCACAGTTTATTTGCATAATTTACAAAAAATGCAACCTTTTAAAACAGTTTAACTCCCCCTAGTACCCCCTGCTTTTTTTTTCTTTTTTAATTTTATTTTCAAGTTAACACTACAGCAGTGTTACAAGGAAAAAAGACAGGGTATTTCAGAGTTATTTCTGGTTCATTTAACACTCCATCAACCATTCAGAAATAGAATTATAGAATAATTCAAGCTGGAAAGGACCTCTGGGAGCTATCTGAACCAACCCCAAACTCAACACACTTCACATGTTTGATGTCCAAATAAAAACCGAGAGAAACAAATCTATTTTCTCTCTCCACCATGCACATTGGGATTAGGATACTACAAAGAGAAACTTGTAACAATTCTTCACCATGACACATTCAACTTGAAGAGTAAAAATTCCCATCCAGTTTTAGCTTAAATATTTTTATGCCTCTTCTAGTCTTAGCTACAGTTTCAGACAGGCATCGTCACTTGGAGCAACTGGATTTGTGGCTTTTTAAAAGGAAGAGACAAAACTCCTAGATGGATGGAACACAATGCATGAAGAGCTGAAAAAAAAAACAATCTCTACCTTACCTTACACTTCAAGGTATGAAGCTTTTTTTTTTTTTCCAGTTTGCCAAAGTACAAACACATTCTCTCTAATGTTCCTCGTCCAACTCACTGACACACACAAAACACACACTTGGCCCATATGTCTTTGACTAGGAGACTTACTAGATCTCAGACATTTTCCAGTAATTACAAAATTGTAAGTAATAAGACAAAACTCAGTTTTATATTAATACTAAATTAGAAAGACTAATTTTGAAGTACTATTCCTGCTCCAGTTACGTACCACGAAAAAATCAGTTTTAACTGTTTCCTCACCTGTATCAAAGTTAAATAGAAAAAAAGCTTGGCTTCCTCTCATCCAAGCACAACATTTTTCATGCGCTTTGTCAAAATTAACACGGGTTGTAGTTAATGTACTCAACTAGACGAAGCAAGCAGCTGTGTGTATATATACATATACACACACACGATACCCATCTATGAGATGCTGGTGTTTCTGGTATGATTTGAAACTGATGTATCAGCATAACAAATCTACGGAAAAGATTCTGTACATAAAACATCTATTCATTAACAAAGTGATTTCTGCAGACTCAATGCCAGCCTTAAGTTTGTTGTTTATTTACAGATAAATCTCTGACTTAAAACCTGCGATGATCATCAAAGTTTTTCAAAACTGCATTGTACAGGAGCAAGCCATTAACAAGCACACGGCGTACTTCAATCTGAGGAACACCTGTTTTCAGAAAGAAGTCTGTTCTTCACGCAATAACACCTTTTAAAGATATGATTTCAATAACTTCCAATAACTGGAAGCCTCTTGTGATCTCATTGGTTTTGTGAGACAGTGTGACATTAAGCGCAGAGCCCTTGCTTGTAGAAATTCCTAGTCCAAAACCTCCAGCAACTTTTTAGGACAGCTACCCAGGAAGAACTGTTCCCCACCCGCTTTCAGAAAGCAGCAATAGTCTGGTTGACAGAGAAACAGTTAACTAAACACTGAGCTACTTTATGACTTCCAATAAAGCACAACTGCTTTGTAAACAGCTCAGCTACACCACCTTTTCCAAACAACGCTCCAGAAAAACACACACATGCTCAGTTCCCTAACTAGTGGAAGTAACCTGTAACAAGAAGCAAAACATTTTTGCCATTAATTCTAAATGAGCAATTGAAGGAGCAGAACGGCTAAAACATCTGGGCATGGATTTGTAGGCTGGGCTTGAGCACTCTTTGAAAAACATGAGGTGTTGTCTCCAGGTTGCTAAGTTCGGCATCAAGTTAACACCTCTGAAGCGCAGGGCATCTTCTCAAGCAGAACTCCAACTGCAGCTGTGAAGCTGTCGTACTTATTGTCTTAATGAAAAAGCAGAGCATTTCATGGATCACAGGCAGAGCTCTGTGGTTTCATAAATTCCCCTGTAAACACTATGAGCTTGGCTAACGCGGGGTTTGTCTACATGATGACACCGTCTAAAATACGCTTCCAGATAACTGCTCTGGAAGAGCTTTTCCATGGTTATTGTTGGAGAATAACATTATTTATTGTTAAATTTTACGTTTGCATGGGGCTTTATTTCAGAACTGATTATGTACTGAGATCCCCACAGTAGACAAACCATTAAACCCCACCACCCTGAGCACTGGAATATCCCTGGGAACTCACGTTGTTTATGCACAACAAGAGGTGGACTTTGATTATTACAAGGCACTACGGAATTGTAGCTTAGAAACAGCTGAAGCAAGTGCTCCAAGAACATCTCTACAAAATAACGTGTGTATGTATGTGTGTGTGTGAGTGTGTGTGTTAAGAATGATGCTGACAGCGATGGCAAAGTCAACTTTTGCCACATGATGAATGTGAAAATTTGCTAAAGCTCTAAGCTGGGATGTAAGGGTACAAGTAGGTAACAGAGTTGAGAATCAGGTTTCCTCTATGGAAGTGCTATGAAATCCAGTCAGAAATCAGTTTGCCACTCCTTTCAGGCTCCCTGGAGGATCAACTGAAGCAAAGATTTACAGCCTGAAACCTGCACTTCACTCACACTTATCCCGAATACGCCGTGCTTATAAAGGAATCCCTGCTCAGCCGCATTCTTAAAGCCCTCAAGAAAAACAACCGGCAGAGGGAAAGACCTTACAGAGCAGCACCAGAAATCACAGCTCTGATACCTCGAGAAACAGCACCAAAGCCCCTAAGGGCGAACAAACCAGCTCCGAGCACCGGTACCCCCCAGCCCCACGCACACGACCACCGGCGACAAGCCCCCAGCCCCGGCGAGGAGCAGCCCCGCGGGCACACGGCCCGCACCGCATCCCCGGGGAGAGACCCAGCCCTGAGGAGCCCCCAGCCCGGGAGCCATCCCCGGGGGGCGGCAGCGTGCGGGCACCGAGGGGACCCCCCCCCCCCACCGGGCCGCGACGGGCCGGGAGCAGCCCTCAGGGGGAGGCCGCGGCCCGGCCCCGCGCTGCCCCTCGCTCACCTCACGGCCGCTTCCGAGCCGGGCAGGGCCGGGCCGGGCCGGGCAGCGCCCCCACGGCCCCCGGCGGCGGCAGCCCCGCGCCTCCCGCCCGGGCAATAACAGGAAGGCGGCGGGGCCTGACCCCGGACGGGGAAGGCGCCGCCCGCCGGAAGGGAACCGCGGCCCGCAAGGGGAGCGAGGCGGAGGGGGGCGGCCGTAGGGCGCTTGCGCTGCCGAGGAGGGGAGGGAGGGGGAGCGGTGTGGCGTCAATCGGCGTGACGTCACGCAGAGTGATGTCACGCCATGCCGCGTGACGTCACGGAGAGGCGAAGTCGGCCCGTAGGGGCGCTGAGGGGGGGAGGCCCCCGGGCGGCAGTGGGGAGCGGGGCTCGGCCTACCCCGAGCGGGCCCCCGGGCTGCAGCATCAGGAATGCTTAAAGTTTTCTCTAAAAAGTGTTTAAATTTGTAAAATTAAAAAATAAAACGTTGGTGTAAAAGAGGCTGTGTGAGCTGCTGGAGTCAGGGCGGTTCTGTTAGAAAGGGGCAAGCGTGCCGAGCGAGTACCCTTGGTTGGGAAATAGGAATTAAAGGTGGTAACGCTTAAATCGTGTTTGGTTTTCTCGGGCTCCAAACCCAGCGCTGGGCTGCTCGGCCAGAGCCAACGCCACACAGTGAGTGAGGGCCGCGGGATGGATCAGCGGGGCGTCCCGAGGAATCGTGCCCTTTGGGGCTGACACGTGTCCCCGCAGCGGGAAAGGTGGCGTATGGGAGTTCTGGGGAGCTCCGGGCCAGGTCCCAATGCACTGAGCACACCAGTGACAAGTGGTGTGGCCAGCTGTGGGGTCCCCCAGGGGGCTGGGAGATGGCTGCAGGGAGCCTTGGCTGCAGGTCTGACTTCTCAGCTCTTCCCTGTCGTCTCCTGTTGGGCAGAAACGGGAGAAAACCAACAAAAGCCGAATGTACCCCAAAATGGCAGCCGGACTGCCTGTGTGCAGCCTGTGCCGCTCCTCGGTGGCTCGAAGGGAAACGTAACGCTCTTCGGCAACCGCTGGCACCAGTAACCCCCAGGTGTTTATATGTACAAACGCAGGCTCAACTGCGATTTTGGCTGCTGACGGAAGGCGCAGTGACCAAAAAAGACGAGGTAACGTTGTGGGGGCCCCAGTTCAGGGTATGCCTGAGCTGCTACACCTCGGGGGCAACTTTCCAACAGTTTTGGCCACGTTTGATCCACCAGCACCAAAAAAACGCTCAAGACCTCGCGGTTCTACCGGGCGGCTTCAAAACGAGCTGGGGCGAAAAAAGGGGGGAAAACAAAAAAAAAAACAAAAAAAAAAACAAAAGTACGAGGGGTTCGGGGCTGCTGGCTGCACGGGCGGCTCCTGCCCATGCCAGCCCCGGGAGGAAGACAACGAAGGGCTGCGGGAGCTGAGGCCTTGCACGGCGGGGGCGAGCCAAGCTGGGCCGTGCCAAGCGAAGCCGAGCCGTGCCGTGCCGAGCCGTGCCAAGCGGTGCCGCTGCCGCAGCCCATGCGCAGTCCCCGCCCCGGCTCGCTGCGGTCACTTCCTGCAGCTGGGCCCGGCCGTGCCCGGCGCCCCGGCCTCCGGCGGCCTCGGCGGGCGGCAGCGGGTGCGGGCGGAGCGGCGCTGGCGGCCGGGGGCGCCGGGCCCCGGCTGCGGTAGGTGCCGGGGGAACGGGGGCGGGCGGGACGCGCCGGGCCCCGGCCCCGCACAGGGGGCGTGGGGGGGGTTCAGTGCAGGCTTTGGTGTGGTTCGGGTGTTTCTGGGGCTCGGTGCCTGTTCTTGCGTTCCTTTTGTGCTCGTTTTATGGGGTGTTTGCTGGCTGTGTATCCGTGCCGTGCGTTAGTGCCCAGCTCGCGGTTGTGTCGGGGTGCTGGATACCGGGCATTTTTTTTTTTTTTTTGCTTAGGATCTGCCACTGAGACCGCAAGGCACGCAACTTTGCAGAGGTACCTGCTAGGATGCCAGCAGTGGCACCGTGGCTTCAGAGACCCTGCTGGGCTAGGACATGGCAATGCCCGCTGTCTCTGGGGCCCCAGTACATATCATCATCAGCAGAGGGTCAGCAGGCCCCGTGCATTAACATAGAGCTGTGTATGGTGTGCATTTGCTTTAATGCACTGTATTCAATCCCTGCAACACTGTAAAGCTCCCTCAGGCTGTGCTCATGGCACCGAGCCCGCTGGAGTTCAAGGAGCGTTCTCAGACACATGCTCCGATATTTGGGTGGCCCTGCGTGCAGCCAGGAGTTGGAGTTGATGACCCTTGTGGGTCCCTTCCAGCTCAGGATATCCCATGAATCTGTAAAATGACCATGTCTTTCAGGGTAAATTCTGCAGGTGGCCAAAGGTAAACTTTCTGGCAAAGAGGTTAAGTGATGGCAGTGTTATGAGATAGTGTTTCCTGTCTTGGAAAAAACAAACTAACAGTTTTTCTTAATTTCTAACTAGTTTTCTAAAACTAATTCCAGTGAGAACACTGCTCTTCGTGTGGGTATCTCATTGTGAGTTACATCTATGGCTAAGGAAGGTCATATAGTGTATGTGCCTGCTCAGAATTGAGACCACATCAATTCCTTCCCCAGACTTGTGTTGTCCCCCTGACAGCTGGGGACATGCTCCCCGTTAGCTGTTCCACCAGCAGCACCTAGCTGCTACCACCCTGTGGCACTCAGGGCAAGGAGGCTGAGTCTCCTCCTTCGGTGCCATCTTTGGGCTGCCCCAACCTGAAGGAGCAGGAGAGGAGCGTACCTGTCCTTTGCACCCACCTGCGGACAACTGGCACAGGGTGGAATTATGTCCTAGCCCGTGCAACATGTAGGAGGAGGCATGGCTGTGATGTAAGAGATGCTGTGGTGAGGCAGAATGCCTCCCCCACTCAGCCTGGAGAGCTGCAGGTCCTTACCCTGCCTGGGGCTGCAGCGTTATGTGCACAAGTCTTTCAGAAGGGAGGTTCATTGATCGTTTGCTCTTTTGTAAGGGTAAAAATTTTGCAGCTTTTCATGTGAATGGAAAGCAGGAGTCAAAGTGTTCCTGTTAACTTTTGCACAGGTGTCTGCAGTGACCAGCAGTGACGTGTTAAAGGGACATGTAAATATGTAGAATTTGAATGCTTTTTTTTTTCTTCCTTTAAATAATATCCAGACAAAAGAAGTGAACATAATTTGAGCAGTTTCAATGATGGAAGATCGCCATGAGAAGAACATCAGAGTTGCATATGCAAAGTCAAGAAGTTCTAATTCTAAAATTGCCCATGCAGCCTTAATTTTATCTTCAGACTACTGTTTACTTTGAGAAACAATAAATGGCCTTATAAATAAAGATTTTTCTAAGAGTATTACGTTATATCTTTTCCCCTGTGGATGCATATCCTATAGCAGTGTCCTATCTTGTGCCTGACAAATCCATGCCAGATACGTATGGAAGATGCAGCAGGCACTCATGCATAATTAAGTGGATGGATTCCGATCGCCATTTACTGTAGATCACTTTATGTTCTTCTCTGAAGTATTTAGCTATAGTTTACTCCCTTTTTAAGGAAGAGGCCCACTATGGTATTGAAGCAGAACTCTGATGGTGTTGCTTAGCTGCTTGCATAGCTGATGTAAAATGCCTTGATAGACCTGTGGTATGATCCATTTAACCATCTACAATATGAACTAATTCCATCAATAGCCCCACTGAAATTGATTAGACAGAGTACTAGTTGAGCAAACTAAAGATAGCAAAATCTTTTTCCATAGTTCTGTTTAGCCAGGAAAACCTATGCTGAAAGTTGGAGAGAAGTTAGGTGACAGTACAGAATTTACACTGCTGATGAATGATTTACATCACGCTGTTCCTGTATTTCCTCTTCTTCATGATGGATTTCATTTTATCATGTTTCAATCAGTTTTCATAAACTTCTTTTTGATTTTGTTTTTATGGTCACCTTTTGGTTCATGTTAGGTTCATGCTCTTCTGGAATTTCAGTGTCTTGACAACGGAGGGCTATTTAAAAACACAGAAACTTCTCGTGGCTATATTACTAACTTAAAAGCTTGTTCCCAAGATAATGTGTGCTCTTTCTTTTCTTCTTCTATGTTTTTCCTTTTTCTTACCTTTAGTTGCTAATAATAATGGAACTTTATCCGATCTTGTATTATTTAAAAATCTGGTTTTAGAGGTAAAGATTTCAGAAATGCTTTTGTCACTTGAGTGCTTTAGTCCAACTATTTTTTTTCCCTAATAGTATATAGACCTCTCTGGAGCCAGACTTTCAAAGGTAATAGAATATCTAAAAATGCAGTCATCAACTAGGATTTTCCAGAGCTTGAATGTAGCAAGGTATTTATCTCCTGCTAATTTTAGCAGATTGAAAATCCCAGAAGTTATCCTAGATAAATGCTATCTGCTTCTCCAGGTTCCTAAATGCCCTTGAAGTCAAATTCTGTTCTCAAAAGTGACTCAGGGTCAAAGTTCCTAGGTGGCATTTCATCCACCTTTCCCGTAATTTTACAGAAGCCTCTTAATTTTAAAATGTAGATGTGGCTCACTATTTGCTTAAACAAACAAACAAAGCCCACAGCGTAAACATGGTTGCTACCAATGCAGTCTTAGCTGGAAGTGATCTGTGGAGACCCAAGATAATGCTTCTCTCTACCCCAGTGTAACAGTGAACAGGATTTGTTATGATAAGAAGCTAATAAGACATTAACAGAAGTAGCTGTGCCTTGATTTATAGTATCGCTGCTCCACATTATTCTGGGAATGTTCATCCCGGGCTTTAGATATGATTTATAAACTTTAATTAAATAAGCCTGAGAGAACCCCTTGTTGGAAATGTAGGGCTAGTTCTAAGAACTTGAATTAACTGAGAAATAATTGAATAAAGGTTAATATGGGATAAGCTCTCTATTCTTGCAGAAGAAGATACAGCTTTAAATGTTGCATAGGTTGTAGTTAGTAAAGGAAATGCAGAGGAATAGCTCAAGGTCATTCAACAAGACCATGGAAGAGCTGGGAAGAGAACTGTTGGGGGATGGCTGGGTACAGCAAGGTGTTCTCGAGTCACTTAGTACTCCTCTGCTTTTGGTTGAGTTACATGAGAAAAGTTAACTTTAGAATACTTTTCCTCAGGAAGGTCTTTGTGAGTATTTGGGGGGTGTATTCTGTGTGTAGATGTTTTCTATATCTGTCTATGTAAAACAAATCTTCTTTGAAATATTTGTGTTCTTTTTCTTTTTAAGTCATCAAGTAGTGGTAATAAATCGCAGTATTTGTTTAGGCCTTAGAGCGTAAGCTTCTCCTTAGGCTGTCAGAAAAGGACGTGGCTGACGGTTGTATCCCTCTGTTAGCAGTTGTATCCCTCTGATACTGCAGCTTTATGTGCTGTGCGTGTTGGAGGTCGCATCTTCTAGCAGTCACGGAGTAGTTGGGTGGGCATGCTGGGGCAGGGTTTGGCTCTGGGTCAGGTACTGTGAGCTCTTAGGAATCTTCACACCTCCAGGAATGTGCCACAGGGTACTAAAAGCTATACTTCAGGCTTCGGTCCTCTTTTTGTATTCATAATTTCTTAATCTTTCTCTGGTTATCTGGGATGCTGCTGTTCCTGTGAGTGATACAAGTTGCCTTTATACCTGCTTGGCATTGTGAAAAGGCATAAAGGAGAGGCAGAGAAGTTGCAGAAGGTATCCCCTGGGTTGTCGCTGTTCCTGTTAGTATGATGTGTTTCAGCAGTTGTGTTTCTCTGGTCTAGATCTGAAGAGGACTCCTCATCCTTCAGACGTAGCATGCCCACAGTCTTCCTGGCCAATGATTCTTTTACAGCAAGCAGGACTTCTTCCTCATCCTGAGAAGCCTCCATCTCTTCCTATGTCAGTGGCTACAAGGCCCAGAGCCACGTCACCGCTGTCCCCACCCAAACCTCTTGGACTGGGGCCTTCCCTTCACCACACACAAGACGAAGAGCTTGCAAAGGTGGTGGAGCAGGACCCTATGCTGGAGGAACTATGTAAGCCTCTGTGCTGTAAGCTTTGCAATGTCACCCTGAATTCAGCACAACAAGCCCAGGCTCATTACCAGGTAAGCAGAGCAGCGGGGGGCACAGCTTGAGTGTAGCGGTAGCGCAGCTGTGGTAGCACAGAGCTCAGCATGAGTTAATGCCTGAGGACTAATTCAGCTGCTCCAGTGGGTTTCGAGCGCTGTTTTGAGGTGGCTGCACACTAGCAGCTTCGTTTGAGTTAGCTCATCTAAGCTACCTCTGCTACAGCTAGAGCTTTCGTTTAAGGTGCCATCATGGGACCGCCTTCAAAGTCTTTGCCCACAGGGACAAAGAAGTACTACAAGATGGCCTGGCTGGAAAGGCAGACATGTCCTTTTCCTTTGTTTTATGTGACCTCTTTTCCACCTCTGCACCCTACCAATAAAATTGAACTTCTGTTTCCACAAGCATGATTTTGTAAGGCCTGGATAGATGTTTTCTGCTGGATCTGGTTGTGTCTTTAGGAAAGGAGGCTGCTGCCATGAGGCAGTGATGAGCACTTTCCCAAGGCTGTGTGCACCACTGGTCTGCTGGAAGGGCTATTTATTTAAACTCTCATCTGCTTTGGACAGCACCAGCTGGGTCAGCTTAGAACAAATAAAATTTTCTTAAGCTGGTCTGGTTGGTTAGTCTGAAATAGGTTAGGGACTGTTTGCATATGTTTCTTTGCTGACATTGAATACATTGTGGTCTTACATCACTCCATTCTACTGGTAGCCTGTCTGCCTAGTGTATTGGTGTGAGGTGTGGAGACAGTAACTTTCTTCACCAGCAAGCACAAGAGAGTGGCTGTCCATATCCTTAGGACACCAGGCCCAGACCTCAGGTTTGCTGTTGGCCCTGAAAAAGTGCTGTCCCAACATTGAAGGGGTAGGTTGAATTAGTGTTACAATTTAACATCTGATTTCTGCAGTATTTCTGTCATGAGGGGACAAAAGTTACAGTTAAAAAGTTGTAACCTGTGTTTATACATATGTATTTTGGATATATAGCAAGACACATACATACTCTCATATACCTCTCTCAAATTTTTGAAACACCAAAAAGAACTACAACACATATTTTCCAAGAGAAAATGAAATATGAGGCAGAAGTTTTTTTTAGAAATTCAGTCCCATGTTTGAAATCATGCTTGAAATCTCATGAAAAGAAAGGTGTATGTTTGCATGTGTTCAGGCTTATGAAGAAAACTATGTAAAGCAGTTAACGCTCTATGTCTAAAATACAAAATACTGTTTTAGATGAAATGGAAACAGATTGATGAACTAATTGTAACCTTACGGGTTTCAGAAGATGGGTTGAAAATTAGGCCTAAAATGCTAGCTGATGAACATTTTGGAGAAAAGGGAGGGATGCCAGCATCTCCTAAAATCAGAGCTGCTGTTTTCCAAGTGACAGCTCATTTACCTGAGGTGCCATCTTCATGGCCGCTTTTTCCTTTCTGTCTCTGGCTCTGCTTGCTTTCAGTGTAAGATTCTATTATTGGGACAGTGTTTAATTCTAGTTCTCTTTCCAGGGTAAAAACCATAGTAAGAAACTCCGAAATTACTATGCTGCCAATAGCTGTCCGGCACCTGCCAGGATGAGTAATGCAGTTGAGACTGCCCCGCCTCAGGTTGTCTCCCTTCCAGCTCAGGTAAGGCATGGGAAGGTGACTGAGATCATGCCGCTTGCTTCTGACCTAACCCCCAATAAGGATAACCAGATCTCACACCTGGAGAATTAATGCAAGAGTTTGGAAAGAATTTTCCTCTTGATGGCACAGGAAGGTGGACGTGGCTTGTTGTGAGCTGTTTGCTTTCCTCTGAAGAAGCAGATACTGACTATGGAACTTTGATGTGCTGCTGATTAAAGTTGTTTAAAAGCAGGTGTAAAACAGCATTTTCAGAGCAGCACTTGGACATGAGGGTGTGGCATCCACCCTGCACAATCATTCCTCCATTGCGTGAGTGAAGCAAACATGGAAAAAGTGCTTAGGTGCTCCTGCACCCATTGCCCAGGGCTGTTGTCTAATTCCTCTTTTGTTGCTCCTTTTGCAGTGGTTGTTCCTGTGTGTAGGGTGAGTGGATGGATGGGTCTCTCTGTGATCCAGATTCATTCGATCTCAGGCACATTAGAAGCAAAAGAGATGATTTTTTACTTTTGCTTGTAGAGTTCACTTCTGATTGCTGTGGGGTGTAGCAGCTAACCTGTCTCTTGCACGTGAATGTGCAGGGAACCACAGCTGGGCTGCAGGGATCAAAGCTGTGCCTGCCACCTCCAAAAACATTTGTCTCTGTTGTCTGTACAAAAGCAAAAAGCATTTGCAGTAAGTGGCAGGTTGCTACATGTGCTGTTGGAGCCGCCAGAGGGAGACTCAGTCCCGTGTAAAATGACTTTGCGGCTCAGGGAACTGAATCAAGGTCTCGAGAGGGCTTTGGGTCCTGTCCTAGGTAGTGGGATGCGGGTGATGCACCCGCTAGGGTGTCTGATGCTTCTTGCACTGGAGAGAATGGTCCACAGCAATAAAAAGGCCGCTTTGGGGCTGTACGAGGATTCGTGTTGTAACTCATGAGTCAGAATTGTGTGTGTGTGTGTCTGTAAGCTTGCAGTTTCAAAAGAGACTGGACTTGGCAAGTGCTGCAGTGACAGGGCCGTGTGAATCACTGCCGCTGTGCTGTTTGCAGAGCGCTTTTGTCTAGATGACACACAAACACTGAGGAGAGCTGGTTGCTGCCCCAGTCAGCGTGCCTGGCTGACTGGAAAGGCAGGGTACCAATCAAACGGCCGGGTCCTTCTTCGGAAATCATGGTCCAGGTGTCCTCATACCTGAAGGGTAAGGTTCAGAGGTTTGACAACTCTGCTATTGCCTGTGTCTCCTAGTGTGGTCGGGGAACTGTGAAGAGATGGGGTACGCTGGAAACAGGAGAGAGGAGCACTGTTACATTTCTGGGAGTGTGAGCCTTCCTCGGTATGAAAGTCACTATTAATTGCGTATATCTCAGGGAATTTTCGGGTTCTCTGGAAGGATGAGGCAGAGAAAACTAAGTTCTCCTTGTAAGAACAGTTTGGGGAGCACCGAGAATGTCCTAACCCATACGGTCTAATTCCAGCGCTCTGACAAACACGCTACTGGTCTCAGTCCCTGTGATTCAAGGCTTTCAGAGATTTAACCTTCCTGTGTTTCACATGCTGTCTCTCCCTTTGCTGCTAGATGGGATCCAGTAAACCAGGTGGCCGAGTGATCTTGGCCACAGAGAATGATTACTGCAAGCTTTGTGATGCCTCGTTTAGTTCTCCGGCTGTGGCACAGGCTCACTACCAAGGGAAAAATCATGCCAAACGGCTACGTCTTGCAGAAGCACAGAATAATTCATTCTCGTAGGTATTGTTCAACTTCACGCTCAGGCTGAAAGCATGTGGCAGTGTCTCTGGCAGTCGTTTTACTCAGAAAACTCTGAATTGTAGCTGTTCATATCTGTTTAATCTTCAGGGATGCATCGGAACTAGGCAAACGGAGGACAAGGAAAGAAGGGAATGAATATAAGATGATGCAGAACAGAAGAAATATGTATACAGTTCAAAACAACACAGGTAATCGGGAGCTTGGATCTGTTTAAGTCTGTAGTTGGAATTATAATGCTAATACTAAGCAGTTTTTCTTCTGTTTCTGAGCTCTTTTCTAGCGGAGACAGGTTGTGAAAGGAGCTGGTTCTAGCTCTGATCCTTCATGTCTGCATCTATCTTCCCAGCTGCTAAAGTTACTTTGTTCCGTCAGCCTGCTTGTTAGTTTGGTTTCTCTGTTTGTAACTTAATTTACCATCTGCCTGTCTGTAAGGCTGCTCTGAGTGGAGACAATTTTCCTGCTTTATTTCCTTGGCCAGTGGCCAGGTGCTTTGACTCCTCCTGTAGCATATCAACCTGTAGGTGCACTCCTCTGTCCTGAACGAGAGAGCACGTTAGCCTCCCTCCAAGAGCCCATCCTCAGGCGTTAGATACTAACTTTGCCTCTTTACTATAATTTAAAGCATGTTTTATAGTGTCCAGCCCAGCATCTCTTTCTCTTTTTCATTTTAAGTTATGTTACGAGCATGTTAGCTGAAACCCTGCTTCCTGGTGAAGCTTGGTTTAATCCTGTCATTCTAACCACTGTCATTTGGAAAAAGGTAAGTCTCTTAAAATTCTATTAAAAATCATTTTGTGATAATTTTAAACTGAGATAGGCAGGTTATTCTAATCAAAAGACTGCTCTATTCTGGAATTGGATGGTTTATGAAAAATAATTGGCTCATTACTTAAATAGTTGGACTCCTAATATTCTAAGACTCTATTGATTCTTCATAAAACTGGGGCGCTAGGTCCACTCTCCCGCTTTGGAAAATACCTGTGAGTACTGCTGCCCTGTGTGCAATGCTCCCTGTAAGTCTGGATCTCAGTGGAGAAGTCATGGAAAAATGAATTCACTCTTATCAGTTAAAGAAGCTGATCTTCGGCTGCTTTTTAAATATTTGTCAGACTTGGAAGTTGTCAGTGAGCGGTGTCAAGCTTTTCTTTTTGTAGATAAATAAGCTTTTCGGATGTTTCCTCAGGTCCCTACTTCAATCCCCGCTCACGGCAGAGGATTCCTCGGGATTTGGCCATGTGTGTCACCCCCAGCGGCCAGTTCTACTGCTCCATGTGCAACGCCGGGGCCAGCGAGGAGATGGAGTTCAGGCAGCACTTAGAAAGCAAACAGCATAAAAGCAAGGTGTCCGAACAGCGGTACAGAAATGAAATGGAGAACCTAGGCTATGTACAATGACGCGCCGCCCTCGGTAGTAGTTTGCAAATAGAGCAGCTTGTCTCTCGCCTGCTGTTTGCCACATGCCCTGCTTTGTGCTCCATTTGATAGGAGCATGCTCTCGAGCTATACATGTAACACCTGCAAACTTAATGGTATGGTTAGATTTTTTTTCTGTCATAGTTGGCAGGATGACGCTGTGCAGGACATGAAGTGTTTTTGATGTTTGTTTGCTAGTTATCTAAGGCTCTTCGTTGTGTTGAGTGGCTGGGGGGACTTTGTCTTCTCCCCGGCCTTCTGCATGAACATGCAAAGACCAAGAAGTGCTGGGAACTTCTGTGGTTCCACCACGCAGGTGAGCCATGTGCAAAGCCTGCTCCCCTCTTTGTGTGCCACAGAGCAGTGCTACCGAATGTCTCCCTACAGCAGAGTGAATCTCTGGGCAGCTTGTAAAAGAGGGGTAGGAATGGGGCCTGTGAATGTCCGAGTTAGGGGTGTACTTGTCCACAAATTGCTGCTTGTGGCCCTCATTACAGCCTGCAGTAAGTTCTTTCCACATGCCTGTAAAAAGGCTACGCACACCTCACCATCTTGGAGGGTCTTGCCTCTTACCCATTTCTCTGTGATGCAGATTTCATTCTGAAGATCTGACAGTAGATGCCAGCTGGTAAGCCACATCCAGAAATGTTCTTCTACCAAACAGTTAACAATGAAAATGGATTTTTGGCATTGTTGGCTGGGTACCTTAATGCACCGTGGGTGTAGCTCATCTCCCTGAAGAGAGCCTGTGGGGGTTTCAGTGACTTAATGCAGTGAATCGAAAAGCAAACCTGCTCAGGTGAGATGTGCTGTGCTCTGATCCCACGTTAGCCAGGGTAGGGTTAGGGGTAGGTTGCAAGGAGCTGTCGGCTGTAATTTCTTTGCATAGTGATGTAGAAGAGAGTGAGTGTTAGTGTTTGGTGCACAGCTCTATTCCTTGGGAGAACAGGGCTGCCAGGACCCTGGGAAGCAGATGTCAGTGTGTCCCACTTCCATGCCATTCCCTCGACAAAGCCCACTGGGTGTTAAAGAAGAGAGGTAAAATGTTCCTTTGAACTGGGGCTACCAATATTGGATAAACTTTTTCCCCGCTTTCTGTTCCCATCTCAAACTGGGTTTTGATTCCATTCCTTGATGTGAACTTCACTGTTTTAGGGACCATAAAAATCCAAAGTTAGGTAGGATGTAAATGTCAGGGGTAATGATTGTTGGAATAAGAGCTTTTTGGCCATGCAGAAGTATTCATGAAACTTGTTAATCAACTTTGTAAATGTCAACAAAGGGTGTGTGTCTGTTTTGGTGTTCCTCAGTGGAAGTGGAAAGGGGATAAAGAACAGAAGTAGGGCTGACATTTTTCTACTCATTTAGGTAGATGTGAAGCTGTGACTGGAATCCAGTTCACAGTTTTTCTATAGCATTGGCTCCAGTGGCAAGTGCAGCGTGTAGCTAACCTCTCCTGGACCTGATTCCCACTGTGCTGCTATAGCTGTACGCTGGTATAGCTTCATCGACTTCAGTGGCAGGTGCAGGGAGGGAGTAGAGGAAGCATCATGCCTTGACTCTCGCTCCTCTTTAGGCGGATTGAATTAGATGCAGCTCCATTGGTTTCAGTAGCATTTTACCAGGGATAAATTGTACCTAGTGCATGATGTTGAAGGTAACCCTGCCCATTCTTCCCCTTCTCCACCCCCAACCTGTTTTTGCCATTCTGATCCTGCTTCTTGCATTCCAGAAGGATTTTCTGCTTGCCTTAAAAAAAGAAAAATGACTCAACAAACAAAAAATCCAGATAGTTTTTAATAATCTTTCTAGTCCACTTCAAAAAGGCTTGTCTCACTTGGCTGCTCAAAAGAGAAGGCTGCTCCCCGGAAACTGTGTATTGTTCTCTCTACCTACCTGAGCGTGAGCTATCCATGCAACCTTAACCCAGCCTTCCTAAATCCAGGTAGGGTGAGCTCTCGCAAAAAGAAAAAAAAAGCAACCCTCTGCATCGTTCCAGGCTGATTCTTGCTACATGAATACGGGCAGGGCAATGGACACCATTTTGAATGGGATTCCCTCTCCTCCATTGTGCAAAGCCCAATTTTGTGGGCTTTGTGCACTGGAGCACATTAGAAGGTAGGAAGGAGAACAGGTGTCCAGGTTGAAAAGCACTCACAGGGCAGTTTTCACAGCCTCTAAGTCTGTTTCTACAGTGCTGTCCTGCCCCTGGCTCACCTTCTTTGCAACCTTGAAGACCATTCCCCTTGCAAAAGTCTCCCGTCAGCCTTTACCCCCCATCCTTTGCAGTCAAAGGGCTGTTTTTCTCTTTGTGTTCTGTCTTTTTTTTCCTAGTCTGACACCACTGCGAAGGAACAGAAGGAGCTGGGTGAGCCATACCACAAGTGTGTTTGACCAGCATGGTCCCTGCATTGTGGTTAAACGTCCCTCTTGCTGTAAATTAAAGCATGGTATTTTCCCACATTCAGGAGGCAGCGCGTGGGGTGCGGATGGCTGAGCTTGCGGGCTGCTCCCCTGCAAGTGAGTCTGGTTTTGAGGAATGGCTCGAGTCTCCCCTGAACAGAGACACCTAGCTGGTTTGGTTTTTCACAGGAAAGCAAGCAGTGAGTGTCGTCATCCTGAGAATTTCAAAGCGGCGGGTTGTGTAGCAGGCGCAAAGCAGGTAGTGGGATCCCAGCGGCAGGAGAAGGACGGGTTTGCTAAGCGGGAGGAAAGCAGCTGAGGATTAATTGCTTTGCCCCAGCCCTCTGTTGTGGCCCTTCTCTGCGAGTGACCAAAGCTTGCCTCTCCCTTTCCAGCACTGCTTAATGGTTTGTGTTCTTCCCACTCTCCCTCCAGCACAGAAAATTGTTGACTACAAAGAGAAAACACCTCACCTCTCTAATATCTGTAGGGTTCGGGCCAATCCAAACTCATACTTTTCAGCATGAGAAGCAGGGTGGATCCTGATTTTATTTTTTCGTGAGAGCTGTTCTCCAAATCAGCAGTCAGAAGGCATATTGAAAACATGTCCTGGCAAAATCCTATTAGTCATAGGTGGGACGGGGAGAATAGCATACAGCTGTAGTACCGTTTTCCAGACTCAGTCAATCTTTTTCTCAAGTTAGTCAAAGTACCAAACTCAAGAAATAGGACTTCTGTGAAACTGTCACGTTGGCCAGTAGGTTAATGACCTTTGCTGCTAGAAACAAAATATAAATCAATGTGTTCATATTTATTTTACTGCGCTGACCACTAATTGACTTGTTGATATTTAAGGCATTATTATGTAGGTTGTTTTTGTTTGAATAGAAAACTCTACATCGCACTTTGCTTTTGGATCAGAAATGATATTTATTGTATTTGTGAAAATGTTTTCCCTCCCATGTTATGTATTTTTTTTCTTTCCCTTGATGCAAAAACCTTGCCCCCCTAAAAAAAAAACCACAAACAAAAACCAACACAACCTACAGATTTTCTTTGTTCCTTTTCATGCCAAACAAATTTGGAATTTCCATGCAGCTCTTTCTTAAATGTCCATTTGAAGGGTTTTTTTTTCTTTGTTTTTTTTCCCCCTCCAGTGGTTCCTTTGGTAACTTGGGATGATATTTTTAGAGACACGTGAAGTTTGTACTACATTTAAGCATTTCTTTTAAGGCAAGGAAGTAAACTGTGGAATCCATGTATTTGTGAGAAGTATGAAAATGATACTATTTTGTTTGTATTAAGCAAGCTGCATTAGCTGTCATTTCGCATTCTGCACTAATGGGAAAACGTGTTAGAATCTTGCCTAACGTTGCTCTATTTTTGACTTTTTGCTTTTTTTGGTATACATCAAAAAGAACCCTGAAGACTTCTGTGGAGTTGCTTACAATGGTCATCAGTGTAACAAAACACATTTTTTTCTATAAGGCTTCTTGTCTTTTTTCCTTTTCTAGGTGCTCATTATAGGGCATTCGAAGGGAAAGCAATCGCCATGGCACGGGTTCATATTTTGGCTTACTAATGCATGAAGTCCTTTTGCTACATTACTTAAGTAATGCTCTTGCTGTAACCAATGGAAATCTTGCCCAAGTCTGGAGTAAATGAAATACCCTAGCTAAATATATTATGTTGGCTAGGGCCAGGGAAAATACATTGCTAAAAACTGTGTCTTTTACTTCTGTGTTTGGGTTACAAAACTCTTAAGGTTATGCTTTTTTTTTTTGAGGAATGTGTATCTTGTTCTGTAAGGATTTGGTCCTGCTCCATCTAAAATAGTTTGAAGTACGTTGACTTTAGCCGACTAGGAGCAAGCCATGAAACCCTTCAGGAATTTCATACTGCTGATGTTTTCTCATGTGCTTTTTTTTTTTTTTTTTTAATTTTACAACCATGCATACAAGGATGCTCTGGATGAGAAGGACATCTGTTGCCAATTATGGAAAACCAAATGTCAGGGTTTCTAAAGGATTAACAGACAAAGAAAAAGAATGGACCTGGTTTCTTTGAAGTTAGTGGCTAAGCTCCTGTTTTGAGCTGGGCCAGTTTCTTTACTGTTTTCATGAAGTTGAAAGTGAAGATAAAATCCACTTGCAAATAAATGTGGTCAAACAGTAGTTTGGGGAATCTCTCCTTTAAAAAAGTATCACGATTAAAATCTTTATCTTTTTATCTAAAGTATCTGCAGATACAGGCAGGACTGTGGATTTTTATTTTTATTTTTTTTTAATAAAATCGGTTTTCAGTCTGTATTTTGCAGGGGAGGAATGACTTGATTTAATTTCCTTCTGCATCTGTCCAGCAACATCATTTGCAAGTGCTTTGAATGTGTTTCATCTAGAGCTGCCTTGTCAGGTTGGTTTTCTACATTTGTCCTTCTTTTGTTTATGTTGTACTGATCCCCCTGAGGGAATAGTTGATGAAACTGATTTTTTTTGTTCAATATATAATAAATCATCTTGCTCTTATCGTTGTACAGCCTTAGTGTTTGGTTTTGCTGCTGCTTGTGATATGGCTGGACTATGCATGACTGAATTGATTTCAGCCTAGCATTGAGATGGAGCTACGTGAGTAATATGTTTTAATACACTGATAAAGGAGTACGGCCTTGTGCAGGAGCTGTTACTCTGCAGGGGGGTCAGGGTACTTTCAACTGTTACTGAAAGCCAGCTGAGGGCTGAGGTCTCCCCCTGAGCTGCGTTGGTTTCAGGAGGGTTGAGACGCGAACTAGTAGGTATGGGAAGGATCTTTTTCATGCTGTACTTTCCCCTAGAGTAGACATCACAAGCTCTGGAACAGCCCCAGGCTGAACCATGGACTTGCAACTCTTAACTGTTAAAATGTGGGGACAGGCTGAGCCTGATACTTGTATTTGCACATTTTTTTGCCAGTATGCTCTTTTCCACTTTCATTACTTGAGGGCTCTAGAAGAGCATATGCCTATGCAGCTCAAATGACTTTCCAAACAGGAAAAACATCCTGAACTGGAGCCTTAAAACAGAGAAGATCTGGGGTCTGCTAGGTTGAGCTCAGGTGAGAGAAAAACCTTGTTTTTGCTCAGAGCTGCAGCCATGCAGTGAGTAGAGTGAGCTGTTGGCCTCAAGGGCGGGACCTCAGGGTATAGACGGCTGCTGCAGCACAGCTCTGAGTGTAGATGCCACTGTCTGAACAGAGACAAATACCTGCACTCCTGTGTCCTTTGTTATTCATGGGACTGGGTGGCTGCAGCCAATAGTGGCACCATGGTGAAATTATCTTGATTTAGTATTTTGTGGGCTGGGAGCTGCCTGAGCACTTAGGCCACTTCTGTGATAACAGTTAAATGCAGGAGCTTTTATGCGTTCTCATTTATAGTAAATAGGGTCATAAAAAACGTATAAGTAGAGCTTTATGTTAAATCTGACCCCAGTCCTTCATTGTCTTGTGTTCAAGTGGACTCTGTTACTTTCAGTCATTTTAGGAACCAGAGAATAAGAAGCGTCTACAGAGCAGCATATCCCCGTTATGGGATGTTAAAGTGCTGCCTTAAATCACAAGATACTTTTTAATACTTACATATGGTAATTGCATTCTGTAGTAATTCCATGGCAATTTGGTTTGGTCAAACCTTAGTGGCGTGCAGAGACACCTGGGCAAGCTAATTCAGAATCATAGGCATTTGTGAAATTATGCAGCAAATAAAATAATACAAAAATGAAAATCTAAGACTGATTGTATAATTGAAAAGCGTAAATAACCCTCCTTCTGCTTCTCCAGTTACCCTCGTATCTAAGGAATCTGTTTTAGTTGTCTTGCAATATTTTACAGCTGAGGAAGGGAAGTTTGGAAAAAATAAGTGATTCATCCAGAAAGTCTGTGGCTGAAAAGGAGGATTGAACCTGAGGCCTTTAAATACCAGGGAGTACTGACCCTGCCACTTCTCCATTCAGCCTCCCTCTTCACAGGCTGACGAAAATGACTGGATTTTTAAAACAGTTTGATTAAGAACTGTTTGATTTTCATTTTTTTTATATATATCATGGCTTTACAGTGCATTAGAAAATGGACTTTAGCATATGGTTTAAAAATAATGAAGCTTGGCACAGAGAACTCTCCATATTGCTTCTGCCACTAAATATTAACTGAGTGGTGAAAAAAATCTGACAGCTTCTAGGAGGATTGTAGGGTGGGCATGTTTGCAAAGAGCAGGTTCTGGATGCTCTTCTGTGTTCATTTATGTCCACTTCACATAAATTCTTTCTGTTCCTACTGCTAGTTCTCCTAAGGCATTTGGATTGAATGCTGCTTGTCTTTTGGAATGGTAAAGAGCTGTTGTAACAGGTAACACCTAGAATTCAATTGGCCTAATCCCTCGCTGAATGACACTCTTTCAATTGGCCTTATTCCACTGGGCTTGTTTCACCTCTCCACCTGTATGAAACAAGAGCAGATCTATTTAAAGTCGGTGGAATTACACGAGCGTAAAGAGAGATAGGAAGATTATCCACAGTATATTAGCTGAGACTAGAGACTGCCTTTGGCAGGTGTTTGCCATACATATAAAGATGTTAAAAGGTGTTAATCTAAGCCTTGTTTTTCAGTACCAAGGCCCTTTTTTTTTTTTTTTTTTTTTTTACAAGGAGATACCGTGAATGAAAGAACAAAGTGTGGGGTTGTAAGGAGAAACGGACACAGTTGCACAATAAGCTACGTGTGCTGCATTCAATGTGTCTGTGGAATTTTAGGCATGAATGCAGCATTTACCTGAAGAAGGCAGACCATGTACTTTGCTAAACGCAATGAGACCAATAGCGTGAAAAACACTGCATTAGTCTGTCTATTACCGTGGGTTTTAAACGATGAAATGAAGGTATGAAACACCTGTGAAAGTCAAATGGCAGAATTCCCATTACCAGGAGAGATGAAGACATATGGGCTAACACCTGATATTTTGAGGAGGCTATAAAGAATATTTCAGGCTTAAGGGACTTGCAAAAACAATACCACGATGACAAAAATCTCTGATTGCAGCTGACTAGAGCGTTTGGGAGCTGAGAGGTCGTTTTTGACAATGGCTCCTTTTTGCTCTATGTGAACTGGTGTAGATGGGGAGTAATTGGGCAAAGCCTGGAAGCTGCAGTGTAAGGCAGGGCTGGCTGAGTCTCAGCAGCAATGGGATTCACCCTTCTCTGCTTTGACCTGCTACGTACGTGCATGCATATGTATGTGTGCACAAGTGAAACAGACCCTCTCAGGACTCTTCCTCCTTGGTATTTATTACCTGCTATCCGTAAGAGATCATTTTCCAGTAGCTACCTATTGCAGCTACCTCTCTTGCTGTCTGCAGTAACTCAGCAGCAGCATGTTGGGCTGATTTGGGAACCAGCCAAACTACTGAGCACAGGGTAGTCTTAGACAAGTGCCTTCTGTTTGTAAAAGCTGGTGAGCACCTGCTGCTGATGTAACAGCCAGTGATACTCAGAGCATGTTTGGATTAGGAGGTCCAGATTTAGACAGGAACAATGCAATTCACCTCCAGGATATTGCAGTTGTCTGTGGCAGGTATATGGGCTGCTGTACCTCTTGCTGGTCTGTCTGGTAGCTGGCATCATGGTACCCAGGCATGAGAGCTGGGTGTTTCTCATGCCTCCCCTGATGAGTGACATCTGTGACTGTCTCTCTGATGGTCTTTTTTTTAATTAGTCTATCTTTGGTTTACGTTGTCATGCAATCACAGAAATGTAATTAATAGGACAGCTTTTATAATGTTTGCTTAAAGACTTTGGTTGATACAAAGTTTGATTACTTCTGTGAAGCACAGATTCTTATTAAGGAAGAAACAAATACTTTCTAATGAATGTTATTGAAAAGTACAAAGAAAAATGTCAACAAGAGAATATAAATAAAAACAAGACGGCTGTTTCAAGGTTGCGGTGGCCCCAAGATGAATGCAGCAGCACACAGCACCAAGGAGGTAGAAATGGGAGGCAGCAGTGAGTAGCACCAGTCTATCTTTTGCCAATTCCACAGTCCGAAGACACATGCTGGATGTTCAGCTGCCATATTTGCAATGATACTCTTGAAATAATGTCTGATAAAATCCAAGCTATACGGCTAACCATTTGTGTGAGCGTTCCCTTGAGGCTGACACACTGCAGTGCAGCGCAACAAGCAGCCTGCAGGAGGCTCGGGGATGATTACACACAGGCTGAACAGACCGATCCTTCCTCTTTGCTGTCTGCCAGCAAAGGGCTGGGCTAAGCCTAAGTCCTTAGGGTGGGCTATGTGGTAGCCCAACGTCAGCAAGCGCTTGCACAGAAGACATGACAACAACTGTTGGAACGTAAGGTGTAGCCACATACCTGTGGCTTTGAAGGAAGCACTGGAGGTTGCAGGCGGACACAGTACGAAGAGAGGCATGGAAGTTCAGGCTGGATGTGGGTACTTGGAGCAGCAGCTCTCCTCTCTACAGGTGTCTCAGTGTAGAGACAGTTATATCAGCCCAGAGTCCTTCCGTGCATTGCTTAGCGTCTGTTATGTGAGACAGATTTCTGAAGACACAATGTTAATCTAGGTTAACATGGATCTTCACACAGCTTCTCACAGCTGCTAAGAAATTCAGGGATGGATCAGACCACAGCTATATGTATATATGTGCTGGGTATATATTAGAACATAATAAGCTTCCAAGGGAGTTGTTCTTAATTTGGGTACAGATATACGCTAATTATATGGCAACAGTCTTGACAAGTAGCGTGCACACTTTTAACTTGCATTTCTGATTACAGTAACAAAGCCAGCATTGCTTTCTCCTCTCACTAGCTTCAAAGGCATTGTCTTGACTTAAGAAATGGTATCCTGAGCTGTTCCGAGAAAGCGAAGCTGTATTCCCGTGACTGTCAGGCTGCCCATTTAACAAACTGCATGGTAACCGGATGAGCAGCCAAGCTCTCTGAAATGGTTCATGAAAGCTTTGAAGTTACAAAATGCCAGCCTATATTTATTGTCATTGGCATACAGCAGAATATTCCCATGTTGAATGCAGCACAGGTGTTCCAAATCAGAGTATGTGTCACCAAAATATTAGGACCCAAAGATATATCTTGAGCCTGGATCATAGGATGTAATACATAAAAGAGAATATAAGGTACACATCCCAGAGGAATAAGTAATATTCAGTGGAAGAAAAAGGAACAGAAACAGAGACAGAAAATCTGAAGCTCTCTGTGGTGATCGTTCCAGCCCTTAGACACAGAAGTGGTGGCATAGGTCATGGACAATGGTTTAAAGGCATTTGGCTCCTTGATCTGCTTGGGTGATTCATAAATCTCAGCAGACATTTTAAATTACTGTAGCATTTTTATAAATCTGACTGCAAGTCCTCTGAAAACAAGGCTTAGAAGCTAGTGAGTTAGTCTTTACAAAATTTAACCTTCCAAGAAGAGTTGTTAGCATGTGGTTGCACAAAAGCAGTGAGTGCAGTTGTAGCCTTTGAACCTGGCTAGAGCTATGCAGGACAATTCCCTGCACAGTCCTGGGGGTGCCTGAGTTGCCTAAATGAAAATTAGACTACGGTCCCCTGCATCTGCAAGGGTGTAACGCTGCTTGCCAGTCTCAAGCATGTTCCATGTAGAAACCTATCATCTCAGTAATGCAGTGCCACAGTCAAATTATAAATATCTGGATGTCTTCCTGGAGACTGGCTGGGGTCACCCTGTGCTCAGCTGACACTCCTGGAGATGATCTAGATTTCTTCCAGAAGGAAATGAAGCTGTATCACATCATGCAGGAACATCGCTAATGTTTGGCATTTGGGATAAGACTTAATGTTCTACAATTATAGTGTTGGATGGCTGGCAGCAATTTTGCCAGACAAATACCGCATGTCTTTCCCAGAAGGATTCAAGCTTTAGTATTGTTTTGATGCTGGAGGCTTTTCCAATTTCTGTTTATTAGAAATGACTTATCTTTGTTGGAAGTGCTGCCTTTAACCCAATACAGCTGGTGCCACCTACAGCACTCCAGAAAACTCATGGCTGCAGTGTTCTGCTTTCATGGAGCTGTTGTCTGACCAAAGCAAACTGTCACCTTACTGAAATTAAACCTTTGAAGGGCTAAATGTGTCTTAGTTCTTCATCTGCTTCGTCTGTGTGCTCTGAGGCTTTTTCCAAATAGCTTCCCTTTTACATCCTCGAAGAATGAAAGTCTATTTCTGAGACTGCAGGCAAACATTGCAGACCTGTGTGTGCCTCTGGTCAAGGCTGTGGCATTGTCCTGCTCTTTGGGTTGGGGATAACTGTCATTTCAGAAAGGATTTTATTCTGTACAGCCGCCTTCAGTGAAGACCAGTAGTTATACCCACCGGCTCCACCTTCAAGCTCAGCTGTCGATAAGGTCTGGCAACATTTCCACTGGCTGTTGTCAGTCCTGGCTGGTGCTTAGCTATGTAGTTGGGCCCCAGCCCTCAAAAAACCTCAGAACATGTTTAAGCACCAAGCCAGAAGTCACATTTGCAAGTACAGCCCCTCATCTCCATTCCTAGCCCAACCTCTCTTCTCTCATCAAAACCTTTGTAAAGGCAATTTTTTATTAGTTCACTATGTGCTTTCCGTAACAGAGATGGAAAATGCATACCAAATCTGTACATATAATGGATTTTGCAATTGAAAAAAGTTGTGACTTGTCTGTGAATTGAAATTGCTAACACAACACGGCCCTCAGTCTTCCTTCCCACAGCATTGATCCTCATTGCTCCGTCCATGCTGTTAATAAAGCCTGTGAAAGTCAGTTACCGATCGGGTGGAGCAGAAGACTGGGAGCGACTGCTCAGTTTTAACCAATTCTAGTCACCACTTGGTCGTTAATGTGACCTTGGGGAAGCTGTGACATTTCTCCGTTTCAAGGGAATCTTGCATATTCATCTGGGAAAAGAGGAGATGTGAGGTGACTGGATTCATTGATATTTCATAAGATTATAAATAATGGACAAGGCGTAATATGTGAGAGAGAAATCTGGCAGTGCTGTGTATTCATTGAAATGCAATCATGCACTTGATCCTTCTTCTACGGGTTTTCACTGGGCAGCTCAAACGTTTTCCTGACACATTTCAGGAGGAGGAGGAGGCGAAGGAACAGGCACGCTGTGAGATCACAAGTCGCCTTCCTGAAGTGCTCAAACCAGCACTTGATCCTTGCTCCCTGGAGGAATGGCTGTAGTAACTGAAAAGTCAAAAATAGCACAGAACTGTGACCAGATTTGAGGAAAAGGGTCACAGTAATTCACAATTCCAGAACAACTCGTATCACCTCCCCAGGCTCTGTGTTTCCCACCTGCCTGCTGGCCCAGCAGTTTTCCTGTGGGCTGCGATGTGCTGCACAGAGAGCAACCAGCCTCAGACCCACTGCAGGTACAAGCCAAGGTTTCCTACTTGACCAAAATCAAGGTGATTGGAGTAAAATTACTGAGTCTTGTAGCCCTTTAGAAAATGACATTTTATGTGTTTGAGCCTTCTGGCTGCAGAAGTCCCATTGCTCTCCAGTCAGGCTGAGGACCTGGAGTCTAGGCCGCAGCTGGAGGGGTGGTCACGGGGGTGGCTGTCCCTCATGGTGGCTCTCCGGGGTGCCTGGACCTGTCACGATGGAGTTGTCCCTGGTGCCACATGTGCAAGATGCTCGTCCCCATGTCCACACACCGTTGTCAGTCTGTCCTGGCAGCCGTACTGCCTGAGCTGGCTGAGGCTCAGCTCAGGCAGGCCTTCACATGCTGTGATCACACCTCCTGATGGCACTGCAGACGTACTTTTAGAAACTCCAGACAATTACCTCCTTAAACTCATATTTCAAGTTCTTATTTAATATTGCCCCCATTTTCAGAGGTTTTTAGAAAGGTGCCAGTGCTTTATTGATACTGGTTTGTTGTTTTGGCAAGCGAGGTGATGGCATTTTATTTTGATTTCAGCAGCACACCCATTAGGACTTTGAATGGAAGCAATATCTGCTAGAAACAGAAGAGGGCAGCTGTTTTTTGAGAAATGAAGAGAGCTTTGACTGTTTTTGAGAATGAAATAGCAGTCACTCAGATCTAGGTGAAAGGGCTTTTTTTTCATGAATGAATAAAAATAGCGCAGCATTCCAGGGGCCCAAGCTAGTGTAATTAGTGTATAAAATAGCTAGACCCCATCACCTTCCGCTGAGTCCCTGGGCTTCGTCTGGCAAAATTAGATTCCTTGCAATTTTATTGCAATGTAATTAAAAAGTAACCAAGGGAATACAGAACTCAGTCTTCAGAGATGTTCATCATTGGACTAAAAAGAAACAGAATAAAAAGGATTCAGCAACTTGCTAGCTTTATAGATGATTTATTTGTTTACTAACCAAACTGGGAAAAAATTGCTGTGAATTGCCACACTGTACATATGGAAAAAATGGAAAAAATCAGATTTAGTAAAATATTATTCAAACCTCTCTATGTATATTTTTATTGAAAGTTGTTTTCAATCTGTATTTTAAAACAAAAGCATGAATTTCAAAACAAAACATCCTTCTTGTGTGAAATCATTCGAATCCAAAATAAGGCATTTTGTGACTTTTTAATTTTCAAAGCTTTCATTTCCAGTGAAAATGATGTGAGTTTGCCATTAGATTAGGTCCTTCTGAATCTTTATTTACTGTCAAATACTTAGCTGAAAACCCTTCAGCTGCTTTGGCAATTACCCACAAACCCCTATTTTACCCACAGAGCAGCCACATTCTGGCAGCAGCAGCACCAGCCTGCATTCCTAAGTCTGTATACCCATTTTCCAATGCCTACCGACTTCGTAAAGACAATATAGCCTCGTAGTGCAAGGTGGCGGGTTTCTAAAGTAGAAATATCCTACATTTGGTTTGCTGTACAATGCCCATTCCTTGTTCAAAACTAACACCCCCACCTTGTCTGGTCCCCCACAGCTGGGGCTGTGCTGAGGCATGTCTAGGCCCAGAATTAGGAACCTGGTTATATTTTTAAAGCCAGAACAGTTATATTGGTTCACATGGAAATGTGTATCCTTGTATAAGGTTCTTAGTGGGAGGGACGGTTAATCTGCATTCCCCGCGGGAGGGAGGGTGGAAAGGGGAAGCCTGCGTGGTGCTGCCAGCAGAGCAAGGTGACAACCAAGAGGGATGGTGATGTAGCCACTGATGTCAAGGAAGGCTAAATATCTGCGTGAGACTTCCACCTCCCCCTGCCTTTGTTGGTCCAGCTGGTAGGTAATTTGGAAAATTCAGCAGTGACTCCTTCCAGTGCCTTCCCAGTGTCCCTGTGCCTTTCTGGCTCTGAAAACAAATGGGAAATTTTTGTATTTGGCTTTGGTGAGGAACATGTGAAAAGCAAGCTGTCTTTCTTTTTAAATAGCTTTGAGGCAGAAACAATTAGAGACCCTCTGTAATGAAACTACTGACTAACAGGCTAACCCAAAAAGACAACTCTTCTGATGCAGAAAATAATGAGGGCTGCCCTAAACTTTTAATCAGGAATTCAAATTTTATTTGCAGCTCCTGACAAGGATAGCATCCCTAATAATATTTCTGACAGTTCCAAACTCCTGAAATTAACACGAGAGCAACGAAAATTTAATGGAAGTGCTAATTACAGATGCTGGAATTATTCTGCTGCAATTCAAACCTCTGATGTGGAGAAACTCAGCACGGATGGGCTGTCATCTAGTTTCTGTGAGGTTTTGCTGTGAAAGGTGACCCTGGCTTTACGCACCTTCGTTCTGCAAGGCATAGGCATCCTTCCCTCCCATTGACTTCCACACCTTGTGAAGAATTAGGATGCAAACAATTAATTCTTCTTACCCTGGAGACTGTACTACTCATACCCCTAACGCGTGCTGTTCCCCCTGTTTCCCCCCTCGTGATTAGTCATAATGTCCTCGACTGGCAGAATTGCATCCAGGCTTTTTCCCAAAACCACCGACTGATTTCAGTGAATCAAGCCCAGGTGGCTGTAGCAATTTGATCCTAGGTTGCCACCTGTGCAGCAGGAACAACCAAGCCTCACACAGAAGACCTGCTTGGCTGTATTTTACAGTCTAACGTACTGGGATAAACTGGAGCCACCAGTCCGGGGCCGCTGCCTGTGGTCATTCACACATCGCTGGTGCAAGGGCTGGAGGTCAGGGCCAGGCAGCCTCTGGGGATGTGAGAGAAGACCGATTCGTGAGGAGTGGCCACATCAGTCTTTGATCCACCTACACTCCTGTGTGAACATCTCCGAAATCTCAGATTTTTGTAAAGGAGATTAGACGTTATCAGCGGACCCATTCATGCCTTGCTCCAGAGCCACTTTTCACCTTGGGCTTCCTCCAAACCTCACAGAGGTGCGTGGGGACCCTGCCACATCCCCAGACCCAGCGGGCTGTGGGAAGGGGCCCTGGCTTGTGCTATTCTGGTGCGTGCACCCTCGGCCTGCCACCTTCCCAGCCATGCTGCAAGGCTGCTGCTGGCCAGATGAGATGCCCTAAGTGCCGAGAAGAGCCCTGTCATCGTCTTTCAAAGGATTTTATCATTTTTTTGGGGAAGTTGGCTACACGGCAGCAAGCCCGCACTGCCTTCTTTACATATCCTGAAAAGGCTCTATCAGCTGGTTGTTTAGCAGTCGGAAGATCAAGAATTAAATCAATGATCCCTCTCAAAGGGAGAGCTTCTATTTCATACTACTGGTTAGAGACCAGAGAAAGTCACAGACCTTGGGCCTGGCCATGGATCTTTCTCAAAAAGTGAACAAATTGTGATGTGTGATTTTTTTCCTGCCTTTTTTTTTGCAGCCAGCTGTGAAACCTGAACCTTGATATTAGTTCCAACTGTTGAATGGCATTAGATGATTCATCTCTTCTATTAACACAAAAAGTAATACCGCTTTCTGCTTTGCACATAATGCCTTTTGAGAAATAGATGAAGACATAAGGGACATCGAAGAATTATTTAATCTAAGCCTTTTTCTTTGGGCCCACATTTTCTCTCTTTATTGAATGATTACGCTCTGGTTCCTGCCCTTGCCCAGCTCTGCTGGAGACACAGCGGCAGCAGCCATCTCGCCCTGCTTCAGTGCCCCTCTCGTGAGGGAGGGGTGTGCGTCCTCCACAGGCAGTAATAAATGCCCCTTGATGGAAGCGAGTGAAAAAAAAAGGAGGGGAAAAAGACAAGCTGGTTTCACTACGCTCTGTTAATAAGCCAAAGCCAGTATCATTAAAATGTTGGCATGAGCAATGAAAATTGAAGGAAGTCTCGGTGATTGGGCTGAAAATCTCATTCAGCCAAGGAGGTGGCTTGGAGATTTTCCACGCTATCTGGTCAATGTTCACGGAGTCATGTGCATAGATACAAATGTTCCCAGGAAACATTGCAATGAATCAATATGCTCCATGGCAATACAGATGGAGAAGTTTTTGTTGGGGTGGTAATGCTTGGCAAATGACGTGGGTTTTGCAGCTGAGAGCTGAAGGCCCATTGTAGGGATTTCTGAGTTCTTACTACTTTGTGAGGACCTTGAAAAAGTGGATTGGCACATCCCCTTCCCTTCACCCCTCTGCTCTGCTATTAAGAAAGGGAGCAAAGATCAAATGTGAAATATGAGAAGTAAAAGTGAGAGTCAAAAGAAATCTTACGGTATTAAATTTTGGGGAAGGATGTTTGTAAACCTAATACTTAGTTCCAAATATCACCGTAACATAATGCTCTCTCTACAGTTCCCTGAAATCACAGTTCACATACCGTGAAAGCCCTGAACAAACTTTCCCCACCATCAGAAACACGCATTGCAAGCCCTGCATTGCCCTGGGGCTGAACCCACTCAGAGCAGCGGAGCCAAGGTGAAGCCACACCAGGACCTGCGAGCTGCAGAGCAGAGGTGGCTGCTCCGCACGTGGCATCCTCATCAGAGGCTTCCTCTGTCCCCAGGTGACAAAATCATCTGGCGAGTTTCACAGGGAGAAACACCACTCTTCCACCTCTCGTCACCTCACTCCTCTCATCAGGTGAGGAGCTTTGCCGAGCTTGTGGGGCTGGCTGCTGCTCGGGTTAAGCTGTCCCAGAACCATGTCTCTGTCTCTGTACATGGTTTCTCTGAATAAATGAATACATTTCCAAATACATATTGAAATACATATTCATACTGTTTTCTCTTGCCCCCTTTTATTTTCTTCCTGCATCTGACAGTAGTCCCTTGCCCTGCTTTGAGTGCAAGTTCCCCTGGGCCGTGACCTTCTTTTGTGTCCCGTCTGCCCCGCCCCTGCCGTGCCACATCCTGGTCCCCAGACTGATGGGAGGGGATGGGGGCCTCTGCTTTTGCTTCATGAAAGCTGTCTTTGCTTTTGCTGGGTGCTGGGGCAGTGCTGCCAGAGGAGGGCTGGCACCCGTTCACACTAAAAGACACTTGCATGCTCTGGGCCAAAGAGCTTTGGGTGCTATGAGCTGCGGGAGAAAGCCATTTTTTATATCAGCATCTTAAAAGTGCCGGTCACCCATGTAACACAGTGGCCTCCTAACAACCCATATTTGTTGTTTATTGGGGCTTGCAAATGCTATTATAACAAGAGTAAATTATACAGAAAGGAAGGAGCTAGTCTGCTGGGGCAGAACATCAAGTTCCATCTCCTCCAGTGAGGTTCTTGCTGCTCTTCAGGGCATCAGCTTTACCAAGCGGAAGCTGCATTTTCCCAGCACATCAGTACTGTGATTATTTCCCCAGCACTGACAGCATCCTCACTACTTTCTCATTATTTAGTAGGTGTGTAAGAGCCTGGTCCATCTCCCATTAAAGTCAATAACTATCTTCTTTAATTAGCATTCAAATTACTACCATTCTCCTAACATTACTGTCACCGAGGTGCAGCACGGCCACGCTCCAGCTCTGTTCTTCCTTTGAAGTCTTTGAGGTGAGATGTGTCCACAGAGGCCAGGAGGGATCCAGTGACCATCAAAGGCTCTCTGAGATGCTGATAGAGGAAAAGGAGGAGGAGGAGAAGGAGGCTCTCCCAAAACGGTGGGTCCAGCAGTGGGGCGGGGAGACGTGGCTGCAGTGCCCATGGGAGGGCAGTTTAATTTCCCTGTTTCCCTCAAATGAATGACTTGAGAGTGTCAGAAATGCAATTTTAACCACAGAAAAGGGAGCCTTTCCTCCCTTTTGCTCTGAGCTGGATCACTGAGGGCTGCAGTGACCTTGGCACACAGCGGACTTCCACCAAGCGCTGGGCTGGGGCCCAGGAATTAAGACGTGCGGGTTTCTAAGGCCAATTACAGCACATGGGGGTGAATGATAACTGGCTCGGATGCCGCAGCCTGGAAAGCTGGTTTCCAGCTTTTCCAGTGCCAGGTTTACCCTGCGGTGCTGCACTCTGAAGTGCAGTCCATCAAGGAATTGATGTAGATACGGAGGAAGTACAGGGGATCTGGCCCCGCGCCGTGACGGATGGGTCATCGTGACTCCCCCCAGGTACCTGGGGAGTGGGACGCGGGCAGTGCAGTGCAGGTGCTGGGGCTGCAGGGTGTGTTTGCTGTGAGACTGTTGATTCAGATTGTGACCAGAAGTATTTGCGGTACTTCAGTCAAAAGAAAAAAAAAAAAGCAAGAAAGAATGTGCTTTGATGAAGTTAAAGAGCAGAACAAACCTTGCTCCCTGCTGACTGTACCAAGGTTTGCTGAAATTTAGCTTATCAGCACACGGTGATATTTGCTAGCAAACTAGACTAAATGATCTAAACCAAAGCACATGGGACTGTTATGAACCGCCTATGCCTTAGAACAGAAAATTGCTTTATACCGGGGCTCTCAGGCTTTTCTTGTAATGTCCTTCCTTAATCTAACAGAGATTACCTTCTGAAGACATCTGTTTTTATCTATGAAAGCTCAGGCTGCCACGTATTTTTCTCTGACCGCAAAGCCTATTTTAACTTTGGTACTATTTAAACTCTTGCCATGTTTTAGACTACTGAGTTTGACAACAACCCGGTACAATGGGATACCAAGGTGCACAGAAATGTGTGCTTTGCCCTGGGTCCCATAGGAGGTTAGTGCTGGAGCTAGGACAACTACTGCTTAGATCCCAGAGCTATATACTTTGCTCCCTCCATCCCTTTCTGTTCTCTGAATTTGCAACAAGACCCTCCTGACAAGGACAGCAACTGTCCACATGGAGAAGTGACCTTTGAATGTGCATTTTTTGCTTGTTTGGATGCAGGGGCAAACATGGAACCAGGATTTTGCCTGCAGGACGGAGAACATTAGCTGCCATGAGATATTAGCATGGTGCCGGGCACCACTTCACCTAGACATCTTGCCAGTCTGTTGGAACGAGCTCTTGCCAGGGTGCTGCAGGAGATGGGGTGCACGGGGCAGGGATGGGGAGCAGGGCCCCCCGTTGCTGGCACCATGGGATGCCCCATCTCCACCTCTGCTGTATTCCTTATTCATTCACATCTCGCAGCAGGGTGTCATTTATCTAGATGTGCCTGCTCAACAAAACCTCAGTTTCTTAACTGCTATGATAGTCTCACCTCGACTGCTTTTTGAAAATAGAAAAATCCACGCAGCTAAAATGGAGCGTTTTGATGAGTATCTTCATGCTTTTTCAGCTCTTTCTTTGCTTCACATCCTAGAAAACTTCAGAACCTCACCTCAGCACATGAAGCACCGATTTCAATTTACATTAATTTCAGACACCACAAAGTGAATCCCTAATTCCCTGAGCATTGTTAACTCTTCTCTTTTTTGAGGTAAAGAATGAAGAAAAGGGTCTGAGAGAAATCCATGTGTTGTACATAATAACAATTCACAGCGAAGCAAATACCCTTAATGTCCCAAGGAAAGTTCTTGCAATAAAATATATGCACTTCTCTCTCTTTGGCTGTTAATTCCTATTTCACACTTTTTATCCACTGAGACTTTCAATTTTCTGAGCAAAATGAGAAAACGGGCTCTAGGTGCTTCATGCTTGGGAGCAGCAGCAGCAGCACTGAAGAGAAAGGAGTTTCCTCCTGAAACCTGGGGGATTCCCGGCCTCGTGCAGGTAAGGAGTGGGACACAGCAGGGAGGGAGGAGGAATTCCTCCCTCCCAGTGTGGTTACAGCAGAAAGTCTCCAAAGGAGAATTTTAAGGAACAGTCACTTAAACAAAATTGTGATACATATTCTGACAGGAAAAAAAAAAAAAAAGCTATAACTTACTTTTAAGGCTTGGGAAATGGAAAAATGGCTTTGTTTAATAGCAATGTATCTATCCCCCTTGGAATGTGAATGAAGATTAATCCTCCGTCATGTTGGAAAAAACTTAGCTTTGAAATTACTGTTGCAGTGATTTTAAATTAGCATATACAGCAGAGTCAGTTCTTTTCCTCTGAGTGTGTCCACTCTGGGCACTTTTTACCTCAATTTAATTGACTGCCAATTAATGTAAAGTAGTCACACATTTCTAAGGCTAGTATAGACACTTTCTCATATTAATCTCCAAGTTAGCTGATAATTAATCTGAGATATCTACCACCACCCAACCCCAGAGATAGTTTTATCTATCAGATATATGAGGTGCTTGTTACTGAAAAGAACAATTACATCTTCATTCAAAAATAGCTGGGGAGCAGTGTTTAATTAGAGTTACATGCTATATATTGTGGACAACTGACTTACACAGAGACAGGGACTTGAGTGGTCTGAGTTATATATCCAGCTTTGCTGTCAGGTGTGCAGATCACCTTGGGAAATTATTTACATCTTCGTGCTTCTCTTTTGACCTCATCCCTAACACTGACAAAAGTGAATGAAAAATGCTGTATCAAACCAGTATTTTTTTTTTAATACTGAGTACTTAGTTGTGTTTTTTTTTAAAGAAATTTCAGAACTAAAACAAAATATTTGCCCTCAAATATTTGACCTGAAGTTACTTGTGACTTCCTTTGAACAATTGAAAGCATTACGAGAAGAGTCAGTCTTCTGCAAGCAGAGTGCTGTTCTTGCATCCATCTGGCTCACCTATCATCATTTGGAACGGGATGGAGTGAATGAACAGGTGCTTTTGCTCTTGCATGACATTTCCCAATCAGTCTGTACAGCCAGGCATGGCTCAAAGATAATGCCAGGCTCACTGCAAGCAAAGACTGTTTGGTGCTTTCACTGTTTCTTCCCTTGTCTCAGAAAAACAGCTACTACCCACAGAAAAATCATCACCTCGCTTTACAACTGCTCTGCACCTCCACATAGCCCAGCCCTTTACAAGGAGCCATGCTATGCAAGCTGGTAGGTACAGGAGAGCAAACAGCTTCATATAAATGCCAGAAACGTGCATTTCATGTCCTATCCTGTTTCTGAGAGCGAGCACAACCAGCTGCTAATTCTCTAATGCCGAGAACTGGCGAGGCGCACATCGCTAGCCGTGGCTGAGCCCGGCAGTCCTTGAGAGGGCAGAGTGCTGGCCGAGCCTTTGGCTTTCTGCTGGTCGGGACCCCACATCCCAAAGTGCTGGTAGCTCATTTCTAAATCCTGAACAACAAATGTGTTGCCCAGTGCTATTATGACAGATGCTGCAGAAATCATCAGGGCCTCTTTTATTTGGCTAATTAAGACAAAATATTTAATCAAGAGAGACCAAGTGGATTATTCCAGCCTGACTTTTCTGCTCCCAGGACCCCACTGGATTCCTTGCATCAGGCATTGTGCCAGCACTTCAACAGCTAGATTTTCTGGACCCACAGAACCCCCAAACCTCAGTGAATACCTCAAAACTGGGGTGTTATGGTGTGCTCAGCAAGGCCACAGGCTGGACTGGGCTGGCCAGTCTTCCCAATTCAACCATAGAAATAAATATTGGCCATACTGGGGGAGTACATTGTGGGGAGCTGGTGCCCCACAGTGCTGCAATACAGGCAACAAGGACATTCATTCCTTCCTCCCACCCCAACTAACAAGAAAAAAGCCATCACCCTTGGTTTGCAAAGATGAGCTTCAGCTTTGTGATTCACCCCAGAAATCCCTCCTAGTCTGCAGATAACCCTGTGGCTTGAGGAATAGAAATTTCTGCAAAGGTGATTGAAGAAAGCCCCTATACAAACACTGGAAGTGTCTTAATCAAGTTCAGTAAGAGTGTCACTGTGAAGTGATTGAGTTTTAAGTAAAAAAAGCCTTTTTTTTTTTTTTTAAAGAAAGGTGGATACTTTCTATTGATTCTTTTTTTTTTCTTCACTCAGGATTTTTTTTTTGCAGTGAATCCATAAAGCAACTTTCACTGCAATGTTCTTGGAAATAAATGGACCACATATTATGCACATTCATTTAAACCCCCCAGATCTATTTAAAAAGAATAGGAGCTGATTGAGTTAGCTTTCTGTAATTGAAAAGGGGCTTGGCTGTACCAGTCTTGTCACAAAGTAATTTGTCTGCTTGAAAGTTGGATCATCAGCTGCAGTTAAAATTCATTCTGCTTTCAAGATGCTTGTTTTGTGTCTCCAGTCTAGCTTTTTTCCTAAGCCATCCTGAGCTTGGTTTTTATAACTTGCACAAACTTTGGTGAATTAAATTAAAGCCTGGGAGGAGCAGCCCTGCTGCTAATCCAGTCTAACCCCGGCCTTGAGCCCTGCCCCATCACAGTGGGTTTATGGTTTGAGAACTTGGCTTGTTTAGTAGGGATGCTTATTTAGTGTTCAGAATAAAGCCCTGGTATGCTTCTTGGGTCCACAGGCTCTCCTCTCTACCTACTCACATAAGTCAGTGCCTGGCTCCCATGAACAGGTCTGGGAAGGGCCTCTTAGTGCCCAGGGATATCCCCCAGATGTGACACTGGGAGCTCAGCACCCCAGAGGTACTTTGATGCTCATTTCCATGAGCCTGGCACCAAGGGATGTGCTCCCTTCTTGCATTAGTCAGATTTCCCTCCCAGGAGGTAACACCAGGGGAAGATTGGGTTATCCCAGCAATGTGCAGGCACAGCCAGAACCTCGGTGGCACCAGAGTGCCTCGGTGGTGGCTGTCACCTCCAGGGCGAGGAGCTGAGATGCATGTGCCCTCAAAAGCTTGAGCAGCAATATCACTTTGCAAGTGAGGAAGGAGGAAAACCAAACTGATGTAATGGCCTCAGCCCCAGGGAGTTCTGGCAGTCCTTTAACACAAGTAAAGTTGATATAATCCATGATATCCATGGATCAGGACAAACAGAGCCAAACCAGGAGCTGCTTGGCCGATTGTCCCCCAGGCCTGCAGAGGGGACCACAGTGCAGGTGAAAGGCGCAGCGGAGCTGCCTGGCCCATGGTGGCACTGAGGGCTGGGAGAGGAGCTGGTGCGGGGGTGTGCTGCTACAGCCTGACAGCATTCTTCCTGATTTGTAGCCTTGTGGGAGGAGAAGCAGCCAGAAATCAATATTAGTGGATTTTAAATGAAGTCCTAAATTATCTCACCTTTGGTCATAGTGGATTAACTCCAGAATGATTCCTAAAAAAGTTATTGGCTTTATATGCAAAGAAATTATGTAGCAGGTATAGCATTATGTATCCCATTGCCAAAAGGGGAAGAAAAAGATTACAGGAAATGACAATATATATATATATATTTTTAATCTGCTAGATTCTATGTAAAGACCTCCACGCTTACCTCCTAGAGAGTTACTGGTGAAAATATGATGCAATATTATTTGCGGAGTAAGAACCACTGCACTACTGCTGCATGTGACATAGATACAAAAAATGATATCATACATCAAATACAGAGGCTTCATGAATATCTGAATAGAGTATGACGTGCAAGTTGTTTTTCCTATTGGTTTTGGGACCAGGTGTCAGTAGACTTAATCAATGTACACATATATTAGTGTAATGCAAGTGAATCTTTATTACAGTAGAAGAGAAACACCTGTGATAGAAAAAGAGCAATATAAATACTTCTTCATCTCAGCCACAGCTGCTCTGGGGTTCTTGTGCTGAATTCTAAGAGATAGTAAAACCCATAATCATTTCCTTCTTCTGCAGCCTCCAGCCAAAACACAATTAGAGTAAAGCATTGAGCTTTGCAAACAGGAAGAGGTAAAACCATAACCTCTAGCACTACCTCCAGGGTGGGATGGGGATGAGCTTGAAGATGGCAGTCCCCTGAGTGAGAAACAATACTTTGGCCATGGGGATAACACCAGGCCCTAGCAGAAGGTCTATGGTAAGGCCAAAAATCCTCAACCACCAGCCAGGGCCAGAAGCAAATAGGCACAGGTGCAAAGCCAGAGCCCATACAGCTTCTGGGCCCATGGTTGGGGTGCATGGGTGGGGGTCTCAGGTGGGGCTGGTAAGGATGGTTAGTGCCTATTGATGCACTCAGTGTCCCACGCTTTAAAAGTGCTGGAGTTACAGCTGTATTTTCTTTAGAAGATTTTAGTCTAGGTTGTAGCATGTGATTTGTTTCCTGCTTCCTAGAAGTGTCCCTCAGGTAGGTACCATGCTATGGCAAACCTCTGTGAGTTCAGAGACCTAAATATGCTTCTCTTAATGCTTTTAATACTACGATGCTATGACTGCTGTTAGAGGGCAGGTTGCTGGTGGAACGGGTCTTCTGACAGTGCTTCAAGAGAAAGCTATAAATTTCTTCACCAGTTATAGTTCTAGTCTATAGGCAGCGAATTCAACTCCGTCAGCAATTGCTGAAGGCTCTGGATGAGGATGGTAAAGCCTGGCAGGTGGCTGGGCATTGCACAGCTGCTCCTTAGAAATTCAGATCTGCTCACAGTGAAGAAGGTTGTGGATGGGTTACAACCTTTCAGTGAGCTGTCTTTTTTGAGGTGGATTTGGCTGTGTCCAACTGCTATGAGCACAGTATGGCACTTCTGGTGCTGTGTGGGTGGACTGACAGCTCTAAATGTGTGAGGGGTAGATCTTTTGTCTGAATGACATCTGAGATGTAGGTGTATGGAGGTGCCAGTAGGTGACCATGTCAACTTGGAGAAAGTGTCTACTGCTGGAGGTCATGGTGCTGTGTAGGCCTCACTCACTCCATTGGTATGTGGGTCTGAGAAGAGTCAGGTTTGCCTTTAGAGGAGGTCTAGGAGCTGTTTCCAAAATCCAATTGTGAACTGGGTCTTCTGGTCAGTGCTGGGAGACTGTGGCATCAGCACACATACTGCAGTGGATGTTGGGCTGTGTTCAACTCCAGGAAATTGAAGAAGGGAAGTCACTGGCCCCATCCCAGCCTGGCCTTTGCCAGGTGCTTAGCCCTTCAGGTTGTCCTCTGGCATTCTCTCCCCTTTTTGTGAAGAAAATGGCTCCCACCAGTGAGTGTCAGGAGCTTTTGGTATGAGCAGTCATAGCCCAGTACACTTTTCCTTAAAGAAGCTTAAAAAAAAATAAATCAAACTCCATACCTTGATGCACACATCTTATCTAGTAATTAAAGGCTCTTATCGCACCAAGCTCTAGTTTAAAAATAGTTCACAATTCCCCATGGACTACAGAGTAAAAAAAAAATAGTCTTTAAGCAATGTATGATAGAGAAGCTTATGTATTTCCTATCACTTCTGCAAGCTGTGTGGAGAGCCCTTTCCCAAGGAGGGAATCTGGAGAGACAATGTCAGTGGGAGAAGGAAGAGGAAAAGAAAGCCACAACAATGAAATATTCATTCCTTTCTAAAATAAAAATAGCTTGAACTCTTTATGCATTTATCATTCCAGCTGGATGAGGGTGGAGAGACACCCCTAGTGCAGAAAAATTCAGAAGGAACCTGTGATGAAATCCCACTTGACTTAAAGCAATCCACTGTGAAGGACCCAGGAGGTCAGCCAATGACATGGGGTTTGTCCCCATCCCTCTAGGCTTGGTGGTGGCTGTTTCTGAACCTCCTTCCTCCTAGGGCACCAGAAGAAGCAGGGCTAGGTCCATCACCCTCTGTCTACTATTTTTAGCTGAAAAATGAAAATTCAATGTGCTGAATGAGGAAACCAAGGTGGGTTTTGCAACAGGAGAAACCTACCTTACCCTCCACAACCCAGGGCATACTCTGAGACCTCTCCAAATTTTGTCATTCCCAATTTCTGAAAAATATCAGCATCTGTGTGTGGAGTACCATAATGCTATGGTTAGAAGCCTGACCTAGGAGATGGCCAAAGAATAGAAGTGGGCATTTATTGCTCTATTCTCCTATTGATTCAGCTTGACAGTGTAACGTGGGCAAGGCCACCCCATGTGGCCGTGCTGCAGGAAGGCCTGCTCCTCCATCCAGCATGAGGCCTGCTCCTCCCCGCCTCCGCACACATCACCCAAATTACACGCACAGCTGTTCCAGCACCAATTAGTCATGTGATATTTGAAACATCAAATATTCTTTCTCTGCTTATCAACACTGTAATTATGGCCTGTCAGGGCTTTATGCTTTTCTTAAAATAAACATCCGAATGCTTGTGTTAACCCTTCAGTGTCGTGCTGCTGCCTTCTCCGCAGCAGCTCAGGGACCACAGGGCCCATGGTATGGGGGGCAATGGGGGATAAGGGCAGTGACGGGTGCAGGACGTGGGGTGCCAAGGCCATGGTTAGGCCCCTAGAGCTCTCAGCTATCTACTCCAAGGCCTTAGTAATATGTCACCCTTATGTCTTTCCCAGCATATGACTATTCTGAAGCTAACTTGGCTATGACAAAGCCTTGCAGCATCCTGTGCAGAAGAGATACCTCATTTGAGACCATCTTTTTCTTTTTCCCCTGCCAGATGTTTTTTCTATTTAATTAAAACTTTACAGGAAATAACCATATTTTGATTCTGTTTTCATTTTGTGCAGTAAGTCAGTTTACCTTTGAGCCATTGTCCAAAGCTGCTCATGCTTTCAGTTTATGAAGAGGGTATGAAAAAACAAGGTATGAATTTTTTAAGACTTCTTTTGAGAAGATTTTTTTTTCTGCAGTTTCATGTAGGTAAAGAGACTTATTTTCTCAGTCAGCACTAGTGCTAGCTGACGCTGGTTGTGCAGCCCCAAGCACAATGCAAAACCTCTCACCCGGGCAGGGGATGTAAAGACTTTGCCTGCTTTGTTTCAGTGGCCAGTCAGCTCCTGTGCACTGGGCTCTGTACAACCTGCAGCTGCTGCCACTCTCCCTGGAGCTGCTGCCCCACTGTGACCGGTGCTATGATGGCTGGGAAGCCTTGTGGTGCTTTGGGGCTGCAGAAGGGAGAGGTCAAGCTTTGCTGAATTTTTGCAGCAAGTGCGTGCACTGCTGCAGGCTGAATTTTGCAGATGCAAATGATCTGGGTCATCCCTCCCAAGTCACCTCTGCTTTTTCATAGGATGAGCTTGGCAGCCTGTACTCACAAAGGACTGCGGCTGTGTCTGGTTGGGAGCAAGGGGCTGCCCTGGGATACCCCCTCTGACCTCATGGGGCACTAGGACCCTGGGTGCTGTTTGGGCTTTGAATTCCCCAGCACTAAATTTGCCCCAAACGGCTGGTAAGTGAGCAGAGGCTGCAGCAGAGACCCTGTACACATGCTGGCTTTGAACGATGGGCCAGCTCTCTTCTCCCCTTCCTGGTGACCTTAGTCTCTCCACTCTTCACGCTTCCGTTGGCTTTGCTATGCAGCATTCTGTTCAGAAACTTGATGATACTCAGCGCACTGCAGTTAACAGTGGTGACGTGCAGGCTTGTTTTTTTCATTATTCTCTATTGCTGCTTAATGACCTAAACGTCTTGTACACTTTTGATAAGTTGGCTGAGGTGTACAGATTCATGTCCAGTAGCTTCTCCCATGCAGGGCCCTTGGAGCTGAGCAATAAGACAGCCCATCTGCAGTGCTGGGGGCATGGCAGCAGCAGCAGGGTAGCTGTGTCTCACTGCCCTGGGGGCAACCCTGCCTTGTGGGCACAGCTCCCACCTCACACAACAGCATGGAGGCCCTGCCTCAGCAGCAAATGCCAATACAGGTGGTGGTGTTAGCCAGGAGTAGCTAAGAGAAGCTCACCTGTGTCTCAGCTGTCTCTTTCTGGGTGCCCCATTTTATCCCAGTCTTGTGACAACTTATTTTGTGAAGGGCAGAGCCTGGCTTGCATCCTGAATAGCAGCTGTAGCCCAATCTGATGCTGTGTCTGTGTTGGGAGTCACCCAGCTTTCACTTCCATTATTTGTAAGGATAGTCTGACCTCGGTGCCAGGGAAGGTTATAGATCAGATCATCACACAGCACATACAGTGGCACTAAGGGACATGGCTTAGTGATGGGACTTGGAAATTCAGGTTGATGGTTGGACTTGAAGTTTTTTTCCAACCTAGGTGAATCTAATTCTATGATTCTAAGGATATTTTAAGAACTTGTTTTCAGGCAATCCTTTCCTGCCATCTATTGTTTTGCCTTTCTAGGGTGGCACTTTGAAATCTGCTGAGGAGCTGCTGCTGCAGCCTTTACTCCACCCCAGAGCCAAGTGCCCTTGCAAAGCCCAGTGCGGGTCCCCCAGGTCTGTGTCCCCTGGTCTCTTCTCCATGTTCTTTCTCTGTAGTTCTCACATCCCCAGCAGCTGCAGCTTTCCAAATTCTTCCCTTGTGCCTGGTGGCACAGGTGTGTGCTGGGCATTCAGAGCATGAAGCACCCACTGGCTGCAGTAGCTGGAGTCTGGAGTTTGTTGCTCTTTGCAACAGTCTGGTTTGGGGTGTCTCAGCATGACTGCTTGGGTTAGTGCAAGCACACATATGTTTGGGTGATGTCTTGATGCAGAAATTATTTGTTTACAACAAAATACACGACAGTAAGAAATTACTTTAAATTTCAAATGCAAGTCATCCCCTTGCTGTTGCCTGTGAGCAGAGGGGATGCAAGGCACTGGTGTGGCTTGGGCAGGTCATCTGTGAGCTGAGTTGCCTGACCTCAGCACCAGATCTTACAAATTCACCGTCCAGCCTAGCAGAGCTGGAGCCTGTACCTGCTGCTGTGTGCTCAGATACTCAAGGATAGCGAGGATGCTGTTGTCGGCACTCATTCCTTACAAGGCATAGGCAAATTGGCTTGGACGTGCTGACTGCTGCTGGCAGGTACCCAATTAACCTTGCTAATCAGCTGCTTTTTGAGGAGGAAACCACTGCTCCTGCAGGGACTTCATTTTTTACTTCAGGTTGATTGAGATTCATGTACTTCAATATTTTCGTGTTCGTCTGTTAACAGTATTGGGTCTGGCTGGAATGTGAAGGGTTTTTCCTCTGCCAGAGCAAGGCTGAGTTGCTCCATGGAAGCTGACATCCCTGCAAATCAGATATGGGCTGGGGGACGCTGGGTGCTTAGTACCACTCAAGGAAATACAGAGAGAGAAAGAGAGGGAGAAAATCTATAGAGAAGAGCATCACATGGGATAAAATGGCAAAGAGAAAACAGGATTCAATACAGCATTTTGTAGAGCTCTAAAGTTTTCATGTATTTTGCTGAGGCTGGTCCCACAGACCCCAGTTAAATGTGGGTCCTGCCAACTTGCATGGTAATTTAAAACTCAGAGATAAACTGAGCTGGAGAGTGCTGGTGCCTGTCCCAAATGCACAGAACAGGCTTGGTGGCTGAGATGGCTGGAAAAGCCTGCACTTCTATTATTCACTGCCAAAGAAAGTGTATGCAAGGGCTGCTGCCTGTTGAGCCCCTCGGCAGCAACCAGCCCCAGGGGCACAGCTGGTGGCAGCAGGAGAGGGGTTGGACTTTGGATGTTATAGCACACTAAAACCAAAACTTGGCCCAAAAACGGAGTGCATTAAACTTGGAACATTTTATTACTGCTTTTTCCAGAAAGCACCCTACAACAGGAGCATTTGTTCAGCTGCATCATGATTAGCTGCAAACCTCTTCTGCAAGCCCAACCTGCAGAGCCAAAAGTCAGTCCCCAGATGTGTTCGAGAAGGACATCCCACCCACAAGTACAAGCATATGCATTTATGGGCTATACTTATGCAAGAAAACACTATAATTTTAAAGACTGTCTTTATGCCAGAACCCCTTAAAAGAGACCATCTGAACGTCCAGGCATGAACCAGTGCTCCAGAGATGGGGCTGCAAGGTATCACTGGTCCCCTCTTCTTTCACTCGCTGCCCTTAGCTCTGCAGAAGTGCTGCTGAAGAGGAGAGCAGCTCTGTCTTAGCACTCACTGCTTAAGACTGGAGGTGGCCTGAAAGATGTGCTCTGTTTGTTAAATAAAATCACTTTTGAAGGTGTTTTCTCCCGGCTGAATTTATCAGTTTAAACAGCTCAATTAAAAGGCTAGCATAGTCCTTAAGGGTGCTGTCTTTCATCACTGATGAGAAGATGAATGCTGTACAGACAGATCGCAGAGAGATGACAAATAGCATCACACACAGAGCTCAAAAATAAAAAGGGGAGGAAAAATTCCCCAAGCAAATATCTTCCCCTTCTCCTTGTGTTAATTCAGCCACACCTGGCACAACAGCACACCCCTGCATACCCTGTATGTGTCGTTGGCTTAAAATTTCTTCCTTGTGACTGGATCATAAAGTTTTTGTGGCTGTACCCTGCTCAGATCCCCATCCTGCAGGGATTCAGCTCTGGAGGAAAGCATCCAGAAACATCAGCCTATCCCTACCTGTCATGGCCCTGTGCCCCTGGCTGCAGAGGTGATTTTTCCCTAGAAAATAAGTCATCAAGTCACTCCTGGGGCTTACGATAACTTTGGTAACTGTAAGGTAGCTTTGGCTCTGTATGCCTTGGCTTGTCTGTACTCAGCACTCTTAAACGAGAGCAGAAGATGACTTCATGACCAAAGGCTCATGTCTTTGCAGCAGTCCTGTAAACTGTGAACCTAGAATCTGTGCTCTTGAGGCACTCCAAGCCTAATTGCAATTACACATGGACAGTGAAGCTCATGTCCAGGCTGAATCTCACAGTCAGGGGACATGTCAAAAAGTCTTGAATAGCTGTACAGTCCTCATTGAAGTGCACTGAGAGACTGTTTTATCTTCCATTGAACCCTGTAATGTTGAGTAGGTAAATGTAATTCATATTTTATTTTATTTTTCTCTTCATAATGCTTAAGGTTTCAAAACTTGCATATGCTCATTTGCTTCCTAAGGAACAGGAGATGTTACACAGTGAAAATGTGTTATGCTTTGGGATTGCATTAATTCATTATATTTCATATGCTGGAGATCTTCTGGAGTCACTGAGCACGAGCTCTGCTGGATTCAAACCAAAAGTTAAAAAATAAATAGTGGAGACATTAAAAGTAAGCACACAAGTGAGAAAGACTCTTGTGATGCTGTCTCCACTGTCTGTGAATGAATAGTCACCAGGGGAAAAACATTTTGAAAAATCCAGGTAAGTCAATTAGTTTTGCTTCGTTTCCTCCTCATTTGTTTCATTGCCTTATCGTGTTTCACCACATTTTGCTAGAACGTGGTGTTGTGCACCATGGCTGCTGGTGGCTGAGAACTGCTTGCAAATCCCGGTGGACACTCATGGCTTATCTGGGGGATGTTCTGGGAAGAATCCTCTGTGCCTGTACTAGTAGAGGAATGGGACTCTGGGGTGCTGATGGTTAGTTTTGAGCAGTTCCCAATTTGTCAAGTGCACAAACACCCTGATCTTTGGCCTGGCTTATGAGTAAGGCCAGGTTGAACTGGAGGAACGTGGGCTCTGGTGGTTGTAAAGTCTGTATGTCGATAGGTTTGTATTTTGTTTGACCAGCCTTCAACAGGACACCTTCAGCTGCAGGGTGCGGTAGGAGATTTGGTGGCAGCTGTCCAGGGCTGGGGGGTAAACTCAGCCCTGGTGCTGGGGCGCTGAAGTGGGGCTGGTAGGGTCATCTGTTCTGCAGCACTTTCCAGTTTCTTTTGAAAATATGGACTAAAAACCTAAAAGTAAACTGGCCCTGTTTCCCAGGGGTCGGAAATGTGTGAAAACAATCAATCTGGAGCTATCAAAATGTTTCCTTCAGGTTGCTTTTGGCTTGGAGCTGACCTACTTGGGCTACTGCCCCTTCAAAGATGAGCCCAGTGCTTGTATTGCACCAGTGTGGCCGTTTCACTGACTCTTGGTGGGGCCAAGAAGGAAAAGGATCCACAGGATTTTGGGGAAAGGAAGGCTCTCCATTAGCCTCCCTTAGTGTAATCCTCACCACCCTCATGGCATCACGGCAGTGTCCTCTGCCAGAGGACATCAGAAGTCTCCTCTCCTGTCCTTATTGTGTGGTAGCTTGTTTGTGACCCTACTCTGGGTGCCAGAGGTAAATTTGCAGATGCTCTGCCACAGGAGAACGGCTTAATCCATGTGTCTGTGGTGCCCACCTCTGAGCTGGGCCGCTCGGGGGCTGTGCAGGTGTCTCTGGACAGAGCTGCCTGGAGCCCTGGAGAAGGATCCAGACAGCTCTGTTGGCAGGGCAGCATTTGGCAGCAGTGCTAGACGGCACTGAGGGCACACCTTGAACAACAAAGGTTAAAAAAGATGTTGAACAATGACTCATTAACTAAACATCTTTCATCTGGGGCATGGCCAGGGGTCCTGTGGAAAAAATGGCATATCACTGTGTAGTTAGAGCTGTATCATAATGCGCGCATGCAAGCGGCGCTGCGGGAAGGCTATTCAGGCAGCTCTATTTCTGGCATTTTGTAACTTTTCAGTGCTTGCTTTTGCAACATAATAAAGAATAATATTCTTTTAAATGTAGTTTTTTTTTTCTTTTTTTTTCTTTTTTGTTTTTTTTTTAGGATGTAATTATAATCTTGTTCTACCTAATTTAACAGCGTCAGGGCAGGAGATTTTTATCCAAGTCTGGAAGTAATTGTCGGACTAGCTTGTTAAACAGCTGAGGCAACATGAGGAAAGGACAAGGGTGCACATTTTCAGCCACATAACGAACAACAGGACAAGCCCACCCCTGGGTGTGCACACAGCCTCTGCAGTGGATGGGATGGTTGTGAGCTCGGGGCAGTGATTAAATCGTTGTCATGCTCATGGCTCCTGCAGATACTGTGCATGTGTGATAAAGGTCACCACCCAGATGTCCACACGGGCACAGAAGGGATCGTACAGCCCGCTATACCCCTCTGCTTGTGGGCTGCTTGCCTTCTGCCACTGTGCTGCTATATAGACTGACCCAAGAAGGAAGAGGAGATGGAAGAAAATCTGTTTTTATGGCTGTGAAATGCTGTCCTGGCTCCAGAGGAGCTGTGCCAGGTGCCTGATGGTGGGCTGCCATTTCCTGCTCTCGGTGTGAGAGGTTTGAGGGTTATTTCAGGCATGGGATGGCAGGACTGTGGGCTGGGGATGTGCTTCAGCCTAGCAGAAGGGTTAGTGGTCAATGGCTGCTTGAGAGGGCCCTGGAAGCTTCTTCCTTAATCCCCTTCGGGGACCATCAAGTCATTGGTGGTGATGGGTCTATAGCAAGCTGCTGGTGGTAATGGCCAGCTCCAGGGCTGAAAGGCGGGTGACACCAAGGCCTCCTTGTCCACGCATCAGAGTTTGGATTAGTGCTGACTCCCTCTACATGATTCCTAAGATGGGAGGTGGATGGCTCTTGGGCTTTGCTTCTCCTGCCGTCCTATGCGTGTTGACCGGCATAGCCAAGTCACGCTGGGAGAGAGGCCAGAAGGGGTGGGAGGGGACTCTGGAAGGATATGAGGGAACAACAAATTTCCTAGATCATTAATTTGCTATTTGTGGCCAGAATGTTATTGGCTCGAGATGAAGGACTGCCAGCGACAGCAGCAGAAATCTGGGACTGCAGATGTTTTCCTCCTTAAGGTGACTGCTCAGCAGCACCAGGCTAATGGCAGGACACGGGGACATCAAAAGCAGCATGTGCCTCCCGAATTCCTGCTGGCAGATAGGACTATCAAACATAGGCGTAAAGCAAGACCCTGAATGAAGGTTTTGCTCCAGTAGAATTTCCTTAGCTTCAGGAGGAATTTTGATGGAGTACAGACCTCCTAATTTTGACAGGAGAGTATCTGAATTTCCTCTAATGGCAGTTCTAATTTTGATACTCCTTAGCAAGGGGAAAGGCTTTTGGATAGCTCTGCCTGTGTCCTTAACAGGACGTGTCTGACTTAAAGGAGTGAAAAATGGAGTGTGATGGAGTGTTAGCAGAAAATCAGGTTTTTGAACAAGGTTGATCAAATTCTTTGCCTGCAGCCAACTCCGTCACGGCTTCTAACATGGCTCCTGCTTGCCAGCCAAGCCCTGTGCTGCAGGGCACTCGCTTGCCTGCCCCACAGTGCCACTGCTCCCAGAGCCCAGCGCTTCCCCTGTTCCTTGTATGGGTTCTGCAGTGCTTGCATTCCCTCCTTGCCCACCACCTAGCTGATAGTACTCAGGTCTGCTCGTTTATTGTTGGAGCCCCAGGGTTCACCCCGTGGATGTGCTGTTGGGGGATCTGAGCACTTAAATATTTGGCCCCAAAGCAGCTCAATGTCCTGGGTTTGGCAACCTGAAAACAGGTTGTCTGTCTTCGACCCCTTGTCTTTGATAAACTGAGGAGAAAAAGCCAACAGCAACTTTGGAGAAGCTGGACCCTTTGGGTCAGTAGAGTTACGCTGGAAATTTTTCCATTACAATTTTCTGCAACATTTTTATTTTCCTTTAGGTTTTTCTTTTAAGGTTTGCCTGGCACAAAGACCTGTGACATGGAGGTTAGTGGTACAGTCCCCACGCTGTCCCAGGTCGGGTATGAGTGAGTGCGAGCTGTGAGCACCTGCAGGGAGGACAGTCCCACCACCGGTCACGTCCCTGCCTTCCATATTGATTAATTCATTGGGCTGCTTTTGAATCCTGATTTGTTTGTGACCAGTGGAAGTTTGGCTGCTGATCTCAGCGGAGCAAGGTCAGATGTCCAGACTGGGTAGTCTTTCCTTGGATTTTTTTCTGGTTTTTTCCAGTACTGAACACTCAAAATGTTTACTGTCTGGTTCAGCAGCACTAATAACCAGCTGCTCACAGCAGCTATACAGCTCAGATGGGCTCCTTCGGGCATGCCTCTGGGGATGGCAGTGGCTAGACCAAGGGCCATGTGTCCCAGCTGGTCAGGCTGTGACACCCAGCTCAGTCACCAACTTTGGCTACCTGCGTTTTTCTCTGTACGTCCTTTCCCACTCTTTCCTAGAGGCTCTTTAATAGAAACTTGGACTGATGGGACTTTCTAAAGTAGCTTACACACTACAAAATGACAATGCTCGTGACAGGTTACTGGGACTGTGTTTTGCTGTGGGGCAGGAGATAATATATAACGTCTATAACATCTGGTGCTTGGAGACAAGAGCACGGTGCAGGGCAGGAGGCAGCGGGTGCTGGGGGACAAAGAGCCCTGCTGCTCCTGCTAGCTTGCTTTCCCTCCCATCTTTGAGCATATGGCAAAGCTGAGTTTTGCAGCTTTCTGCGGTTTTAGCAAGCTCCCGTTGCATTGTTCAGCTGTCTTTCTGTATTAATGACTTCGAGCCTGCTCTTGTAAGGGGAGTGATAAAGGTGTTGCTGCGTAGTCGTCATGCTTTGCTGCCTGCTTAATCTGTGACGAACATAACAGAGCTTATGTGCGCGGTGATTAAAATCAGGAGAGCCTTCCACATGGAAGTGTCTCAACGCATTCTTCCTTCTTGCCCGCTTTATTCCGAGTCCGCAGCTGAGCAGCAGGCTCAGCACAATCCATCCTCTGTGATCAGGAGCTGCGTGCAGGTGGCTGGGTAGTAAAAAGGGCTTTTGTAATTGAAAATAGAATAGTAATTGCAGTTATGCAAAAGAATAGCCAAGTTGGAGACTTTAAGAAGAGGGATGATGAAACCTCCCACTTTTTCTCATATACATTATCGCATGATATATTAGAAAATCTACCCTAGGAGACTTTTTCTTTTCTTGAACATTTTAGCCTGAGCTGTGTGGGAAGCTTTTTTTCAATTCCATGACATTTTAGGTGATTTTTTTCCTGTCTTTCATATGGCATGAAAAATTAGAATTTTACTTTTTTTTTCCTAAAAACTAAAAAAACTGAAAAAATTGAAGTGCAGTCAATATAAAGAGCTCTGTGACATAGTGGCTGATCACTCTATTTCAGGTTCAGATTTTTTTTTTTTTTTTAATTTCAGCTTTGTGTATTTTTTTTTCCCAAACCAAATTAATATAAGTTTTGAAACAAAATGTTGTTTTGTATTTGGAACTAGTTTGTGGTGAATTGAGTGGCAAAACCAGCATCTTAAGTTTTTTTTTTTTTTTTTTTTTAACAATTTTCCCCAAAATATATTAGAAATGGCAGCTGTTTCTGGGGGGGAAAAAAGGCCATAAAGATTCTTTGCCACCTATAGCAGCAGCTGATCCTGCTGCGCAGGGTGAACTTTTCTATCTGCTCCCATAGTCCTGACCTGTCCATAAATATTTCACGCCTTCTGGGGATGCTTCTATTTCTCACTTATTTTTCTTGAACTTCCAAAGTAAACAAACCCTTTCTGTGCTTTGCATGAGAAAACCATTTCCCTGTGTCTCTTCAGTGTTTTTATGAGTCACTTGCTGCTGTTCTGCCTGGAAATGGCCTCACTTCTGTATTGCTGGCTTTGTAGAGTTTGCAGAGCATTTTGGAATAAGCATCTCTTATCTTTTATATTACAATAAAATACCCTAAATTCTCACCTGAATAAATGTAGTTCAGTTAAATATATACTCACCTACCAGCTCCCCAGATGAAAATGAAGAACTATAAAAAGTATGCAGGCTTGTAGGGAGGGTTCTGCTACTTATAGCACATTTTTTATTACATTTTGGAGAAATTTGATTCATTAAAAAAAAAAAAAAAGCCTGTTGTGAGTTCACCTGGCAGCATTTCCAGTTTTGAAAGCAGACCTTAACAGGTTGCTGGAGACAATGGCACTGGGAGCTGGCCCTGGGAGCGCTGCCCCTCACTGCACCACTGCTCCCCTGGTGATGTCTGATAAATGCTGCTTTCCTCCTTCCCCTTGCCTTCTAGTTTATTAGCTGTTAGGGGCTCTGAGGCTGACACTTTGCTTTACTCATGGTTGCTATCACTGATGTTCTCTGGGATGACCAGCGCTGCTGGTGGCTGTGTATGTGACTGATCCTGTGGCTCTCTGACTGTTGAGGAAAATAGAAGAAAAGAAATGTCACTGGTCAGCGTCTAAAAAATAAATTCTCCAAACTGTTCAGTGAACCAAGCAATTGCCAATAGCTTTGTTTCACATCAGAGGAACTATTATATTTATTTTTCAAGCTTCACTAGTAAGAAAACTACCCCCCTCTTGATTTTTAACAGGCAACATCAGCTCAAACTGAAAAATGGGAACATCTTGTTTTCAAAACATTGAAACAAAATAATTGATACTTCTCCCTCCTTTTTACTTTTTTCCCCAACAACGAAAACTTGGAAGAGTTTGTACACAGTTGTAAAATGATTGGGTACACCGCAAACTGCATGATGCTGGGAAGTGACATGCTCAGGGTGCTCAGTGAAGCAGAAAAGTGTTTTTGTTTTTTCTTTCACCAGGTCTATGATAGACGATGAGCAGCACAGGGGCTAATGGAGAGCTGATGCTCTCCCACTCGGATTCTGAGACTGAAAAGTTGCATTTCTGCAGAGATTTTGGTTCAATCCACTTGAATGGCTACAGCTGTGTTAATAGGGGCATTACTGTGTGAGGGGGGAAATCAGCTATCCAGTTTTTAAGGTGCTATTACCCTCAAATTTCCACTCCCTCCAGAGGTTATACTAACACAGTTGTAATGCTGTAAGGTCTCAGCTGTCATAGTCAAACAGGTGCTGGAGTCTGCGTGGACCGGTGCTTTCTCACCATCTTCTGTTGAACTTTGCTGTGGCTTGTGTTGTGGCAGCAGCCTTTGGGTTTGGGACGCAGACTTTAATATAACTAAATATTGCTGTGCTGGCTGAGAAACCTCCCCACTGTGCTTGCAGGGCTTGTCTTTGGCTGCCTTTAACGTGGCTGTGTTGTAAGAGCAGAGTGCCCCGAGTTGGGGACATGCAGCCAGCAGTGTCCCCAGCCTTGCTTTGGACTTCCTGCCAGGTTTGAGATCACTGCATTGGTGTCTCCTCGAGATGTGCAGCTCTCTGGTTTCCTGAGTGCTCTTTCCACCTTTCTGTATTCACCTCAAACTCCCACTGCTTGTGCTTTGGGTACATTTTGTGAGATAAAAGTGATGTCTCCTCAATTAGAAAAGATAAACCCAAATATACTCTCTGTTGTCCTAGCTGGTGACATTTAGTGGGTCTGCTGCAAGGTGCCAAGTTTCAGAGAATTACAGCAGGGACGTTCACACTTCAGCTTCAGATTTAGATATTCCAGAATAGAAATAAGACCTGACATAAATAATCTAATTAAGAAAATAACAACTATTAAAAGGCCATGTGAATGCGGCACCTGGAATATTACGCATGTTTTAAACCCCACGGGGGTGCCTCATATTGCCTTTTAGCACTGCACTGCTGTTTTCTTGTGGCACCTTTCCATTCAGGGGTTTGGCAGCCCTGGCTGCTCCCTCCAGCCCCAGCCGGGATGTTGAGGTGAGGTATTTGTGCTGGGGAGAGACAGGACCAGCCTCAGAAACCTGGTGGGGTTGCATGAATACTAAATTTCACCCACAGAGCTACACAAATGGGGGATTTTTCTCATCATTTGTGCTTTCTACAAGAATATCAGTTTGTTTTGCAGGGGGGCTAAAAAGGATATTAAAATGGAGGTAGAGTAAGAGCACAGACAAACATCCCCTCTGAAACACTACCTCCTAGGGGCAGCAGGAGTTGTCAAAATTACACTTGCAGTGCTAACAGTTCAGTGGGGGGTTAACTGTGCCAGCGACCAGGTGGGTAATTCCCTTTAAAATTACTGTTTTATCTCACTCCATCCAATTACCCAAGTTATTTTGCTATCCCACAGATCTCTCTGTTAACATCAACAAAATGATTACAGACAGCAACAGTGTCAGGATGTTTCACCCACAGGTGAAACGCTGATGGCGCGACATGTTGAAAGCAGCGCCTGATGTGTAAGTGTCAGCAGCAATCAGTTGTCCTGTCCCCGCCACCGAAAGGCACCAACACGGGCAGCTGAAGTGTCATGCATGAGATAGGAGAGTGGCTTTGTTGCAGGCTGTGTAAAAATCATCCTGTAAATGGCCAACGTTAGTGTCGGGGATTTTGTGAGAAAGCCGCCCTGCTCCCACAGCTCTTTGCCAGCACTGCCTGGTGTAATTTTGGATTTGTGAACTGAGCCTGGCAGCATGGTCGAGGGACGGGTGAGGATGGCAACAGCGGGCACGGGTCAAACCCCTCTGCTTGAAGGGAAACTTAAATGGGCCAAGACGCTTCAGCAGTGCGGCTGGCAGGGCCTGACCTGGGCGTGTCCCTTACCCTGCAAGTTTGGCCACTCAGGTTTTGTGGTAACACCGAGTGCCTGACTCCAGGCAGCAGGCCCCATGTCCCCACAGAGCAGGATGGCTCTGAGCGGTGACAGGACACAGCTTTCCCCAGCTCCGGCCCTGCTGTGCCCCTGGCCCCCAGCCATGCCAGCACAGGGGCAGTCACGTTTTCCACTGTTGGATGGGTGGTCGAGTGCAGGCCGCTGTCCGTCCAACAAAGACTTGGCCATGCTGGTCCTGCTAATGCTGAGGGTGCCCAGGCTTTCTGGTGATGGTTTCTGCGAATCCCACAGATTGATCAAAAAAGCATTTTACGAAGAAACCTTTTTGATTTCCCCATTGCATCAGTGCTCCTGACTTCAAGGCGCTAGGAGCTACAGACAAAAGTCTAATGAAACAAGCCAGGTCTGAATGCAGAAGATATTGAAATCTGGAAGATTTACTTTAATATTTTTATTACATATTTTTGGAGCCCTGATTATACCCACACCCTCCAGGAATTATTTTACCTAAGGAAAATTATACTGATTACAAGATTGCAAGTTCATTTTCACTGCTGAGAACTCTTTTTTTTTTTTTTTTTTTTTTTTTTTTTTTTTTTTTACAGCTCACCTTACACTTGCATGACTTGTAAAGTTTTGTAACATCTTGAAATTGTTAATTCTATGCTGCGGAAAGATACTTATATATAGATGAACGAGGCAAAATACTTGCTTTGCAGTCTTTTTGAGGGAAAAAAGTGTTAGTTTCTTGGTTTGAATAGGCCTGTAAATGATTTCTTTGAACCATTGGGTAGTGAGTTCACAGCCTGCTCAGAGGAGTTGCCTTGCATTTGTCCTTCAGGCTAAGTACAAAGTGAGAAACTATAAGAGGTGTCTTTAAACACAACATAAGAAGGAATGTTTTCTACAGGGGAATAAAAATAAATTATGCGGAAATCACGACTACAGTGTGCATGAAATTAGACTGGCAAGATCCCTATAGTAAATATCTGACAGATAGAACAACATATTAGTCAGAATTTGAGTTTTTCCAATAAATCATTTCACCTGGGCATTTTAAATCAAAATTCACTTCAGCCAGAACTGCATTCGGAGTTAAGGTCAGGAGAGATTTCCAGAAGTACTATGATTATTATCTAACAATTCAATTAATGGAGCCATAGAATTGGATGAGATTTTTGTCATTTCAGATGTCACAGCAATAGGGACCTTTGACTGCAACAACATCATGAATATTGGATAAGATCCTGCAGTGCCACTCCTCCATGTTATGATCTTATCCAAGGCTGAAGGTTATGAATACAAGTTATATTGTTCACTTTTCGGTTGGTAAAAACAGAAAAAAAACACCCCATAATCAAGTTCCAATACACAACTAGATATAATATAGCTTTTCTTTATATATATATATATATATATATATCTGTATATATATCAAGTAAAAAAATCTAAAATAGTTGGAAGTAAAAAATGAAAAAATAGCTGATTGTGTTATTTTTTTTTTCTTTACAGTGATATGGTAGCAAATACAAGACAAATGAGTAATAAATCTTTACATAAGGTGTTCTGGTCCCATCTCCATCAGTAGGGCTCAGATTGGAGTAGAAAATGGAACAAGATGATGTTGTTGTTGTTGTGGGTTTTTTTTTTTTTGGCTACAGCTTCTGCAGATAACAAAGATGCTGTTGGTAAGACAGAAGAAAGTTATAGCACTAAATAAAATAAAACCACAAAGTGTTTTGCAAAAGACCTTAAACACCATAGGGTAAAATTTACTTCTGAACTGGGGGAGCTAACACAAAGCATCACCAAGTCCTATTTAGGCTGTTAATACTGCATGCTTATCCTGTCCCGAAGATACGTCCATTTTGTGCCACCTAACAATAGAAAAACCTCTGGTGTTTCTATGCTATTCTTTTTTCCCTGCAGCCAATAATAAAAAAGCAAAACCACAAATCCATTGAATGGACTGAGCCAGAGGTGAGACCTCAGTGATGCACAAGTCATTTGCTGCCCTTTGTCCAGGGTGAATTTCCCCAGAATTCCTTATAGTGAAAAAGTCAATTGACTGAGCTTGGCAAATGGTCACACTGAGCCCAATTTTGGCTGTAGAAAGGAAAGAAGTACTAGTCTCAGCATAAAACAAGATCATATAGACGGTCAACACAAAACAGTATTTTTTTCGGTTGTCTGCATAATAATAACATCATGTTTGCATATAGAACAGCTTTTGCATTATTGCTCTACTTATAAGAATATAGTAAGGAACTTAGAACAGACTTGCACGTTACAAACTTAAGGTTCTTTGGTGAAGAATGAGAAAACAGTATTTTAGCGGTAATCGAATCTCCAAAGTTTTCATTCTTATCTGTTGATCCTTTGGATTCTCTCGCAGAGGAGGGAAAGGTATTGAGTCAGCTTTACCATCGCGACGATGGCAACACCACCGATCATCATGCAGGTGGGCCAGAAGAGGGAGTGAAACAGCACATTAGAGCTGTATAGTTTGGTCAATATTACATTCTTCTGAGAGCCTTCAGGGTCATAGAAGCAGGAGAAGCGTTGGTACTTTCGGAAGTTTTCCATCACAACGTTCACCAGCGACAGGGATTCTTCATAATTCTTGCCACACTTGGGTATATACGAACACTGGGAAGAAATCAGAGGGAGAAAAACGCATCTTCAAACCAGATACTATGTCTGTTTTCAGGTGACAAACAGGATAATTCCAAGATAATTATGCTTTTCAAAAGAAACGTAATGCTATTAAGTGAATAATACATTTATCCCAGACAAAACTCACTATTATGTACATCTAAGGAATTTCCCATTGGAGAACCTCCAAGTGCTGTACAAACATTAGTGCTTTAATCTGCACAGTGGCCTCATAGATAGGTGAATATATTATTATTGCTAATTTACACATGCAAAAATGGAACTGATGAAGCACCTCTTCATCTTAAGTGGTGTGTGTATTCTTGCAGTGAGATGGGTAATTGACTCGCTGTAAATATGAATCTGGTAGATTGGACCTCACTTGCGTTGGATCAACATGGTCTTAGGCACAGGCGTTCTCTCACAGAGGGAAGGGCCCCAAAAGACCTTAATACAAATCTTCCCTTAGGGATGATGACTCAGTTACGAACAAATGGAAAGTCTAGGACAAAATGGATTTTCCTGGGATATAGCAGAAGGCTTCCATTCAGCCTCTTGCTGGAGACCAGCCACTGGGGTGTCCCTTGGGCTGTTGCTTAACTTGCTCATGGGTCCTGCCACACTCCCCTGCCGCACTGCTGATCTTACTTGTATGGGGTGATAATTAAATTTAGATAATTTAATGAACGGAAGTAATTTTTCTGGAGGGAAAAGACATCTTGATTAAAGTAATGCGACCCATGGGTTTTTATTGTTTTAATGTATAAACTTTACAAATGTCCCTCAGTTCTTTTTCATGACTATGCTGTGACTTTTCATAACATACTGAGACAAATCTCTAGTCCTAATAATGATCAAAAGATTAAGCTCATAACAGGATTTGATTGATTCATTGGCAGGTTTATTAGCCCAGAATATGATTTGAAGCACGGCAGGAAGATTGTCTGGTGTTAGCAGACTGGAGCATTAATGGTAGAGCATGTCAGCCTGCCATTATGAATATTTCATAGAGCTCTAGAAATTAGAGATGGAAAATATCAGAGCAGTAATATCTCATCCATCTTCCTGCTGGTACAGGACTGCTCCCCCCTGGATATTCTCTTGCACTCTGTTCAGATTTGTCTTAAATTTCCAAAGCCACAAGCCCTCTTCCAGTGCCTATGACTCTTCAATACATCAGAATCTAATAAGTAGGGGATTTTTTTCAGTGAAGCTGTGCCTCATTTTCTTTTACTGAATTATATGCTGTCACTGTCTTAGCAGTATTTCCAGCTCTGATGTTTAGGTGGTGGGTGTTTGTTGTTGTTTTGTTTGTTTTTTGTTTTGTTTTTCAAATTTGGTGCTAGACATTTTTGTTTCTTGAAGTCCCAACTGTTACTGTCCTGAGGGAAGAAACTGAGTGAGGACTTGGCCGCTTTTGCCAAGCTCTTCCCTCTTGACAGAAAACAGCAGGCATGTAAAAGCCCAAACGTTGACAGATTCCTGGACTCCAAGTCTGCAGAAACGTCCCAAGAGTGTAGTGGGGAGGTTCTGCAAGTCCTGGCTTCCTGCAAGCTGGACTATTTTCCAGACGCTTTTGGAGGAGACCTGATGCAGAAGCAGAACTTGAGCTGCTGCCTCCTGCACCCGATGGGCCGGAGCCACCAGCCGTGTTGGGCTGGTTGGGCTGACTGTGCCAAGAGGGTTTGGAAATACGAAGCCATGGAAATCAGTTGTGCAAGGGAGGTTGATGTGTTTTGTCTCTCAGCCCAGGCTCCTTGTGCCAAAAGCATCTCTCCCAGTGCTACAGCCTCCTGTGTGCTCTCCGAGATACGGGTGCCCTTCACTCCATGTGCTAGTGGCCTTGTCCCAGTTCCCTTGAGCATTGTGTAGGTGACTGGCAGGCAAGAAGGCAGACGCTGATAATGGGATGCTTGGAATGTTTCCTTTGTTTTGGTCATCATTTAATTTTCTCTGATGCCTGGCAGGGAGTTTTGTGTCTATCACTCTTACTCTGTATCTGTGAATGTAGCCTACTAACTCTATGCTCTTTTATTACGCTTCTGCATTGTCGAACACCTGGGAACCTGCAAACATGGAAGTAAACCTTGTCTGTGTCCTGCCTCAAGTAAGGATTCTGTGACACAACGTGAGAAAAGTGGCTCTTGTGTTACTTGCAATCTGATCACAAGAAGCATGCCCTGGGTAGTTATAAAGAAAACTTATATTTCCAGCCCTACTTTTCTAATTTAAAGGATTGGTCAGTCTGTACAAGCTGTCTACCTGTGGACATGTCCAGTCCAAAGCTCTGCTCAATGAAGAGCTGCTCAGGGACTTATCCAGTCACAATGTGAGTATCTCCAGGGATGGAGACCACACAACATCTCTGCGCAAGCTGGAGGCAGTGGTTTTTAAGTCAATGAAGTTGACTCCTGCAGCAGGAGGCACCGGCTCTCCTCAAATTTTGGCTCTCGGACAGGTGCAGCTGCTGCCTGCAGCCTGCTTGGTATCGCGCGTATGGAGCCCTGCTGAGATGGGCTGTGCTGGTCTGAAACCTGGAGGCTCTGCTGGTCCCAGCCAGGCACGACAAGCCAGGTAGTTTACAGCTGTTGAGAACTTGCATTCAAAACTGCATTTGGATTCAGGTCACACAGTCAGCAGCAGCATATCAGGAAAAGCTGGGAATCCTCCCGAGAGTAGAGCTTAACCTGTAAAACAACCTTGGGCTGGAGGAGTATTAACTGTGCCTACGTTAAATTAGGAAGAGGAGGTGGCTGGGGGAATTTCGAAGTCTGTTTTCAGCAAACAAAAATCATCAATAACAGAATATGAAGATTTATGCTGAACTTGCTGATTTATTTGAATCCAGTGGAGCACAGAGACTGATCTGATCTGTTTTAATCAAATCACAGCATGAGCATCACTGGATTTTATTTCTGCCCCAGCAGAAATTTGGGTCTGTCCCGGCCTGCAAGTTCCGGGGAACGAGCTGAGTGTGCCTCATTTCTGCACTGACGCCAAACTGGGCTGGGATCAACTGCTGCGCTTCACACTTCAGATCCAGAGGACTTCGTCTCTCAGCCACAGGAGCTAATTATCCAGCAGAACAACCGGCCCCGTGCAACCACTCTGTGCTTTGACTCATTTTAATATCACTTCATCTTAATATACAGAAGTAATTTGGTCTACCGAACTGCTGCCATAAATAGAAACACAATAGGTTACGTTGTCAGCAGCCTGACAATGGGGCTCAGCCTTTGTGGGCTGCGGTTTGCCGAGCGCCTGTAGTTTGGGGTTCGGTGACCTTGGATAGCAAAGCAGTCAGTGCAGGTCTGGTACTTGCAAACCTACTGCCTGAGCTGCATCCCAGCTCACTGCAGCCTGCAGACCTCAGTACCCAGGTGCTGTAGGGAGTACCCAGGCGCTGTAGGGACAAAGAAGGGGTGGTGGGGAGAGGGCATCCTGCCAGCCTCGCCGCGGTGGCTGGAGGGATGCTGGCCGTGCATCCGCTGCCTTCACCGCAGGCGCCAGGCGGGAGCTGTCTCCGTCCCACCTGGGCTGAGTCACGTTGGGTTTCGCAGTCGTTGAAGCAGAGAAAGGAATTCTTCTGTGAAATATGTTTTGTTTCAACGTCTGGAATTGGGGAAATTGTGCAAGAAAGATGGGCTGGCTTCTTAGTCTTTTATTTTTATGCTATGTCTTTTCTCCTGACAGTCTCTCCTCTGTAAACTTTCAGCATCTTTGCGCCGCCGACAGGGATAAGTGCTGTGCCACAGCCCCAGCAACACAGCCGACCTCAGCAGAGGACTGCCAGGGCTCAGGGTTTGTCACCAGAAATGCAGACGGAGCCACATCTGCTGTCGGGCACGGGGCTCTTGTCTCCCTCTGCCGTCTTGCCTGGCCCGCCTAGTAATGAGGGCCGTTCCTATTCTCCTGCCCCCCCTGGGACCACCACCCCGTGTGGGATGAGCTGTGCTCTGTCCGGGCTCTCGATTTCTGCTTTCTCTGCTCTGTACTTACCAGGAAGCAGGAGCTGGAAGCGTTTATATCGCTTTAAAGCAGGGAATGGATATAACATAACTGGCAGCCCTGCAGAAACCACTTAGGAAGAAATTTCATTTCCGTGGCTCCTACCTCAGAATTAATTTTCATTGTTTCTTCGTTGTGGTAGAGCAGAAGCTTCTGGCCGGAAGAAGTGAGATTGACGTACACCTGGAGGCAGGGGTACTGAGAGATTTTCAGCAGTCTGGACCGCAGCTGAATGAGCAGTTGAAGCTTTCTGTGATGGATGCATTAAGAAGCGAGCACTGAGCCTCTTCCGTCCAGACGCTAAGCAGACAAAAGGAGATGTTAGAGCATGGCAAGAATGGGCAATAAGTGCTAACTGCAGCTCAGCCTTTCCATCAGGGATATACCCGGGGCACCTTGCAGGCTGATGGGACACACTGTGGGGCTTTGAGCAAAGGTTGGGCTTTCTCATGTCACACATCACAGACAGAGGGTATTATTCTGCAGTCCCTAACGTTTGTGCTTTTGGCACAAAATACCTGATTCGATTACTTCTATGTGTAAATGAAAAGGGAACTCTTAGTCTGGAGAAGGTATATCTGAGATCAAAGGGAATCAGCAGAGAAGGAAATGGAGCAGCCTGCCCTGGGGAGAGCAACTTCATGACGGGGCACTGTGAACCAAGACTCGATAGTTAACCACAAAGTCCAGCTCAGCTAAAAGTGGGGGACCACTTTGCATTCCTGGGATGTGGATATCCATATGCACAAGCCCCCAGTAGCACACAAGTGGTACTGCTTGCAGCTCTACCAGCAGGAAAGCTTTTCTGGTAGCAGCTTGCCTGCTTTTCAGTAAGTTAAATCTCCTGATGTAGTCATTCTGGGGGGACTTCAGCTTATCTCAAATTCACTAGAGGTTAAAACTGGCATGAGGGAGCCTGGGTATGTACTGCCACTGTTCACCTGGGTTTCTTGTATATATTTAAGAGCCTATGGCTGTATTTTCCTTAGGGAGGAGAGCGCAACCTGTCCCTAGCCACAGCCAGGAGGAAGCCGAGGTCTGCTTGCCCCGTGCCGAAGCCTGCAAAAGGCTTCAGTGATAAGTGATTGCCAAGATTGCTGACTAATTCTCTTGGTATTTCATTTTGGCAGTAATTACGCTTGTATATTCTGTTTTACATTTTATTAAATTATGCTATGATTTCTGGAGGGAAATCAAATGAAAGGTTTCCTTTTTCTCTCTTTTTTTTTTTTTTTTTTTTTTTTTTTTTTTTTTTTTTTTTTTGTTCTTCCCAGGAAGTATTCTGCTGGACAGGTATTGCTGTCTGCAAAGCAGAATAGCCCCTAAGGAGATCTGGCTGCACCAAGAGACGTGACAGCACAGGGTAGCCTTCATTTCCTCACTTTAACCTTTGTGACTGCTGTTTTACTCATGTATGGGGAGGATAAACTAACATCTACCTACAACAGACTTGTTGAAGTTGGAATATGTGGGTACTTTGTAGGTGCTTTGGTATCTTCTGGCAATTTTTCACATAGATTGTAATATAAATCATCTTTCCACATGAGCAGTTTTGACCTTAACAGCCTCTACAATTGACCCTGGTATTGCTAAAAGGTCTGGGAGAGCGATTTGGAAATGCAAATACTCTTAGATACTTAAAAGGGCTTGATCCCTATCTTCGAAAACCTAACTTTGCCTGGATTTAAAAAGGGACAAATACCTTTATCACACAACTAAGATGCTGAAAATCAGTACACTTTATCTTCATGCATTGTGTTTTTTTTTTTTTTTTCCTTCTCAGGGCAGGGTCAAGAAGGAATATTTTCCTGCAGGTGCACCATTAGAATGGAGGATATTCATACCAGTTAATTTCAGGCACTTATTGTGCATATCTAAATATGAAGCCTGCTGGGGATAAGCCAGCATGTGCCAGGTATTGGCCACTACCTCAGCGTGGGTTTGGGCATGACAGACCAGCCTTTTGATCCGCAATTATACATTTTTCATTCTCCTAACTTTGCTGATCAGGGCAGAAAAAACATTGTTGACAGTCTTATTACAGTCTAGGCTGAATTTTAAATAGGGCTGGTGCTTGAAAACTGCTTTCAAATACTGCTAATGAATTACAGGCCAAACTTTCTGCTCTGTACCAGAGAAGAAAGCCAGAGAAAGCCTCAGAAAATTACGTACAGAGCAGTAATGATGAAAGATGATCCTTCACTTTCAGCAAATTACTCTATTTTGGGAGGATTTCACTTGTTGACATGAAAGCAGTAACCTACACGGAAAACTACATGCTCGAAAGCAGCTGGATTCTTTCCCAAATAGATTCTTCATTTTTCATTTGCAAATGCGTTGTTTCTTGAAGCAGCTAAATATTTTTGCTGCTCTCTCTCCAGAGTTTGCCTGGGCTTTGCAGCAACAAACCGCTGCAAGGCTTACAGAGCTCAGCAGGCTGCAAGCAGCTGATGTGGATATATAGATATGTTAAACTGTGGCAAGTCTAAGGCTTATGGATCAAGATTTCGTCAAACAGGGATCTAATACTTCCCTTGCTTATGCTGGCATTGCTCAGCTTGCTTTTCACTGTAGTTATGCGTAATTTATACTGGGGTAAGGAAATGCAGAATCTGACTTATGTTGACCAAAGGATAAATTATAATAAAAATAGTTAAAAGAATAATCAACGGTAAGTCAGCTGGAACAGAGCGTGGGAGGTCCAGGGCAACTGTAATGAAAATTACCTTTGCATGTAAGACTGCAGCAGGGTGATTCCCAGGAGAAAGTACATCATGATAGAGCACACCATCATGGCCAACCCGAGGAGTATGGCTCGGTCTTCTCCGGCTTTTAGGGCTGTGACTGTTTTCCTTTTGTCCAGTAGATCGTGATCCCTGATTTTTTGGTAAATATTTCTGAGGTTGAAAATAATACATTTCTTATGTGAAGTTCATATTTAATCAATGAGCCCTCTGTGGGGTGGGCAGTTCCACCTCCATACCCATCTTGTGGGTGAGAAAGGCTAAAGGGTCCTCAGGTGTCCATTTTCAATGGATTCACTCTGACCTGGTGGAAATTTATTCATCTCCAAAACAAATTACAGCCATTTCTGAAAAGGTAAAAACCTCTTATTGCAAATATAACGATTAGACACTTGTACCAGCTCAGTAAATCCTTCTTTGGTGCAGCTTCATTGGCTCAGTATATTCTACTGTGGATGAATTTGACCTCTCAATGCCAATTTAGGCCACTAGAAGATATTTAGTTATAGGAGGGTGTCTTTTCTTCAGTTCAGTATAGTAACAGGTCTTATGTTACCATATGTAGGAAATAGCCTGAAGAAAGTAGTCACTGATTTTTTATGAAAGGACAGTGTTCTTTCTTGATTCCCTACAGGTTAGTGGAAATTTTCCACCCTGAGTGTGACTCAAAGCTCATGAAACACTATGGGGATTTTGCAATTGATTTCTGTGGGTTTTTTTTGATCGGGAGCTTATTTACTTTATTTTTAAAAATTGTTTCTTCTGGAAGACCTGTTACTCATTACATTGAAAACCCTCACAGAAAATTATTCACTAAGCTATTTGTTCTGGGATTAAAAAAAGAAGATACAACAAACCCATTCCCCCTTCAGCAGAGTCCTTTCCATTTTCTAACCATAAGTCCTTCTTTCATCTCCGAGCCTTTGATGATTCAATGGGTCATGAGGACACAATGGTGAAGAAGGAAATATTTGAGTACATTTCAAACACACTCAAACTTTGTGGGTTTAAAATGTACTTACAGACCTGAGGCTGGTCAAAATCTCCTGTGTTTTCTGTTACGGTTCTTTTGAATCATCCAGGCAGCACCCGAAGCATGTGAACCGCACGCCTCTGAGCCCTGGCACCACCATAACATGGACATAGAGGTACACGTGGAAGAGAGTTCCTCTTCTACTGTCTGCAAAATGGCAGGTGAGCAACATCAACATCACTTTGGGCTCTAGCAAACCCACCACTCTTTTAAGCTGAAACCACCAAGTTTCACGCAACCGTGGAAAAAGCACCGTGTGACAGACCAACCATGTAATTTACATCCACTAATTAGGGACAAAGAAATAGAGTTAAGACAGATGCAAATCATACATAAGCACAGTAGAAACAAGGAAAAAAAGTTCAATCATAAACTCCTTGAAGCTGGAATTGAATTTGTGTTTAGATGATGAGTCATAGCCAGGCAAACACATATGGTGTGGGGTTTTACAGCAAAAATTGTGCTTAGGTGCTAGTGCAGTCAAATAGTCTCCCATACCTACGAACCCCTGAAGTTTCTTCGTCCTACTGTAATTTACATCTTTAGCTGTTCATGTTTTCTCTTCAAAACCATCCTTAAAGCTTGTCAGTGTTTTTCTAGTTGGAAATGAATGGTAATTCAGTCTGTCAAATTTCCTGGTGCTGGGGAGGAAAATATTACTGTGAACTGGTAGATGCCGCTACCTTCAAAGAAGTGATGTAGAGTAATTAATCTAATGTTACTTTTCTATTATATTTATCAAACTGTATTTAACTCTGAGAGCTGCTATTAGGATTTGCATTGCTCCCAAATGGAAGTCGGCAGGAAGGAAGAAATTGTCATGCAGTTCCAGAACATTACCTGATCACACAGCATAACTCATGTCTGCGTGTAGACACAGAGCACAGTGCCATCACTCACTGATGTCACCAGAACAGCTAAGACATAAAAAGGGTCACTGATGGACAATTCAAAACAAATAGCTAATTGAGAATGGTTGCAAATACTTCTGATGTATTGATCCTTCTGACGTAGAATGAGAGGTAGAAAAAGAGGGACTGAAGGGTTCATTGTAGAGGTGAACTCTCTGGCAAGTGATGAGCAAAGAGGATGGTGTGTGGTCCCCGCCTGCCTCATGGTTCCCCACTTGTTGGCCATGTATATAGAGCTCAGTAAAGCTCTGTCTATTGGGCTATGCTTGGAGCAGTCATTTGGTTGCCCTGTTGCAAATATTTGTTGTTCAACAACCCTGAACAACAGAAAAGCAGCAGTCTGGTACACCTTGCTGAGGGCGTTTCTGTCTGGCATCCTGCCAGAAGCCAGTCTGGTGCCACATGCTGAGGTGTGCGGTGGCATTGCGTGGCACACCAGCCCTGATGCTGTGCAGGAGAAACACTGCCTGACCACCCCTCCTCCTCCCTCCCACTCCTGATGGCCCTGGGCAGGGAGCAAACTGCTTCCTGTGACACCAGGAACATCAGCTATTACCTGGCTGCACATTTTGTACTACAGAGCCCTGGCTTTGGGGACACGATAGGGTACGTACAACATTTTGCCACTAGCAGAGCAGCCTCAGCATTGCCTAAGCTGGTGCAGCAGCTATGGTATCTGCCCGTGTGCTTGCTGCTCTGTGGGGAGGGGAGGACTTTGAGTACATGTGAACTTGTGGCACAGCCCAGGACCTCTCCCTGCTCGGTGAGCCAGAAAGGTGCAGTGCTCAGCCGGCTGATTCTGCACCCCAGGGCTGCGCAGCCACAATTAGCTGACAGCTGCCCTGCGTACACACACAGCACTGCACCCCGACACTGCGCATCTCGGGACTCCATTGAATACTTGCGATTACGTGTGACAACTCCCCAAATAGGACACTGGTGTGGGTGGGGGTGTAGTTTGTTTTAAAGCAGTGCCAGCTGTCAGAGCACAGCTTCTGCAAAGACATTTAATGGAAAGCAATCCTCCAAGGACGAAAGGTCTTTGCTGTCCTCATCATTTCCAAACTGAAGTTCTCCCCTGCTAAATCTCCGTGTTCCTTTTGCCAAATTGCTCACAGGATACGGGCTGGCTGCTCTACCCAGGTTCAGCTGCCAGGGAGGAAACCTCAGCCGTGACCGTGCCTGCCGGGGACAGAGCAGAGATTTCCCTCTCCGTATCACCCCCAACAGTAGCAGAGCAGGGATCCCTCTGAAGGATGTTCAGTTGGTCCTTCTGTGCCGTCCAGACAAAGGGAGGGGAAGGACCTGTGTGAGGGATTCTGGCAGCCTGGGTTATGTTATTCAGCACAAATACCAGACCACCAAGGAGAACTATAGTGCTGGTCTGAGCCAGCCAGCCTTCTTAAAGAAGTTCTACATCTGCAAAGTTGCTCATATTTGCTGGAGCCAAGACCTTCCTTTGCCATCATGGGGGACATGAGCTTTTAGCACTAACTACATAAAGGATGAAACTGCCACCATGCTCCCCATGTGCTCTGTGGGTTGCTGGGGCAGGACTGCTCTGCAGACCCAGGGATGCGATGGATTTATTTGTGTTTATTAGGAAAGGTCCTAAGGGTTCGCTCCAGGCGCTGTCACGTAGAGCAGGAGGGGGCTGAGGTAAGGCTTCTTCCAGTAAAGCAGTTCTCATTTCAATCCCAAATGGGTAGATCTAAGCACACTGCAAAGGCAATCAGTTCTTCCCTGGAAATCTAGAATAACCAGGCACCTGCAATTACTTTATTTTTCAGAAGATATGAAAATATGAATTACCTGCACTCAAATTTCTTCCGCTTCCAAATGGGCCACAGTGCAGGTGCTAAGGAAGATGCTGCCTCTGTCAGCGCAGAGCTGCTGTGGGGTTGGCAGGCGGGATACCTGCCTGCTTGCATTATTCAGAGTGACTTTGAATTCACATTTACCACACTGATATCACAGTTAGTAATGCAGAAGTCACTCAATTACCTCATGTTGAGATGCCTTGCTGATATAAGAAATCCTTGAATGCAAAACTCAAAAAAATCCTGTTTGTTACATACAGAATTCCCAGTGCCTCAGGGGCTTTTCTGCTCAGAAGCTAATTTCTTACATTTTTCTTACTGGCGATATTTAGCTGCATCGATTTTGTTGTTAGAGCTATGGCAACATGCGATCTCCCTGGAGCTCTTACACAAATCTCCATGGTGGTTGTGGAAGGATTCCTACCGGTAAGAAAGATTTCACTCACTTAATTCCCCTTCCTTGTCCCCACCAAACCAGACCAAACCGAACCACACCAAAGCAGTGCTCTGGTTTTCCAGTCCTACAGTGCTGTGGAAAGCATAATGGACAGCAGAGAAAGAATGAGGGCTTGGTTAGGTTTCCAAAGCCTAGAAAGTGGCAGATGGGGAACAGCAGATTTCTAAAACAGAGCAACGAATATAACTTTTGGCCTTGTCCTACAGAAGCAGATGCTGGTGAGACACCTCCCACTCAGGAGGAGACGATTCCCCCGCCGCAAGGACCCATTGCTGCAGCAGGCTATTATTAATGTTTGCTGCTACGGAAGTTTGCTGCCCCAGCTGACAATCTTCCCATCTGAAGCTTAAAGAGCACAGAATTCCTAGGAAAGGATTGCTTAGGGGATGTTTATTTGTCTAAAATGCATGCCTGTTTGGTACAGCGATGCTGTCGGTTGACCTTACATGTGTTAAAATTGCTGCCAGACACTAGCAAAGGAGTCCTACCTCCGTCAAGCAACCTTGCTTCCACATTCAGACCTCTCTTCTCTGCAGAGCCCTGAGGCGACGGTCATCACTCTCCTATTCCACATTGTCCGCTTTCTCCCCTTCCCTCCTTCCATTTTATCTATCACTCACAGGGTATGGACAGTCCCCTCCTGAATGGCTTGACAAGGCCACCTGAAATTGGCCAAGGCCAGCCGTGTAGGTACAGGGGTGCTGCTCCACCTCTGCAGGCAGTGCGGGGTTGAGGCTCTGCCCAGGGTCCTGAGCAACCATGATGCTGGCACAGCACCATGCCTCTAGCACAGCGCTCAGCAGCCAAGTCAACAAGCCCTGCTGGAAGGCATGCTAGGAGCTGAAGGCTGTGCTAATCAGGAGAACGTGCTCCTGGCCAGCCCATCCTGTGGGCAGATATCTCCTGCAAGTGCCTAGCCTTGGACCATCCCATCCATGTCTGTTGTATTCACACAGAAGAACATTAGCCTGGGGAAAATGCAGTTGCAGAGGAGACCTGCAGAAATGCAAGAGGCAGTTAGAGAGCCAGCTACAACCGAAAGTCCATGGAAACCTACTGCCAAGCCCAGGTCCTCCAGATATCTCTTTGGGATCAGAGTATCAACGCTGAGCACTATGTGGCCTTGCAGCAGAGTTCAGCAAATTGGCTAATTCTCCAAAGGAAACCCTGCATCCTGAGGGCAGCTCTGGTGCCTGAACTCACCAGCCCATTTTCCAGCAGATGCCAGCAGTAATATCTCATTAGAAAAACTGAGGAGTGTGTTTTGCTAATTGGCACTGTAGATGCACCTGACCTCTGCTTTTGTTTCACTGGAGTCTGATTTTTTGTGATTGCTTTTAGCAGTGACTGCAAGGAGAATTGAAGGAGAGGAGGCAAGGGAGAAGGGGGAAAGAAAAGAAAGGGAAATGCGTCCAGTTGTGACAAGACAAGCTGTCCAGCAAATCTTACTACAAAGGAGAGAGATTTTGGAAGGATGAGTCTGAGCATTACTGACAATTGTTCTTTCATCAGTGATATTTAACTTCCTTCATTCCCAACTGAGTGTTGCTTTGTCTGAAGACTTAAAACCTCTCCTTCCCTTTCCTCTCTTCTGTGCGATTCTCTGCCCCCAGGAGACCCAGTAATTCGTTTATTCCTCTGTCTTGTCAGCCTATTTCATCCAGCAACACCACTGAAGTGGGCTGGCACTCTCCCAGTAGCCAGCTCCCTTTCCACCTGCTTGTCATCACCCATCTGTTGTGCAGTGCCTTGCACACATGCTCGCCCTCACGTGTGTGCACAGGAACAGGAAACATCTCCGAGAGCTGGATGCATCGCCCAGATGTGGAACAGACACGGCTCAGGGAGGGGGCTGTGAGTGGCGGCAGGAGGGGGATGTGCACTCTGTGGGCTCCTGGCTGGAAGCGGGACACCTGCGAAAGGCATAGAGTTGTGGCTGCAAACTGTGCCTGGGGATTGGTGTGCCATAAAATGTGCAATGTGTGTGTGCCGGCCTCAGAGATGGACCTCAGAGAGGAGCTGGGGGGAGCAAGGGATAAGAGGATGCACCCTTTGCATCCCTCCTCCCTCCCCCTGCCACCACCGAAGAGCAGTGACAGGTCGCACTCCTAGAGATTCAAAACCCATCAGAGACAACCAGCATCGATGCCATTTACCTTTTCTCATCATGTCTGTAAGATGTAGAGCTCCGGCCACTGGTCCAAAAAACATTTTAAAGGGTTGCCCAGTGTTGTTTTTGCTTGCTGCAGTGGGACGATGGAAGGACCTGGGGGAAGAGGGATAGTTTTTGTCACAGCCCATGCAAAGCAGCAGTCCAAGTTACTTCCAGTGTGCCAAATCCCCTGTGGCTGTGCCCAGCGTGCTTTGAAGATGGACCATTCGTTAACGTGAGGTGAGATGTAAAATAATGGGGATGGCAGAGCAGTGGTGGAAATGAAGGACAAATCTTGTAAGCCCTTCATTCCTGTAATAACTGCAGTTTAGAAGGTGAAATAGCATCTATCAGCCATCAGCTAAGAAGTGTTTTCATGGTGATCACAGCCAGAAATGTGTTGTGTGTCCTTGGGTCTAATCCTCACGCTGCTGTTTCTGCACTGAGCAGGAGGGTGCAGAGCAGCTGTCCGAGGGCTGGAGGCCACATCGGACGTTGGACTGAGACCTCTCCCAGGCTAAGCCCCAAGGATTCCTAGTGCTGGGAAATAAAATTATATATTTATCACTGCTCCCTTGAGGGTATCACATGCGAGCTGCCCTGAGGAAAGCCCAACTGGCTGTGCTGCCACAGCCCCAGTTCTCCTGGAGCCAGCCAGAGGTGGTGGTGAACACCTACCAGAGAGGTCTGTTCTTATTTAAGCAAAACTTGGGCAGGCATTAGGAAGTAACCACCAGCTTCTGCTGCCTGCCTGAGTTTGCAGAGCTTCCTGGGCAGGGAGGGAGCAGATTCACAAACTCCAGAGTAAATCGCAGGAGAGGGCCGTCCCACCGAGGGGGTGCCAGCGGAGGAAGGGACTGTCCTTCTTCCCCCCGGGGTCAGCGTAATTTCAGACACTCCTCATAGTGCCAGTGCCTTGCAGAAGTCCCTATGTGATGTGCGTAATGCTGCCCGCTTCAATTAGTCTGGGCAATCCAGCTAACGGTCACTGTTAGCACACAATTGCATCCCTAATCTTGTGTAAAATCCTAACACTGATGGCATCACGGCAGCCACTCCGAGGCCAAAGCGACCTGGAGTCTGTGCTTCCTTTAGATGAGGGTTTAAGCTCTGAGGTAAAAGCCCTGTTTTACCTCAAAAAAAGCCGAAGGCCCCCTTGAAGACCTTTGAAAGTCTTGTAATATTAGAAAATGGCTACAGCCACACGACCGACTCCTCCTGGGGAATACTCCCACAGGGCAGTTTACCAGCAAGCTGCTGTACTTGTGTGACTTCTGTGTACAGTTAGATTCGGACACTGGGTTTGACCCTGGGCTTTCTGCTCAGTTTTGCCTGAACAAGGTTGTTTTCCTTCATTATTTACCCGTGTGGCCTCACACATTTGTCTCTTGGTGTCATTGCCACAGAGACAGTCAGAAGGCCAAGCTTTGGATTTACAAAACACACCTTGATTCTTGGCACTGGGGGTCTGTCCTGAATAAATGCCACGTGCTGAGGGAGAGGCTCTGAGTACAAACTGCACAACTCCTATGAACACATTACACCCATGCCCAGTGGCACTTCACTGCTCTGGGCTGGCTTGGGAGCACCTCTAAGGACCCATGACACCAACATCTCTGCCAGGGCTGACCATCTTCTCTCATCTTCTCCCAGTCTTGTCTTCTTCTTGAACACTATCTTCTGGTGAATTTTATGGACCTCACTAGAAAACCTGACAAAGTTTCCACTAAGGAGTATCAGCATGTCTCCCACCACCAGCAGCAAACACCTGAGGCCTGTGGTGTGAAGAGAACCTGCTGAGGCAGGGCCTGCCTTCAAATTGCTCCAAAAGAGACCTAATTCTGAGGGTGAAGCTCAAAATCCTTAACAGGTACTTTGGGCATTATATTGTGATCTGCGTGCCCTAAATCCACTTGTCTGTGGCCGTAGCAGAAGAACAGTCAGAGGTAGACTAAGAGAGACAGCAAAAGCTAACTCATAAAAGAAATGTATCGACATTAGCAGACGACAGTTACCACTTAGGGAACATTTAACGCTCCCTGGCAGCAACAACACTAAATCGTGAAGCAGCAACAGCAATATCAAACAGTGTATTCTTCTGCCCTGTGACCAGACCTTGACATACCGCGAGCTAATGGCACGGTGCAGGATAGAGGGATATAAATAGCCCTTCTCGTTGGAGCATCTCCGGAGCTCCGGCTCTACTACCTGACTAATCCAACTGGATCCAACTGGCAGGTGACCTGAATTCGGGTTCCTCGTTACATGAAGGGAAAAAATGGACAGTGGGAGCTGGTGTGAATGTACTGACAAATGTTTAGGAAGACTGATCACTAATGATGCTGCATTAATGAATACACCTCTATTTCTAGACCCTTTTCTAAATCTCCCCTGAGCTCGGAGCTGAGATCTCCACCTAGATTTTGAGCTGAAGGTTAATGTCTGGGACCCAGGGTGGTCTTGTTGGGCTCCAAGGGACAGACATGGCTAAAGGAGGCTCCATGTCCAAAGGACGAGAAGAATGGGGCTGCCAGTGACAAGTCATCACATGGGGATGCAGCTCAGCTATGGGCAAAATACAGGTGCATTTGGTTTTGTTTTTAAAGGCAAATTTATTTTGACTTTAGGCACAGAGGCTGCTGAGACTGGTCCAAAGTCTCCCAGGAACTCCGTGGTAGGCTTAGTGGAGGAAAATAGCCTGAAAGAGGGTGGGCGGTCACCTCTCCCCTGGTGAGGAGGGTGGACATGTGCAGATCCCCATGTCAGAGAGCAAAGGCAGAGCCCTGCTTCGTGCAGTGCCAAGTCACATCAGCAGGGGTTGCCCTCTCCAGCTCCCAGCTATGTGCCTCAGCTTCACACGCTTCCGGAAAGACCTGATCTGAGAAGTACATGGCTTTTAAATATCCCCGAAGAGATGTTTCATTTGAGGAAAGCAGTGCTAAAACCCTGGCGGTGTGTGTGGGTAGGAGCACACAGAGGGGAACAGGGAGGGCACCGACTGCCCTCAGGAAGCCACAACAGAGAAGGGGATCAGAGGAGCGGACATGGCTGGGGAGAGAGGTGAGGACAGAGAGCGATAAACAGCTGCAAGGCAGCACCCAGAGGAACAGCACAAACAGCCAGGGCAGCTATGGCAGGAGCGGTTTTTCTCCCACCTAATTCCCTGAGAGGGTCAATCATCTTTTATCTCCTTTGAGCCAGTCCCCGTGCCATCGAGAGCACCGGCCAGAACAAAGCTAAGGCAGAGGCGATGCTGAAATGGCTGTCCATTGGGAACGGAATGCTCTGGCACTATTTATTTTTGAATCCACATTTGGATTAGTTGTAAAGAGCTGTGTGGATAAGCAAGCAGGCAATTACAGCTGGGACGTGCTGCTCATGAATGGAAACGGCTCCAATCTGCTCAGGACATATTGAAATTCTAATTCAGTTAGATTCCTTTAGTTACAGCGCTCATCGCAGACACTAAAAGAGAAGGGATTAAAAATAAATACAACTCTTATGCTGCCTTTGGTCTGCCTTCTCTGCTCTCCTTTCCCCCCCCCTCGCCTCCTCTATTTTAGCTGTTGTTTGACTTTATTTTCTGGGGCAAAATACAGCAGTCTGCACTTAGTAGCTTGTTAATTTTTACTAGGCTCTAGCAGCTTGCAGCGGGCTGAACGTGTTCACTGCTGACGGGTGGGCAGTCGGTGTGAATACCAGACCACCACCGAGGTTTCACATATCACATCTTACTAAAGACCATTACCAAGAGATGTTTTTATTATTGCAAAAGTGCAGGTGTGAAACCAAGGCACAGGGGATGTGCAGGCAAAGGGGATGATTTGCACAAGCACTTAATTGACTTGTCCCTGGCTCAGAGCAGTGCACAAGCCCACCAGACCATGCTGCCTCCCTGGTGAGCAGGTTGGCTTTCTGCTTTAGATGTAGGTGTAAAGCTGTTTCGCCTTTGTAGGCAGCTGCTATTGCACTGGTTTGTGCAGGTAAGTCAAGAAAAATCTGATCCAAAACAGTGGCCAAAGAAGAGGACCAGGAGTGCTGGACCAGCACTGCCAATGTGACCCGGCAATTCAAGCATGCTATTTAACTCTGAGCTGCCTGATTTTCCCTGGCTGTCATTGAAAGACGTATTAAATCTGCTGGCATATGCAAAGACCAGTTAGCTGAATCTAAGTGTCTGAGATCGCCAGATGGGAGGAACAAGAGGAATGTGAGCTCAATCCCCCTGCTCACACTAATGGTGTCTTGGACCTGCTAGAGGACCTCTGGACACAGACATATGTTCACAGTCAGGCTGGGAATAGTACCGATCACATTAGTGTGTAAACCTGGTTATCACATACACCGAGTAGAAATGACTTGTCTTGCTCAAGACTAAGAAATGATCTTGATGAGGAAAGGCAGATTTAATAACCCCATCCTACAGAAACGAGGCACGGAGATGTGAAGTAAGCACCTCTGTGGTAAATCAAAGAACCCAGTTCAGAGCTCATGAGTATGTTTCCTCTTTGTCTTAGTACAAAATGGTAAATTCTGCAGCGTAAATACCCTGTGGTGATTTCTCACCCTTTCAGAACCTAGACTTCATTATCTGTAGCCCTTTGGTATTTGAATACAATCAGCTGTTGCAACCAACTTTTCTGATGGATTCATGTGCAGAGATCAAATCCAGCCTGGGGAGCAAGCCTGGCAGAAAGTTAGAAATGAAATGGGCTACAATAAGGCAGAGGATTAGAAAGTTAGGGAACACAACATAAGAGATAATAATGATGTGCACACACGAGAGAATAGGAACAGCTTCATTTCGCAGAAAAGTAGTCACAATATCTACCAAAATAGTTGTATGAAGTGGATGGGAAATCTGGGGGAGTCAAGTGAGTCAAATGACTACAGAGACAAGGCTGATGAGCTGGGCTTAGTATGGTGCGGCTCCAGTCTATTAGGTAAAAATCAGTGTAAGCACTAAATCACCTGTTTTGTGGATGAGTTCAGCACATGATACACTGGAAGGTACAAATGCGGACTTAGCCTCCCTAAAAAACTAATACCTTGAGAGCTTATGAATCTCTATATAGACGTGTTCTTGTAATATACTTTTTAGCATAAAACCAATTTTTCTTGAGAGTCAGGAAAAAAGATAATGAGAAAGAACAAAAGCAAAGTCTCTATAAGGGAGAACAATGTGCATATGCCTTCTATGCAGTTTTGAGACAACAAAGGGAACAAAACCTCTGCAGTCCTCTGAGGCCAGCAGAGCACTCTGAACAGTGAAAGGGCCATGTCTCCAAAACAAAAGCCCAATGTATTTTGGTCTCATAACTGGTCTAGAATGAAAACAATGGCAGGAGCAGGCACAGATACTTTCATTCCTCATATGCCGATAATCTATATTAATTACAGCAAGCATCCAGCTTCGAGCTATGTCACTGCAGTGCTATTAATGTTGAAGAGTATTGAGTTTCTAAGGAGGTGAATGTCTTTTTCTCTCCCTAATCATGATTACTTGGCTTAGTACTTGGGCTAAGCTTTTATTTAACCAAGATAAATGGATATTTCCAAAACCAGTGAGTTAACACTATGCATCACATTATTACTCTCTTTTCAGATTTCTTGCCTTGTATGCTATTTTACGCAGCTGCTATACACAAATAACAATAAGAATAGGAAGGAGGAGCTGTGCAGAATTCCATATGGATTAAAGATTGAAAAATAAATAAATCTGGTTTTGACCCATTACTTCCCCATTCTATGCTAGCATTTCCCCTCAATCAATGTAACATAACTATATTATTTTCTTCTATAATTTCCCTCTCTTGAAACATGAGTGCCCACACCACATTTCTGCAGACACCACCAGCCTAGCTGACTAATATTGTGTTGCTTTCTATTTGGAATCCCTTTTTATCATTTAAGCTTATGTGCCAATGCTGTAGGTCAACATTCAGAAGAGCAGATGGGGGAATTAGAGGCAAAACTTCTGTCAATGATAACTGGGTTTCCATGCTTCATTTCCCTCAGGGCATGGGGAATGTTTTCCTTTTCAACAGTGCTGGGCAAAACTGCCCTAAGGAACTCGTGGTAGCAAGACCGGGCTCTGGCAACACATTGAAATAATCAGGATTTTCAGTTGTGGGATTTTCAGAATGTGTGGGATATGTCTGTGTTTTCTACTTTTAGGGAAACTTGACAATTGTCTCTTAATTTTCACCATTTTTGATGTTTTTATGAAATTTACCGCTTCTACCTTTCCTAAGAATCCCTGAGCCCCAGTAACCAAGTGAATTACATTCAATCAAAATGAAGAAAAGCTGTATTTTCAAATTGACCTTGAAATCTTGTAGGTCATTCCCATCTCCTGTGGGATACAGCTGGTGTGTATCTCATTATAATTGCATAGCATAGCACCTTTTTTTTTCTTTTTTTTTTTTGTTAAGTTTAACCAAAAATGTTTGTCATAAATGGGTATTCTAAAGATCCTGTTTGCTACTAAAAGCTAGTATTTGAATTCCTAAATTTATTTAGATCAATTTAAGCAAAAATGCTTGGGGGAAAGGTTGCTAAGCTATCAGTTAACACACTGCAGTTGACCTGAGCTGGCCCTGCTGCAACACTTGTGTGCCTCACTGTAATACAGCATAGCAGGTAAATAAAAGCTGATTGTCTTCCTCCTAATGTGTTCAGAAGGCTTTTCTCCTATATTAATTTGATAGTAGTAGTCCAATTACAGAAAACATCATCAGAAGCTGTTGTAACATGGATTGCATTTTTATTTTATGCGTTGCAAAATGTTAACTTTCACCCCCCTCCTGCTTCTCTCCCTTACATTGGAAATGCTGTTGTGAATTCCCCATCTCAGCAGTTTCGTTTTGAAAGCTGATATACAAGCTTAATGAAGTCTATCATTTCAATGCTCTTTGATATGCACTTCAGAAGAGACTGGATACTGGATTCTCTTCCTATTTACAGCCAGATCAGGAGCGAAATGCAGAAGCAAGCACAGGGTAGGGCAATGGCACAGAACTTCTCAGTGCCAGAGCAAACGCTTTTCTTCAGTTTGTTATGTTCCCTTGGGACCACATTAGTCCAGTCCCCAGCTGGACCAGTGTCAGAAGTTGTTTAAGACACACTCTCCTTAAATTGGAAGGAAGTTCCAATGTTTAAATAAAACCCCTCCTGAAAGAACGCTCAAAAACTCAATTTTGACCTTCATGAAAACCAAAAAAGAGATTTTCAGTGTCTGTAAGGATTTAAAATTGATGTGGAACATTTTGTCCAGTAGAAACTTCTTGAATTCTTCATAGTGTATGTATTTATTTTTATCTTTTGCCACAATGGCAATTCAAGTCAAATATTCAATCGAAGGTGAGCATTTTATCACATTTCTGCTCTGATGTCTGAGTCAGATACTTAAAAAGTAACACCAGCAGCTCTGCAAGTAGTGGATGGATAAAGAACAGGTAAATCAACCTTTTGTACTATATCTCAGGGAACGTTTTCATCTTTTTTTCTTTATCCTGGTGAAGCCATTTACTATCAGACCACGTCGCTATCAAAAGCGGTCTGCAACTGGCACCGCACAGCTATCGGAAAACATTGCTACTTGAGTAGTTTTGGCTGCCAGAGCGCTCCCAGTCAGACCAGTCTGCTGGTGGGATGTTCTGGCTGGTGGCAGGAGCCTTGCTATCGAATGTTTTCTGACTGGCAACAGGCAATTTGCTTCTTCCTCAAGTGCAGAGAAAAGCAGTATCTGTTTAATCTAGAAGGTAGAAAGGTGGAGCAGACTTAGAAAGATCATTGCCCAGCACCTTTCCACAGCTTCCCTTTATACCCACAGAAACGTTTTTCTTCACCACTGCCCTGAAAGCTCCCACCTTGCTCATCGCTGCTGGAGCAGCACTGCTTTTGATAGCTAGGTCCTTCTGGGGCTTTCTGGTCCCAAGCTAGGCAGGACGTGAAGGTCACCACAGGGTGACAGAAGATGTTTGTCCAGCTCACTGCTACCACCAGTCCTACCAGAGGATGCACCACCAGTGTTAAGGTGAAGGACTCACTCTGAGACAGCACACTTGGTCCTGCTTCTGTAGGTTTTGATGCACAAAATAAATTCCCGTGAGGTATGCAGGTACTGGGCATTGGCTACTGAGCAAAGATATCCATGTGTGTTCTTATCCGTGTCCCTGCTCTTACTCTGTGCCCCTTGCAGTAAACACAAACCAGTCAACTGACCCAGAAAGTCCATTTGGCTCCAGGAGTGCCCTGGCCCACCTTTCTGGTCACCTCCGAAAGAGCATTGCCCCAAACATCACCTTGGCAGCACTGGGAGGAGTGCCAGCAAGTGCAATAAATAACTGATAGTATTTCCTACAGCATCTGTACTGTCACTTCCATGGAAAACACAGAGTTGATCTAGGAGGACTTAACTGGGGAGCTGTAACACAATCACGGTGAAAAGCAGCACTGGAAGACCGCCCGTGGATTTCAGCAGATCAGATTCCCCGTAGTTAAACTAAATGTCATCACACCGTATGCGGCTGCTGATTTCAGGTTTGCTAATTTGTAAAACAATGTGAAGAACATGCTGCAGTTGTGAGCAGAGCAGCTGAATTATAGGTACTTACGCAGCACAGTAGGGATATGAATTCTGTTTATTACACAAACCTGCCTCTATAATTAATAGAAATAGTAACATTTTCTTGCTCTGCTTTCATTAATTCAGATTGATAGCTTTGGAAGATTGGATTGGATTAGGAATTGCTTTTTTTTGGAAGAACAGGAAAGAACCACAGGACTTTCTTGGCTTTTTCGCATCAGTCGTGATCTCCTTCATTGTGCAAAGAGCAAAATTACTAGCAATGCCCTGTTGTTTGTAACAGACCATCTGTCACCATAATTGTAGCTTTATTTTGTTTTTCCCATACTTCAGGGGGAAAAGACTTAAACTTCCCCAGCTGCCTGTCTGCACTGAACATTATGAAATGTATTTTAAAACCTAGAGAAACAGCCACATTCAGTCCAAACCCTGCATAAACCCCAACAGCTCTCCACTAACATTGGCATCTTCTGATTAAAACTGGCTTCAGGGTTTACCTAACAAGCTGCAAATGATATAAACAGCCATGACTCCTTCAATGGGGGTTTTATAGGCCTTTCCCTCTCATTTAGGAGGCCTAAACATACCAAGGTTTCAAATTGTGCTTTATTTATCTCAGTGGTATGGCACAATAAGCACTGTTGATACTTTATTGTGGTGGATAGGAGGGCATGGCATGAAGCAGAGCTGACACATGAGTTGGTTTAGCCATTGCTGGCAACAAACAAAATATAGCACAGGCTGCAGGCCAGGTTTATTTTAAAATTTGGGACTTTTTAGGGACTGGAAGCAGGGACTGTTTGGAAAGGTGGCGTGAAAGCTGGACTGCTGCTGAGGGGCAGTGGGCTTCACCTCACCTGGTGGAAAACTTTGCCCCAGCACAGCTGGCAGCCTCATCCCTGTCGGGGTCAGAGGCACAGGAATAGGTATGTCAGAGAAGACTTATTTTCCCAATGGTTCATTGAAAAAATATTAATCTTAGTAGCTTTCTTACATGAAGTACATAGCGACCACTGAGCTGCTCTAAGGAGGACCTTTTATTGATACAGCTCTGTAGCCAAGTGTAATGCAATTAAATGAGTGGATTTCATTACGTATATTGACAGGGTGTCACTGATGATTTCCATTCCCCCTATTATTGCTATAAATAAAGTCATGCCATAATCAGAAAATATGAACGTGCTAAGACCTCCATTAATTCTTCCCCATACTAATCTAAGAGCTGGGCAGATGTTTATTAATACCTTGTTACACTGCATTCATCAGCTGTTACCAAGAATAGAAAGGCTGAGACCTGATCTCATGCTGAAGGTTAAATAAGAGCAGATCTGCCTAAATCTAGACTTCTTATTGACTTTTTGACAATATTTTCATTCCCTATCTAAATATCGTTTAAACTTTTAACCTCTCTTTCTCTCTCTCTCCCTCCCAATGTGCTGTGGACCACACCTGAAGCCCAGTGGCGTTCCCCTCGCTGCAGCATGGAGTTCAGCAGTCCTTTGGCTGCATTCCGACGTCTCTTGATTTCAGTGGAGCTTAAGGACATCAGCCTGTGACCTGCCCTCTGTTTCTCCTTTCTGGAAGGTATTTAAGGAGCAGCAGTGCTAGGTGTGAGCCCAGGTCCACCCCATTCAGAGCTAGGCCCTGGCTGATGCCCGCTGATGGGTGCTCAGGGATGGCCCTGAGGAACAGAAGGTATGGATGGACCTGTGCTGAGCTGTGGCGGTGCTGTGACCGACCGGTGGGACCTCACACACCCTTCTGGGTCCCTGTTGTTGGCAGGTTTTGGAGCTGGTTTGTCCTCTGGCCGAAGCCATCTCCCATTGTCACCTGCACTGGCTCCTCTGCAAAAGCACCTTCACGATTTAATTACTTTCTCTGTGAAAGTTCTTTTTTTCCTCCTTCAAATCTTAAAGAAGGAAATCTTGACTTCTTTGAAATCTCGTGCTCTTTAACCTAAGGTCCCTCCCTGATCTTCTCCTCCTTCCCTAGTTCTCTAGCTCTTTCTTTCTCTTCCCACTCTCCATTCTTCCTCACTACCTGGGCCTGCTGGCTCGGCGCTGACTGCCAGGGCCAGGGCAGCTCGGAGCCTCTCACACTGCCTTTGGTGGGGCTGCACTGCCTCGTACCAGCAAAGCAACTGTCCTGTGGCCTCTGCAGTCGCTGCAGACGCTCTCCTCTTGTGTGTAATGTCTGTGCCTATGTGGCCGTATCAAGGGAGCTCTGAGCTTTGGGCTGCTGCCAGCCTTCCCGGTGCGCTCAGGCTGCCTGTGGGGGAAGGAGGTGCTTGATTTCTGGGATAAGCTGACTGAAGTACAAACAGTGCTGATTCACATCAGATGTTCACTGAAACAAAACATAAGATACATGTCTGTCTTACTGCATTGGGGCTGCAGTGGATCCAATTTCCTTATTTTAGGAAAAGTTTGAATCTTGCTGGCAAAACTCAGTGAACTTTTACTGGACCCAGCGTCCCAGGCTATTTTTTTTCCCCAGCTCATAATTATTGTAATTTTTTTGCAAGCTCATTGTATTTTCAGGTACACTAATATGGATGAGATGAAATTGTACATGTCTTGTGATCTTTTCTCCCCTGATTACTGGCCTGTTTCAGTTCCTCATTTAAAGCCAAAGGATGGCTGTTCCCATGACTGGCCTTAATTTTTGGGGGTAAGATCTAATGCGCTAAAATGGGTGAGGCAGCTCTTGGTCTGAACCTGTCTTGATGTTTTTGGCTGGGCAGCACTTGAAACAAAACTAGAGCATGTTGTGAGCTGTCCGGGGCTGGGGCTGGCCTTTCATTGCTGCTACACCCAGCACCAAGCACCTGGGGGGTTTTGGTCTTCATCAGGCCTCAAAGAAAAATTTGATTAAGAATGTTTTCAAGCTAGGCTGTCCACACTACTGCGGAGGATAGGCATGACCCAACGCCTATCCTATAGTCATCCATCCAAATCCTGGATCGATGATCTGGCTGATAAGTACTTTGAAATACAAGTGGTGGTGGCCAGCCCAACCTACTGCCCCCATCCCATCCCATCCTGTCCCGTCCCATCCCATCTTCAGAGACAACAAAGGCAGATGGAAAAGTGTTCATAAAAATGACAGGGTCCGTGTCAAAACTTCTGTTGATCTTGGGAAACAAGAAGGTGGGTGCAAAATTAAGACTGCCTGAACCTGCAAAACATGTGTATGCAGATACCCATGCTGCTCCTGTACTCTTTCCTGGCTTGATTTCAATAACAATACTCAGACCTTGCTTTATATAAATTAATTTGAAAGTTCTGTAGAAAAATCAAATCAAATCAAAAATCTTATGTTGCTTCCACCACTTTTAGCCCCTGCCCATCTCCTTTGAGTTGGATGCTGCTTGTCTATTATCTTGTCTGCCACCTCTGAAATTACCCACTTACTTTTTGCACTCTCTTTCCCTTTCTCGGAATTGCATCTGCAGAAATGTACATAAACACCTATTCTTCGGGTCAGCATTTCAGTTAGTTTTAAATTGTACATTTCTATTTCCTGGGTCTTTACTTATTTATTATTAGTTATACTGAGTCTTCTTCTGAGTGTTTGCATTGATCCTGATAACTCTGTTGGGTTCTTATCTGTATAAATAGATCAATAGCTTTTGGATTGCACTTTCTGAAGCAACAGACTGAGAGGCTTGCTTCAAACTTGAAAGCTTATGTACTGAATTTATTAATATAGCCAGCCATTACAAATGTATGGTCCATAAAATGACTTCAACCTCATTTAAAAATAACTGAATTTTGTACATTTTCTTCCTGGCTAGTTGTATTTTGCAGTTGCCTAAGTTTAGTAATGCCTTTTTACTTTAAAGACTCCCTCAGTTCAACAGGGGAAAGGGTACTACCAGTGTCATGATGAAGTTCTTTCTGGAGTTGACAGGGTTGGGATAATTGCGGGTCCCAGCAGTCAAAGGGTGTGTGGAGCATCCTGGGCCCCTCAAAGGGACTAATCTAGTTCCTTAGGATCTAACAGGATTAATCTAATAGGAATCAATCTCCCATCTCAAATAGGAGATTCTCCCTTCTCTTAAACCGCAGCAAGACAACCCCCCCTCTACACTGATACTGAATTGAAGTCAGGCACAAAACAAGACTTTCAATTTTTATTTCTAGCTTGCTCTGAAAAGACCTCTTTGAGCTGTCTTTCTCCAAGCCAATTTTGGGCTAAATAAGAAAACATAGTTCCACAAAATCTCAGTGTGAAGCCAGCAGAAACACAGCAAGATAATAGTGTAGCAAGATAAGGGGGATTAAGATTACCTCTGGGCTTTTTTGAGAAACAGGGGGTGAAAAAGTTAATGGAATGCTCAACTGGGAGATGTTGCTGGGACCTGCAAAAAAATGATAGACCAAGATAGCTTGTCTTGGTGCACAGCAGTTGCTCCTTGTGAAACACCATTGCACAGCCAGCCTTTTCCATGTACGTTGAATTCCTCACGGCTCATGACATGGAGCCTTTTGGAGCTTTGGGTAATGAAGCTGATAATTTCCAGCTGATGTATGTAATAAAGAAGTGGCTGAAGCACAATGATTTGGCCATTAGCAAAATTAGAAATACAACAGCTGGCAATGCAGTAGCATAAGCATTGCAGGATGGGTGCTGTGTCTCCTGTTGGCTGTTCAAGGATCCCTCGGAGGGTGGGGTGAGGATTCATGCACTATTTGTTACCATGGTGGAAGGCTCTGCCTATCGATTACACCTCATTTAAGAAGGTCTGATGGTTGTATCCAATCCACTTGTGATTTTTCTGGGCCAATTTGGCTGCTCTTGCTTAATGCAGGAGACGGCTCTGGTGCAAGCATGGCAGTGCCTCCTATGTTCTGCTTGCAAGAGCAGCACACACTGAGAATTTGCTTGTATTGTTGTGGAAATTAGAAGCTACTTTAATCACTGTGGTGAGTCTAAGTGGAATATTCTGCAGAGACAATAACAACCACTGACAGTCCAAATTCAGTGGAGGCCTGATCTGGCTTGTATTGAAGCTGAAGTAATATTTCTATTGTACTTAATGGACACTGGCCTCAGACTCAAAAGAGTGCACTTCAGATTGAACTTCTCTGCTTTTGCAGAGATCTTATTAGATTTGCAGAGTTGGTATTAGATTTGCTCAGTGGTATGAGAACATTACTATTCCGTTAAATTACTTTTTCAGTTAATAATAAATTCTTTTCTACAAGGATTTTTTTTAAGTCCTTTTTACCTGTTTGCCTTCAACTGGTTAGGGAATTCATTCTGTCTTTCTGTCTCAAACTATTACATAGTGCTACCTTGCAGGAGGAAACAGCTCTTGTCCACTTCGCAGATGAGTACTCTGTATGCTAAACTTTTTGTCCCTTGTGCAGGATGTCACCATTTTACTGCTGGAACCAAACCAAGAAGACCCTTAAGAGTTAATTGGAAGCCTACATCAAAACAGGTTTTGACCCCAAACTTTTCCAGGGTAGGGCTCAGCACTGCCTTCTGGGGAAGTGCTCCTCAGCTCCTCGTGTCAGGGCCCTTTCTATCGCAACGTGCAGATACACTTTGTGAGCACATTTCCAATGAAACAGATCTCTGAGATCAGAACTGTAATATATTATTTGTAGTATTTCCATCTATAATACCAGCAGTGTGCTAAGTGCCTTGTAAAGGCGGTGGAGGACAAAGTCCCTGCCCAAAGAACTTAATAGTCATATTTTATTCAAAATGAAAAATATCCATATATTAAGCCTGTATGATACTGGATTAAAAAGGCTTTTCTCCTTAAATTAGCACACAGAAATACATCCCCCTGAGGGGAGCAGAGGAGAAAGCTGTGGAGCCTGGCTGGGATCAGGGAAGATTGGGCCCCCCCGTGCCTCCCTGGCTGGTTTTCCCTGTGCAGAAGATGGATGGGGGCAGCGGTGGGGCTGTAGCCCCCAGAGCCACCTGCTCTAGCAGCAGCCTGTGCTCTTGGGACACAACGAGGTCGCTCTTCCCATTTGCCAGAAGTAAAGAGGGTCTCAAACATGGTTCCCCCTCGATATTTTGTCACATCACATTTACTTGCTATTTCTACGTGCAGCACATCACAGTGACAAAACCCTTTCTAAAAATATATTAAATATATTTCATATATGATATCATCAAAACAATGAAAAATAAATCACAGCATCCAAAGAAATCTTTGAGAAAAGTCTACATTCCTGCATCAGGTATTGTTGAAGTGCAGTGGAAGTGGGGTGCTTCTGCCCTAATGAACACCAGTGAGAGCAAAATGGTGCACAGTGCTCAGGTAGGGAGCAGTGAGCGCATCTAAAATGTTTTTGAGACAAGGAAGGCAAACCCACCATTACACGCTGCAGGCTGAGAAGCAAAGCCGACGAGAGTTTTGAAGCCCTAAGTTGCAGCTAATTGCAGAAGTTTAATGTGTTTCCACATGAGTGAGGCTTGTAAGCACAGGACTGGAAAATTAGGATTAGCAAATGAGTAAATTAAACTGAAATTTGGGTAAAGAGATATGAAAGTAGATTTAAGTGCTTCAGCCATCATGGGCTTTGCCTTCCAATGACTTTTTTTCCTTTGAAAACTGTCTATGAATTCATACTGGATTTGAAATTGTGTCCATTACAGACACTAGAGATTTTGCAGGGAAATCTGCTGGTGTTATGGAAGAACAGTAACAAGAACACCACCAGAAGAGATGTAGGCTGAAAGTGCTTCAGTTTTGATTTAATGATCTCGCTTTTGTGAAACGCTCAGCACACAAACAATTCCTGGGCTTCACTCCTGGCCACAACACAAAGACAAAAAAAGTTCCATGCAGACCTTGCTGAGCTGCTCCCAGATCCTGAGAAAATGTCTGTAACAGTCTAACCCCAAATCTACATGTACCTACTGAGCTACAGTTAGATCCAAGGCTTCCCTCACCGATTTGTGTGGTTAGATCATGCTGATTTCATCAACAAGGTCATTTTAGCACCCGTGCTTAATCCAAAATCTAGTCAGATATTTGTTTAGGAGATTTGAGTAATCTCTTTAAGAGAATTAACAAGTGCTGAAGTCCCAGGGAACAATCTCTCAGCCCTGTCTGGAGCACAAGGATTTGAGGTCAGAGCTAGGTGAAGGGTCTTTTTAAGACAGTCTGGAAAGAAAACAAATTCTCTTTAGAGCCGGACTGCTTACAGAGGCACACAGCCTGCAAGGGATTTTAGGTTGCTTTTGGGTTCAGCTGTTTGGCAGTTCTGGAGGCAGCCCAGGATGTGTGGCACCGATGCTGGTAAGGCAGGGGCTTGCTCCAAGGGGTTCCCCTCTGAGCCACAGTCACCTGCAGTCCCTGGCCAAGCAACACATGAATGTTTTGACGCCTTTCCAATGTGTCACTGGATGCTGCCCGTTGGCCCTTCGTGATACAGTGCTGGCCCTGGGGCTGTGTGTTGGGAGAAAATTTCTAGTTAAGGGAAAATTCACTCAAAGTCATTGATGCTCAAATACCAAGCTGTTAGTCTTCAGTAAGTCCTGGTTCAGAAATTAGTCTTTTTTTTTTTTTTTGGATAAATGCTTAAAAAGATTATCAATGGATATAAGGTCAAATGTTCATTTGAGGCTCTTGGGTAAAATTTTGGGAAGTGCTTTGAGGAATTGGCTTTGAATCCTTGCATCCAAAGCTACTCAGCATGTTCTGGTTGTTGGATGGATCTGAAATAAACCATTTCTACATGCCCTTGGCTGAGAATACGTGGTTGACATCTCATAAGATTAGCCATCCTCTTGCAGATTGCTCCAAGAAAAATAACAGAAATCCCACAAAAGCAGTGTTCCTACAAGGTTCCTATCATGTCAGGCAGAATGGCCAGGAAACAGCTCATGGCACTGTTGTGATATTAACCCTTACACCCCCCTTCTCCCCAAAAGACTGATGAAATTTTATCTAGATCCAGAAACAGAGGACGTCATGTTGGCCCTGCGTGGGTGGCTGCTGCGGATGCTCATCTCAGGCACCCTGCTGCTTCACAGCTGGCAGCGACAGATAAATTTATCAGTCATCTGAGCCAAGGTTCACCAGATGGAATTGCATTCTGCTTAGAGGGAATATTGGACTATTGCAGCTTCAAGAGTAGAAGTAGTTTTGGGTATTAAACTCATTTTAGCTTCCAAGCTTTGGACTGAGAGAGAATTCAGAGCATAAATGGGAATCCTGAGGCCAAATACCCCAAACTTGAGAGCACATAAAGCAGCAGTCATACCTGGAAGCGGTATTTCAGCTCACCTAGTGTGGTTTTACAGTGAAGTTTTCTATCCAAGACAGAGAAAGCTTGTTATATCTGTGTGCCTGATAAATTGCGACAGCAATGATTTTACCATAAAAAGAAACAAACCTCCCGTTAGACAAGTGAGAAGCAATATTAAATCTCATTCCTCTACATACAAGAGACATTTATATAGGGACCTAGTAATATTTTGATATTTGGAAAAATGGCAGCTTAGATGAGTAAATAGAAGAACCTAACATAGCGTATAGCAATCTTCTTGGCAAGGCCTATAAAATTGAAGGTAAAAGATATATGGCAGGTGTTGCCTAAAGTAACACAACAGTTACACAATAGACAGCCAGGGAATATGGTAAATACAAGAAGAAATTGTTGGTAAATTCAATACAGCCCTGGCAGATCATTCAGACCAAGCAGAGGGGTTTAAGATGCCCACTGCACTCACTGCAATCTGCTACTAACCACATGCCAGTGGCCTGGCTGTCTGTGGCTGCTGCAGAGGTGAGAAGAGAAAAAGGGGCCCGGAGGGTGCTAAAAGCCTGACCGTAACGCAGGCCTGACCCTGAGATACTTTCTTCTATTAATGCCAGACTGAAAATCTGAAAGTCTGAAAGTGTAGTGAAAATACATTACGGTAAGGCACGCAGCATTACACAAGTCATTGAACGTTCATTCCTTAGTCTAACATTTGTTTCAGCACAAACTCTACCAGCTCCATGGGATCGGTTCCAGGTTTATTCCAGGGCAACACTGAACAGCTAGTGCCTGAATCAAGGGGCCTGTGAGGTTGCCAAAGAAAAACACCGGGGTTAGAAGCAGCTGCTACTGCCTAGCTCAAAGGTTTGATGTGAATTTCAAGTCCCCAGTCAGACTCCTGGTCACCCAATCTTCCCTCGATCAATCAGAAGATCTCCAGGCCATGCTGGAGACCCGCAAGTCTCTGAAAGCTCAGCTAAGCTTTCGGAGGTTATCATGACAGAGCTTTAAGTACAAATGTACAGCATCTGCCAGCATTAATGAAAGCCTTCTGATGGGCCTCTCTGTAATATTCATACTTTACGATAGCCTAAAAACAGCTGGTCCTGCATCAAACTCATTGCTATTTGCAGAAACAAAATCAACACATAAAAAAACTGAAACAAACATAAAGAAATGAAATGAGAGAGACTTTCTTAGTGGTTCTCGGAGACAAGGTGCCTAAGGGCATAGAGGGACTACATAATTTACAGGTCGGGAATACACGTACCTACCATATGGGTATCACACTCACGTACCGTTACCATTCTGCACGTAAGCACACAGAACTGGTGGGGTAGAAGCAAACAACTACATCTTGCTTCTTTTTCAGCCCCTCAGCTGCTGACTGAAGCCCACAGACTGCAGACTGCTGCTGGCAGCAGGCTCACACAACATGCAGCTCACACAGACAGCTCTTTTTGGTGGCACTTTCAGAAAGACTGGGTTCAGCTCACATTGTGGCCATGTCATGTGAGGAACTAGGAAGCGCTGATACTCAGTGTTGCATCATCAGGACATTTTTAATGTGATATACCCAAATGTTAGTTATACCCTAACACTGCTGGGAGCTGTAACAGCAGGGTTTATGGCTCTTAACACACAGCACACTGCTACTAGCCATAGCACTAATGTAGATCTCCCAATACTAGTGTTCTTTATTATTAAACACTACTAATAACATATATTTTCACCTGGAAGTGGAAGCATGTGCTGAGGGCATTCCTTAGCAAGCTTGTGCCTTTTACTCCCCAGCCGTGCCTCGCTCGAAGCGCAGCCCCGCTGACCCAGCTGGGGTGCACACGGATGTCACCAAGGCCGTCTCCTCAGCAACTGCGGCCAGATGAAACACCCGAAATATCCATCTCCTGCTCACTGTCCCTTGCAGTTGTTGCTAAAGTGGATGCTAAACCTCCTACCTGAACTGCAGAGGTACAACCTATGTATCACAAAGCAGAACGGTTGGCTTGCAAACAAGCTAACTTTTGCTACTAACCTGTCTTCAGACTTAATTGTAAAAATAACATATTTTTTTCCCTACTGTGTTGTCTTAAAACACTACCTTCACTCATAAACTAATACAGGAAGCCAATGCCAGGTGCTCAGATGATACAAATTGTCGTTAGGGATCTGTTAAAGTTAGTGGAAGTATGACAAGGTAGAGCGATCAGCTGCTGTGCAGTTGCTGGCTCCAGGTGCTCACCATCCCGGCCAGATTGGGAGCAGATAAAATGCTCACCCAGGAGCACTAGGGGCTGGTTTGCTGTGAGCACTTTTGGGGAGCTGTTTGCTGAGGTGCTTTGATGAAAACACCTTTTGGAAGTGTTGGCCAGAAGAAGGAGGAGCTGTGTGGTATGGGGAAAGATGTTTGCAAGCAAGGGGGAAAGCACCATTTGTACATCCAAGGTACTGCATTTAGTAATCTGAAACTATTCCCTTTTAATCTGAAATAAACTATTCCTTTTTAATCTCTGAACACTCAGTTCAAGTCAGGCTGACTGTATGTGCTTTCCTCTTTGTGTAGGCATGCAGGTATGGGAGAAAAGTGGAGAAAAGCATGTATTGGTTTATACCTATCACTCTTTAACAAGAGCAGATTGTGGGTTCAGGATTTTAGTTCAGCTGGTGGATTGTACTAAATGTAGACTGGCTCTGCTGCTCTTATGTATGGGTTATCTTTGATGCAGTCAAGTTGCTTTAGAAGTATTATAGAAGGTGAAACAGAGCCAGCTTTATAGGCAATAACAATAGAGTGATATTATTTAGGCTAAAATAAGTCAATATTTGGAAAATTCCACTCTTAGTAATAAGATCTTGCCTGAGGGAGGCTGCTCGGTGCTGCCTGTGGTGAGGGCAGCTCAGCACCATGAGCAGCAAGAGGAGGAAAGACTAGTGGGACACAAATGGTCTGAAACTGGGAAAATGAAACTGGGAAACTGGAGCATGAGAACAGAGCTTTAGTTATGAGGTGGGACAGGGGCTGAGTGGGGGCTGTATGCCTGGTGGGAGGGGATGCAAAGCTGGTCACTGAGGTTTAGTGTGAGTAGGGCATAGCTATGGGCTTCAGTTAATGAGTGGAGGAAGAAAAGGCCAGCTTGGAGAAAGTGTGAAATGGTGGAGATATGAGCTGCTGGGGGACTTCTCCCTTGCAGCACTTGATGAGGACCCTGTTCCCAGCTGGGGCCAGCACAAGGCTATACCTGACCTGCTTTCCCAGATCCTACTAGCCTTGGAAGCACCAGACTCCAGCTGTGCTACAGTGACACTTTTCCTATAAAACTGACAGCAATGAGGAATGATAGCCCATATTTCTGTAACACCATCTCAGCACACCTAACAATGTACAACTGACACTGCTTCTGAGGGCTGGACTGCAGCCAGTTCCTTAATGAGGCAGTACCTGGGCCATGGCCCTGCAATGAGCCCCAGTCTGTGGTGCTTATGGTCAGCAGATGGGGTTAGGGACTTCCCTTTTCCTTCTCCTCAATATCTCCCTTCCCCAACTTTACAACCCTTCCTTACAGCAAATGCTATATGTCCAGGATGTTTAGAAGATGATGTTTAGGGATGTCAGCTGCCCAGCCTGAGCACCTAGGTGGTCTCAGCTTGAGCTTCAAACTATGAAGGCACCTTCTCTACCAGAGCAAGTGTGTGCTAATCAGCTTTACTGCATTGGAGCAGCTGTCTGTAGTACCAGGCGGCAGGTCTAATGACATTGCCGGATCAGTTCTGGGACAAACTACAGCAGTAACTCATTTAGTATAACTCCAAGGGAGCCAATTTTGCTACTTTTGGAGATGTTATAAGCCACTGAGAAATAAACGAATTGTCTTTCTATCACTGGTCCATTGCACAGGTCAGAACTTCTCTGGTTATTTGTGGGCTGAATCTGTTATTGACCAGTGTATTCTATGCTGCAAATGGAAATTTCAGCCTTCAGGTTCATGGCCATTAATGATGGTGATAAGTGATGCATTTGTGTCACATGATGAGCTTGCATGTGGAAGCTGTGGGCTGATGTCTGTGGCTGATATGTTCTCAGGTACTTTCTGTAGAAAGTGCCCATCTGAGTTGGATGCTTGCTGGTGTGAAGTGATGCTCCCTCCTAGGAGCAAGGTTCCCAAACAGTTGTGGCTTTCTCATGCCCTGGAGGAATCTACCCCTTCTGAGTCTTCTGGTTGTGAGAATCTGAAGGGGATAGGTTAAACTTCTCTGATCCTTTGTGGTGGGTTCTAGTGAAGTTTTCTGCCCAAACATTGTCTTATTTCCTCTGGCTCTGTCGTTTGTCATTAGCTGGTCTTTTTGGCTCAGTGGCATAACACAGACCAGATGTGACTTGGACTGCAGGTGTAAGAAGGGAGCTGAAGCTGGCAGGCATCTTATGTATGCAAAGGAGACTGCAGCTGAGAGTGACTAGGCTAAAGACTACTTTAAATCCTTGAGTGTGGGCCTGCATAAACCATCTCACCCTGAGTGGAGTTTGAGCAAGCTGTGCGCTTATGCAATTAAGGTGAAGCTGTGCTGCTTCTGCTGTGGCTTGAGCACTTGATGGGGGTGCAGACAGGTCAGTAACTGCTGTGTGACCATCTACTTAATCCCTGAGTGGGAGGAATTGGCATCTGTGCTGTGTGGAGGAGCAGTGGGTTTGCCTTGGGCCATGTAACTGCAGGCTCAGACCCTGAGCAGTGATTGCCATCTCAGCAGCACCTGTGCTCTTGTTTTGCTGGGCTTGGTGCTTATCTTCAGGGATCAGGAGGTTGCAATCAATTCCAAAAATACCAACAGTACAGTTTTAGCCCATTAGTCAGATCAGGAGTGGATATGTACTTAGGAGAAATTGCTCTTAAAAAAAGTATCAATCTTATAATTGCTGTGAAGGACTGACACAAGAAGGCAGGTTTTCTTCCACCCAGTGGAACAGAAAACAAGGAGTCAAAAATTCTAGGTGGTTTTCAGTTTTTCCATTGACTTATGTTTGGAGATGATCAGCTACCTTCCTTCCTGGCTTTCCTGCCTTCAGGCAGGGCAGAGCTGCAGTTGAGGAGCTGTCCTGTGGCTTTAAGGCTGTGCATGAATGGGAAGCTTTGGATGCTACTATAGAGAGAGAACATGATTAATCTGCAGGCATCTGAGAACACTTATGACTTAGCTTTTGGTCTTGTATCTGTTATTTCACTTATGGGGCTGTTGATAACTCATAATGCACATCAGGCCATATCTTAATGATTAAGAGGGGTCTGCTTTATCTGTAACTAGTGAGAAATGCAATTATTTTTAAGTGGTGTAACTTCTTGCACCAGCTGGAAAAGCAGTATTAAATGGTTTTCATACCCTGGCTGGAGGTGTGCTGTGAGGTGCTGAAGCACAGGGCCAGCTCTGGAGCTCATGTGGGGGCAGGAGCCCTGCAGTGGAGGGCAGAGGGATGGGGGGAATGTGAGGCAGGGTCAGATGGGGTGTCTTGGATGGCTGGGGAGGGAGAACATCACCTGGGAGTGATGAGGGATGTGAAAATGATGATAGAGCTCTGTGACACTGGAGGATGGGTGGGAGTGAGAGGGAAGGGCTGGAGATGGTGAGGGAAAGAAAGGTCTGTTCTTTCTACACTGAGCCCTTGTGCTGGTGGTAAATCCCATCTGGGAGCAACCTTTGCTGCCTCATGCTGACCTGCTAATTGCTGGCAGGCAGCTGGCAGTGCAGGGACCTGGTAGACCTGCTGGCAGCAGGGGGATGCTCTGTTACCCTTCCCTACGGCTGAAACTTCCAGTGCTTGTCAACACCACACACCTCAGAGCTAATTAAGCTGAGTATTTGCAGAGACAGACTTCAGTTCTAACCAGAAAAAAAACATGTCCTACCTACATGCTCATGGTTGGGTTTATTCAATTTGAGATTTTTATTCGTCCTTCACGCAAGACATTTTCTTTCCCCTTCAGTCTTCACATGCCAGCAGCAGAGTTAAGAATTGGAAGCAGAGTGAAAAAGGGCAGTTCTCAAGGCTTGCCACATCTCCAGTGTGCAGGGCTGCTGTTCAATTCACAAATCCAGTACAGGAGCTAATTGCTGAGAACAGTGGGATAGTTCAAAGCTCTAATTAAAGGTGATTTTCCATCTCTACTGATAGTAGCAAGAGCATGCAGCTTCACTGTGCTGGAAACGTACCAGTGAACAAGACCACCTTATCAATGAGGGTGCAGATGGCCTCTTCCAGAGATGGGCATGGCTCTTCTGAGCAAATTGGAAGTTAATTTGACTAACACTGGGTGGAAATTTGGCCCATTATCCTTCCTGCACCCCTGGCAGTGTGGCTGGGGGGTGATATTTCTGAGCACAAAGTGCCAGGTTTGTGCCTATGCTCAGTGGTGAGCGCAGTGCTAAGGGAAGTGAGCTTGATTCGGATCCAGTCCAAGGCACCAGTGTGCGCCCAAAGCACGGGGGTTAGAGTGTCTGTGTAGCTGCACCGGGAGCTCAGACATCTGTAGTTAAGTATTAAAACAGAAGCTTTGCCTAAATGACAATTAACTCACTTTCTATGTGCTTTTTCATCCTGCTTCATTCCTGGTGAAACACCTATTGAAATCACTGCCTTCTGCCTGCTTGTGTAAACACCCAAATGTTACACCCAGCAGCGTTTACCTGTAAGTGGGCACAAATGAGTGCATCTCTGGCCACGTGGGAGCCACAGGGAGTTCTGTCAGAGTTCAACTAGCATTAAAATAATTCCTGTAAAAGTGCGTTTCTACTATTGTGCTGTAATCTCTGCTCTAGACCTCTAGCTAAATGCACATTAAAGTCTAGGGTCAAGCCACCTGGCAGTAAATTAATGGTCTGTAGTGTGGCTGCTACTGTGATGTGTCTTCTATTAAGAGGCAACGTTGCTGTAAGTGGCTCGTGCCCAGCTTAACAGTGCTCATGGCTTGCACCTGCACAGGGGAGGATGCTTGTTGCATTTCAACAAGACATGAGCCAAGAGGCCCTGCTCAGCCTGAGAGGCACTGCAGAGCTGTCTTGTTCTGAAGGGAGGCTCTGAATTGGAGTGGGAACTTCTGGCATGCCCCCTGTATCATTTCTGGGCACTCACATGGACCCCTTCACCAGCTGGAGTATTGCTGCCTGCTCTTCTCCTGGAGGGTGTCACAAGCACCATGCTTGTAACCTCTGGATGAACATGCAAAACCCAGGAGGCTCCTTCTTGCTGCTGTCCTTTTGCTGGCACAACATGCATCATCTGCTTACCAGTACACTGATATACCAAATGATCTTTAAATATAAAGGAGATTAATGTTGGGCCGCTCTGGACGCATGCAGTACTCCAGCCTATGTGGTTGCCTCTGGGTTTTTCAGGAGGAGCCTGCAAGACAAGGTTCAGTGCTCTCCGGCACCCTGGTGCTTGGCATGTAAAGTGGCACAGAGAGGGGCCAATTTCTCTGCCTCATTTAAAAGGAAAGAAAAAGGAAATAAGAGATTTACCAGCTGTGAAGGTGGGATGGGTGCTGAGGCTTTCTGCTTTCCTTTCCCATGGTTGTGCTGCTTTTCTCTCTGGGGCCCCATGGTGCTAGTCCTATGCTCCCATCTGAAGAGCTCCGGCTGCGGGCTCCCTCCAGAGCCCATTGATGCAATCTGGGTCATTCAGAGAAGGTTGTCAGGAAGGATTCTGCACCTCCCTGCTGTGCTGGGGCTGGGATTTGCCTTCCTGGTGTGTGAGGGGCTGGGCTGGTCCCCAGTCCCTGTCCTGAACCCAGCTCGCTCAGTGCTCTGTGCACTGCTCATGCTCTGTGCTGTAGCCTCTGGACTCCCACAGTGTCCCTTGGGGGGCCAGCTGAGAAGGGGATGCTTTGGCACTGCACTGGGGACATGGGGAAATTGCCCTGTGGGATCCATCTAAGCACAATTTTTTTTTTTTTTTACATAGGGACAAGTCAATGGCTGAAGGTAGCACTTTGTGGCTATGCCCAGGGGCTGCAGGTGAGCAAGGGGCTTTCTAGCAAGGCAATGACCCCCTCCTGGCACAAAACTGCTTTTCTTGAAGTGGGGCTGAGTGGATTACTGCTGGGAGCTAATCTGTGTGGTTGCTTCATAAATTTCCCTAGTGTCTGCACTCAGTGCTCAGCATCAGAAGCTAAATGTGCAGAGAATAACTGATTTCAGAAATGCTGTGCAAGAACATGCACATGCAGAGGTCCAGAGCAAATTACAGATTAAAATACAAAAATGGATGTAACATCTCATGTTTTAATGCCAGTTTAGTACCATGGCATCAGATACTGTGCCAAGCACCACAGCTTGGCGGAAGCAAGCATTACCTTATTCTAGGTATTTGTACAGCAGATGAATGCTAGTGGTGACGAATCGAACTCCAAAGGAAGAAGCTTTGGGGCAAAGCAATGGTCACCAGAGCAATGAATTCCCAGGCACTCCACATATATACCAGTGCAAAACAATGGAAATCAATGCTTATGTTCCTATCTGGTTGCTGTTTCTGCTTAGCTGTAGGATTTTATTCAATTTGAGTGCTCACAGCCACAGTTTCTCCACTTGTAAGTCCCTAACCTGCCTGTTTATTCTTGCGTTAAAGGCCCTGTTTAAGATACAGCTTTGTTCTAGTAGCTGTCTGTATGCATTCAAGAAACTCAAACTCAATGCTTTCTGTGGAGTATGGGTAGCCATATCAGCCTGTGGCTGGGATAGCAGCACTGTTGTGGTGCAGGCTGGGGTGTGCATGGAAGTTTGTGCTCTGCCCCTGGGAAGTTTGTGTGCAGCTGCTGGTCCCTCAGCCTTTCCTCATTTTAAATGTAAATAAGTAAATCTTTCATTTTCACCCTAAAATAAATGAAGATCAATGTGAGGTTAAACAAGCATCAACAGCACATGAAGCCCTTGAAACCTGGGAGCTGGTGGCTTGTCTCAATTTGCTGCTGCTGCTACACCTGTAATTGTCCTGGCCTGGCTGAGAAGCACAGAGGGGGAACACTGCACAGCTGGGGGCTGAGCCCAGTGCATGGGCTGGGGGGGCTGGCCATGAGTTATCCCCTGCCAGCTACAGCCAGAGACTTCCTGATGATTTTTGTCATGGTGCCAAAAGCAACTTTCTGCCCACAAAGTTTTGCTTGTGCCACTTCCCTATCCCATATGCTGTTTTCAGCCTCAATGCATTCAGGGCTATTTCACTTTCCACTTTAGAGGTCCACAGGGTGTTCTAGCAGGTCCGCCCCATAGAGTATTACAATATACATGGCTAAAATATTACCTGAAACCTTTAACTTCAACCCATGAATGCTACCAACAGCTAATTCTTCAGACAAGCAATTGTAATTCATATCCTAAACCAGCACTTGAACTTGTTTGCCTGCAGAATGTCCTTCACTCCAAGCCTCAGCTTGCAGCCTGGCTCGCGCCTGCTGCTTGTCAGACAGAAGTGCTCTAGGAAATCCTTTTCCAAGGCATGCTGAGCTGCCAAGCCTGAGTTTGCTCTAACACATGCTATAATCACCCTTCCCTGGCACTGTCCCCATGTCCACCACCTCTCTGTGCCCTGTGGCTGCCACCCCATGATGACCAGCTTTACCTTGGCAGCAGCAGTATCCAAAGCAGAGAGTTCAGTGGGACAGGAAGATTTTTCCCATCATCTACTTCAGTGGTTTCCACCTTTGGGAAAGCAGCCTGTGTGCAAGCTGGAGGTTTCTGTGTAGTTCTCAATGTGTCTCCAGATATTTCTCGCTGCTCTCACAGTTCCTGGGTTGTTTTAATTGTTTTGTATTTGCGTAGAGGTAAAGCACCAGTGTTCAGTGACTTTTTGGAGATGAGCCGCCAGAAGGAAGTGGGTGAGAAGACCCTCTGGATGAAGTCAGCCTAGAAAAGCCAGGGTTCCTGTCTCTGGACGTTGCTCCCCAGAGCTCTCTGGTGCCCCTGTGCCTGCAGAAGCCCCTCTTCCCACCTGCTCTGCCCGGGCTTCTCGCATGGCCCTGGGGCATGGTGCTCACTGGGGCAGGGCGTGTGCTGCAGGTGATGCCTTGTTCTCGCTTGCTCCTTAGAAGAAAACCACAGAGCTTGGGCAGAAAAGGGGGCTCGCAGCGGTGTCTGGTGGTGGGGCAGCCCTGCTCCTGCGGTTACTCCTCGCTTGCGATCTCTACTTTGAGAAATGCCAGGGCTGTGATGGAGCAGCTGTGCGGCTGCTGCTATGGTGCTCGCCTGACCCCGTGCCTCCTTGGCAGTGTGATGACAGGGGCTTTCCAGCCCTTCCCTCCGTCACCTCCATCCGGACTGCTCTGTCCTTGGGTGGCGTTTGCTTTTCTGAGCTGAGAGCGTGCCAGAGAGACTTGCTTGCCTCAGTCTGCTTGCTGCTGTCCTACACCGTGCACTTGCTGTTTGCTCCTATGGCCAAAATAAAAGCTGCTTTTCCCAGCAGGAGAAATGCATGATCCATGGCTGCAATAGGATCTTTTCCCCCTGTTTATAATGTGAGGTCTAATGAATTAAGAAGCTACAACCCATCTAGATCTTATACCAGTCAGTCTCTGATTCATCAGAGAGTCTCCTTGGTAACTAGCTGTTCCTCTCTGATGATTTTTTACAAAAAAGCTCTCCCAACTTAAAGATAAAATACAGCAAGAGCAGAAAGAGGAGCTATGCCATACAGACACCTCATACAGAGACATATGCCCTGTGTGCATGTGGTAGCACAGGATATTTTCCAATGTGTGTGGGAAGCAGCCTCTCCATGTGGTGGCACAGGTGGGGAAGGGGCTGCCCTGTCTCTACCAGAAGCCCATATTTCTAGGGAACCCCATCTGCAGGGCAAACAACCCCAACGGAGATGATGGTGTTGATGTTTAATGAGGGGCCACCTCCCTTCCCGTTTCCTCAGGGGTGTTATGCCCTTTGAGTCCTGCAGCACTAATCCCTCTGAACAAACACAACAAACAGCAACAAAACCCTGGGTCTGTCAGGTGCTTCTGTCTACCCATCACTTCTATCAAAGTGAGGGGATTTGGGGCTCAGCACTGGAACTCGACCACCTCCGCCTGCGGTGCTGGCTGTGGGCTGTCATGCACCACAAGCGTTTTGGGGCAAAATCCGTTCCCATTAAGTGTTGTGGCATCTCAATGATTGTGGCATCATTGTGGCACCTGAGCAGAAGAGACTCAGGTTCAGGTCCTCCAATCCGTCCCTACTCAGACCTGGCCAAAAGCTCAGCTATAATGGTATTACCCCCACCAGCACAGCCTGAAGAGCTGAAACCTCGGTTTGCTGAGTGATACTGGTGGTAATGAACGGATGCTGATAAATGAGGGTTCAGACAATCAGGCTCATTTTCAATGCAATTAATCCATGTCAGGAACACGACCTCATTCCAGATAATTGAGGTCTTTGCAGATAATCAAAGCTGTGATAACGGAGGGCTGACTCCCCCTGCGTGGCAGAGCCCCTGGGGCAAGGGGAGGGAGGTGAACACCTCCTCGTCCTGCTCCCATGTGGCTGCAGTGACACGGGAGGGCAGGCATCCTGCTGTGTCCCCAGCATGTCTGGGCTGCTTCAGGCCTAAAGGGAAGCAGAAGGAGAAGCCTCGCCTCCGCCTTCATCCCGCCTTTTTGCTTTCTTTATGGAGCTTAAAAGAGAGAGCAAAGCCTTGCTGCTGTCAGATCTCACACCTGCATCTTGTGGGAGGGAGGTGGTGGGAAGGGAGGCGGAGGAGCCCTGAGGAAACGGGTGTCTGCAGGGCACCTCCTGGGGGAGGCAGCAGGATGAGGGCCGTGGCTCCTTCCTGCAGCACCCGGCGGTGGCAGGAGCTGCATCTCCCCAGGCAGGGCGTTGGGGCAGTTCCTGCACTGCCTGTTGTGGTTTGGTTGCAAACTGATATTTATTCCAAAAACCAACCAAACAGAACTTGGGTACAGTGTCTCCCTGTTGCTATCTCCTTTGCAATGAGTCGCTATTTTGGGAAACCAAGCAAAGGTGGCCGTGGTTATTTGTAGCAGGGGAAGTTGTGTGGGTTTGAGAGTTCTGGTTTTGCTGTGGCTCCTCCACTTCATTTCAGTGTCTGGCCTAATCACGGGGCAGATGCAAAATTACAGGAGTGACAGTAAAAAAAAAAAAATGTGCACAGCCTCGGCAAGTATTTTTTATGAATTGGATCTCCTGAGATGAAAGCTTCGTTACAGTGAAACAATGAGCCTGCTACGCTTCCAGTAGTACAAATGGATTTCATTTGTATTAGGAAGATACAGGCTTATTATTTTTAGTCTGTTCCTCTAGCACCAGGAATGTTTAATGTGGTAATCAATGTAATTGAGGAACTGAAGGTACGGAAAATTGCAGCACGCTCACAGGTGATAAGGACTACAGCTGCTGGGGGCCTGCACAGGTGAAGACAGGAACGTGCAGGGGGATTCCTGCAGCCCTGACCCTGGTGCGCTCCGCACAGCACAGCAGGGGCCCAGCGTGACGCTGCCATGGGGCTCTGGGGCTTTGTTCCTCTGGGTTTGCCATGACTGCCTCCTCCCCAGGAGCAAGCCCCGCCATTTGTTGGTGATTTACTGTGTGCTTTAGGCCGCGGCACAGGTGGTAGGGAGGAAAGATACTCCTTTGCTCTGCCCTGCTTCCCTGGGCAGGAAGGGACACCTGGGGTGGGCACTCTGAGCATGGGGCTGGTGGAGCTGCCCCAACACCAGCCTAGATGGGTATGGGCAAGGAGAAATGTCTGGGATCCAGGAACATCAAGTATGCTGCAGGTGCAGTCTCCAAAGCTGCTAGATTCAGAGCAAACCTGAAAGAAAAGACAGCTTGCAAGGATGCTGTCAGGTTTCTTCTCAGCCTTCGCTGTTTTAATTTGTTTCGCTTCAAGGAGGGAAATTTTCTCTGCTAAAAAGTTGCCTTGTTCTGGTGGTGGCCTAATAAATCACAGCCTCAGTGAGAAGCCTGTGCAGTGTGCATCGTGTGGGGAGAGCTGCTGCGGCTCCGCTCCCACGGGTGCTGCCCCACAGCCCGCACCACTGGGTCTGCGGTCTTACACAAGTAGCTACAGAGCAGGTCTGACCATTGAATTAACTCACTTTAACGTATGCAATCAGCTGTGCCATGAGTTTCGTGTACGTGAGCTGCAGTCAGAGGGCACTTTGCCTGGGGAGCTGGCTGGGATCTTGGGATCTGAGCTGGAGGGACGGCTCCGGCAGTGCACACTGTGCCGTGTTCACACTTATAACAAAACTGCTTACAGTACAATGCAATTATCATGATTTAAAATTCCACTAGATTTTGAAGGCCTATATGCTGGGGGGGGTGGGGGGGCTCCATTTGCAGGGATGTTTCTTTTATTGTATCTCCTTGCCTAATAACTTTCCTGTTTGAACCACACTGAACCGTGTTTGTGGTCTTTGCAGAAAATCTCTGTGCAGAACACTGCTCTGTTGCAAGCTGCTACTAGGGCCTGATTTATGTTTTGTGCAGGTTTAATTGGGTAAAAGTCCACACGGCGTTTCCTGCTCCCCTTCTTAATTTTTGGCAGCACATCCCTCAGCCGGAGCAGAGCATGTCGGTGCTCTGTCACTGTGAGACCAGCAGCCTTTCCTCATCAGTCCATCCCCTCCGGGAGCAGCAGTCACTCTTGCAGTAAATTTTCACCCCAAATAACATCTATCATTCTCGCAGCCCACTCCTGGTGCTTTGCAGACAGGCTGGCTTGGGTGGGAAGGGCGAGCTTTGTCCATCAGCCACCTAAAAGCAGATCCACTGCTGGTGTTTTGGGGCTGCTGTGCGAGGTAAAGGTGCTGCAAGTCCCATCACCAGTGTTGGGGGCTGCAGGCAGGTCTGAGGGGCTGTCCCAGCTCCAGAAAGGCCAAGAACTGAATTGGGACCTACTGCAGGGGGTGGTTCAGATGTTCCTTAGCAGTGCAGAGGACAATGTCCAGACCTGACAATTCAATATTTCCCAGGAGGGCTCCAGTTTCCTTAAACAACCTCAGGAGGTTTATCATCACACAACCATTTATTGTGTGCCAAATGCACATGGAGCTGCACGCGTAATTGCCATAGCAACCATAGCCACAGCCTTCCTGTGCAGGGATTCAAATGCCAGACTGACGCATCCAGGGCAGTACCACACACACGTCCTAGCACAAACCCATACACTTGTGGCAGTCGGTGTTCTGATTCTAGACTTCCACTGTCAGGCTTATAAGCACTCACCAAACCTTGATTACCGATGTGTAATAAATACCTTTTCACTAGACGCAGGCTTCTGTGTGATGTCTTTAAGGTCATGTGGAATTCTATTTGCAATCTCTTTTATAAATAATAACACAAACACTTGCTGCTAAATTTGGCTGTCAGCAAGCAAATGCCAAGAAGCAAAATGATTATTATTACTGTTATTTGCACCATTCCAAAATCCATTAATTTGCTCGTTGCAGTGTTTGGTAATGAGCGCTCCTGCAGCAAGGTCACAATTCTGTTTTATATCACATAACTATCTTTTCTCACGTATCATGCATAAAGCATATTTCTTGCTTAGGGCAAAACGTATTATTAAAATTATTTTCCTTTGTTCTTTCTTACAGATTGTCTGTTATGACTGTAAAGATTTCCTGCATGACATCTCTTTTTTTAAATTCAATGCATAATTATATGAAACAGAAAATCATCTGATGCTACGTTAATAAACCTCTCATTATTTTCCTTGAACAGGGGGACGTGTTGCTATTATTTACACAATGACATGGATTTAGCTAAGCTTCGTGGAATTTTGCAGCCACTGACACACGTATTGGGTACGGGCAGAGCAGCGATGGAAATAATGTGAAGGCAAACTGGTCGTTTCAAGTCCAAAAGACTAATGGTATAGTAAAAATGGGAAAGATATGAAAGCAAGAGCTAGTGAAATAAATATCTGAGCTGGGAACCTGCAGGAAGGGTTCACTGCAGCTGCAGATGCGCCTAGCTGAGTGTCAGCCCGGGTTAATTTGCAAGGTGACGGATGGTTTGGGAACGGGCAAGTGCTGAAGAAAAATCTGGTGTCCCTGGGCCAGGTCTGCCCACAGAGCTGAGCCACTCAGGTGTCCTTGGAACATGCAACTGTGGCCTTGGAGTTTGTGGTTAAGGAATGGTTATGCAAGCCTGGACCTTCTTATATCTTTGGCAGTGCGCAAAGCCTCGACCCCCAGCACTAATGCAGTTTTGACTGACTGACCCTACAGTGCTCGATCTGCTGCAGCTGGTTTGATCTCCCCTCTGGCTCTTCCTCTGAGCCCTGTTCTGCCTCGTCTGGCTGCAACCACCTCTTGCTGAGCTTCCCATCCCTCCTGCTTGCCTCCCTGCCCAGGTGCCTCTGCTTCCCCTCAGCTCCTCCTCCTCCAGACACCCAAACACCCGCCTTGCCTCCCCAGGCGCTGGTCCTACAGCCTCCTTGCTGGGACTGGAGGAGCCCCGAAGATGCTCCCAACTTGTGGCAGCCACTGTGAAAGGACAGGGCAGCGATGTGGTCCCCACAACTGTCAGCTTGTCCTGGACCTGCAAGGAGGTGAGTGCTGCTCTTCCCATGGATGTGGAAAACCTGCTGGGTGATGTTAAGTGTTTGATTCAAGGTCACGATGCATATCTTTGAAATTGCTTGATAAACACTTAATTCCCACCAAAGGACACGCTTGGGGCTGTGATCTTATCCTATACCTAAAGCTGGGATATGTTCCTCCTCTTTCTTTTTAGTCCAGCGGTACGTTTTACCCACACTTAATAATAAGTGGAAAATCATTAACTTTGCCTTCTGATATATGTTTTTAATTTCTTTATTCATAATGAGTTCTTCGCTGCAGCAGCAGGGGTGAAATATGTTGTACTCCTGGAATTCCTTTGCAATTCAGCATTAATTAGTGTCCACTTCTTATACAGTGTTAACAGTAACGAGCCTAATCTTTCAGAGGCCATTGTGGGAAATTCTGCCTTTGTTCTTTTCCAGCAAGCAAGTTGCCAGTAATACAGTGAAATTTGAGTCTTAACCTTTGTTTAAAGCTGCCTCTTAGGGGTTTTGAAGGGCTGGAGGATGGTTAAGTGTGGTGCCCTTGTTATCCAACTCTGTGCCATGTAATGGAGATTGCAGTCTATCTGCTCGGCTTGCTTTTTTGTGTTTGCCAGGCTGTGCAGGAAAGGGCACCTAATTTCCACAGAGACTGTGATCAACTTTGTTAGAACAACAGGTCTGTAGGTCCCTGCTCTACCCTGAGGAGTAAATACAAGCCCTGGTGGCAGCACCAGCATGTGAGTTTGTAGCACACCATGGCACATATAGATATGCTTTACAAAAAATATTACTTGACGCCTTCCTCTTTGCTACACCCACTGAAAAATGTAGCCCTGATTAATGATATTTTTCCAAAGCTCCCATTTCATCTGTCTGAGCTGAATTCATACGCAGAAGTCTATATGAAGAAATGAATTGCTAGAATTCCTAATGAATTTGGTTATCGGAGAGGCCTTTCTAATAAAGATAATATACGTCAGCAGAGCTGGCAGGGTTTTTACTGGGGCAATTTTTCATCGAGTCCAGAGTAAATGTTCTCTGATAAATCTTGTCAGTGCTGTCACTCTTGGTCTTAATGGCGTGAATAGCCTTTTAGCTCGCAAAACAGCGGAGCTGTTCAGTGGCTCATGGGTTTTGGCATCACGCTCAAGTGTTTTCCAGCCTTTCCTGTCTTTTGCTAATCTCTCTGTGACTAATTCACTAACTTTTTTATAATGCAAGAGAGGTTGCCTCCATGTGTCTCTCCACCTCTGCTGTTCAGCTCCCTGTGACTGATGCTGCCTGCTCTCCCTGCAGGATGTGGTCGACACGCTGCAATTCACCTGGCTGCCTTGCCAGAGGAGCGTAGGCAGAATTAACGCTTTGTTCTCAGAGCACCTGTATGGCCTGTTCTGTGTCTTTCTTTTCCTTTCAAAAGCTTTTGAATCAGATTTCCTCTCTGGCTTTCACAGCCAGGTGTAGCCGTGGACTGAAATGAGGTCTAAGAAATATACTGTGCTCTGTATTTCTTATGAATAGTGTTTTACAGCAAGCTAATTCATTACGAGGGATGCTGTGCTTGCTGAGCTGCCGCCAGCCCGTTGCATGTCTCCCCAGCATCTGTTTCACTGAGACACCCACGGCCCGGGGCTGTGAGCCTGTGGCTGTGATGGCTGCTTGCTATCATGATGACAATGACCTTGTTTTCCTGACTGGGCCTGCAGTTGCCACTGTCTAACACAGAGGGAGGACCCTACAAACTGGGACAAGCAGGGAATTTGGAAACGTCTACCCTGTGCCTGGTACCTGGGACATGAGCTTACATTCCTTTCTCTGTGCTGTGCAGGATGAGTGGATCCGAGTCCCACTGTGTGAGCCTCTCCGTGACAAGTGGTGGGAGGTTTGTTTGGTTTAAAATTCTTTTAAAGTCTTTGTTGCTGATTTTACATGCCAGCAAACTCCAGTGTATGCAGCAGAGACAGTATCTTGACGAGTGGGTTGGCATTTGTGGAGATCTCGGCAGAAAGAGAAAAATGAGGAAATGTCATACAGATGAGTGAGAGCTGTGTATCAGCTAGATCTAATACTGACTTTGGAGAAGTCCTTGGATGATGTGAACTGGCTCTTATTGCTAGCAGAGAAAATAAAGCTGAAGCAGTTTATACCAGCTGAGCACCTGGTCATTACCTCTAATGTAGTAAAAGCTGGTATGGAAGCACAGGCTAAAATGGCTATTCATCTTTGATCCCTCAGCAGTGCGGGATTCTCAAGTAATCTCTAAGAGTGGGGTTAAAAAGAGCTCAAATTTTATCTACAGCCTGCTAGACCCTGTTTGCAAAATGCTTCGGTTCCAAGAGGAAAGACGGGCAGCATGCAGAATGGGTGCAGATGTTGCATCCCCAAAGCCAGGCAGCATGCAGAAGCACCCTTGGGTGCAAATGTTGCATCCCCTCTCCTTCCCTGCAGAATGGTGTGGCTGGAAGGGCTGAGCTGGGTCTGGTGCCCAGCGCTGCGGGTGCAGGCATTTTGAGGAGCCAGAGCCAGGGTTGGATCTGCCTCGCCTGTCCTGGGATGTCTGTGCCAGACAGGGTGCAGGAAGTGATGTGGCACCAGATTTGGTGAAGAAAGGATCTCGACTGTGAAAGCAGAGAGCCACTGAGGCCGGAAGCCAGGGAAAGCAGCGATGAAGCTGTCTCAGGCCAAGCCTGGGCAGCTCCCCAGGCTGCGGTGGAGGGGTGGTGGGTTTGCTCTGGGAGAACAGCCTGCCTGGCTGTCAGGAGAAAAAACAAAGCAAAACGGTGGATTCTGTGGTTGGCTTGCAAAAGTCTTGCTCTTTGAGAGTCCACCCTGGTCTCACATATGATAATGAAAAAGGACGTATTCAGTATAGGTTGGGGTGCTTTAGTGGTGGATGGAAAACTGTTTTCTTCCTTCTCAACTCATAGTAATAACTCTGTGTGTATTTTCAGAGGTTTCACAGAACAATGTTTTTGTCCCTCCCAAATACTTGGTACAGTGGTTATCTCGGAGACTGCAGGAAATATTTGCTCTGTCTTGCTTGTCCTTCTCTCAACAATGCACATGCATAAAAGCCAATTTGGAAAAGTTTGTGCATTTTGATTGACAATAGAATTTTTCGCTTTGAGTTTTGGCAAAAGATTCATGCTCCCCAGAATGCTTTTCAGTTAACTCTCGTTTCATTTGCATGGCTAAACAGTGGTTCTGCATTGCTTCATTACAAAAGATTTGCAGATCCAAATGTGTTTCATTGCTGGGGAAAAAAAAAAAAAACAGTAAGTAAAACTGCTGTGTATGGTTAAATTGCTTTAAATTAAGAATCTCAATAGCAACAGTTCTTTTTATCCCTTCAAATTTATCCCTAGGCAATATGAAACGGAAAGGCTTCATGCCCCAGAAGAATCTGGGTGTGGATAGTGGAAAGGAGATGCCTTCTTTTAGGAAATAGTCCTGGTTACTGCCAGTGCAATAACACGAAACACTGATGATTCACTGCTGGAATCCACTACTACATCAAATGTATTGCCATGAATTATTTAGCAAATCTAATTGAATGTTAATTTTAGTATTGGAGATAAGTAGCCATTGAGCTTAGGCTGAAAAATCAAATTTGTACATAGTTCTGATATCCCTTGAACTTGCTCGGGCTCATCCACAGTGCTGCCTCCATTGTGCTGTGGTTTTGTGCTCTGCTGCTGTTAGTCTGGCCTGCGAAGTCCAACAGCCAGTATTTTACATCCAGGAGGCTGTAAACCTCGCTGAGGGACATCTCCAGCACTCTGTCCTTTTTGGAGAACTTACAGCATCTTTGGGCAGTGTGCCAGACCCCCTGGACTCGGGGAGTGGCGCAGGATGGGGTTGGGCCTGCTGCCCTGGTTCTGTCGAGCTACACGTAAAGGAGCCGGGGTGTGCCCTGCCAGTGTGCGGAAACAGCGAGCAGAGTATGTGTGAGCTAAGAAGCCTAGATTTAGACTATCAAGGTCAACGTTGTCCACTGAGGATTAGGTAGGATCAAGTAATTAAGGAAAAAGATAATTTACATCAGATTTCTAATCCCTGCAGACGGAGTAGATGGCACATTTCTGCTGTCGACCCTCCTATGTATGTTTTTTGTGTAAAGAAGCACAGGGAGGGGAAGGACGGGTAGCAGGTTGCAGAAGCTGTCACCGTCACTTCCCAAATACCTCCCAGCAACCTCTCTCCCTCGCTGCAGATGCTCGGGATGCCAAACATGATCTGTCAGCACACCAAGGCTCTAGTGATTCCCTCAGAGCCCCCAAAAGCAGTGAGTGCACAGCTGGGGCCTGCTCCAGCACACACATTGCTGTGTTGGGGGAGAGGCGGTGCTGCTGATCTGACCCTTGCTGAATGTAGGCCTGGAGACACCAATGTGTGCAATCCAAGCCTCCTCTGCTCTAGTTCAATAGTTTATGAGTAGCGGAGAAAGCAGCATCCTTGGGGATGCCCAGGCTTGGGTCTCAGCTCCGTGGTGAGGCCTAATTGCTTCTACGGCTCGTGCAACTGGGGAGTTTGTGTGGGCACGGGTGTGGGATGTGGCTGGAGCTGTTGGGAATGAGCTAAGTCCAGAATAAGTCGACATCCCCGTTCCTGTCTGCTCCTGTGGGTTTTAACTAGGAGCCTGGGGGTGGCGGTGGGGATCTCGCTCTTAAATGTACGTCTGGGTGACAACAGATAGCTGCGGCCAAAGGTAATTTGACCAACTGAGGATTATTTACTGCAAAATTATCCACTTGGACCATGAACAAATGGATTTGCCACCTTCTGAAAGCTGCTTCACATGAGGTGGATGTGCAGGCTGTGGAAAACTATGGCTCTGACATCTCCAACAACAGGGTCGAATGAACTCAGTGGAATTTTTCTGCTTCAGTGTACTCAAACTTTTCACAAAAATGGAAAACTTAGGCCAATTAGGGGAATAGTTTTGGCTGCAGGGAGGAGGAGGAGGAGGGCTTCTCAAACTGTCATTCCCTCTGTTTCAAAGCTGACAAAGTGCTGTTTCAATACTTTTACAATGAATCTCTTGGACTCTGCTTTGAAACAGTTTCTAGTTTGAAAATGTTCCTAAATTTAAAAAAGCTAGACTCTAAAATATTTAAAGTAGACTTGAAAAGAAATGTGGGGTTTATTATATAAATGAAAAATATCTTTTTTGGATCAACTTCAACTGAATTTTTCCTCTCTGGCCTGCTTCAGCCATCAGACTGGAAACTCCAGTATTTGCCCAACAATGCAAGACTTATCAGACACTTGGCAAGTGGAAACACTGGTCTCCTAAAATGGGGGCTGCTTCTGGAAGAGTTTGCAGCAGGAAACCCCTACCAGGTTTTGGGGTGCAGAGGCGTGATGCTTGAGCACACAACCACGTCACATTCCCTGACACAGCAGCTCTGATGTGCAGGAAGCAGAGCCTGAGTGCTCTGATGCTTGTGGTTGCAATATGGATGTCAAAGGATGATTCCCTCAATGTTCTTGCTTTTATTGCTGAAACATGAGACTCTAGATTACTTGACCTCAGCATCCAGAGCCATTTAGCCATGTATGTGTGTTTCTGGGTGTATGTTGTCTTGTTCTGTTCTGCAGGCTGTGCTTGCTGCTGCATCTTGGTGTGCTTTCCTCCCTGCTCCCATACTCATTTTTCACAACATGGGATGCTTGCCACCTCCCCTGATGTATACATATCACCTCTTTTAATTTTTTTTCTCTAAGTTCAAATTGTGCTTTCCCCCTGACAATGGAGAGACAGGGTGCACTCCCACCCTCTGAAATCAGCACCTGAGAAACACAAGCAGCATATCTGATTGCATTTGATTTGGCTGCCACCAAGCAGCTCGTTGTCCCTCTGCTGTGCTATCTTGCTCAGAAATAATGTTATCAGATTAGCATAATCAAAGAGGGAACAGTTCCTAAAACCCTCGGTAGAGATAAAGCTGCATAATCAGATGCAACATGCCTGTTCTTCTGGCACATGGGAAGAGAGGTGATAGATGGTCACCCTTGTGAAGGCAGATAAGAAATGCCTTGAGAGAAAGGGAATAAAGTAGGAAGCTATTTCCCACTACCTGTTTGTAGTAGTCTGTAGAGTGCTGTGAATTAAACTCTATATTATTTTTCAGCCTGTTACTGCCAGCTGTGGCATTCAAGAGCAGTTATGACTTAGCACTGATGTTACCTGCTCCCTGTTTTGTCTTTTATGATGCTTTTCAGGTGTGTAAGTCTTCTCTGAGGTTGTAGCCAGGTGAGGAAGATTCCAACAGGGCTGTGATGGGGTGTGGGAAATGCCATAGTATCTCTTATATCCTAGCTGGATTTCTATTTCGCATGTTCCTCCATCAAGACATCTTATTTTGTACACTGAGTGTCTTTGCACCCATTAATGACATAATCAATGTAACACTGCTTAGCTGTCCTGCGATTCTAGCAGATTCAGCAAAACAATGGTGTTCTAACTGGAAAAGCAGCCTTTTTGGGATACGATTTAGGTTATTGGTGGAAAGAGGAGGAATGCATCCACAAAAGTGAGGGTACAGTTGGGTTCTTTCTACCACCTGTTGGCATGTAGCAAAAATACTAAATTGAGCAAATAGGCTGTGGCTGCTCCACTTCTGGGTGAAAAATTTTTTTGTGCACATCTGGAATTCACTGACCATCCCCTTGCTCCTGCCCAGCCCCTCGGTGTTGCTGGGCCTTGTCATCAGCTGAAAGCCCTGCAGCTCGCAGCAGGAAAGTGGTTGCCTGGGGTAGAAGACCCTTGAAGGGCTGTGCTGGAGGTGCAGAGGGATGTGATGGCTGGGGAAGGAGAAAGACTGGAGAAGGAGGGGCAAGAAACTGCAAGAATAACCCCACTCCCTGGTCTTGTAGGTCTGTGGGTGATCAGGGTTGTCCTTAAGAAGTAATGTGGAGCTGGAGCTCTAGGAAATCAATCCACAGGAGTTTGTGCATTGATCTGTTTGGAAGCATTAACCCGAGGAATTTCTCCATCTACACTTGTTTTCATTTGGGCGCGTGTTCACAGGGATTGATTTTCTGAAGATCTGAGCATTGAATTAGGTGTTTATCTGGATGCACTGTTTCACACTCTTCTTTTGTAAGAAGGCATCAGCTGGGCTTTCACCTAATTTGACTGTCATTGAGATTCACTGGCAGTAAGCAGGTTTGTGACTACACTTTTCCCAGAAGCCCTGGAAAGGGCAGATTGTTCCTCTACCTGTAAGGCTTTACCATCTCCTCACCGCAGTGCTATGGGAAACGGGAGGCAAATCCAGATACCGCTGTGCAGTAGGGTCATGCAGCACAACTCGGGGTGAATTCCTACCCTAACAAAACACAGTGGCATCTTAACAGGTAGAAAAGGCATTAGTGTCATCTTTTCTTAAGAGAAGTTGCACAGATACATACTGTGTGTGTGTGTATATATATATATATTCAGAATAGAATATTCTATTCTATATATAACAAAATATTCTGTTTCTGTGTCCTCTGGTCATAGAAGATAAAGGGGAAGCGAGGCAGCCGTGAGCTGTGTAATTTTTAGTGAAAAAACATTTAGCGGAGAGAGAAGGAATTCACTGTGATGCTGCTGCCCCCATCTTCCAGTGAATCCTGTACAGGTGCAGCCACACCTGCCCCTTGCCAAGCCCCTCGAGTGAGAGGAGCGGACACTCACTACTGCAGGCATTAATAGTGTTGTTTCACATGTCTTCATCCCCTGAAATCTCTCTCCCTGCATCTCCTGCCCACTGCTCACCACTCAGCCCCGATGCTCCTGGGACTGCCCCAAATCACACTGAGACTGCTCCAAAACCAGCTGGAAATGGAGCCACTGCGCAGTCACCAATAAAGCAGAGTTGCTCTTCCCCAGCTCCAACTTTGACCTCTCCAGGTTTAGTACATCTTTACCTTGTACCTGACGAGCTGGGCTCAGGTCAGACTGAGGAAGAGTACTGGGGTTCAGGGGTCTTTTGGATGCAGGGTTTGAGTTCAGGCACAATGTGTTACCAAAAGCTGATAAATATATGTGAAACGCCTTTGAAATGCTAACCTCCCCTGAAAAGCCTGCTTCTTGACTATTTCTAAGCAGCACAAAGCTTCTTCCTAGACAGTCTGCTCCTTTCTCTCTCTTTTAATAAGCAGGAAGCATAGCATATGGCTGGAAAGAATGTGACAAGTATTTTCACATCCACCCAGCTCAGGAAAGAAGGGACATTGCAAAACTTCAAGAAAGCTCAGATTCAAAGTACGGAGATGTTCAGAGAGAAGGGAGCCTGGAGCAGCAAGGTCTGAGGCAGGGGACTGCCTCTCCCTCCTGTCCCTGTCTTTTCCCCATGGGTGTAGGCAGCTCTGCCCTTCCAGGGAATGTTTTATTTCCAAACTGGTTGCAAGAGCAGCCAAAAAAACAGATTTCTGCCGTGCCAGGCTCTGTTTAACACACCGTGCACTTGCTCTCCCCAGCTGCATTTTCCCTCTGCTCTTCTGAAGTTGGGTTTGCTGCTAACTCCTTGTGTGGGTACACTGTGACCCATTTCAGCTCATTTGAACTAGGTTAGCTAAAGCGATGTAAAATGTAGGTCTTCTGCTATTGTTGCCTCACTTTGAGTGAAATCCATTGGACGCAGAAGCCCAGTCCCTCGGCTGCTGTAAGTCAATGCACCTCCTTTGACTTTGATGGAAGTTTGCGTCTTCATTCCAGCTGCAGGTTTCGCCTGGCATCTGGTACAATTTATCCTGCGTGGTGTTTATTTTAATAGCCTGATAAAACTGTTATTCTCAAGGGGAGAGAGAGGCTGGTAGCTGTGTGTTTAGCAAAAATCTGCACCCATGTAGATTCCATAAGTATTTGCTTCAAAGATGTAAACACCACATTACCCAATTAAAGGAGTGTCCTTAATAATTTATCAGGCAATTAAAGTATTCATTGCCCTTTATCCCAGAGAGCTCCACCAGTGATATACAATCTGAACTTGAGTTAAAATGCTATAATAAATGAACAGCGATGCAGTGTATCAACCATAATGAGAACATTAAGGCAATGAAGGGTGGTTTGTCAAGAATAGAGTACATAACGCAGTTAGTGGAGCTAACTTAATTTCTGGAAATACCACTGATCTTGGATAGGGGCACGGAGGGGGATGTCTGGGAGAAGAAATCTCAGTAATAGGTTCTAGGGAAAATTTGCCCATTACAAAGTCAGAGATGGAAAAGGTCTGTCTCCCTAGTTGTTATTAATAAGCCTCCTGAGACTGGCATGAGAAAGGGAAACAAGCAACTGAATGAGGGATTGTAGCAGGAGCTGTGTTTCAGCTTAGCTCTGACTGCTTGTCATAGCACGATATTGCTTCATACTCTCGTAATGAAAAACACAAAAGCAAAGGGGAGAGGAAAAGATAAAAAAGCAAATGCTTTTGTTACTAATTCTGGCCTGGATGTTTGAAAATGACCCAAGCGGTCAGGAGTCCAGTTCGCACTGGGTTATAATCAGACACAGACACTTTGTTTCTCTTCTGAAAATCTCAGCCACTGCTGTAAAAATGCCAGAGCTGTACCCAGCCTCCTGTCTGTGGTGTGCTGGGAGCTGCTGCTGGTGTGGGCGTGTGCCCAAAGAAGTGTAGAAGTGTAACCACGCAGCTGGAAGTGCTCAGCTGTGGTTGAAGAGGGGATGGTGGCTCCATCTTCCCATTTTGAAATTGTATCTTGAGGTGGGTGAGGCAACTAAGGGCCGTTGTTACTGCTTCTGAAGAACAGTTCCCAAGCCATTCAATTAATGGTGCGAAAAAAGATGGGATGGAAGTTAATGGGGGTAAGAAAACGTTGGTTCCTCACCCAGATAGACAGCCACAGTTCCCTTTTCTCAACTCTGAGGCTCCAATGTGTTGGCAAGCAGTTTCTTTTAATGGAAAACAAACAAGACTTTTCTGGCGGTGGTGGGTTTCACAAATATTCACAATTACGTTGACTCTATGTGTGAATGTGGCATGCTTTGAAAACAGGTTCCTGCAGTATTGCTTTTAGTGGGTGAATTCTTGATCTTTTTTTTGAGATATCTGCCAGTCTAGGAAAGAACTGCCCTATTTAAGGCAATGTTGCGTGCTTGCTGGTTTATTTGCCAACCTTCATAGGCGTGTATGATACCTATGGAAACTTTAGTCATTAATACTGAGGTCTTAGCATAGCAGATGAGGCTGAATGTAGGTTGTCACTGGGAAAAATTCATCTTACATCAAAAGAGGCCAACTGACCAAAGGCACATTTTGGAGTCCTCTGCACGCAGCAAGGGCAAGAAGGACGTGGGCTCTGTTCCTGCCACCGTGACTGACTTGCTCTGTAACCTTGGACACTTCATGCTATTATTATTTTTCCTTTGCTTATTTGGTCTCTTGTGAACTCTTTGGAGAATGAACAGCTGCTTGCTGCAGGATTGCGTGGTGCTTAGTGCTGTATGGCAGCTCGTAACAATAGCAGGGAGGGTGATTGGATAGTGAACACTATATTAACTAATTTGGAGTGGATTATATGGACTAGAACTGCGTAACTGAATGCAGGGCTAATCTTTTCCTCACCATTTGCAGTACATTAACTCCATTTATTTATATTGCTATGCTTTCTCCTTCATGTGATGCAAAGGAGAGTCAACCTCCTGTTGTGAACTCACCAAAGATTTTGGGGTGAGGATCTGCTCATCACTACATATCTGAAAGCTTTTGTAGATGTTGCTGCTCTCTGGAAGAAGATACTTCAGACCTACACACAGCTCTGCCATCTGAGCCTGCACTGCAGCATCCGTGCGGGCGCATGGCGCTCCCTGCCCTTCTGGAGGAGCAGGCTGGGGAGCCAGACACTTCTTCACAATCCCCTGTCCTAGTTTAATGAACAACCACACCTATAGGGATAAAATACCTTGGTTTGCCAGTCATTTCAGAATCAACTTTTCACTGAACAACACTGAAGGGAAAAAGAATATATTTAAATAAAAGAGTGAGCTATAAAAAAATAATAGCGAAGAATATTTTTAATGTGATACATAATAGATTTTTTTGTTGGTGGTTGTTTAACTCAGCAAACTTTTAGTTCTTTGTTCTAGGTTAAAGCAGCCACCTCCCTCTCTTAGCTTAAGAAAGGCACAGAGAAAAGGCAATATCCCTGTGTTAGCCATTTGGAGCCTTCATGTCCTTGTATTTCCCTCTTGCCTTCTGCACTTGGTTCCCTTCTTTTGGTAACTGAGCACTTGGACACTGTTCAGCCTGATGGGGGACTACAGCTGTTCTTTCTTTCTTCATCATTCTGGTCATCTGGCTGACATTTTGATTGTGCACCTCCAATTCCCCATTCCTGGATTCAGTCTGATTCCTTTGCAACCTTTGGAAGACAGAGCAGTTAAGACCTTTTGTATTGCTATGAGATAAAACAGATGTCCAAGCTTCTTAGGACAGTCATAACTATTTTCTTGTGACTTAAGACAGTTAAATGAGAAACAGCTTGTGTGGTTTACTGGTGCCCCACCTCATCGTAAGGGTTATGGGAACTGCTGAAGGTTCCTCTGCAGCTAGATACTGCCAATATTTCCTTTGTATGACTGCTATTGCTTGATGAAATTTAGAAGAAGACTTGAACCAAAGCCAAAGACCCGATCTCCAACCCTCTGCAAACTAAGACAAATGCAGTTCTAAATGTACTGTGAAAAATACTTGATTTGTGATAAATTTATAGGGAAAAAAATTACTGCCTTGCAGAAATTGCAAGAATTTCTGTAGCATATAAGAGATATGGGGTTTGGTGACTGTTTGAATCCTCCTCGTGTCATGTAATTTATGTTAATTAAATGCTGATGGCATCTGAAGAAGCATATTGATGGAAGATGTATTTGAGATATTATTATTAATTCATCATTCAGTAGCTAGTGCGTGAAATAATACATTCCTAGACTTTGATTTAGGACATTTCATTTTCAAAATTACCAAGCTGTCTCTTTTCTACAAAAATAACCCTTTGCCACTTATTTAAAAAACAAAAACAAAAAATGAATGGAAAAAAACCCAACCCAACCCCCCAGAATTTCACTGGAGTCAGCCCGGTTGAACAGCTCTGAAGTAATAATTATTTACGAACTTCCAGAGCTATCATGCATACTGATCATAGTTCTCCAGGACAATAAAACATTAATTTAAAAATAATAACATTTAAGTATGAAGAACATTAAACTCAACAACATCTGCCATGTTGTGCCCCAAGCTTAAATTTCATCAGGTTTAAGGGCATGGCAACCTTCTCAGAAGCTCAGCAAGCCTTAAGTTTGCACCTAAATTTTTACCAGGCCCCAGGTGAGTAGGGTGCTTGTAGGTGCTCATGAACAGCGGGAAGGGTTTGGGCAGAAAGCACAGGGGCTGGATTCCCACCATGTCGTGATGCTCACTGGTGCTGAAGTTGCTTAGTGAATAAAAGCATTTACAGATGACCTATGAGCTATAAGCTAATCTGGGGAACCAGCAGCACCCTAGCACGTAGTTGCTTCCATTATGCTGAGCTTTACTGGCAGAAGGGAGACTGTCTGCTCTCCAAAAGTTGCTGTTCTTCACCAAAGGTTGTCCCTGCAACCTTTACCCGTCCCTGTTCTGCCCGGTGTCACCAAGAAGGACTGACACGCGTACCCAGCTGAAATGTCTGTACAGGTTTTTGGGTATTCACCCAAGGCTTATGGCTTCCTCCACTCTCTAAGAGTGTCATTGCCTCGGGAGCTGGGGAAGCATTGCTGTTGACAATTGTTGTGTTAATGCACGAGGATGTGCACCTGTTCCTCATCACTGCGCGGAGCCCTGGGGATAAGTTTGGAAACGATGGAGAAACCTAATGATGAGCTAAATGTAATGGGGAGGGGAATGAGGTAAGCAGTGAAAATCAAGGTGATATTTCACGACTGACTGAAGCTGAACTAACTGTGGGAACTTGCTGAAGCTGTCCCATCCTCTACTTCCAGGTGTGCAGCTTTTGCCACTTTCTTCACCCAATATTACCACATGCGTGGCAAACTGAACTGTTTTTTGGGATATGGGGTTAGTTTTCAGGTGTAGTAATGAGCAAAAGTCAGAGGGAGATGTCTGCTTTTGATCAGAAGGAGTGGAGTTGTAGGACTGCTAAACTGCAGTGTATGAGTGAAGGTATAACACGGTGTGACAGCAGGATGCAGATGCACAAGTGCCAGCTCAAACACACCTCCTGGACAGAACCGATTCAGGCCCTGATGGATCACTTGTGATTTTCTTTCATCTGTTCAAATGTTTGAACAGATTTGTTAAAATTTGCTTCTGTTTGACCTATTAATGGGAAATTAGGAGGTTCAGAGAGCAGCCCGCGCCAACGCTAATGAACCTCTGTGCCATGGATAGAAAATAGAGCAATGCCTTAGGGGCCAAACTGGGCTTCCAGTTTACATCTGTTGCTTCCTAAGCTCCAGATTTGCAAGGAGTAAGTCACTTTTTTTCCCTTTGTTCTTTATTATTTATTTTTTCCCCCCAGTATGGCTTCTGGAGGGCATACCTGCAGCCTTTGCCTCTTCTATCTCAAATACACGGTGGGCGATATCAGTGTGTTAAACAGGTTGCTAGGTGTGCTTCTCCTCCTTCCTTCCCCCTTGTACCAGTCTCTTCCTCGCTTCACTGGCATGGCTGGAACCAGATGCTGACACAGGATTTTAACGGGTGAAGAAACTGTACTGAAATGATGTAAACTCTTGCTGTGAATACAAAGGGCACTGATAGCCCTGAGAGGTGGGGTCTGGATGGGTGTTTCCATTCTCATGCTGCCAGCCTGCTGGATGTGGGTACGAAACACCCCACTCTGATTGTTACCAAAGGAGCTCATTTTTAGCTCAGAAACATGCAGTGCTTCTCGGTGGTGCCAGCCTTTAAGTTTTATCAATGTTACAGTGCTCCTGCTCCCTCAGGGAGTGTGGAAAGTCCACATGAACACGCTCAGTCTACCAGCAGGACGACGCTGGAGGTTTCAGTCAGCTCTCCATGTATGTAGCCTGCTGAGATGAAACACCGGAGTGGCAAGGGCAGACAGAAGCATCTGCTGCAGCTACTCTTTGGGTGCTGGTGTCCCTGACCCATCCAGAGGATGAGGTGGCAAACTGCACGTCAGAGCTCTTGCTGCTAAAACATCCAGAGTCCTGGTCATGGCAAAAGCCCTCCTGAGAGGGCCAGGAATGAGGACACAGCTGTGCTGACTCTGCTTGCTGCACTCCCCTGAGTACCGCAAACCCATCTGTCCTGTTCTCCCATGGCTTCCTTAAGCAGTATGTAGTGTGTGGCCGAATTTCTGGAGAGTGGCCATCTCTGTAGGTTGGCAGAAAACGATTCACTGTCTTTATTTTTTTTTCCCATGTTGATTTTTTTTGAGAGTTTTAAAAAAATAAAGGTTCTTAAATCTTTTTTTACCTTGGATAAAGCAAGAGGTCAAACCAATGCCAAGCCAAGGAGGCAGCAGAAATGTGCCAGCAGGACAAGGAGATGTGTGGCCACTGCCCGTTTTGGTCAGGTCTCCCCTGCCCCCGTCCTACAGTGCTTGTAATGCTGCAGGTTGGGTGCACGGAGCTGTGTGACACCCAAGCTGTTCTGCTGCAGTGGGGAAATGTTAGCTTCACAGTGCTCATAAGCAACTGGAAGAATTGGATATTTGGTATTAGCCTCTGGGGACTTTTATGTTTGCACCATCAAGAGAAATTAAGTTCTGGGAAGATATTTTTAAGCACCTGTGTGGAAAGGATGGAGTTGTTCCAGATTGCAAACAGCCACTTTCCCATTCTGCTCCCCGAGATGAAACAACCCCAGAGTCATTCTGCTTTTTGCTCATCACCATTCAGCCTGGTGGATTATTTTATTTAAATGTAATTCCTGCAGCATCTCGAATGGTAGCTGGAAAACTTTCCATGCAACTTCACCAGGTCACTTAGAAAAACACATCCTGCCTGTTGTGTTTTGCTGAGGAAGTTGTGTTATGCAGGTAGGTGTGAAAGGGGCTGGAAAACAGTTTGTGCGTGTTTGTGCAGAGCAGGGAAAGGTGCCTCATCACTCGAACTCCCCATTCGGGCCGTGCTTGGGGAAAACTCTGACTGTCCCAACAATCAAAGACGTTTGTTCATATATCCTGCTGCCTGGCTGCATTGTGCTAATGGTGGTGTCTGGCCCCACAGGCCTGGCCAGGGAATTCCAGCTATTAGCAGCTGTAATATATAGAATCATAGAATCATAGAATATCCCGAGTTGGAAGGGGCCCATAAGGATCATCAAGTCCAACTCCTGGCACCGCACAGGTCTGCCCAAAAGTTTAGACCATGTGACTAAGCGCACAGTCCAATCTCTTCTTAAATTCAGACAGGCTTGGTGCAGTGACTGCTTCACTGGGGAGCCTGTTCCAGTGCGCGACCACCCTCTCGGTGAAGAACCTCTTCCTGATGTCCAGCCTGAACTTCCCCTGTCTCAGCTTCACACCGTTCCCACGGACAGTTTTATGGACAGTTTTACTTAAGAAACCTGAAGCTGAAAATTCTTAGGAATTGCTTTTTGCCCTCTAAGGCATTTGGCTGTCTGGAGGATCAGCTGGAAAGGGCACCACCAGTAGACAAGGCCAGGAGCTACTTGCATCTCATGCTGGTTGCTCTCATGGATTCGGGCATTTCTGTAGCAAACCTGTTTTTTTTTGTTTTTTTTTTTTCCTTCCTAGCCATCAGTGTTCACAGCGATAGCATGTTCTCATGATGTAAAGCTGGCTAATATCACTTCCTAGGACTGATATTCACCTTTGCTTTTTGGCTTCTTCATACCCAAGGGCTGTGGTGTGGTGCAAGATCAGGAGCTGTGGGATCTGCAGAGCACAAGAACTTTTTAGCTTCTGCATCACATTCACGTCCTCTTTGTTTCTGCATTTCGGTGGTTTTATGTACATCCACTTGCTCGGGGACTTGTCATCTTATTTGTAATCTATTGTTTTAATTATTTTCTGTGAAGGTGCCCAAAGACCTTGGGGCATTGAGACACACATACTTTATTTTATTCATTAATTATTCATTATTGCTAACTACTTGCTACAACGTAGTCAGCTGCACCAATGTGTCTGGGTGAACCCTCTCCCATGGTAGCAGGGTAGCTGCTTTATTAGCCTGACTTTCCTTGGTTGGTGCTCAGACTGCTAAAATAATTGGGATGGAGAATATTTCATGTGGCCAATACCTTTTTTTTTTTTTTTTTTCCTGATGTGAATCTAAAAACTGACCTAAAATTCATCAGATGGAATATAGGCTCCTTAATCAACATCTGGGGATCCCAATCTGTTGCTGATTTGTCCCAAAATCACTAGGAGTAGGATTTACAACATGGATAAAAGGGCTCTAACTGCCTGACTGCTCCCCCTCATGAAATTTGAGTCCTCCTCCCTCTGCAGCTTCACCCAGGTCTGAAACTCCTCCAGTTACTTCTGCAGTTCAGTGCACTGGTAGTGTTCTTCCTCGCATTTTATTTTAAACACAGAAATAAACACAGAAATGTTAAAAATAGAAATGACCCTGAGCTGAAATAATTTCCCCTTCCTAGCTGACTGCTTTGTGCACCAGGATACAGTCACATTTTGTCTGCAATCAAGACCGGTGCTACAGAGCTAATTTCAGTGATGGTTGTTTCGGAGAGATACTTGGTCTCAGTTCTTCATAGGCTTTTACTCATTTCTTGTCCCTCTGCAATCTGATTTCCACCACTTCCCTGCACTGATTGCTATAAAAGACAGGCCTGCCATGAACCTGGAGATGCCATCTCAACTGATTTCCATGGTAGGAGAAGCATGTTGCTGGCCAAAGCGCGGTGACCTCAGCCTGCCTTCCTCCCTAACACTGCAGTTCGTCACACCCCTCGGTATCAGGGGGTATATGTGGTTTTAAATGTGTTTTTAGCGTGTGGTAGAGGTCTGAGCTATGGCCCAGGAGGGAGCTGTGGTCCTCTTGCCAATCCCCTGCAGCACTTGTGGCTGTAGGTCAAGCCAGATGCCACCACTTGTGGCTCCCCGTGCAGATGCTGCTGGAGGACACCTTGCTTTTGGAGCTGGTTAAATACAGCTCTGATGAGCAATAGCTTTAAACAAGGTCCTTTGAAACCTCTGGGAAATTTTAACAGGCTGTGTGAAATTTGTTTTGGGGTTTGGTTCAAAATAACTAATAATTGCTGAACATTTTATGTTTGGCTGGAGGGGAAAAGCTCTTAATTAGTTAATTGATTAGTAATGGGTCAGAGAGAGGTTGAAATTTCTCAGGTGGACTGATGAGACTAGAATTTTTCCAGGGATGGGAGGACAGGATTGTAGGTGGAGGAGAGCTGTGTGAAATATCTATTGACACCATTTTGTCCTCCCAAAAGAGTGTCTTTTCAGAGACAGCTCCAGCACCTGAACTGGTGTGTGCGCCTCTGGAAATAAAGCTCCCCTGCACAGGAAAATCGATGCAGGCTGCTGGGCATCGTTGTGATGAGCAGGTCCCATGGGACCAACGGGAGAATTTTTTTAGTCTGTTGAGGACGTTTCTGGGAGCTCTGAGACTGAGAGAAAATCCTCTTTGGCTTCATGGTCTCATCAAAAAATCCCCCTGGGAGTCTCTGGTCACCATGACTGTCTGTTCAAGAGACTTCTACATCTGGTTGATTAGCATGTTGGATTGCTCCAGTAATCAAGGAAATTAAGTCTTTAGTGCTATGGACAGATTTTCTGGCAGTCCTGGAGAGGGCTGGGAGGAAGCTTGGGTGAAAAATCCCAGCACTGGAAGGGTAAATCAGGCACTTGGCATTGTCGTCAGCTGTTTAATGGAAGACAGCTCAATCTCTGGCGCGATCAATCCCTATAGATTGAGCCCATGGCTATTATCAACTTTTCCTATGTCCTTGCTGCTTGTAATTTTAACTCCAACTCTCAATTATTTTAAATGAATGGCACAGCAGTGCTGTAGAAAAAGGAAACAGTGCTTCCCCAACATGTTTTTTGAGCACACCTTTCTCTGCATGAAGCTTAACTTCTGCCCGTTGCCTGCACGGGTTGGTACCTTGCATCTATACTTCTCTTGGTGCTTTGTTGCTGTTGTTGAGAAGCCCCAGTGCAATACAGCCGGGAGTACCTGTCTGTGCCCCTCAGTAGTTACACACCCGTGTTGTAAACACTTCAAAGAAAATATTCTTGGGAGAGCACAGCCCATTGCATGCAGTTGTGAGAGTCTCTAGCAGGATTGCATACATTAAATGGTTAGTGTCTTAGGTGTTCTGCAGTGCAATTTTCCCTCTGTTGCTCTCTCCAGTACTCCTACTACTCGTGCTGCTCCTGAACTGAAGGAAAGGACTCGGGTGAAAGCAGGACTTGTGTATTTTCATGGCCTCTTGCTGATCTGTCTGGAGATGTCTAACCAAGCAAGGCAGGAAAATGCTGGAAAAGTGACTGTCAGCGCTCTTGAACTTGCCAGCAGCTTCGGCGCCACACTCTGAGAGGACCCCGACACCCCAATTGGTGAGCGCCCAGTGCTGCCACGGCTGCTGGGAGGAGCTGGGCTGAAAACAGCAGAAACAGCCTGGCCAACCTGAGCTCCACACTTGGCTGCAGGCACACAGTGAGTATTTTTAGTTTTCACGCGCTCCCTGGCACTGAGGTGTTAATTTTGCAGCACCTCGGTCTACGGCCTACAACTGTCTGTCTCGCGTAGCCCTGCTGTCCGCGTCGCGTCAGGCCCGGGCACAAAGCCAATGACTGGAGTCATTGGATATGGCAGCAACAGGAGCATCCCATGCCAAAACCATCTCCTAGGCCTGGGTTAATAGAAAACAGCTCAAATGCTTGCTCAATTTGAGAAAAGAAATGTCAACATGTCCTGGATACTGAAGGCCTTAGCGCGTAATTGTGTAGAGACTAAAATTGTGCAGAAAGTGATAAACTCTGAGAGTGTCTCAGCATTTATGGGAATGAATATCCCATACATTATCATCTGATGTTATCATATAAATTATCACCTTCTCTATACCTCCCAGTTGTCCTATAGCCCTTCCTAACGCTGCTCCTGGCTGTGCAAGGAGCAATGAGGAACCCGGTACTTCACACTGCGCCTCACACAGCAGAAGCACAACATTATTCTGACAGCCGTTCTGCTTGGGGCCCTGGTGCCTGGAGCACATCCAAAGCTGTCTGCCCCACACCTGTGAGACGAGCAGAGCTAATCTGACACCGCATCTGCCTGCTCTGTCCAGTGCTCCTCGGAAACACAGCAATGGCTCAGACCGACATCTGTAGAAACTGGATTTCACAAGGCTCGCTGCCATGTACACGTCAGTCCATGCTCAAAGGAGAGAGAGAAACACAAGTGTGAAAGGATCCTACCTTTGATGCACAGTTGCCATAGTGAAAACAAACTTCTTCAGTGCAAAGGGTACGACAAGGTAAAAGTTTGCTCTTAAAGCAAGTGGGTTGATTATGTGGAAATAATAGAGGGAAGAGCCGCAGGGAAGGAATACAATCCTTCAGAAATTTCATCATGGAACATGTGGGACAAAGGAGCCATTGAAAGAGGCTTTAACACATCGCAGTGATGGTGCTTTCAACAGGTCTTGCCAAAGTTTAAAACCATAAGCTTTCAAGCATAACATGGTAATGATGGAGATGGGGCTCCATCAGCAGAAATGCTGAAAAACAGAATTTCTCTCCAAATCTTCCCTGTCTTAGACTGTCAAGAACATATATATGTGTATACAGTACGTGTTCAACACCAGAAGTATCAGCTGAAAGACTTCACCAACGAATAAAGAACTTTGTAGACAGAAACTTGAAGGTATAACACGCAAGCAGATTCTCTTTGCTGCTTGTTGCAGTCTTCTAATGAGCAAAAAAAGGAACAGAAAGCTAACAGCTTTTTGCCAGCAGGTCATCTTCAAATGTGTAATTGGTACCAAACTGTGATGCTACCAAAGCTAACAAAAATTGTAACTGATGATCAGAAAACAGCATTTTCTGAACACACAGAGAGAAGTTTTCTCCCTGGTTTTATAGACCCTGTTAAGTTAATTTAGCTGACCCTGTGGGGAAGAGATAAGTGCTACAGCAGCTTACAACTATCCTGCTCCCTAAGTACCTGCAGCTGCTCCCCACAGTCCCGTCCTGTCACTGCCTCAAGCTGTTTTGATCCCAGGCATATTTTGCCTTTTTTTTTTTTTCTCTCCTGTATTAAGGCATTTTTAATCTCTCTATTTGCCACAATATGCAGGTGGAGTCCTCCGCCCTTGACCTGTGGGAACCAGTCCGCGAGGATCGTGTGCCCTGGCTGTGATATCAAGATCTCTTTATGCAGCACAGGGCAGATCCTGGGGCTTTTACTCAGATTTTCTTGGCTGTTATTTTAAGCCAAAGATCTCCTTTAGACGAACTGTCTGTAATTATGGCTGAACTAATGTTTATGCCATTCTCCCAGCAACCATCTCATTTCCAGGTCCCTACATTTCACCTTCTTTTGCCTCGGACAAGCTCAGAGCAGGCCAAGGTGGGACGCTGTGATTTGACCCAACTCCAACTGAAATCAATGCAACTTTTCCCTCTTTCTTCCCATTTATTTAACGTCCATCAGGGTAGGGTTATGGATGGGGACAATGTTTACAGTAGTGCTATAGCATGGTAAATAAACAGCAATGGCCTCTACACCCGTAGAAAAGAGATTTGTCCCACTGAGCTCACTGTGCAGGGCAAAGGTAGTCAGAGCATGTTGAAAAGACACCAAAAGTAAAGACCTAGAGGTAAGAATAATAAGCAAGAAGCTCTGCTCTACATATACATGGGAAGTTTTTGACCCAAACCAACACGTTGTTTAGATCATGGAAATTATTTAACAAAATAGTATCTGGGGATTTTTAACTGGTGCGGATGAAAGGTGCTTATCCTTCCCTCCCTGCTGTTTGTCAGTCTCCAGCTTCTCACCTCTTGGTGGCACAACTCAAAAGTGGGCTTTTATCTGAGGAAATGAAATTTAGCAAAAAAATTTTTTTATAAAGCAATCTGCTCCCTGAGAGTGGGGTGGGAAACATTACAGCTGCAGTATTTAATATAATTTAAAAGCTGATTACCCTGCATGTGGAATAACTGCTTTTCATCAGGCTTTCTACTATGTATGGTATGCACCCTAATTCGTATTAACGGCTCCTAAGGAGCCATCATAGTTTATCAAGAAAGTAATATGCATTTTAAAAGCACTCAAATAGAGATTTACACGATAAACCTTAATGACTCCAGAATGCATTATTAGCTATCGCACACTCCCAGAAGCAGTCACTCACTTCTGGCAAATTAGATAATTCAAGAAGCCCATAGAAAACTTCAGCCCAGAATGAAGCTGTTGCTCAGCCACTCGCTGGGATTTATTTCATGCATAAAGGGGCATTTTCCACCTCCGCCTTGTTATGGAAAGCAGCAATTTTGTGGACAGGAACATTGCTATGATCCCTTCTAAAGAAAACACACCGTTAAATGTTAAAGCTCATTATTTATTTTAAAATGGTCTTATATTTCTGGCAATATTTCCTTGCAGTTGTCCTGTCAGCCCGATGCTAAGTAAGATATCAGTACAAACTGGTTTCACAATATCTGTGAAATATTGCTGGAAGATAACAATGTTGCTGAGATGATGTTTTTAAATCATGCCAAAAGCCAGCCGCTAAATTAAGTGATAGCTTCCGTAAGGCCAATGGAAAAAATAATACCGTGAAGAACCGGGGCTAGCAACTGCATTTCCCCCAGCAAGATGAGATCAAAGCAACTGTGAAAATGAAAATTCAATGACTCTTAATTGTGCTGAAGATTAGGACCCCCATGATACAAAGACTTGCATGAAACGAGAGGAAATACATCCTAGGGAAAATCTGTGTGCTCCAAGTAAAAGGATTAACTGACCTTTCTGCATCCTAGTCCTGACAGTTTGACTTTAAATGTACTTCTTAGTGACACTAGCCATGTCCTTAACAATGAGCGGTGATTTACATTTTTTACCACTGAATTCCGAACTGACATTTTCATGCTGTCAGTTCTCCATTTTTCAGCTATTCCATATTTGCAATTACTCTTATGGGAAAATAACGGTGGAGCACAGCCCACTGGTGTGACTGCTTCGTGTCTGCCTCCACGTGGGAGAGGAGACGTGGTCAGCCTCAAAAGGGAGGAGAGTGCTCAGGGCCCTAGCTCATCCTTTTTTAAAAAAATTAAATCAATGTTTTCTCCCCTGTTGTTCTTTGGAAAACTGTGAAAATACATATATATATATATATAATTTTTTTTTTTGTTATTGCTTAGACTTGCTTCTCCTGTCTACTTGTGTTCCTGTGTACTTTCTTCAGAGGACAGCTTTCTAGAGCACAGCTTTGGGGGGCTGTGAACGTTTGCATATTCCACTGCTCTCTAGGGAAAATTAGCGAGAGCAGAAGACCAGGTTTCAAGTGTACTGAACTTTTCAGATACTTAAATACCAGAGGGTCGTAATCAGCTGGAGCAGATTCAGATGGCTAACAGCTGGTGAGGTAAATTGGTCTGGAAGATTGTAAGTCTTTACCTTATCTTGAGTGGCACTGTCAGTGTCTGCTCACCTTTGCAGGGCACGTGCTACAGAAAATTGCGGCTTGCTGCGGTCAGGGGAAGGATGTAATGAGGGAAATGGGACTGAAGGGAGAAGGAGACTTTTACCGAACTGACCTGCACCATACCTGCACCTCAGCCTGACAGGGCAGAACAGAAAAGTGCCCATGAGCGTGAATTGTGGCTGAGTGGGGCAAAGCAGGAGCAGTCCCACGCTGGCAGATGGGGCTGGTTGCGTGGGAGTGATGTGCTGCAAGCACCTGGCAGTAGGTGCAGGGCTTGCATTACCCAGAACTCGTTATCCACTGGACTGCAGAGTAATTAGTATGGCAAAATCCTATAGTGCAGAAGCAAAGAGCACTGGGGGTGGACTTGATGGACTGTCCTTGCAGTCCGCAACCTGGCTTGGGAGGTGCTCCCCACTGCGTCTGCCGTGGGGCCAGAGAATTAAATGGAGGAATGAAAATACACCGAGTGTAGCCAGGCTGAGCAAGCATCACCAGCTGGGTGAGGAGCCAGCAGGAAAACACTCTCTTGGCTGGCTCCCACCTTGATGGTCCTCTGAGCTGTTGTGGTTTTTAAATGCTTTTTAAAGGGAAAATCGCAGCTGGGATTGGATAGCAGGAAAACCAGAACAGACTTACTTTACCTTGGCGCTGCACCATCCCTGCAAGCATATTTAAAAAACATCTCCCAGAGCATGAGCTAAGACAGGGAGCCGCAGTGAGTGTGTTCAGAGGTGGGTTATTTGGGTATTTGCTTGGAAACCTTGCTGTATTTAAAGTGCTGTGCAGTGTGGGCTGAAAGAGCAGGGCTGTGTGGCTGCCTACGACGAAAGGGTTTATGCCGTTTTTGTTCAGAAAAAAAGGCAACTTTGGGGGCTTTTGTTTTTGTTGTGTAGGGTGGTGATACCTGAGCTACTGCCTCTGGATCTACCTGGGCTGCATTTAGGCCATCACAAGGCAGGAGCCCTGGCTCATCCCCAGCTGCCCCGAGCTCATTACTTGTTTGTACAAAGGCTAAATGTCCATGAATGCAGGCAAATCTGAAAAACTGGGCTGCCTCCAAGTGAGCCACAGCTGCCTTTTGTGTAAATGACACACGGCTTGGTCTCCTGTTGGGGTTGGAAAGGAGGAGGTTTGGGAAGAGCTGCACTATCTGAGGTCTGGGCAATGTGACCGGGAGCTGGGCTCGCCTTCCCTTTGGTGAGGCTGCCCCGAGAAAGCACTGTCCTGCCTCTGTCCTTGCCTCATTGTAATCTTATCTTAGATCTCACTGGTTTGATAAACTCTGTTAATAAGCATTTAAAAATAATGTTATTTCAATGTAGGTTCCTTTTTCCAGAGTTCCTTTAGCTGCCTCATTCTGTCGATCCCAGCTTGAGCATTCTGTGAGCTTCTGGCGGGTGTAACTGGAAAAACAAACCTTGAAAAGGGTCCATAAAGCGTTCCTGTTAAGAACACAAGGAAGTTTCCTTTCCCTCCTACCCCAAAGCCAGACTTTTATTTTTGGGCTTGAATTTTAGGTGTGTTTGGGATCTGTTGACACAAAATGTAGGGTTAAGTTGTGACAGGAGGAAAGCAAATCTGGCTTTATTGATTCTCCTTCCTATACAAGTGATCACAGACGCAGTGGCCGTAGGACATAGGCTCAGACGTGCTCATTTCACCTTAGGTGTTTACTTATGCCAGCCTAAGTCAGACTTTGAAATGAATTTTCTGCAAATTTGTTTGTATGAAGTTTGGCACAAGGCAAATTTGAAACTTGGCACGGCAGCGGCGAAGGGGAAACCATTCAGAAATGCAGAGCAAGGAGCCTGGCAGCGTTTCAGCGCTCTTTACCTTCAGCTAGAAACCTCACTTGTAAATACCAGAGCTAGTCAAAGGCATGCCGTGCTCCTCTCTCCTCTCCTCCTTCACTAACTTGGTAGTTGTCACTAACTGCGAGGCCGATGGGCTTGTGTTATACGCTAACGTCTGTCACAAAAAATAGCACAAATTAAGAAGGTAAGCCACTGGCTCGGTGTGGGAGTGCAATTCCTGAGGTGGAGTGGCCATTTCTGTGGGTTACGTGAATGCTTTGAGTAATAATATTTAGCACTAATAAATTAGACTTTGAAGCAAAAACTTTTATGTCTGCTCCAGGGTTTAATCTCTGTCAGGACGAGACCTTCGTTGGCATAGATCATCCTGTGTTTATCAATTAAGGAATTTCTGGTTCCTCCCTCGGGAGCCTGCTGCTGGCTGGCTTTGGGGACAGGGTTGTCCCCAGGCAGAGGTGGCAGCTTTCACGCCAGGCTTGTTGACCAGGGGTATGACAAAAAGGGGGAAAATTCCATCAGTGTAGGCATGGAGGATATTGAATGGGGTTTAGCTATTGTGCTGGGAGATTGACTGATGACTTTGGTATAGGCTTCCTGTGTGTTTTTGGACAATGCACATAATTCTTCTGTGCCTCTGCTCATCTGCTTTCAAATAAGAAAATACCACTTTCCCCTGCCTTTTCAGTCCAAACACCAACTCTTTACTGGGTAGGAATTTGCTCTTGCTATGGGCTTATACAGCAAGTGCCTGGTACCATACAATTGTGGAGCATTGATTGAATTTGAGGATTTTGATTTTTAGCTGTGATGCCGTTGCCACTCTCGGCGATAAGGATGACAGCTGCAGCTTTGCATTTTCTGAAGTTTATTGGTTTTCACATTTGTTTTTATGTTTCATTTTCTTGCGGTAAAAGCTACTTTTCACGCATAATAGCCTGTTTATTCGATTTTTAAATTGTGAGGCTGGCAAGTAAAGACAGCCAGGAGTTAGCAGAAGGTGAAGTAATTTCACAATATCACTAGAATCTGAATGAAGAAATCAGGGTTAATTTATGATAAAATGCTTTCTTTGCAACACATGTTTTGTCCTATTCATCCAAATTTAGTGAAAAAGATAGCACGGAACAAGACACGTCTGAAATCTCTGGAGCTGGGAAGATGCTGTCATATATAATTTGTAACTGTTTTCTCATGTCTGGAAATAAGTTTAGAGATGAAAAAGATGAGTTAGAGAGGAGAGGAACTCTCTTTGGATCAGCAATGTTTCATAGTTATGTGCATGTGAAAGCCAGAAATATCACACATAATATTACACATGAGAGGGGATGGAAAAAAATACTGTCCTGGGAAATGCGTATCTGAGAATTTGAGCGGCGGATACTGCTTTAGAAAGGGCAGATGTGCTTCTGTAGTTACTATGAAACCTCATGAATGAAAATGTTCTTCTGGATTTATGTTATTATACAGTGCAATTCAATGGCAGGCAACAAGCTCTTTCGGAGAAGAACTGATGGCCCGGTTCCAGGGATGCTGTAAATACAGCCTTCCCCCACCAGAAAAAATAGTCTGACCGAAAGAGCCAGAAAGCAGTGTGGTCTGTATTTACCCCTCCACCTTTCTCTTCCCCAGCCAGACCAGCACTGCTCTGCTCTTGCCCACCCCGGGATATCAGCTACCGCACAGCCAGCCTCAGCTAGCCACAAAATAAACATTCAGTTCCTCGTGGTGGCAGTTCATTTGCAGCTGCTGCTGTCCCAGTCTTTCATCACTCCCTGCTGCTCACACCGAACAGTTTAGAAATACGAATGAGGCCTCCAGAAACGTGAGGCAGCCGGGGAGAAGGTGTGTGTGTGCGTGTCTCACTGCTGGGGTCCTTGCCCCATTCTAACCCGAGGAAGGCCAAGGGGGCTCTGTGCTAGCTCCTAGGCTGCCCGCAATTCTGGGGGACCAGCAGCCTGACAGAGGAAAGGCCTGGGAAAACTGGCCAGAGGTTATTGCTTTTGTACATACAGTATTTCGTTCAGAGCCCATGTGGTTTTGCATGTGGCATGTTGCTGGGTTTGGGGAGCATGAAGTGGCATGGCAAACATGGCCAGCTAAGTGCTGTCCTGCTCCACACTGTGCCCTTCTGAGACGCTGCAAAAAACTTACATCCAGGTGCAAATCTTGCACAGAAAATGTGCATACACTAATTTTTTTTTTTTTCCTCTATAAAAGATGCGCTTGGAGCTGTCAGACTGCAGAGGGATTTGCCACAGAGATGGGAGAGGCTGGGGCATTGGGGGTGACACCAAACGCTGGCTGTCCTCCTGCGGGAGGGCTCTAGCTGCCTCAGGGACTGAACGCAGCCTGGGGTCTGGCTGTGGGTCACAACGTGGTGAGATGCTCACGGGCTCCAGTCCTGCTGGGATCATGTCCCAGCAGGGTCCTCTCCATTCAGGAGCTCTCTGCAAAGCCACCTGGTGTATTCACGAGGGTGGCAGCAACAGGCTGCTGCCTCTGCTCCTGCTGCACAGGGAATCTCCACGGGGATCCAACACCTCGCACCAGTGTCGCGCTCATGGGCTGCCTCTGAACGCAAGTAATTGATCTTTATGGCTGCGTGTTTGCCTACTGCCTGGCACAACCTGAGGCTTTCAGCAGCTACTGTGTCACATACATCAATAATAAATATGTCAATTAGAAGCAATTAGTTTGGTAACTACTTTGGGTCATGCATCATGAATGGAGGTGTGCAAAAATAGGTGTGCCGTATATTAGGTGGGTGAACCAAATACATGGGTGCTCATCCAGATCTCATAGCGGGGACTTGCTCCTGCACCTCAGCCTGAAGCAGCTAACAATCTGAGTGCTTCATCACACAAAACCGAAATAACAACAACAAAAAAACCACAACCAAACCAAAAACACAGAGACTTTCAGTACTAAGTGCCACTGTTACTAACTTTCTAACCTGTAAGATGTGACACCTGTGAGTTGTTTTATAGGGGCATGCTGAAAATGAAAGACGAATAGCCTTGTTTTCCGTTTCCCAGGGAAGTCTGGAGGAGCTCTTGATGCCAAGGTGCTTTGAAAATCCAGCTCTTAATTTTGGCAGCGCTCTTTGAAGACAAAGTGGTGTTGTTGTTGGTGTTTTCAGCTTTTGGCAGGTCCCAAATCTGTGGTGTTTTTCGGTCTCCTATCAGCCAACATAAGGCAGTACACAACCATGTTGTAATGAAGAGAAGAAGGGCAAGTGGCTTTGTCAGACCTCTGATGAAACGTTCATATTTGATTTTGTTTCAACTTTAAGACAAGAATCAGGCTGCTTTTTGTCCAAACCAGTTTGTATATCTTTAGTTGACAACAGGGTAGAAAAGGTCTTTATACCTGGCCTCTGGCTGCCCCTGGCACTATGCTATATAATCCCTTCTATTGGGTTATCAAACTCCATCATAAACTCTCCATCAGGGTTTTTTGCCTCCATTATTGAAGGACACTTTTATACTCTGATTCCTCTAGGGTAAGGCAATTTGACACCTAATATGGTTTTCAAGGCAGAATGTATTACGAAGGCAAGATTCAGCAATAACGTTTATTCTCTGATTGCCTTTATAAACTCCTAATGCCTCTTGGCACACTTAGCTTTTTATATCCCTGACATATGCACAAGAGAGGAAAGTTATCAGTGTGAAGAAATGCAAAAATCATTGAGGATGCTGTCACAGGTGACTATGATCTTTGTTCATGCACATCTGGGGGACTTATGGACTTATCTTAAGGCTTATGGTATGGCTCAATAGAAATTACAGTTTTTTTTGGATGTTTTTTTAGCATTAACAGTTGTTAAATATGTCAAAGCTGGTGGAGGAACTTTGCAAAGACAAATGTATGAGCAGCATGACAGCTGGTGAAACTCATTGACAAATTCTAGTAAGACTGATTGGAAAGAATCGTCTCAACTTCTCGTGTGTTGGGGGAATTTAAATTAATTGTGTTTTAACCACTTTGGAGACAGACCTGAGAATAAATTTGTGGAGCCCAACTGTAAGTGGCTGTTCGATAAGTGGGAGAGGAATAGAAAAGTAATCAACGTTTTAGCTGTGTACAGAATGAAAAAGAAATCAACTACTGAAAATATTATTACAATGTCATTAGCATAAATCAATTGCATGCTCTACTCTCAGAATCTTTTTTCATTTCTGGTTATCCTATTTCATAAAGTCTCTAATAGATATAAAAAGAGCACAGAGACTGGCAGTGAAAATGATTAGGGACACGTGGAGATTTTTGCGTGAGGGGAGGCAACGAACTGGGACTGCTTAGTGAAAAACAGCCCAGCAGATCCAAAGAGCATTTTAAGTGCAAAACGGGGCCCCTTGACCACCTTACCTGCCTCCTCCTTAGCCCTTAGGGTCCCTAAACTTCATAAGCACATCAGGTTTTTAGTGTGAGGCCCCAGAGGCTTAGGACTGTGCATGAGTGCCAGCTGTTGCTCCTGAGGTAGGTCACAGAAGGGCTCTTCAAAAATGTCCTGTCCCCCAGTCCTGGTGGAGGGGACACTGCATGGTTTCCCTGCCAGCACATGGCTCTGGCACCCTGTTTTGGGGAGCAGCCAGCACAATGCTGCTGGCTCTGAGGGTTTTCCTCCTCCCTCCTGCCAGAGCCAACTGCTAAAACAAAGCTGCTGGAAATTCTTTATCGTGCTAAAATATTTACCGCAGGATACACACCCCTGGCTTAACAGGATTTATAAAAGTGGCCTAGAAATTTCTGGAGGTAAAGAGAACGTATATCAATTTTATGGAGCGAGCTGAGTAGTTTGCAGATTATGGTGTCTCGTGCTTTAAGTCAAACACGTAGCTGCGGCAGGCTCAGGCAGGGCTCCCTCCATGGCAGGGGACTCCACAGCTGCCCAGCCAGAGGGCTTCATGCCATCCCTGGGGGACAGAGCTGGGCTGGTGGGGACACGAGGCACCCCTAGGCACCGGGCACCCTGGGGGTCCCATGGGCAGACTTGTGAGGGCGTTTCAGCACAGCGAGGCAAACTGTTTTCCTGGCCATTTCATTTGGGGTGGGCTCAGCCCCTTGCTTACATGGGTATTCCTGAAAACCTCATCTTCCTGTCTCTCTCCTTGGCAAATGGAAGAGAGAAAAGCAGCATTTCTGAGATTTAAATAATGTTTAATGAGTGGGCCTTGGGGTTGTAAAGGAAGTCGAGCACTTATGCTTAAATAATTTTGGTGGTTGATTTAGAGCCAAGTCCTGCTGGCTTTACTGAGGCAATTAGCCTTATTATTGCCAGAGGGATACTCACACAATTAAGGTGAGCAGTGTTTGATCTTTATTATAGAAATCAGTTGTCTATGCAGAAGCAGTTGACATATTGTGGTGCTAGGGCAGGACAACAATGGGCACGAAGAGAAATCCTCAAACCCAGATGGAAACCCGGTGTCTTTCAAAGAAGAGGGATGGATAGATGGACTTCCTGCCTGATGCTCTTCTGAGTGGAAAGCCAAAATCGGAGAGCAAGAGGCGCATCCTCACATGGTAACCTGTAGGACTGCAACTGTTGTTGCTTCCACAGCTTCTCCAAAGGACCGAACAGGCTAATTAGCTCTACAATTGCCGCTTATCAAAAAGAGCATCTGAAGTCTTCCAGTGATATTTTTTTTTCCTTTCTCCCTGATATTTCTAAGGCACCTATCAATGTGGTACATGAGTACCATCTGGATAGCTGGCTAGTGACCAGCAGGCTATGATACGGGAGGCTTTGTAAAGATAGACAAACAGAATGGAGAGCAGAGTGAGCAGACAAACAGGCACATTTTAATGAAGGCTGAAGATGGTATAAATGAGATCAATGACAACGAGGGCCAGAGAAACCCATTTGTCCAAGATTTCCTGCTCCAAGAACAGGTGGAGCACACATCTTCTCTCAGCCTCCCCAGGTATAATTAAATTGCCTGGGAATTGTGCTTTGCACAATTTGTGCTGTATTGACTCCAGAGACAAACATTCGTGAAAGAATGGAAGGCACAGCACTCAAGGCCCAGATGTGCTGGAGTTTTGTTAAGGAAGGGGACAGCTTTGAGATCAAGCATTCTGATGGCCACACCTCACCCTGAATTCAAGACAGTTTAGTTTTTATTTGGTTAATAAGAAACAAAGACATTTTACAAAATGTGATTTTTTTAAATTAACATGAAGAGTTTATGAATACTCTAGTCCAAGGCTTTGTGTGAACAAACATGTCTACTTATCCAACTTCACTCATGTCAGCAGAGTTTACTGTGTGTGGTAGTACTGACCCCCATCTGGGTGCCATCTTTGTATGTGTGTGCAAAAAACAATGTGCAAAAAACAAAGCCTGGCAGAGTATCCCTGATAAGAAAGCTCCCGTTGTCAATTATTTGGGGTTTTCTTTCAACCCCGATGCCTCTGGAGCTGAATGAGGACTTGTGGTGTTACAACAGAATCTTGCAAGTTCTGTGATGGCTTTTGACAGCCTGGGTCCCAGAAGGGAAAATCTTCTCACTTGAAATCTATCAGCTTCTTCATCACACAGGAAAAATGAAAAAGAAACCCACTTAGCAACTCAAACCTAGTTTGAAAGGGGATCCTCTCTGCCTGAGCTGAGTTACTGCAGACATCTCTACATGACAAGCATATTCATTTAGAGAACCATCTAAAGGATGGTGCACTTAACAAAGACATCCTGTTCAAGCTTAATGCACCAGATAAATTGTTTTAAAATGCAGAGTTATTTTGTGAGTTCTGAGTGAATAAGCGCATCCACATATGCATCTCTGAAGAGATTTTTAATTAATTGCTTTCAGTCTTTTTCTTTTCGTAAAATTAGAGCCATGATGGAATAGACTGGCTGTGGAGTTTGGCTGAGGAAAGATTATACTAATCCACTTGAAATACGACTAAAACAGTAAGCAAGAAGAGATAAAAGCAATTTTTCCAAAACTCGTTTACCTGTGACAAAATCCTTCCAAATCAGCTGCATACAAATTGCTGGATCACCTTAATTAAGCTCTACCAAAAAAGATGTTGCTGTGGACTTCTTGGGATACTTCACAACCGGACAGTAAGTCCTGTGATGCTCTTTGCAAGAGGGGGAAATGCACTTTTCATTCAATTAGGGATTAGGAGAGCAGAGAGCTTTCAAAGAGCAAAGTGTCAGCAAGATCAATGTCTTATGTGGTAGTAAATGAAGATGGAGAACTTTTCAGAAGTTTATGCTATGTCCTAATGCATCATTAGCATGGGTTTTCAAAAGCCAGAGGACTCATATTCCCCAGATCCTGCAGTTAATAAATGCTATAGTTACAAATGAACTTCCTTTGTTCCCTTCCTGGATTACTGCTTCTTATGCCTTGAAGTATGTAAGCTTTGTTGAAGGAACTGAACGATGGCCAAGTTGCACTGATGTTTTGCACTTGGGCTCTCTGTCTGAAATGCTCATTTCCTGGATCAGTAAACTTGACCAAATCGCAACAGACATCCTTACACGTGCTCTACAAGGACTGTTTTTCAATCCAACTCAATTCTTGCCCTATTGCCACAACAGCAGCTCTGGAATTCAACAGAGAAGTTTAAAAATTGCTCCTCAATAGATAGATGGGCCACAGTGATTGGAGAGCAACGAGCACAGACAGGCTGGTGTCCTTTTTTGCCCTTCAGTTCTTTTACAGCTTGGGCTCTGCAACACGTTGCTGTGATCAAGACGTGGTTATTTGAAGCCTGTTTCTGTAGCAGCCTCACCGGGTCATTAGGACAGACGAATTTAGGGGCGTTTAGCTAGAAAACATGCCATGCCAGGACTGCCACTGCTCATTGCTCCCCACATCTCGCTCGCTCTGGTGCTGGTTGAGACCCAGCTGGCATCCCTCGGCCAGCTGAAACCAAAACACAGTTTCCTGAAGGTTTGGTGAGCTGAACGGGCTCCCCAGAGGGCCAGGTGAAGGTGCAGGAGGTGGTGGCTGGGTGGGAGCAGGGAGACAGCAGGAGAACAGGGGGTGATGCAAAGGCAGCCCAGCTGCTCGGTCCCCTGGGTTGTGCTCCCAAAAATGTGTACTGCTGAGGTCACCGTCAGTCTGTCTGGCAGCAGCACTGAGGAGCACACCCACTCCTGTGGATGGAAAGGGACACAAGTCTCCAGAAGGATTTTATATTCCTTTGTTTCCTCTGACTTTGATTTAACCATGGCCTGTGATGCTATAAGTACCAGATATTAATTAGAAGTGGTAGGGAGTGTGTCCCAAAGGGACCATACTCCTGGTCTTCTCACCATTCCTAGTTTGACTTATTTCAAGTTAGTGCTCTGAAACATTATTTATTCACTCAGGAGCCTGACGTTTATAAGGCCCATCTAAATTTGCAAATAACTAATGGTTGTCAGTTAAGAGTACCACTCTGCTGAGGTGGAAAATAGCCTGCCTGCAAGTAAAGTACAGCCAAGTATATTGAATGTTTCCTGCAGCACTTCTTTAAGACAGGCAATGTTATCTCGTCCCTCCTTTGGTACCGTGCCTCAGCGAGCACACAAGGGCAGTGCTGTCCGGGGAGCGGTGACCTTGGGCAGATGAACCACGTTGGGCGTAAGCAGAAGCTTTGGTCCCTCTCTGATATCTGAGGCACTGACAGGGAAGTGGGGAAATGGGACAAATGCTCTTTTGTCTCCTCTGGCTTTCAAAACCCTTCTGGCGGTGGCTGATTTAGGACAAGGCGGTGGCATGCAGAGCAGGAGGAACACTGAATTCAGGCAGCATTGCTGGGTGCCTGGGGACGGCTAGGGAACATGTCCTGTCTGCTGCATGCCCATCATGTCTGCTGTCCGTGGACCCAGTCATAGCCCCGGCCATGGTTTGGAGTCACTTAGCATCCACAGTTGGCTTCCCATTTCCCCCTCTCCCCTAAGGATACCTGCCCCACTGCCTTGGGATCTGCCAGCTCCTTGTGCTGGGAGCTGTGGTGCAGCCCGGTGCCAAGGTTCAGCAGGCAGGAGAGGCTGGTGCAGGCTTGGTGAAGTTTGGACCAGTTATGCAATGCAGAGGGTTACCTAAAGAGCCTGTGCATTTACTGGAGTAGTTTTGAAAGACTGTTGAGGGCCTCAGAGCTGCCAGGTCACTCCTGCAGAGCTGTAGAAGCAGCTGATAAGTAAACTGCGGGGACTCCCACGGTCACTAACAACCACGTTGCTGCCTCCAATCTTTCAAGGATCTTAGAAGATGCTGCAGCTCTGATATGTTGCTGGGTGTCTCTGCAGAGCTTGCCAGCAGGAGCCCTCCCCTCCGAGGCTCTCTGCTCCCCACCAAGGGTCCAAGGCAGCAAAGCGCAGACCAGTGGGCAAACAGCAACATGGGCAGAAAAACCTGGGATCTGGCTTTCTCTGTCTTTTCTCTTTAAAAATGAATTACTGCTTTAAAACTTGTCCATATAAAATCATCCTGCCTGGAACAAGCACAGGTGGGGGTTCACCATGGGCAATAGGACAGCTTTTTATTAAGAAAGCAAAAGTAGCATTAGAAGAAAGAGACCTAACAGCAGACTTGGCAGTATCCAAGGGGGAGTCTTAAGATGGGATTTCATCCCAGGCTACATTGAATCAATTTTTGTCCTAGCAAAGATCCTCCGTGTTTGCTTTGATTTTGGCTCCTCTAATTCTTCCAGTTCCCTTGCTGTCCCCAGGCAGCATTAATCTGGCATTACACGTGCCCTGACAGAATACGAATGCATGGGTATTGCCCATAGCGACTCTCGGTGTGTGACTCGCTTTCGTACAATTCAGACACACTCCTACTTTTAGAATAAATAAGGATATCTAGGAACATTGGGGTTTAAAATCATTGAAAGGGCAAAAAGGGCCACCTGCTGGGAGTGTAACACTGCTGGTCAGCTCCATGCAGTAACAGCAACCCTGTTGATTCAGCACACACCTGATTTATTCTATGTGAAGTGGGAAGTAGTTGGATGATACAATTACTCAGTAGGAGACCTGAAGTTTCCTATTTGACATAACTGCAGTGCAAAAATAATTCAAAAGGCAAATATATTCCTGTTTTTTAACCTTCTCCTCTTCATTTGTTTCTGAGTCAAAAGAGCTTGGTGTTTTGACAGCTGATTTTTTTTTCTCTCTGAGAAAAAACACTTGACAGAAATTCTTCGCCCAACTGCTCTTCGCTGCTTTTAAGCCACACACCAGATGTTGGATAGTTTCCTTTCTGTCTGCTATTCCACAGCTCCCCTGTACCTCCCTGGCGTGCCGTCAGTCCCCGGCGTGACAAAGGCTAAACCACATCACCCCGGTACCCTCAGCGAGCACCCGTGTGGCGCCTGCAGGCCGGTGACGGCTCCAGGTCCTGCCCTCGACTGGGTCTGCTGAGGCCGTAAACCTTGAGGATAATGACCCCAATTCGCCAGATTCATGCTAAAAATTGTTCAGGCATATTTATTTGTTCATGCTGCGTCAGTCCCTCTCTGGTAATGTTCGTGTCCGTGGGTGGGTGATCCCCCTCTGTCGGGGGCCACCTTGGTTTTCCTTCTTTCTGTGCTTTTCTCCTGCAGCCACTGCACTGCCGCTGGTGCTCTCCTGCTGTCCTCCCTGCTGGCTCTCCTCATGTCTTGCTACGTACAAGACCCGCAACAGGAGAAGCTACCATGGAAAATTCTGAAATTTCCATGCTGTCTTTTTTCCTGTTGTTTTGGCTGCACAAGCAGTTTCCGCAGGCATCGTGGATTGATGTGCACGAGTTAGGGAGGCTGGGGGGCATGGCAAGCACTGCGAGAGAGGGCCCATGCCGTGCGCGATGGATGGTGCTGACTGTACGTCCTAACAGAGCTGCAAGAATTCAGACGTTTGCCATTAATATGTATATGAATCTGAAAGCTGTTTAACCCGGCTCTCACATCTGCCTGGTGGGAGCACTTCAGTGCTGACGTGTTGCTCGTGTTGCTGCTCGCGAGGCAGGAATTTTAAACCTGACTGCTCAGATAGCGATGGCAATCCAGTGTGAAACTGTACACTCGGTGGTGGAATTTGCTATTCGCTTTGTGTGAGTTAGTTACACAAATCATCTAATCAAGGAACGCCACATGACTGAACTAGGCAACACAGCATGAATTTGCAAACATTTACCATTCCCAAAAGATCTGCAAGCCAAGTGTTATTCGCTGAAGAAATTCCCAAATAATATCAAATAAATAAATAAGAAAATTGCACAAGCTCCACAGACAATTCATAAAGCAGAAGGGAAAGTGAGATTCGTGGCATCAAGTACTCATTCAGCTTTTGAAGAAAAGGGGGAAATTGTTTCTCAGCACAGTGAATCAATCTGATGCACCTTACTTCATTATCTGCTGAACATTGATGGAGCAAGGGGAGCACCGAGAGATTTGGAGTCACTTCTGACAGGCTCTCAGACGAATGGATGTTTGCTGCTGGCAGAAGTTTTTCTAAGTGGCAAATTTATCTGGGATAGTTCTGAAAGCACATTTAGTTTTGGATCGTGGGATTTGCAATATGTCTTACTTACAGCCCCAAATGCCTGAAATATGAACCTGCTCATGCTACAGAAGTTTGCTTTTTGTTTTCCCTTTTCTAGAACTCCACGTTCAGCCTCCCTACCTGAGCAGCACGGTCTGTATTTTCATTCCATGAAGTGCTGCCCTCTCAGGTGACTGCCAAGCAGGGCTATCACCCTTCTCTGCCCCTTCTGCAAAGAGGCCAGGGTCTGCCCACGTCCCCAGGAGCAGAGCGGGTGGCAGGGTGCGGGTCTTACCCCATCAGCCCCTTTCCTCCGAAAGGGCACACACTTAGAACGAAGAACGGGAAGTAAAACAAAGTAAGATTGCCTAAACCTCTGGATAAAAGTGAGATGGAGAAGAAAAGCTAGGTGCTCGATTTCCGCACGCATCGCTCCTTTCTGACACAGGTTTAACATCTCCGCATAATATCTCCTTGATCCATACTGCGAACCACTAGAAACATTTTCTTTGGAAGAAAGTTTTCACTGTTATCGTCATGTACCACGTAGCGTAGATGACATGGGTTGAAATGATTTTTCCCCCAGTTTGCAATGCAAAGTAATACACTTTACTGAAAAGTTGTTGCTTGGATCAAATGCTGAATATTTATAAGTTATGTTTCTTAAGAGCAATTCCTACCATTCCTGATCCAGTATTGCTTCTTTTTGGCACAACCTGTATTTACTGTGGCCGAAGGCATTTGACTTTTGCTGTTAAATTGTCATTAATATATTGTTACTAAATGAATTACAGCTTGACCCAAGGACAGTGCGTTATAATACTCTGAAATTTTCCTTAAAAGGAACATTTGTTAGGATGAGTAAATTCAAATTACTTGGTGAGTCTCGGCTACATAGGAGTTCTTTTTCTACTGAAGATGTAATGAAAACAATCAGTCTAACTGAATTCTCCAAGTTGAGAGCGTTTGACAACAGTATTGTAGAGTATGCCTAGTGACACCCACGTTAAGGTAGATTTAAAATGGTTTCATAACCTTAATTTTAATAGTTAGCAGGGCAAGTGGTACCATATCTCTTACTGCAAGACTTGACTCTCAGCTCCTTTAAGTGCATTTTTAATAGCTCCTGTGAGAAGTATTTCCACAAGCAGAACATTTTATTGTCACTAAATACCACTCACTCTCAAGTCTGTCTCTTGTTTGGAAATGAAACTTTTATGCCCAAGTAGAAACAATTCATCAACGCAGGGAACATCACAGTTGGATCAAACACCCCGAATGATAATGATGCTCCATATGCATGTACATAAGATTTTTGGTTATTAATTTCTTGCTGCTTATCGTGGTGAGGACTGCATGCAACCACAAACATGCAAACTTGCAGCCTAGCACTGAGCAGGGACCGCGCAGAGCCCTTGCTGCCCGGTTTTGCCATACAGACCGGACTCTGATGTTCGGACATTTTCTCACCCCGTAACACCGAGCAGGTGCAGCATAAAAAAGTACGTGATGCTCCCAACTTTGCATACCACCTCCTGGACTTCTGGCTGGGGAGAAATGAGCCTTTTCAAGGGGAAGCTTTCCTGTAACACTACTGAGTGTTTACTCCATCCTCAGCCCCTGCTCCCAGCCCTTTTGGCATCCAGCTGAACATCGTTTACATCCCTCCCCATGCTGTTGTTTCTCAGAGGGAGGGAGGGTGGCAGGGGCTGGCGGTGGCACAGGAGGAAACCCTACCTTTTTCGGTCTGAAACTACAATTCTCGTCAAGCAAAACAATGTCAACAGTGCAGAGGAAGCTTTGATTGTGCAAAATGGATGGACACATTATGCTTTCTTTTTTTTTTTTCTTTTCTTTTTTTTTTTCTTTTCTTTTTTTTTTTTTTTCCCAATAGGTTATAACCCAGGGAATTCCTCACCCAGAAAATCCACCCCCCCTGCCTTATTATCCCTTTTCCAAAGGACAGTGGTGGCACCCCAGGCACGTTTTACATGCTAATAACACATCTCCCTCAGCTGACAGGCTCCACGCCTTTCCCCTTCCCCTTTTATTTTAGGGCACCTTCTCCTCTCCCCTCTCCCACCCCAGCGGCAGCCCGGCTGGCTCGGTAGCTAAGGGGTAAAGTGTTTCCTGCATGACCTCTAATGCATTTTGCTCCCGGGGAATGCACGCTCAGCAGGGACGAGCTCTGAGCCGCTCGTCCCTGAGGTTTTTCTGCCATGAACCCCAGGGCTAGCGGCGTCTCCCCTGGCCCCCCACCTGGCTGCGCAAACAAAAGGCACCCAGCAGCAACAGCTCCCTTTGTTTCGCATGCAAATCCTACCTCCGATAGCTGTCACATCTTCCTCCGAGGCGAAGCCTAATTGTTAATAAACCGGGATCCAGTGGTATCCTCCAAAGTGCCACCAGTTGTTAAGCGCTGTCATCGTCCCCTCCCGGCGCTTCAGCCTTTCTGGACCATTAGTGTCACAACCCCTGCTAACTCATAGCCGAGTGCTCCCTGCTCAAAATGTCTGAAAGAGTTTGGAAGGACAATAGGAATGACAGGCACACTAGACAGCCATGCTTGAAATTAGTTATCTCGAGCTCACTTAAGGCTGTTTCGCCGTGTTTGTAAGGCACGCTCTCAGGAGGGTTTATTAGCCTAGGCTAGACGTGCCATTCCTGCCGTGATTCAGTGCCGTAATAGGATGGCTGCTGGAAACGCAGCGATCGCTCTAACCCCGCTCATCCCTCCGGAGCTTTTAAACCTCCCCAGGAGAGGGAATAGCTTCAGTCATCCTTAAACGTACTGAGGCTACTGTTTCTGCAGAACAGGGCTTTGCACGTTGTTTTGAAACTAAGGACAGAATCCCTCCTGGGGATGGAAGGTGCTGTCGCGCCCGGTGTGAGCGGCGAAATGAAGGCGGCAGCATCCGTCCCCACTGAGCTGGGGCTGCCGCAGGAGCTGGGGAGAGTGGTGGCTGGAGCTGAAAGTTCACAAAACTCTGTGAGGCAGACGTGGCAGGAGGGGAGTGAGGGGGGGGACGTATGGACTGTACTGGTATTGTGTTTACAGTCACAGATGTAGGCTGCGCTTCCCTACAGGGAAAGTGCAGTTTGCACACAGGAGGGTCTCGCAACCTAAATTTGCAAGTTGACAGCATCCAGGATAATAATGAGCTGAAGAAACACAAGTGAAATGTGGTATTTGCAGTGCCTGTGATGTAGGGAAGAAGGGTTTTAAGAGGATGCTATTGGAGAGCTCTGCTTTCAATGAACCTGTGCGCATCTCTCGATCCCAGGTCAGAAACATCAGTGCTCAGCTGAGATCTGGTAGGGTTCCTCTTCTTGGCTGCCAGTTCATGACCAGCCCTGGTCAAGGCAGATCAAAGCTTGCTAATATCTGCTGTCAGCTCGGTGTTGCTGATCCCAGTGTGGTCCCTAGTGGTCAAATGTAAAAGCCACCAGTGCAAATGTATCTGCCAGCAGCAATGGCACACGGGGCCGGGGGGGCGCAGAGGCAGCAAGGGGGCAGTTAGCACCTGGGTTGCTTCTTTAGCACCCATTTGGTGTTTTGGTACTGCCCAGTCCACGACCCTTGGATTAAAGTGAAAATATGCATGGAGAAACCTCTGAAAGGAATGGCACTTGGAGGATTAAGGAGGAAGGCAGATCACACAGAAAACACAACCTGTGACTACCTCACATCATAGGAATGAAGGGGCTAAAAGAGCAAATGGACATTAGTTTTTTTAATGACTGGGAGCTGAGGGTCACTGAAGGTGAGATAAGGACTGAGACCTCTCCTTTGGCCACCAACACAGCAGATGCCCACGCTGCCAAGAGCTTTACCAAAGAGCATGTCAGACTGTGCGCTCCTGTATTTGCCTTCGTGCAAACTGTGAGCGAAAGCAAGGCTCACTTGCACAGCCACAACCCGTAGATGCCGATGGGGACATCTGGGAGCACTACGGGCATGACATTTGCCCCCAAATCAACACCACTCCTAACAGGGCTGCCTTTGCACCCAGTGCTTCCCCATGCCTGTGCTTGCTGTCGCGCTCAAGCACCTGAGGTCCTCCCTTCCCCCTTCTGTCCCCTGCACCTTACACTCAGTGTGGGAAGGGAGGTCTCACGGCTCCAGTTTCGGTTCTGGTTACAGTGGGGGACTATTAGCACCTTAAGTCTATCCCAGAATTGGTGGGAACAAAGGGGACCTTGAACTTTGTAGGCATGAACCTAACGGTGGGCAACAATTACGTGCTTACTAGCACTAGCTAGCACAGCTGCCGGGACAATTCCTGCTTTGTGAATAATTTAAAGAATTCTGCTCCTGCCACCTACCCGGCACCTGCACAAGCACTAAATTCACTTTAAAGGGGAAGAAAAAAGGAAAGAAAGAAAAATTCTCCTTGCTGTGAGCAGCATGTGTGTCTCACTACGGGGCTCACCATGCAATTGATTTGTGTGTGGGATGACACAGCAGATCAAGAGGCATTGGGCAGATTCCTTCTGAAGATAGATGGGCCCGGGGGCACTGACTTTGTTGATGATTTTTTAGAGATTTCATTGCCAAAGTGGACACAACAGTGTTCACTGACAGGCTAAAGCAGGTGACCGTTGCCACCTACGTCCACAGTTCCCCAACCATGCATACTGAACAAAATGTGGCTCATAAAGAATGCATGACCCCCAGCTGCCACCACCATTACTCAGTGAACAAACAACCCCTGGGCCTCCCTGCCACAGTGATCCCAAATGCTGAAGTCCTTCTTTTGTGATAAGTTAAAACCACTCAGCCTCGGTGGTCAACAGGTGACAAATGTCTGTGAGAGCTGTGGGACCCAACGGACAGGGAGATGTACTTACATTGGCTGATAATTGAAAGGGGGGTAAATTATTCAAGGAGTAAGGTGTAGGATGATGTGAAATGATCAGAAAGATCTTCTAGGGGTAGGTAGTTCAAAATGGTTCAGTTTTAGGGTGATGCTCTGAGTTACACTCCTTTTTCTCAAGCTTTTTCTAATCACTGAGCAGCAACAGCAGCTGCCACCAGTGATGGGGCTCGTGTGCTCCCCACCCACAGCATGGCTCTACTGCTGGTGCATTCTTCTGGTGTACCAGTCTGCTTCTTGCTGGAAACACGATACAGAGACGGAGCACTGAGTTGGTCAGGTATGGCAATTTCCTTCCTTCCCGGACTGCTGGATTGTGGCAAAGTAAGGCTGCTCTGGGAAACAGAGGGCTCATGGGTGCTTTCACTTGGCTTTCCCTCAGCAAAACGCTACTGACTTCTGCAGGAGCCAAGGTTGCTGTTCAGCTCTGCAGTAGACCCTCTTGGGGAAAACCCATCACTTGCAAAGGAGCTGTGGCAATTTTATAATGCCTCTGCCTATTTCTGACCAGTATGTGCATAGGAAACAACCAAGGAGGGATGAAGGAGAAGAATTCAGATTTGTAGTTTGTATGCTGATTGTAAGTCAAACAATATAATGAATGGAGCGACTAACGCATAATTTCATTATGAGTCATCCTAATTATAGTGAGAATTTGATAGATACATAACTAGAAAGTGTAACTATCTGTTACACACTCCTAACTGCACAGGGAAGTACACAGTATAATTAAAGCTGCAGGTTACACACACTATAACCTTTTCTTCCCCTGTGGTGATAAGTTCTCCAGCAGCATTAGGAATTTGTTTTGAAGTCACATACCTATCAGACAGCACTCTTTCTACCCGCTTGCTAGTCTTTTTCAAAACGGATCTGCATTTGAAAGCAGCAGGGAGTCTCCCTTATCCATAGATAGTTGGTGTGATTCGTGTATTAAAGGAGAGACAGGAACAATGGCTCTTCCACCTGGGGTCTCTCTGAAGGGTGTCAGTGGTCAGCGCAGTGTTAGCCTGCAGAGCTGCAGATGCAACATGCATGGCAGGTAACAGGCTGTATCAAGAATGTGTAGTTACAGCATAAATGGAAATTAGTCTTAGCCAGGAGAAGGATCCTTAAAATGAGGTAGGCCAAATCCTGTCCTATATATCTAGATACTCTTGGGCTTTGTGGAGCTCAGAACCAAATTTTGCTGATGACACAATTTCCATAGTAAGGATGAATCCAGCATGGGAGGAGATAAACTTCTAATGATGATGTTGGCTACATGTTTTAATCCCACCCCTGGCTTTTAGGTGAACAGATTTACAAGAAAGCCGTCGATGTCAGTCCCGAGTTTGCAGCTCTGGCATGTCTCCCTTCCTTTCCCTGGGGTGAAACAGGCAGCACTGTGCCTGCTACAGCGCTGGGGTGCAATGGCTGACATGGTGCCGCAGGAACATGCTCAGCCAGGCTGTCCTGGGTGACCAGGCATAATCTGCAGCTCTAGCATAAAGTCAGAAATCAGTTGTCTCTTGACGGTGAAGTGCAGCCCCATGTTTGGCCATAGTCTTGCAGTCTCTCTCATGCTGACAGTCACAGGACACCCAGGTGTCCTGCAAAGCTGTCCACATCTGAGTTACGTTGCACAGAATAGTTCACTTCCACTTGCTGCTTGACTGTCCCCCTTTATACACTGGCTGTCTTTTTCTCACACAGCCCTTTCTCAGCCACTCGCCTAGGAGAAAATATCTACAGCTGGAGTGTTGTTAAATGACCCAGAAGTGGCCGCTTTGCAGGCTGACACTATTTGATGCAAATAGATGGCTTCTTGCTGTGAAAATCTCCCTGGTTGACAACCCATTGGGTACTTCCGACGATAGTCATCTGAGGAGTTAAAACACAGGCTCCTCTGTTTTTGCATATTCAGGCTATCGTCCTCATCGCACTGCCGGTACTAAATCCTTCCTGCGCGGTTTAGGCAGAGGCCGATCTCCTCCCTGCTTGCTCGACAGCTGCTGGTGTACATTGCTGCTTCTCTTTGCAGTCAGCTCTTGCCATCTGCCATCATTAAGTTGCCCAGGTGTCGGAAATCTTCTTGCTCTTCTCTTGTAAACATTATTTTGCCTTCTTCTTCACTAACTCAACCTTTGTTTATGTAGAGGCTGATAGATCAGGCTGGCTGTTCTCAAAACATCTGCTGCGCTTCATACTTGGTGGGGGTGGATGGGGAAGAGGGTACGTATCCTTGCTGGCAAAAATAAAGACTGCTTAACCCTTCCTTCACTTCCCATCTCCAAAAGCTCGCTGTCTTACTGTACTTCCAGACATGCAAGTTAATATTTGCCAGTCGGGATGTTGCACATAGCAAACCTATCATAAAGCACAGCTAATTTTCAGAAGCAGCAAAGCTTCCACATGCTGCAACGATACCTAGTGCTCGGTGGTACTGAGGAGCAGCAGAGATGGGAAGTGCCTAAGACAGGTACCAGCAAAGACAGCAGAACAAACCTCTTCCCCTCTTCAGGCTGCTTCTGCTGGTGCAAACAGCAGCTCGCTGTTTTTTCTGCTCAGATATGGGTCAGGCATCCTTTTATGATTACCTGGAGGGGAAATTCAGACTCAAATAGCATCTTTCACAATGATGGGTAGTGTAAACTATTGAATTCTTTGGGCAGAGATGATGAAATTAAATGATTTCTGGTGCGCCCAATCCTCCTCAGTAAATCACCAAAGATTGACTGTTAGTTTGAACAGCAACAGAGCAGAATCCAGCAAAACAGGCTGCCTGCACAATGCTGCTCGCTGGGCCCAGGGAATGTTTACTGCTTAAATGCTAGTAAAATATGTATCTGAGGATGCACACCCAGCTGCTGGGGCCAGTCTCCAAGGCATGTGTAGAGTAATTCCAACAGGATTTCATGCTTCAGTGATTTTACTCTCCTCTGTGTGGGGCTCAGTACCAGTGCTTTCAGAGCCTGGTTTTGTGTGCAGCTATTGGGCTGTTCCTTGCTCTGAACGGTTCTGCTGAGCAGCAATTGCTGCCTGCTGCTTTCCCATTTGTTCAGCAATGGATTACTGTTCAAACATTTTCAGCACATGTTGGTCTAAGCTCTGTGTGCAATTCTCCAAACGTACTCCTCTCCTGGAATGCCACGATCAGAGGTGTTTCGTCCTCGGTCGATAATTTCCTCAAGCACTCTCCCAATCATCACCGCTACGCTTCCCATGCTTTGTGGTGGATAATTCACTGTGTTATTCACCTTTCACAGAAAAAACAAATTGGCCACTTAGTTGCTCTCTGATTTTATATACAGAGTCTAGCTGTTTCTTTGCCAACTTTTACTGGCTTTTTCTATCCACACTGTCCTATTCCTATGTTAATTTTAATTCTCCAGCAACTTTAGCAAGATACTGCTGGATAATTCTTCCCTTGCCTTTTTTTTTTTTCCCACCCCCCTGCAAATCATTTGCTATGCAGTGCTCTCCTTTCTTCAGGACTCAAGTATCTCCTTTAATCTCTTCTTCCTTTTATTCTTTCCTCAGCTGCTGCTTTACTTTGGTGGAATAGTCACTTCTCTGATGAAGCTCATGCTTCTATTTCTGTTCTCTCTCTTTTTGAAAGGTCTTTTGCATCAGTGCAGTGCCTGTTTTGGTGTCTTTGATGACTCGGTGATGTATGCTAAGCTCTGTGCTCCAGGTGCGAAGGATCAAGTTGTGGAGAGAGGATGCCACGAGGGAGGGAAAGTGACTGCTGTGTCCCAGCAAGGCCATTTTCAATGGAGCAGTGACATGCTGTGGGAGCAGCTAAATAGCCTGGGTGTTGGGATCTGCACTGTGGAGGGGCTGTTTAGCAGTGCTGTGCCTCAGTTTCCCCACCTGTAAGGCAGCAATAATGGCACTGCACTGCCTTTACGAAGTGCTTTGTGAGCTTTGGCCAAGAACTAAAATAGGACAACTGAAATTCAGTCTTGTCAAGCTATGTCGTTGCTTAGTAAGTGCCTAAATCTGCCTCCATAGCCTCTGTACTGTGCAGTGAGGTTCAGGCTGTACGTCGCTGGTCACATCCAGATGCTCCTGCAGGCACAGCTGGCCTTGCAGTGTCCTCCCAGCCATCTCACAGCCTGGCCTGTTTTGGAGAAAAGATGTGCTGGTGGAAGCAGGTGAAAGCTGTCACAAAATGCCACTTTGTCATTTTATCCTCCCATAGCCTGTTGCTGGTGCTGAGAGGGGCTCGGCGCACACCGGGGCTGTGAGTGCAGGGTGTGGGGCATCCGCTGAAGTGACTACTAGCAGGGGATTTCTGGGGTGTGATTACCAAAAATTCAGCAAGGGTCCAAATCTCTCCGTTGTCCTGTGTAAATTTGGAGTGACCAGTGGGATTTCACTGTATTTACTGCAGTAGAGTTATTTGGGATTTATACCACAGAGGGCAATGTTTGGTGTTACACGTACATCTCCAAAGATATATAGGTTGTGTACGAAGTTATCTCCCCCCTGAGAAAAAATTACAGCCCCTGTACAAAGCTGCCACCTATTTATTCCCTGTCATCACAACTACTGCGGACACTGGATGAGTTTATGGATAAATGACTCAGGCAAAAAAAAAAAAAGGTATTTGGAAACCAAGCACATGCTTTCCAAGAGGAAAGGCAGAATGATAAAGCTTTGCCTTTATCACAGGCTAGAGTGGTACTCCTTTGGCATAAACACACATTTTCCACAGATAAAAGAAATCTGTGCTTCCCCTCCTCTCTGATACGTTTTTCAATCTTGCATAAAAAATATTAATGTATCACCAAAGGCCACAGTGAAAAGGACTCCAGAGGAATTTAGCCAGTGAGTTATCTCTGTTTTTAATTACCTAACGCTATTTGTTTACATCGTTTGAAATCATTTTATACTCATTATATCTATTGAGGTAATGTTTCATCATTTCTCCACTTGGGTAACTTTAAAAACAGAAAAAAGAAAAAGGAACAGCTTGTGCATAAATTCACCTGTAATCTGACCTTTTCTTTGCTCTGGGAAGTTTTGAGAATTCTCTAAATTCCTGTGTCTGTACTTGCTCTACTTTGGGACTCTTAGAAGTAACCTTGACTCTAAACTGTGGACTCTAAGGTAGGCACAGAAGATGCTCTGCAATATGTGGAGCACATCCCTACTGTTGTGAGGGGCCAAATGCTTAAAAAAAATGCATTGCACATGGATCTGCCCAACAGTACCCAAATCCTGTGCTTCTGTTGCAGGGGCTCCCAGCTGGAGCCTCAGCCCACAGGCACCGGCTGTTTTAATGGTGAGTGAATAGAACAAATCTAGAAAATCAGTCCCGGAAAGTCCTTACTTCCTCAAATCATGCCTCAGCTCCAGTGAGACCATCTGGATGTTGCAGGATCAGGCTCTGCAGATGCAGTTTGGCCTCACTACCTGTGCTCACACACACACTCATGCAGGCTGCATCGCTAACCCTTGGTTGCCTCCTCTAATCCACCCTCCTCCTACCCACAGCCACGGCAAGAAAGATGTATTTTCTTTACTTAGTTTTCATGTTTATATTTCAAATACCCCTTGGTGCAGTAAACTAGTTAAAAAACACAATCCCCGGCCATGCAGTACCTGTTGGGGGAAGCATGACGGATCTGGTAGTGCAGGAACAAATATCCCCGGGGTCCCATCTGTCTCTCACAGTGTGTATACTTCCTTTTTTTTTTTTTTTTTTTTTTATTTCCCAGGCAGGGTTGCTGTTATTTTTACAGAGAGGACTGAATCCACTCTGGCCCTTGGTTGCCCCTGCTGCCCACTGCTCCCGTGCTGTGCTCGGCGGCTCATCAGCCCCTGCTGGGCCTGGGGGCTTCAGCCACCCTCAGCCCCCAGCAGCAAGCTTGGATGTGATTGCTCCGTAAGGAAAAGGTGATTCCTTGGAGCACCTGCCTGGCTCTCCAGATATCTCCTGCTGCTGGTGGAGTGAGGAGGGAAATAACCATGCTGGCACAACAGGCCTTTGGCTGCCTCGCTGATGCTAACAGGCATGGGTCCGCCGAGCAAGCAGAGCACCCGTCCCTCTTGTGCCAACCCCTGCTCTGACCCAGTGTACCTGCCGGTAGGATGGGGTCAGGAGCCTTGTGAACACAGCTTGGAGTCCCAACGCTGAAAATCTGCTTTTTCGTTCCTCTCTTTTGCAAAGAAATCAATCATGTGCGTTAATTATTTTGGATGGCTCGGCCCTTTCAGGGTTCCCTGTCAGGGACTGCTCCATTGTGTCAAGGGCTCTACAACCACTGAACAGACACCGCCTGCCCAAAATTGTTCAGGTACTTAACTTCAGTAGCCTCTTCGTATTTTAGATACTGGAACATTCCTTGGACTACTTGAAATATTTGAGATACTCTGAAGAAATATCATGCCATTAATTTTTAATGTAGCTATTTTTAATGACTAGAGGATCAACACTGCGCTTACACACCTGGTGTGATAGATATTCTACTATATAATTATTACTGCCTTCTACAATTTCTGACTCTAGATGTACAAATGCACAAAACATTAAAAACTTAAATCTTGAAGTGGGATTTTGCTCTCTAGATCTTTTGTCCACTAAATAATAATGATGGGAGAGCCACCTAAACGTAAGTATGAGCCCAGTAACTGTCAAGCAATGTAGTTTTACAAAGGAAGTCTTAAACTTTCCTGAAGCCCTTTTGATTTCAGTGGGTTTACAGGAATATAAATGAGAAGGAGATTTCCCCCATTGCTGGCATCTGATTTTTGAATTGGATTAATTATGACAAGGGCTTTTTTTTTTTTCTTTTTTTTCCCTGCATAATCAGATTTGCTAAAATTTCCTTACTAGGTTCATAAAAATGTTTTGTGGTTTTTCTTTGCAGCTGAGTTCAAATTTGGCTGAATTTTCAACTGGACTGTGGTATTCTTACAGGGTCCATCTTTGTTAATAACCATGTTTCAGTTTCTTAACTTTCTTTTCTAATTCAAGTTACTGACCATTCTTTTTATTTTTGTAATAGGAGCAGGAGGTTAATTGTCCACCAAAGGCCGTTTGAGATGGTCCTAGAACAGTTTGAGTGAAATGCCCTCGTTTTCTTAATTTTCATTAATCATCAACTTTATTGTTTGCATGTAGTACAAACAGCAAAATACCTGACTTAGTCCCGTAAAACATGGCTTGGAGGTCTGTCTCACGAGCTCTTACTGAAATGGCTTTAGTGCCACTGCAGGTGGCCTGGGTGCTAAAAATGAGGAGGGGGGTGAGACTCGGAGCCCATCCAAGGGCTGTGCTGAATGAAGGCTTGGTTAGGGGCAGGCTCAAGATGGTGTCATCATGGTGGACAGTCAGCCATGAGACAGCAAACATGAAGCATAACGATGTGACGTGACCTGGGACTGAAACCCCTCCAGCTCCTTGCCTTCCACCCCCATCTTCCTCCCTCACCGAAGCTGCACTTCAAGGGGGCTAATGATCTCGTTAGGGCTTCCTCCTGGAGGAGATCTATGAAAAACTGGCACTGTTTAGGAATTCCTTGGGGTAGGATGAAGAGAACTAGGGAGTGAAAAGAGGTTAATTTGAATAACTCCTTAACATAAACTTAGCACATGGGAGCCCATCATGTCCCGAAATCCAGGTCCTTTTCCAGGAGTGACCAGAGGATGCAGAGTTGCTAAAGAATTAGATCCCCAGCCAGAAGGCTGAAAGCACGTAATAGACTGTTGGCTGTGCCATCCAGAAAGCTTTGGAGCAAACCCAAGCAAAACACATTTAATATCCTCAATTTTATTTTCATTTCTAATCACCTGCTCCTGTGTACTTTACAATTCTTTGATCTGTCTTAGAGAACAGTTTCCCTAATTGCCACGGGAAAGGACATAGCATTTTGTTTCCACTGGTCATGTGGAAATACAGGGCCTACGTTACTTCTCTAGAACCCGGTCTGCTGGTTTCCTGAAACCGATTCTGCACTTTGGCACTGTAAAAATCCAATTATAAACCACTTCTGAAGGAATGAATGTAGAACACTCCAAACATTAAAAAACAAGACAAAACAAAAAGAAAATATGCCAGAAAAGTAAGTAATAGAGGTTAGCTGTTATTTTGCTGTAGCTCTGATGGCACCAATAGGTGGGGAATCTATAACCAGGTAGGACTTGGTTCCTGTCACCCCTTTGTATAGTACCTACTTATATATTTTAAGAGAAAAATATGGTTGATGTGACTAAAGGCTAGCTCGTCTGACCTCAATATTATACAAAGCCCTATGAAGGAAAATGACTCCTTTTTGAGGGAGAGAATGCAATGCAGCTTTACCTAAGGTACATTGTGTCAGATGAACTTGATGGTTTTATTTGATAAGATAATTGATTTTCTTGACAAAAGCAGTGCAGTAGATCTAATCTCTCTGGACTTCTACAAAGTATTTGACATAGTGAAAAGATTAGTCAAACTGGAGAAAACAGGGATTAGTGGCATTGTGCAGGAAATGACTGGAGAGTCAGGGAGAGTAAATGATGTATTGGGGAAAGTTTGGGTGCAGTGGCTGCCCCTGCAGTCCCTTTAGGGTTGGCTGGAGAGGTTAACCGCATTTATGATTCTCATGGGAATTCACAGTTCTTATGGGAATCATGCCATGCATTACTTCAGTGAAATGGGGTTCATCTTCTGAAATGATAAAGAAGGAAGTGACACCAGCTGTTCCGGAGCCAGGGCCTGAAGAGGTCTTGCCTGGAGTACGAGGTAGTCAGTCCTGGCACACAACCTCAGAAAAGGTGTGTTAAAATAGGATCAGCTGCAGAGAAGTGCAGCAAATGCAGCCTTTATTTACCTTGAGAGATGTGATTGCTGTCTACAAAAGCAGGGGGCAGGAAGGTTAACACTGGGGAGTGAGGAGAGCTGTTTAAACTGAAGACCAGTGTTGGCACAGGAACAAATAGGTATAAATGGATCATGGATAAACTTAGGCTGGAAATTCTGAGATTTCCAGCCGTCAGAAGAACGAGGCACCGGATTAGTCCTCTCAACAAAGAAGTGGAGGTAAAAACAAACTAGCTTTAAGACAGAGCTTCACTGCCGCTTGAAAGGGATCTTGTGATGTGGTGGCTTGTGATCGCAGAGGCTTGGGCTCAGTGATGCAGAGCCCCCTCCCAGCCCTCTGCTTTCCCTTCCTGCCATCAAATCTCCTGTTTGGCAGTGATTCTGCGAAACCCTGCCCCTGTGAGGCAGTGGCTGAAGAGGGCTCAGAGAAGAGCCTTTGCACCAGTCAGGAGCACAGAAAATATCCACTGAAGGCCGGCTCTGTGAGTCCATGCGTGAATATCCCCAACCTGCACGTCTGTGGGTGTCAGCAGCTTTCTGGCCCCTGGATGAAGGAACGGGCTGGCTCCGTGCTGGGCCCCCCTGCTGGGCAGCGCTGCGCTCGGTGGGCATGGCAGAGTGACTGCGCTCTTGCTCCTGCCCCACAGACAAAAAGGAGTCAGGCTTTCTTGCAGCTGAAGGATTCATGACCTGTGCCTGCAACTTTTATCTGAATCCTGAAAACAGAGCAGGTCTGAGCCTTGACTCCCAGGAAACCAGAAGCAGCGGAAGGTGGAGGAGCAGCAGTCCTTCCCCCTTCTCCCTCCTTGCTGTCTCTTGCTAAAGGGACCTCCAGCTGCCTCTGCTCCTCCCGCCGTGGTGTTTGGGGACCGGCACGGGGCCAAACTCTGTCCCAACAGGGGCTGTGGCACTTACCAGCAAAGAGCTGTGGCTCTGCTGCAGCGTTGTTCCCAGGATAGGTACTCACAGGCTCCTGCAGAGAATTAGTAGCTCATTTTAACCCCAGCCTAATTGCACCAAAACCTGCACGGCTGTGGCTGGACCCGTTGTGGCCTCCCGCTGATGGCACCGCCAAGACGCGGGGATGCGAGTGGTGGGGCAGGGCAGTGCTGATGCCCTGCACATCCTGGGGCTGGCTTGGCACTTTGACCGGGCTTGCTTGTGTCTGCTGAAAAAAGCCATAGCTCTACGCCACGATGACGCATCCCAGCAGGTAGCAGGATTACAGCAGAATAATATAAGCCTCATGGAGCACAGAGAAATGTTCTCTTTCTACTGTCATGAAGTAAATGTCTCCTTAGTTCATGTGAAAAAGGCTAGGCAAGGAGCAGCAAGGCTGAGATGTCATGTTACCCATGCAAGTACCTCCTGACACATTTTCTTAATAGTGACAAGCACCAAGGATGCCCCTCAAATTTTTGCTCAAAGAGCGATGATGTCCTCAGCTCATCCTGCAACAGACCCAGTCTTCTGGGCATAAAAGTACTTGCGAAAGTCCATAAAAATGCTATCATAATTAAGTCAGGAAGCAAAGGGCACTCGCTGTTCCTGGAACTGTGTGCTTTCTTTTAACAAGTTCAGGCTGTGCAGAGCATACTGGCAGCTGGTATTGTCTGAAAGGAAAATAAAAGTGTGTAAGTGAGTGTCCAGGTACTGTCAGCATTTGAGGACTACTGGGCACTTCAGGAAAGAAGAAATATTTGCTTTTGGGAAGCTTCTTTGTGTCACAGGTTATATATGGGAAAATAAGCCTGGATTTGTAATCAGGGCAGAAGAGATAGTTTCCAAGAGGTGAGGAGCTTGGGCCAAACGTTCCTTCCTTCTGGCTGGGTGACACCTACTATGGCTTCTCCAGCAGAGAGGTCTTCACCGAATCACTCCTGTAGACCCTTGTAGCTGGAACTGATATTTCCACAGTTTCTCTTTTTCAGAGGAATTGAAAAGATTCTGTCAAATAAAGAGCACAAATCTTGTCTTTTGACAAAAATAGCATATAGAAGAATTAAAAGTACCTGGAGGATAGACAGTGAGTATTTAAAGGAAAAAAAAAAAAAAACAGCCAGGCCCATTTTTCAGTCTGAGTTTTGGCTCATATTTTTTTGCACTTTCTACATGAATACCAGGAGCTCTTGGATCAGAGGAGCAACGTGGGGTGTGCTATCACTGTCCTGAGGGCAGGCATCTTGGGTAGCTCCTGCAACCCCGGGGTTATGGAAGGGGGAGACTTGCCCTCCTGAACCTGCCCCAGGCTTCCTTCCAACTAAGAACTGCTCTAGAGAAAGGAAGCACACCAGAAATTGCTCATTAAGGAAATGATTAAGGATCTTGTGAATACCACTTGGGATTGCTCTGGTAATGGAGGATTCATTGCCATCTTTTGTCACTGAGGAGTATGTATGAATGTAGGCACTGATACTTCTTGGCTTGGTCCCAGGAGGAATGCAGCTAAAAGAGGCACTGGCAGTCGCAGTCTCTGTGGTCGCTGAGTGTTTGGTTGACTTCTTGGGCAAGACTATTCCTTGTTTCAGTTTGCTCGTTTGTAAAACAAATATTTTCTGTTGCTGACGGTATATGTAAACCCGGGTGGTGTCCGTGGAGGGCTTGTGACTCCCAGCTCTCTAGAATCTCCCGGCCCCACCGGAGTGGGTGGGGTGCTGCTGCTCAAACCCAAGGTCTTGCTGACCTTGACTGCTGGACATGACGGAGCTGCCTTTGTTGTTGCTGCTAAAATAGATGAACTGAAAACGGTTCACTCACTTTTGCCATTTCGGCAGATTCCCTTTTACTCTGAGAGCTTGCTTCAAGTCAAATGGTCAAACTGTAAAAGGTTTCTGTCCATCTGGTAGATGCCTCAGTGAGAGAAGCCAGCAAAGATGACACCACAGCAGATATAAGCCGCCCGAACTCAGCTATTACAGAAGACTTCTCCCCATCAGCTCATCTGAGTATTAAATATCTGAGGAGTAATTATGTCTAATGTTTCCTGATCTCTTCCCTCTTTGCGCATGGCAGGCTATTCTGTTTCTGAAATGCTCGCCTCATGTTCATGGCATTTGGCCTGCAGCAGTGAGGTTGAGCCCAGCCCCAGAATGTCTAAAACATTTTCTTCTAATAGATGGCTCACCATAAGCTCGAAATGCGTCACACACCAGCCAGTTATTTCCACATCATAAACTCCTAATGCTTCTTTAGACTGACGGGGGTTTGTATTTGCGAAGGCCTGGAAAAATGCCAAATATCCTTCCATGCATGCTGCTGCTTTTATTTTAGCCACTGTTGAGCTAATCGCTGGGTATTTCTGGTGCTTGAAAGCCCCTCCATTTGTTTCTGAGTATCAGCTTGAAGCACCAAGCCACTCTGCAGCTTAGCAGCACCCAGCAAAGCAGGGACAGGAAACATTTGTGTGAGATGTCATGTCCCACCATGGACAGGAGATTTGCACTGCAGGCATTCCCAGGATTTCAGGGAATGCCTGGGGCTGGGAGCTGAGCTGTCCTCACATCCAGCATCCCACTTGATGCACTTCTAAACATTTTTTTGAAGCTCTAAGCACTGCATGCCACTGATTCTGTTCTCCTGGTTTTATTTATTTATTTATTTATTTTATTTTCCTCCTCCACCAGCCTTCCCCACTAAAATCCCAGTAAAGCAGCCTGGCTGTAAAGTTCAAATTATCAGTGTTTGCTGGAAGAAGAGAGCGTGCTTAGAAAGCATGGGCTATGAGCAGAGATTTTCAGCGGTGGCTTGACTTCTGCACTCAGATCTCTGGTGTTCCTGTTGGGATGCAATCGATTTCTGGTCCCAAGAACCAGAAAGCAACTCCGGTTCATTAATCACTTCGCAACCTGGTTTCTAATGGTCATACCAACATGCTGTGCCTTCTGCAAGCTGTCCCACCTTTGAAGTGCACTGTCTGCTCACCTCTCCCTTTAATTTGTTCCTTTTATGGCGAGAATCTGGTGACTGTTTGCAGAATTTCCTCTTTTCCCCACTGACTCCAACTCTGATGTGCTTTCCAGATTCTCCAGCTGCTCAACGCTAGTTAAGATTGTGCCAACTTGTCAGCGATAAACCCTTCTTTATTTTTTTGCACAGAGGCTTGTGTGTACAAAGCTTCAAGCATAAAAAAGCTGCTTCAGTCCTGAAGCTTGGCAGACAACATCTCAGGCTGAGAGCAAATATCTTTGCCAGCTTAAAAACAATGATGACACATTTGGCCATTTATCAGTAATGAAAGTATAAAGACAATCATTTGCGTGATGCAAGAGTTTATGAGTTTATGTAACTAAAAATGAGTTTGATTTAGCACAAGAATTTTGCAAGGGATTCATCCTCAATACAGCCTTATTGCAGTGCTTTAAATCCCTCCTCCTTCCTCTTTTAAGGTTAATGCAGTCACGTTCACACAAAGATGAAAAGGTATTCCTCAACTGGGTCTGAAGGCATCCAGAAACCTAGGAGTTAATTATATCCACAAACTTGCTTGCATATGTATACATGCATGCAAATACACACAGGCAAGGTTTGCATGGTTTGTTTTTTCTTTGTCCTTTCTAAAAGCTCTGACCTTGTACCAACTCTTCTCCTGGAGCTACAGGAACGGCTCCTTCCAGAGCTCTGCAGAGCCGTGCTCCCCAAACAAAAGCTTCACCTCCTCAATGCGTGGCACAAAGTACCTGCGAGCCACCATTCCTGAATCCTGGCTTCCCAGGCTGACAGCAGAGCTCACCACATACCGAGAACCCTTCAAATGTCAGCTCCCCTAGGGACCACATTTCAGAGGACAGTGATAACAGCGATGCTTTTCACTTCTGCCACACTTCTCGTCACAAGACAGCAAGCATTTGATCAGCACTAGGTCCTGACTACGGGCTTGGAATAACTTTGCAAAAGATGGGTGTGGGGCATCCTCAACCCTAAAAGCAAAAAAAAAATTCTCAACTCAAGTGCAAACCTCACCTGATCTGCCTGCTACGGCATGGCCAGCCGAGCAGGAGGGACAGTGGGCAAGGAAGAAAGGAAGGAAGGAAGAAGGGGCAAGGCAGCTACAGCGATGAGATCCTGCTTTCACTGAATTCAGACTGTGTGAATTAAACTGGTTCAGCTGAAAGCATTTTTAAGTCACAGCAGACTGACATAAATCAGAGTAAACAAAAGCCTGCAAGATCACCTCCACATTATTGGCGCACCTGCTGATATATAATCTTACCGCCATCCCTCCTTACACAACTGGGTAATAGTGGCCAATATCTCACACTTGAAGATATATGAAACCTTTAAGCATTTTATGATGCCTGGAAAATAGTTTAAACAATGCAGTAAGTTTACCATGACTCATAATGCACAACAATTAATAACAAGAGCACAGTTACTGCCCAAATCCCTATAAGCAGAAAACAAAAGCCTTCTTGCTATAAACACAGAATCACGCTGTATTGCTTAATTCCACCCCAAAACAATTCAAATCCCCATTCCCACTGGAGGGCTTTATAGTTATCAAAAATCCAATAGATAAAACCAAAAAGGCATGGTAGAACTGAGAGCGTCCAAATTAAATCCTGAGATTCTCTGTAAATCCATACACAGAACACAAAGATCATTAATTTATCTCCTGCCTTCACATCCTTCTGACAACTTAGCGTCCAAGTGCGTTACTGGTGGCTGTTCCTAGCAGTTGGTAACAGCCAAAAGAAAATCAGGAAGGAAATGGGATTGGGGTTACCAGTGGAGATCTGGGCATCACAGGAGCTTTGTCCCAGGCTTGCTCTATCCTCTTGGTCAAGTTGCTTAACCTTTTTATGCCCCATCTGCCTCTCCGCCCTGGATAACAGCTGCTGATTTACTCCATGGGGTTTTGTGAAGCTCCATTTGTCAATGCCTCTGATGTATTATTTATTGTCAAAGCCATAAACAGTTGCATCCTGAAGATGCAGAACACATCACCTGCATTTTGATTTCTGCCAAAACCTCTTTCACTTAGGACAAACCCCTTCTTTCTCCTCACTCTTGTAACAGTATTTTATTCAATGATGATTGAATTTCACAAGCCAATGTGCACGTTTGGGGCCACGAAGTCAGCTCCCAGTTACAGACTTGCTGTAACAGGGGAAGCTCAAGGGAAAGCCACTGGACCTGTGATGCAGTGGTGGCAAAATCGTTACTAGCTTTGAGGACTCTGAGAGCTGCTTGCAGTTGGTGGTCCTGTCAGCATCTGCAGCAGGGTGTTACTGGTGTCTGAAGAGCAGCTTTAGGGGGAGTCTGTGCCCTGCAGAGGTTCCTGAAGAGCAGCAGGATAAACCTATGCGAGGAAAAAGCTGAACAGAGCCCAGATGTAGCACATATATCTCAGTTAATGCTACACAGGGTAAATGTATCTGAGAAAAGGCACATAAAAACAAGTACATTTTCTATAAATCTTGGTTAAAATACTGGTTTGTTTTTAATATTTTTTCTTCTGGAGTCTCTGCTCTATCAGGCTCCCCTGTTCCTGTTATAAAACCTGATGACAAACTAGGCAGTGGCTAGATTTAACGTCCCGACTGACCTTATCTAACTGACCTTGCACCAAAGCAGCACAATGTGCTGCCAAATTTTCCAATTCTCTTCAGTACCTGAAGTCTCGGGAGCAACATTTCCGAAATCATTTTGCATCTGCTGACCCGAGCGCACTGACCAGAACCCAAAGCACCAGGCGGCCGGGGGGGCATTAAAGCACACTGGGGAAGGGGGAGCTCGGGGTGCAAAGCTTTGCTCGGAGAGTGCAAAGGTGCTGGGCTTGCCTGGCTGATACAGAGTGCTGACAACAGCAAGGGATCTGTCGCTGAAACAAATCTGGCCTCCAAATTCAACCCCAAATGAGTATTTAACCAAAATCCTGCCACACTGTGGAAGCCTAAAGGTGGTTTGAGTGATCCAAACTGCTGCATTTCTAAGGAGGTACGTTTCAGTTTGAGGCAGAGCTCTGTTCAACAGTTAAAAATAAACAGGAGAAAGTTAGAAACGTACCTTGTGGCTCTCCACAAGTTTTCTGTTGTCACTTGTTATGCAAGCAAAACATGTTTTTAATGCAAAATGACACTGGCTTTTCAATCATTAATGGCACAATCAACTAAAATACATAATCTGTTGCAGTGAATACAGTGTTTGTAAACACATGCAATTAAAGTGGAATAAGATTCAATTATAATGGGTTATGTGTGCATAATAATGCGGATCATGCAATTCTTATTAGTTGGGCTGTACCCTCAGTTCAGGAGGAAATTATATTGAAACTCTCTATAATGAAGAGGAAATTTTAATGAGAAGACAAGGTTGAAAAAATATTACTCAAAGCAAGAGGAATGAAAGTGTCCGGAGGCAGAATACAAATGACTAATGCCGAGGCATTTGACTACATCTCCGGCTTTGTGCAGAGATTAGGAATCCACACTTGGCAGCTGCCAGGAGCCGGGCAGGCAGAAGTCGCCCCATCAGTTGCAGGGTCCATGCCCTCCCTCCAGGTACGCTCTCTGCAAACTCTACTCATTTCAAGGAGTTTCAGTGGTACAAATGAAAGAAGAATTTAGCTCTCGGTGCTACAAGAGTGCTTGTCTTCTCCTGGGCTGCTGCTTTTTGGGTCGGGGCAACCAGTACTCACAAAGAGGTTTCATTTCATTTCTTTCCATGTTTTTTTTTCAGATAGTACATTGTTAAAACTCAAGGTAGATGCTATGTACCTACCCGATCCTTCCCTTTCTTTAATCACCCATGGAACTTGATTTACTTCACACAAATTGCTTTAATTAACCATCATGAGGAGAGAGGACAGGACTACATTTTCTAATGCACTGAAAATCACTAGTGAAGCAGAACCTAGGTGGTACTGAACCCAAGAGCTGATCTCAGCTAAAACACGCAGACCTTGTCTACTTCTGGAAACAGATAGCTCCCAAACTACTTTACAAAACCCACTTATAATGGGTACATGTGTATAACAATGCAAACCCTGCTACTCTGATTAGTACAAGGCTTTGACTTGACTTAATCAATATTTGAGAGGTGAAAGCAATGCAGAGTATGAAGTAAAACAAAATAAATGAGAAAAACAGGATGCTGTGTTACATTAGCTACACAATCCCTACGAGGCTGCGATCCTGAAGAATAACGTGCATCAACTTGGACAAGGCATTAAGGATCTCTGCCCTGAGCTTGTTGCTGCTGGCACTGAGCAGCTGCACTTAAGAACATAAAGATGCATTTCTGCAGAGCAGTAACAAGTGACTGCAAGTGGGAGCGATTAAGCTGGAAACTTTACATGTGCGTACCAGGGGAGGAAACCTGTGTGCACGTGTCTGGTCTCACAGTACCACCAAGCAGAAAAGCTCTCAGACAATCAATGAAAATTAAAAAAAAAAAAAAAAAAAAAAAAGATTCAGAGACCTGAATCCAGACTCTTCATTCCGAACAAATGCTCACTAGAGGAAATTTGAAATAATGTGAGGAAATGATACTGTCACCGCAGCTCACAGCGAACAATAGCCTCGTACATATTCATACAGCCAGTGCTGTCGTGTAACCCCCAGCTAGGGACCTGTGCCTTGCCCACCGAAAGCAGCAAGACACGCGGTGATCTTCTGGTCCTCCTGGGGCATGGCGCGAGCACCCCCATTACACATCTGCTTTTTCTTCACTCTAAGTTGAAGCATTGCAAACCATGAGGCTTCCCCTGTCAGGAAATGCTTATAGCTACTCACTCTGTATGTCCCCCTTCTTGCTTCTGACTCCTCGTACTTTCCTTTACACCTTTCCAAGCTACTGAATTCTTCCCTGTCTTTGGTGTTTACACCGTTCAGCTCTAGCCTGTAATGTCTCTCCGAAGCCATTTTTCTTGGCGTGACAGTACATTACAAATTCAGTCCTTCCAGTACTGATTTAGCTCCTTTAATCTTTCCTTACAAATGAATCTCTCCATCCCCTTGATAATTTTTGTTGCTCTTCTCTGAACTCCCTGCAATTTTTCACTATCTCCTCACTAACGAGCTCCCTAGGACCGAAGGCAGTGTTCCAGGTGCGGCAGCAGCACAGCACCATCAAGGTGGGCTGAACCCGGGCTGCCCCGCACCGCTGCCCTCCCCACCACCCTGCCTCATTTCCAGCTTGGGTCTGATTTGTCCCCGCGAGTTTTGAGGGAGAAGATGACGTTTCACCTACTGTTCTGTTTCAGCTGTATGGCAGACAGATTCTAAAATGCTAGATGAGTAATTCTGGATCTGCATCTCTGTCCTGGAAACTGCAGTTTGGAGTCTGAACATCATTATCCATCATTCCTCATGCATGTGGAAATCAAAACACTGCCTTATGTCAATAACATAGAAAATACCTGAATTGTATAATTGGATGTGTAATTCAGAACTTGCTGTTCAGGAAGGAAGCTGGGATACAAGCGGATTTTCCTAAGTTTTCAGACTGGCAATATTTACACCTGCAGAAGCAGGCAGGCAGAATTATGAACCGAAACCTCCTTCCCTCCTACCAATGAAAACTGATTGATCTGCTCTGCTCCAGTGAGCAGGAAAACTGGTCAAATTCTCCTGTGCTGTAACCAACCCCAAATTCATTTTGTAGTGTCCTTATCCTTCTGCTTCTGTCTCTGGATCTGTTCGCATCCTTTGTGGAGGATTTTAGTTCCTCCTAATGTCACCTCATCTGCATGCCTGATTAACACGTTGCCTCCTCCTGCATTTCCACACAAACAGTGAAGACATCAAATTAAAACTCCTTGTAAAACTGAGCTTTGTGGTTCTTCTATGGACTCCTCATCTTCAGCTCCATGCTTTGCCACTCTCTCCATAGCCTTCCAGCCTGTTTTCAATCAAGAAGGCAATGCTCATTTCTAAGCTGATTTAAATTAATTTTTCTAGAAAGATTTCATGAGGCACAGTATCAAACGCTCTACTCAGATGCAAATATATTACAGCTCCAGCATTCCCTTCATCCGTTAATTTTCTGTTTCTATCAAAAAAGCGATCAAGTTTGTCTGGAGAGATTTATTCTTGCTAGACCGACGCTGCCAGAGGCTTCGTGCTGCCGGGGCCAGCTCTCAGGCGTGCCAAACATCCATGACCAGAATTGCCTCCAAGGTAGGTGGGTGTACAGGCACCTCTAAAAATGGGTGTTCGGGGTCACTGTTATGGTAGTCCTACACCGTGGGCTCAGCTAATTGGGAGTTCTGCCTTTATAATATCAAGCCCAGGCTGTGACTCCCCACGAAGACCTGGGGCACCATTTCCCTGGAAGGCTGGAGCCAGGGGTTGAGGTCCCTCCACCTGCTGAAAGCAACTGCCCTCGTCCTGCAGCAAGGTCACCCCAAGTGCCTCGGCAGACCCTGCAGCAGCGTGCCTTGCTCAGCACCATCTGCAAAGCACCATCCTCCCTGCCAGGGCTCTCTCTGCAGTGGCACAGTGCCTTGCCAGGATGGGGACCTCCTGCCTGCAGCCTGGTGACAGATTTAAGAGCAGAGAGCTGCCTGGCAGCAGTGACCTTTGTCACAAGGGACTGCAGTCACCCAGGGGCTGTTTGGGAACCTTTTGGGGGCCAGGTTGCACCAACTGCCTTTGTATTCCTCACCTTTGCCATATACCAAAACAATGCTGATTTCTTTATTTTAGAAAGGTAGATTTTTCAGCAGTCTTTTGGGATCATTTATTTCTCCTTTTACGTGTCTGTATATACTTTAGTCACTTCTTAGTCTTATGTTCACAATTGGAGAATCACATGGAGTATGGCATTTTCACCACTTCCCCCAATATCCTGGGCTCATCCATATCAGGTTTACCTATAGGCTCATTTTACCTCAAGTAGTTCCTCACATGTTGACTAGGAAGAGATATTTTATTGGCTTTTCCTTATTTCTGAATTTCTTTCATCTGTCTAATTAAAGATAAATTCTAGTCATCATCAGTTCCATACCCACCCCAATTTACTAATTAATAGACATGCATTCTCTCTACAACTTTTGCTTGCCTTTCCCCAGTGCTCGTGTAATAAGCATCTTTCGTATTCCCTTTCAATCCTTTGGCAGCATTAATTCACTCTGATTTTTTTTTGCTATCCTTATCCATTCCCTACTGAGCTTTAAATGAATCTTATTCACATTTGATTTCCTCCCCACCTTTTCCTATTTTCTGTGCAGGTTTTTTAAGCTCACATCTTTGAGCAGTGCCTTGTGAAGTCACTGTGACTGTGGGATATAACAATTATTTCATGCACGCTGATTAGTCACGGATTTGCGCACAGACTGCCATAGAGATTGGAAGGGGCAAATCTGGAAATGGCCCCTTGTGGATTTTGGCTGCAGTGATGGGTCAGGATGGGAACCACTGCCACTGGGTCCTCCTAAGCTCAGTGTCTTCCTACGAAGCAGAAGGCAGGTCCCCACCACAACCCCCAAAGCAAGCCCCAGCCCCAGCAAGTTCAGTGGGGTCCTTCAAAGGATACCTGGCATGCACCCAATGTGCGTGCTCACAAAAGTAATAAATGTCTTTCCCTCAGTAATTAGCTCCTTAAAAAATTAGTTAATATTGGTATAGCGCTTTGAAGACGTTAAGTGCTTAGTAAGTGCACACGTTATTTTTGGCATTTTGGGGTGCTTTCAGACTGTGGGGCTGCACATAGTTCTCAGCATTAATGAGTTATGTGACATTGCTTAAAGGAGATGCACTTAACAGAAAGGTTTATTTGCGCTCTCTCTCTCTCTCTCTCCACACTGTTTTGACTGGAATTCCAACTGGAATTTGCTGTTTTAGGGGAAAAGGACTATCTAGGTCCACTGTCCCTTAGGGCAGCTGAGATCCTCTTGTTAGGCTTCTGGTCCAGCTAAAAAGCTTTTCTCCTAACCAGCTAACCAAGTCTGACCCCCTCTAAGCTTCCAGGCTAACAAGGCCCAGCTGCAAATCCTTCCCCTCACGCAGGTGAAGACTGGCTGGGTTAAGGGGAAAAGGCAAGCTCTTCTCTTCTGGACCAGGTAAACCACTACGTTTTTGTTGTCAGATATAAAGTGATATTTTTGAAAATGAAAGATTTTTTTGGAAAGAGTCACTAAGGTTTCAGCAGGGATATCGGTGAAGGTACTCTTAATGGTGGGCTATCATCACTCTATGTAGGTACTTGCTGTGATATATGGAAAGCAAATGGATGCAGTGCTTGTGTTGGTATTGTTTATGTTGTTCTCACAGCCTTACCTAAAACTCCTGGCTAATTCATTATTCTGAGAGCCTAATGCAAGGCAGCAGGTACTACAGTTCCCCTGCCGAGTCTATTTTCAATATTAATTATCTTGCTGCGCATTAAGTAGTTTTTGTTTTTGTGTTAAAAGGTTTATGAAGATTAGATGATTAAAATGATAAAAATTAATTTTCTCAAGCATAGCCACTCTGCAGCAGTCAACTGCAAAAAGAAAAATGTGTGCATTTAGTTGTCTTGGAAAGATGGTACTATAACTAAGTTATTACAAGGGGGGAAGGGAACAGTGGGGAAGGCTGTTTTTGTCACAAATGTTGTGGCTGCCCTGCTGGCCACACACTTGTGCTTGCGGTGATGTGGCTGCCGCTCATTTCCATCTCCAATAAAGCAGATTTTTGTCTGAGAAATTAATTTCAATATATGACAACCAGTGACAGGAATGGCTATCACTTGTAAACATACCACATCTGCTGCAAGGCTAAGCTCAGTGTGACAGCAGAGTATATTTTGTCTGCTCTTTGAAGGGGAGGGGGGCTGATGAAACCCAGCTTGTGTCGGGGTCTGGTTTCATGGCATTAAGTTGGGATGCGGTGCAAGTGCCTCTCACAGGGGCAGCTGTTGCTGGAACATGATCTTATGGCTAAAGGAATCTCTTGTACAAACACGGTTATTATGCCTTGGCTTCCTAGCTGTGAGATGATGAGGAAATCCTGAAGGAGAAGTCACAGCCCTACCTTCTGTGAGACATTATTAGTCTGCTAATGCTGACAGATATCTGGTGTCACGCCGCTGCTCCTTATCCCCAGTGACATCCAGACCCCGCAGAGCTCTCATGGCTTATTACAACATATTGCTAATCTGGGGGCTGTTTGGCCTCAGCAGGTTTGTTGCTGGGTTTGATTTTTGTCCTCATGGTGAATTCAGAAGCGAGAATCAGTTGGTAAAGGAGACACCTACCCCTCTCGCTTTGACAGGGCTGCACTTGAAGTGTGAACCAAGTTGCAGAGCAGTAGAGGTAGGTGCAGCTATGGGGTAGCCCTGCGAGGCTGCCACCCCAAAGGGCCCATGCTGTAGTTTTCTGCCATACACCCTAGTCACCTCTGCTGCTTCCATCATGGGACACGTACGTTGGGTGAGAGAGGGTGAAAAGTGACCCTGGGCATTACCAGCAGCAACGTCACCCCACGCATCGTGCTTCAGACCCTTCCCTGTGGCTTTGGTACAGAGTATGTTTTTCCTTCTTTTTCCCTCATTATAAACTTGGTGACTTATAGGCAGCATAAAACAGTTTGCTATAGCAAATTCTTCTCTGTCAGGTAGAAGAACCAGTACAGTATTTGCTAATGCTAAAGCAGTGGGTATTAAAGTCACTCTTCTCATTAGCAGTGGTCACCCCCCATTGCACATGTGAAGATGAAACCAAAACAGCAAAAGGCGTTGTGTGAGATACAGAGCCGAGAAGCTGAGGACAAGAACTGTTCTGATTGTTTTACATGTTGGATGGATCAGTTTTATACAGTTCTGTGACGGTTTCTGCATTTTGGGACGCTTTGCTTTAATGACTAGCACTCTAAATATCACTTCTTGTATGAGGTTGTTGTCATTAGTGTTATGAATTGTTATTTGTTGATATCATGAAGTCTTTTCAATGTCTTAGAATTTATTACGAATATTAGAGATGCCAGTGTTTATCTATTTTACACCTTCATTATCTGATCTAACCCAATAATTGCTCCAAATACATCAAATGGTGTTATCACTGCTGTCTCATTTCATTGTAACTCCCATTTGTTAGTGCTTTATTTCTAAGAAATAATTTATAAGAAAACATGCCTAAGCATAAATATTATGCACCAATATTAAGTACGTACAAATCTCAGGTATTTGACAGAAAATGTCTGTGACTCAGGGGTGGCACAGTGTCTGGTTTAGGCCAGTGTTGGTAGACTGGGGCGGTGAGAATGCTTAATGTGGGATCCTGAAAGGCCTCTGAGAAGCCTAAAATACCTGTAGTGCGTATCTCAGCATCCTACACACCTGCAGTAAAGGTTCCTCCCAGTGCTAAATGTAATCTCTATCCTCAGAAAATGAGGAGTTTGTCTTATTAACAATGACTGTGTTATTTGACCTCTTTCCCTAGTTCTAAACTGAACTTGTGTGTTGTGTGAGGCTACGGAGCTAGTTGGAGAGAGTGAAAAGGAAGGGAGAAGGGGCAGGGGGGAAGGAAGTTGCAGCTGTCTCTAAGATGGACATAAACATCACCCTGTGATGGTGGCAACTGTTTGATTTTTATGTTGAGAAGAATTTTTAAGGATCAACTAAATAGAAAGTAAATCCAGGAGAGGAAAGGGGCCAGGAAGACAGCTGACATGAGGTGACTCTTGATTAAGGAAACAGCCTCTCCATACTGGGCAGAGAAAGCGCACTTGGAGACTAGGACAACTTGCTGAATATCCTATCTGAGAGAAAGCACTGAAAAAACTGACCTGAATCCATTTTTAGTAATGACTGTACTTTTAACTGGAAGTGTTTTCCAGCTACGGAGAACCTGTACTCGCCTATGAGCAGGTTTTCCTTTGCTGGACTCTTCAGTGTTGGTTCCCAGCCCCTGACACTTGGAGGAGGACAGCCTCAGCTTGCAGAACAGCCCTTACCCCTGACAGCATGATGTAGCTCATGGTATGCTGGCCCCAAGTAACACAGAGTTACAGGAGGCCTTGCAAGAGCATCTGCTGCAATAAAAGCAGATAATTATCTCTGTGTTTTAGGGAAGATTACAATGAGTCTGAGTTAGTAATCCCAAACACAGCACTTCATCCATGTTAAAGGCTGGAAGGGAAAAGCCCCAGTTTCTCAGTTTGCAAGGTGGTATTAATAAATCAACCCATAGAGAAAATACTAGAAACAGTGTTTTGGAACAAATGACATGATTAAAACATATTTCATCCAACAAGTCAATTATCACACCCACTGATATTTGTTAAGATTCAATTCAGTGAAAAATAAAATCTGTGCTTCTGCTATAAATTCTGGCTTCATTCCCGTTGATACTAATCCTCAATCTTTAGCCAAAATTTGCTGAGGCATTGTCTGACACAGAAAACGGCCTCTGAGCTCTCACATAAAACCTAATTACAGGAGGCCTTGTAAAACAGGGCAAGAGATGATGCTTGCAGTGCTAAAGACATGCGTGGTACCCACTCTTTTTCCAGCAGCAAAATACCAGGTACTAGTGACACTGCATTAAATGTAGAACATGCACACAGATGCATGCATATACCAGTATTGAAAAGCATACACTGCCTTCACTTCTCTTCACTCAAAACCCAAATGCCTGCAGCAATATCAACAAATACCAAAAAAATCAGAAATAATGTTCCAATTCCCAATGCAAGAAAGCTGTGGTGTATGCATGTGCGCACAGGGGGAAGTGCATGGATTTGGATAAACAAGTAAGAAGTCAAAATTGGTTCCATACAAAATCATCTTTTGGAAACCTGTCTGTCTATTCACCAGGACCTGGGCAGCGGTGGCAGCTGGGTGAGTCACTGCAGCAATACCCACCTAGGGACAGCATGATATGGTGGGGGCCTTATATCTCTGGCAGTAATACCTCCAGCATCAGGATGGATTACCTAGATGCCTTTCCCTGCTTAGCACTTGAGAAACTGTACTTTGCTGATAGTTTTGCCCGGAGGCTGTGTATCCACTCAAACAGGAAGAGTTTGCTCTGCGAAACCACAGAGGAATGAAGGTGGCTGGCAAAAGGCAGGTTAACAGTGTAGCTCTGAAATAGTTTGGAGGGAACGTACTGCAAAATGCACTTTTGTGTGGGAACCCACCAAAACTGTAGGCTCACGGCAGTAGTGTGCAGGCAATGGGAGCAGTCAGTGGCTGTGTTCAGCAGGTTGCCCCCGGAAACAAGGGAATGTTTGTCACTCATTAACGAAGCGGCAAATGAGACACAGCTTTGCCAAATGTCTGAGCAAAGTTCCTAGTGGAGAGGCAACTAATAGGCTTTCTGGTACATGTTCAAATTTTCCATCACTGGTCGGGGCATGGTGATAAATTGATGGTGTCCATAGTATGCTTTTTGATAGCGATCAATGTCTAATTGTCTAATTATGCAAAATGTTAATCTGTTAATGCCTGAAGCTTTAAGCCTTGCCTTCAAGAATCAGCCCCCTGTGCATTACTGCTTTCCTTCTCTGACAGACAAATCACCTGTATCTTTGCTCTTGACCTACCAGGGTTAACTCCTATCATGACAATGTCATTAACTCAGTTTAACCTCTTTTTTTCTTTGGAAGCATGAAAAGCTAAGCTACGGCTGTCGCAGACTCAAAACGTGACGCAGACTGCACCGCTCGGGCTGATTCCCTCTGCTGCAATCCCTGCAGAAAACAGTCAGCTACGGCTGGATGCCCTCGCCCTTTGTGTTGGTCTACACAAGGGCGACCGAGATGCTTTAAAAATGCCCTTTCTGGGGGTGAGGACTGCTGTTATTTCCTCCCACAGTGGGGGAAGGCAGCGCGCCCCCTCCTCGCCGCGCCTGCCCACGGCGGTGGCAGAGCAGCACCTAGAGGCCGCGGCGAGGGGCTCGCAGCTGGGTGCTGCGGGAGGGTGGCAGGAGAAAGGGGGTCCCAGTGAGGGCCTGCAAAACTATGGGGCTTGAGGACAGAGTGCAGTTTTCCCAGCATCACAGAGGATTTGGGGATGAAGGCAGGGCGAGCCCAACCTTCCTGAGTCTCACAGTCCTGGTCCAGCTTGGTGCTGCCTGCCGTGGCTGGGCAGCCTGCCTTCCCCAGGAGGCTGGGGAACGGGGCATTTTGTGGTTAGGTGTGCTTGCTCATCCTGCTATCACAGAGAGCGCCCTGTTGGCAGTACCTGGACCCCTCCTGGCCTGCCAGACCCCTGCTTCCCCCCCTGAACCTCCTCTGTCCTCTCGCCTGCCTCTGCCACTCTGCCCCAAGGCAGCACCAGGATGGGCAGGGGCAAGTTACCGTGGAAAGAAACTGAGAATAGTTCTGCCCCGTGTGGGATAGAGACCATGCCTTATCACCAAGTAATCCCTCTCACTGTAAGGGTAGAGCTTTTTCCAAGTAAATCTTTTTGTGTGTCTGAAGATCCTGATATAATAGAGTTAAAACTTCTGGGGGGTCACGAATGTCATCTGACCCTGTTTTGGTCAAGAAATCTGCCATCGATGCTGACATTGATAGTCACTAGAAGAAGTCACCCTTGTTGTTGACTGCAGCTCAGCTGGCTGCTTTCAAACATCTTTTCCAGACATTTTTCCAGACACCTTTTCCTGAAAGATTAAACGGTTCTTTATGACTGATATTTTCTCCTCATAGAACTACTTTTGTGTTGGAATTAATTCATTTCTCTATCTAACTCTAGCAGTTGGATAAGCTAAGAAACAGATTTGTCCTCTACAGCATTTTTGCCATTACTATGGCTCTGAACTGGCTTTGGTATTTAAGCATTCATGAGAAAATATGTATACTAGAAATAGGTGCAGCAATTTAGTATAATGCTATGTATGGAGGCAACACCACTTCCTCCAATTAGTCTTAATTCCCTTATTAATATAGCTGTGAAGGTCAGTCTGCCTTGGAGAGATGCTTGTTTTCACTCTGGGATGAGGCGGGGAAGCTGTGAGGAAAGGGGTGGAAATCAGGAGGACAAGAGGAGGTTGGAGGGGAGTCAGGTCAGTCCAACCCTTCACAAGAGGATGGGGCACGTGACTGAGGTTTAAGGTTGCAATTACTTTCTGGACAAGGAAATAGGTGTCAAACAGACAAGGAGATGAGAGGGCTGTATGCAACTAGAGCCATGTTACGTGTCTGCTGGGGAAAATGAGACAGGGATAACAGAATAAGGATGAAACTCAGTCTGTTTACTAGGAAAGTTGATGAGTACACGAAGATCTCACCTTGCCTGTGCCTATTACTGCTCAGGCCAACAGTGGGTTCATCCTCTAATCCTGTGGGCTGAGCCGTTCCTGAGCTGCACAGCTCCTGCAGTAGCTGGCAGAGGGCTGTGGTCAAAGCCGAGCTGATGGCAGGGCTCTGCGTGGGACAGATGGGCAATACAATCTGTAGACTGATACAAACTGGAGCAGAGCAGCATTTTGTGTGCAATTGTTTTTCCAATCCTTCCTATTGATCATATTTTAAGGTAGGCCTGACCCTTGCATAAACAGAACACAACTAAGGACAAAAACATCACTTAAGACAGGGTCTCTGTTCTGTGACGCTTCCTTTTCACCCAGGGTTCTCCCTCTGTGGCTGGCGGCAGGTGTTTCTAATGCTGTTATACTGATGTTTATGAGGTGCAGCTTATAGTCATATTGTCTTTGCACAAGATCTTTGATGAATGTATAAATACTTATTAGAAGACAGTCCTGGAATAAAATGGGCAAACAGCCAATAGAGATATAACCAGAGAGAAAGGAGAACAAAAATAATTTTCACAAGTGAGACAAGTCCCTCACCACTGCAATGCCAGAGTCACCTTGCTCTTTTACCCATTCCTTACAACCAGGTGCTTTCTTTCACCCTTTTTCACTTCATTTCCCATTACCTTCAGCTTATGCAAGCTGTGGTTATACTCTATACAAAAGCTCTTATGCAATGCAGGTATTTTGGAAACCTAGTCTTTTCAACGAACCCTGCCACCATCAAGCTAGCAAGCTAATTCATCACTGTTCTCACCGGTCCTGGAGAGCTGAAAGGTAGTGCCTTTTAGATGTTGGTGCTTGTAATGGTGATTGCATTTTCATTTCCAGGTTCATAATGTGCTGGTCACCACCCCAACTAAGCAGAGAATATTTCTTACTCCTGGGGCCATACTGAATCATCAGCCAGTCTCCCTGGGTACTTTTGGCAGTCCCTCACCACCTTGACAAAAATCTTCTGGCCACAGAGGGCCCTGGGGAAGGCTGAATGCAGTGGGGTTATGCTTGAGTATTTAGGTGTGGTTATTGAAGGAGTACATCCAAGTCACCTTGCTCTCATGTGATGAGCAGCAACATCATGTAAATCTATAAATTTCTCTTTCTTTAATCAAAGCCTGATATTCCAGCAGGAAGTGGTGTATGGAGCCGAGCAGGCTACCATGATTAGCTTTGTAGTTAAAGCACATCAGCAAGCAATTTTATCATTAATACTCATGAATAAGACTCTGTGCAGGGAAAATGTTTTGGAAACAACAGTAATGTAGACGCAGACCTGAGATTATTGATTGCTCTCCTGCTTGAACAGTACCATCAGGAGCCCTCTGTCTTGCTCCAGAGGGCAGCATAATGCAGGGAAGGGTTTATCTCTGTTCCAAACTTTCAGAAGGATAAACTTGTAGAATGAGGCCTTGATTCCCTCTCCCTGATCAGCTCTTCTCCCACAGGACCCTGGGCTCTGTCACTGGTTGTCTCCTTCTGGGAGAGGAGACATAGCTCAAACCACAGTCTTCTTGCCCATCCAGTTCCCCAAAGGCACATTTTGTTGTAACAAAGCTCTCCTTACCACTGTACCTAAAGTGCCAGCGTACAGCTGGCGTCCTGCTGAGCATCTTTGTTACTCCAGATATTCTTAACCCATTTAAGAAATACCCTGTAATCTAGATCAAAAATTGGTCTAGATGGAAGAAGAAGAGGGTTGAGGGAAGATGTTCTCAGCGGAGAGAGTTGTATAATTGCAATAAAAGCGCGGTCTGGGCAGGCCTAGGCACTGGTCTGCAGGGAGGCCAGATCTGGGAGTAACTTTACAAATGCCAATAAATTGATATGAGCGTGCAGGGGATCAAGAGCTATGAAAATCGATAAGGCCAACTAGCCAGCTGGTCTGTGTGTAACTCCACAGAATTCGATTTGCACCAGTTGGTCAGCCACCGACCATAAGGCCAGAAGTGTGTGTGTGCCACGCGGGGAGAACTGCTGCAAGACAAGGGCCCCACAGAGCTCCACTCGCCAGATGCTTCATGGAGATAAGCTGCTTGAGCGTTTGCTCAGGAAACACAGGAAAAAGCAAAACACAGCATGTGAAGCAGGATTTCATAGGCACATCGGGGTGGCCACGGAGAGCAGCCGGTGGGCAGGGGAGGCAGTGGGACAGACTCTGCCTGCACACAGCACTTGACGCTAATTGTCCTCCTTGGGCTTCTGTGTGTTCCTTCAAAACTTGCGTGGAGCTGCTGCTATATCAGGCGTGGCACCGCTTTAATGCTTTGAACTTTGGTAGTGATGCTTGTCTAGAAACTATGCTAACAAGAAAATCCACAAAGAATGTGGTTTGTTTTCCAGACTAAGTAATCTTGTTTGATTTTTGTAGTAGGTATTGGGTCTGATGGCGCTCTCCTTATTTGCAGTGAAAGGGGCAAAAGTAATTGCTGTCTCGCTCAATGTTGTGAATAACTGTTGAAGTCACTGAAGTCAGCATTGGCTGTGAAAGCCTTTTCCCTTGTTGAATTAATTTTGGTGTGCAATAATTCATTAAATAACAAGAAAACAGATGTTGATTGAGTATTGCAAAGCTTCTCATAATTGCAGTTATTCCTTCTTGTCCTTTATTTATAAACTGAATCCATACTAGAACTGTACAAGTAGCTATTCAGTTAAAAATGACAGTAACAAGTATCTTTGCAAACACAAATAAGAATTTCCCAAGAGGGAGAAGTTCTATTTCCTGTACTAGAGGGGGAGGCTTGAAGCCCAGACCTTGGCTAGGGTCTCTCCTGTTACCAGTGTACGAGCCAGGAACTGAGGTTGGATCTCCCATACTCCATTCCACCCCATAACTATAAGGCTGTCCTCTACTCTCTAACTTGTACAAGCCATTACACTATAAAAATGATAACTAGACTGGTAGCAGTGTTTAGCGTTGAGTATTTCTAGGGTATACTCATTCCAGCCTCCCTTGGGAGCAGAAACATCATTCTTATGTCAAAGATGGGGAAACTGGGACACAGCTCTTTGTCCAAACTTGTGTGACCATTAGGATCAGAGTCCTTCAGCTTCAGAGTGTGGCCTAGATCAGCCCTACGAACTGTGTTTGTTGCCTGTCAGTGCTAGCTACTGCCAGTGAATTAAATAATAGCTTAGTGGAAGAGGAAAAATAAGCAGTACTGACAAGGAAGACAAGGAACGCTTTTCAGTGAGATCTGAAAATTGAGAAGAGTTGATTAGGCTCATATCACTGTGATCTAGGGATAGTAAACAACCCGCTCCCTGCAGCTACAACAGTGGGAATATCGACCAGATGGAACTGCTTCCCCTGAAATGCAGTAACACATTAGGGAAACCTGCACAGCATGGTACCTAAATGCTCCTTGACCTTATTTTGCAAAGAAGGTAGTGTCAGAGAAGCACGCTGTGATGCACTGGAAGAATGATGGCTATAGGGGCAGCAGCTGCCCTGTACCCGCACACGTGCCTGCCTGCCAGGGCTGCCTGACTTAGCGAGGGTCCTGGAGTCCAGGAGTATCATGTCCTGGTGAATCCCCTGCAGTGCACGTTAGGAAATATCTGCAGCTCTGCTCCCCTCCAGAGTCTGTGCTCTTGCTCAGCGATGGACTGGTGGCAATGAGCGAGCAGTGCTGTATCGCTAGCGGAGGTCCGTCTGCCCCTTTTCAAACTGAAAAGCCACAGTTTGTTGGAATGGGAGAGACTGGGGACTATTCACAAACTTCCCAGCCTCCAAGGCTTTGGAAAACCTTTCAACAAGTTTCTTTGGTTGCACCCAGCCTTTCTGGTGGCCTCCTTTGCCTTTGGTGCTCTTGTAATCCTATTTGCCCCATGACTAACCTGCAGGGAGCAGAAGGGCTCCCCGATCTGCCTGCCTGCTGCCAGAGATGCTCCTGCTGACCAAGAGAGCAGTGTGTGCTCAGGGAGTCCTGGCAGTGGCTCCACTTGGGGGACCTTGGGTGACAAAGGGGGACATAGCACGTACAGTTGGCGGCAGTCAGGACACCGAAGGCTTTCTGGAAAATATGCAGTATTTCTGACTGACTGGGTACAGTGGTGATTTTACAGGGCTCTTCTGCCTCAAAAAGGAGCAGCAGAGAAGAGGAGCTGAGGGGGGACGGATCGGCATTGATTAAGCTGCCAGTTCTGCTAATGTCACTGTGGACACAGCCACTTTCCTTTTCTTTGCCAGCAGCAACTTTAATAATAAGACGCAGAGGGAGAAGGAGGGAGTGTCAGAGCTGAGCTACTCACAGTGCTGCTGGCAGTATTTAGATGAGAAACTGGTGGTGTGATGGATGGCAGCGATGCAAAGATACATGGTGATCAGCGCTCTGGAAACACAGGCAGATTAAGTAGGACTGTGCTTGACTAGTCTGAAGGTGACTCTACCAAGAGCCAGTTGCTAGATGCTAATCACTTTCTGTCCTCAACAAATAGTATTTGTACTGAACTCAGCTGTGGGTACAACAATTCATGCAAATATGTTGGCAGGTGTGCTTTCACGTGTTGGCTTAGATCTGCAGGCAGCGCTGCTTGCTGTTGGCCAAGCTCCACGGTTCGTGGGCAGGGAAGAGTTTGTTTGGTCTTGGGCAGAGTATGACGAGCAGAGCTGCACTTCCAGCCTTGGCGGAGCTGTGCGTGGTACAGCCGTCCTGCTGTCCTGTCTCCATGCCCTGGTCCTGCTCCCTGTGCCCCCGCTGATTAGCCGTCGTACAGGCTCAGTGGGTGGCACTCTTATCATACCATGGTTTGAAGAGGATTTTCTTCCACGTTTTACCTTCCTTCTGGCAGGCAGGGATTATCTACACAGCTCTAAGCACTCCTAGCTTCATGACCAGGTATCCGGACCAGCAGCAGTGTTGCATGCATTAACATAAGCAAGTGGGCTTTGAAGGGTCCGGACACTAAGGGTTCCTAAGTGGTAGTGTAGTTAGGGGAGGTGTCCACCAAATCTTGTACTTGACACACTGGCTTTTTATGTTACATGGCTGGACTTGAATTTAGGCCCCGTGATACATTGGTATCCCACAATCAGAGTGAATTAAGTGGTTTTGTAATTTTAAAAAATATATATTTATTTTTATTAGCTTAATATGTGCTGTATACAGCTATCTGTGATGGGCAGCTCTGAGAAGAATCAGTTGTACAGCCAGTTGTGTGGGGTCCGTGTCTCCCTGGTCATTACAAAGACGTGATCTTTTGACATCTTTCAAAACAGTGCATCAAGCTATTTCAAAGGAGGTTTCCGCTTAGAAATGAGTATAATGCTTTAGTTCTAATTCCGTAGGAGTTAAATTGAATGTTAATAACATCTCCAACACTAGGCTTCACATATAGAACATTATGGATATCTATCTAGTGGTTCCAATTAACCAGGGGCATGGTCTTTGCTGTCGGTTTCATCCAAGGACAAAAGTAATTCGTTAGGATAGCAAATTGCCTTCTACTCCTGCAAATTAGCATTAGGCTGTCACTGCAAAAATAATCCATACTGTCTGGATTATGGCAGTGAAATTGCTATAAGTGAAAGCTGTTTTCTGAACTAATATTTAGAGAAGATGAGAGAGAGAGAGAGAGAGAGACATGAGGGACATTATTAAATAGATTTCTTCTTTTTTTTTTTTTTTTTGAAAGAGGTTCGCTTTCTCCTGAAAGGGTAATGTACATCTATCTTGCAGGGAGTTTCCTTAGAGGGTTTAAATGGAGAGTGAAGCTTTAAGAGCAAAGTGAAAATGGAAGAAGAAATATACTGCCATGGGAAGCTCAGAAATGAGACATTGGGGGTTTCAGAGAGTGTTCATAAATCCTCTCCTGCCCAGAGGGCATTCCTGTGTGACCATCAAAATGACACACATGCAGCTGTCTGGTGGTTTGCCACATCTCTAGGTTTGATGGACTTTGCTCTGGGGATGGTTAAACCTCCAGCTGCTCAGAATGGCAGTTTGTTTCCCTTAACAAACGTGCTCAAATGTTTACTTGAACTATTCAAGTCCACAAAATTAGATTATAAATTGTTTCCAATGGTTTTTCAACACATTTTCCTGGCTAGGACCTGGAAATACAAGAGGCCATCGACATCTGAAAACCTGTCCTGCCCGAGCACTGCTTCACCGTTACGTGAGGAGCTGGATCAGTGCTTGTGCCTGGGGCCTCCTAAGATCCCTGTCACACCTTTGGCTTAACAAAACGCACAATAAGGTACAATAAGGTACACCTTACCAACACACTGGGGAAGAAACCAGGCACTTCTCTAACTGGCTTGGTGATAGGACTGCAAAGCTCACATACGCAGCGAAAGCAGCAAAAAGCAGTCCCTAGCTGGTTCCCTGGGGCAGTACAGCTCACGCAGTTACATGAAAGCATATACTTTGGGTAAAAGGAGGCAAAAGGCAAGTCAGACATGTGCTGCAGGCAGAAAAGGGAACTCTTCAAAGTGGGCAGGAGCAAAGCAGCAGAGCTGAGGGCAGGGTGGGGGCATGGTGGCAGCTGGGGGCTAGGGCAGGCACGCCAGGACCCAGGAAGGCAGCGTGCTTCTGAGCCAGCAGCGCTGGGAATGGTTTGGCTCTGGTCACCTCGTCAGCTCGGGCATTCTGGGGATTTAGAGCATTGAAAAACAGTTTAATAATAACTGACAAGATATTAGCATTGATTTTTAACATGCTGCGTGGGTATAATAAAAGAGTAGGTATATGATGGATGACAACGGTGCAAACCGCTTGTTTGGCTTTGTTCAGTTAGTGTTGACTGAAAAAGATGAAAGAGAAAAAAGGATCTTCTCGTACTGCCATGAATCTTAACGATGTAAGGCTCAGGCCACCAAGGTTATAACAAATTTCAAAGCCTCCCTTAACATCCTATGGAATAACACTGATACAGAGATTGTTACAGAGACAATATCTGATGCCTAAAGACAAAGTTTTTATTTGCTTTTATTAAAAAAAAAAGGGGGGGGGGGAGTTGGAAATACGGCTTATGAGTGCGGACTGGGAAGGAGGACAGCTATTTCCAAGGCTATTGCCAATCCCCTTACATGGACATGCTTTGCCTGTTGCTCTCCAGTACGAGTACTCGAGAAGGACTCATGACTCAACACGTGAGTCTGAAATGCATTCATCGGTTTCAATTTATTACAATGCCTAATGTACAAAAATAGGAGCCTTTCAAGAAATGTATTTTTAAAAGAGACCAGAAAGTGATTAGAAAAGAAAAGGGGGAAAAAAAAAAGCCAACAGCAACAACAAAACTCTGAAATAATGCAAGCAGTTGTACGTATTTCCTAGCAGTGAAAGAATTAAAATCCAGGCATTTTATGACTTGGATAAATCTCAAGTTTCCCTGTGCGTACATTTGTGATTACAAATTTGGAGAAAGACTTCTGCAAGAAGATGAAAGTCCTCTTGCTACATGAGGACTTGGCTCTTCTTGCTCAAATACAGGCATGTTTTCCAGATTATTTGCTTTGTGATAGACAGACAGCTCTAAATCCAGGTCTTTCAATCTCTTAGCAAAACTCTTGAAAGTGTTGAATGCACGTGTAATACACAGGATTCGGGGAAACTCAAACAAGTTGTATGTCTGCTAAAAAGAATAGAAAATCTGCAAAAAGGAATATGAAATTGGGATGTTTAACAGGACAGGAACACGGTAATTTCAGAGCACCTGGAGCAGATGCAGCAGGACCTGTATTTTCAGGACTAGATCTGGAGCTGTGGCAAATCTGTCCCCAAAATGTTTAGGTATTCAGTTAATGAACTGGAAAATATTAAACTTTTTGGATATTTAAGTGTTTAGCTGGCTAACATATGTGGGTTTGAGGCTGACTATGGCAGTAGCATGAAGTTCAGTCTGGTAAAATGGGTAGAAACCCAAGCTGTGCTACGATGGGAAGATGTTGATGCACTCCTGAGCTACCCAGTTCAAAGCTGGTGTCTCTCAGAACTGACAGTGGCAGGCAGGCGTTCCCTTTGCAAGAGCGGTTTGCGAGGCTGCACAAATCATATTTAAGTGTTTGCAAGTGTTGCCATTCCCCTCCCACTGAAGTCAGTGGGGCCTGCTGCTGTGACCAACTTCACCCCACCCTTCTGCAGGTGAGAGCAGAATCGATGCTGTTACCTCTCCAGCACGGCAAGGCCCTTCCTTCTCCCAGTTCTCCCAGTAACACACAGCCAAGTGCTGCATCGTTTCCAAATGACCCACGTACCTGAAACTGGTGACCCAAGTAGACGAGAAACAGGCAGGGCCAGGATACTGTCAGATATTCAGGATTAATTTAATTAACCTGGGTTATATTTGAATACGCCAATACTGGCCTTTCATAAGACATCAAGGTTTCGGGGGCCCATCTGGCGAGTAAGGTCCACAACTGTTAATGTTTGTTCTGTTTTTCAGAACTTCTGCCTCCTAACATACAGATGCAGTCTGTTCCCCAATTAAAAGTTAAAGTCGGAATAACGGTATCCATGCAGTGGAGGAATACATGTCACTGAAATGGTATCACAGGCTGTTGTGGAAAACTGGGTATTTTCCAAAAAGCTGTAAAATGGCTAGTGTTCGCATGCACAACCTTTCTTTTGCTGGGAATATTTCAGCTTTTCAGATGTCTGAAAACGCAAAGAGCAGCTGTGCATGTAGCCTGTTAGCTCCCCTCCAGAGCAGGATGACTGCTCATAAAGCAAAAGCAAACACTCCAAACTGGCTTCATCTAAACCACCCTGCATCGCTGCTGTTACTTGTCTACTAATAGAGGGCCAGCTGTCTAGTCAGTGAAACAGAAGCATCAAATTACAGAAATCATAGAAAATGGAGCCTGGGAACCCCTTAAAGTCACCTGGTCCATCTGTTGCCCTAGGGCACAGTCAGCTTTACCTTTGCTAATTCCCTCTGGTTTCTCTAACCTGTTCTCAACAATCATCAGTAAGGGGAGATTCCAGATTTACCCACAAACACGTAAAGAGTAAAAGATGTGCTAATAGCCGAACAGCTAATAGGTTCTCTCTGTGAGGTTGATCTGTTGTAGAAAACATTCACTGCTGAAATATCTGTGTGGTTTGCTAATGCTCCAAGGAAACATGCAGATCCTTTGGAGACATGCAGATCTTAGCACTGGAAAATGGGAAACACATGCTAATTTCTGCTGTAAGGTTGTTAGTAGTAATCTGTATGGGTAAATTTTTGGCAAGATGGGACTTTTTTGGACTAATGTACTTATGCGGTTGCCTTTAAGAGCATAATTGTAACAAATGTGATTAGCCTACAATTCTCCAAGAGAGGCTGCACTGTGAAGGGGATGTGAAGGTTTGCTTCCAACTTCAGCCAGGCAGCACTCGTGGCCGCTTCCTTTAATTAATACACCAAGGCTGTTTAGGCTATACAAGGTGAATTACATCCTGTGTTTGGTGCATCATCCTTTTCTTTCCCTTCTCCAGCCCTGGTGGGTCAGGACCTGTGACAACAGGGCAGTCTGCAAGCAGCAGGACCTTGGTGAGACCTCCCTGTGCCCTGGCTGCGTGCTGTGCCACTGCCCCTTACCAGCTTTGGTGCTGGGCTGTAGCTGGGAAAAGCCACGTCGTTGCACTGGAAATGACACAGTGACAGGTACGGCAGGAGGGCAGCACAACATGGAAAAAGTGCTATCAAGCTGGCACCCTTACGGTGTCCAAACTAGTCAATGCTAGAGTAATTGTGTCAGCACATTATTGATGGTTTCTAACATCAAACGTCCACATCTTAATTCCAGTCAAATTAGCTGAGCCCCTAAATATTCTTGTATAAAGTGCAAGGTGGGTGTAATGAATGTCTGTACATGGCCGAGACAAGACAGCATGAAGAGGCTTACGTGGAAGAGGCAATTCAGAACTAATCCCAGGCTCTGCTGCATGGCAGCATCTCTGAATGCCTTATCAGCTAGAGATGAAGAGCAAGCGACTCTTGGACGTTACCATCTATGCAGTTTCTGAATTGTACTAGCCATAAAATCTTTTAAGCATTTTTTCCAAATCCACATAATTCACAGGAAAATGGGGAACAAACTGGTAATGGAAAAGAGCAAGTGTAAGCTAGTTAATAGGCCATACTGCCATTTACACTCAGGCTGAATGTAAAAAGCTTTTTTAGAGCAGTTTTAAGGAAAATGAGAATCAATCCTTTTGAACCTATGCTGTTTTACACAGTCTGAGGAACTCGCACAAAATGGGTATTCCCTTTTTCAGCTCATGGAATATAAACCACAGAATATTATTAAAAATATATATATGTCTAGATCTGCTGTGCTTAATACTGTGAAATTCCATGATTCCAGGGATACAGAGTACCCTTCTAAAAGCTGCTTACCCATATCAGGTACTGCAGGTTTTACCATCAATTCCTGACTTACTAGCAGCTCTCTACAACAGCTCAGCTTTTTGTGGCCTCATATTCCAGTATTTTCCTATCCTGAAGCTTCCTAACTTACATAGCTTACGTAACTTATAGTCGGATCCCCTCAACCTAGGTTTCTTCAGTGAGTGAATAAAGCTGCTGGAACTTTTCATCCCCAAGCAAATCTGATGCTGGTTTTCTATATTTCCCTCCAACCTGTTACATACTGTATGCTCTGCTTTCCTACCTGCACGCATTAAGGTTTCAGCAACCAAGCAAGAAGTATCTCTTCACTCTTGCATATCAAGCAAAACAATGTTAGCAGTGTTAGGTCAATATACAAAAAAACCTCTTCTCTTGCTAATTAAAATTCCCTGTGCCCAGTACTGTGTGTGTGTGTATATATATATAACAACAAATATATATATTACTTGTTTCGTAACCCAGGATTCCTAGAGTCTATCTTATTTTCACTTTCTGGTCTGGCTTAAGAAGCATTAAAATTAAAGAAGGAGGCTAGTCAAGATCTGAGGCTCTGAGGGGTTGCATTTTTTTTTTTCTCCATATGACTTATCCTTCTGTTTGGTAATTGCTCTTTTTTGTGTAGATCTGGTTGAGTAAAGCCTTTGCCTGGGTATTTTAAACCCATTTTAGAATGAGGCCTGGAGAAAGAATCAGGAAAGATGAAAGTATGAGCAGAAATTATTGGGCACAGAGAACTTGAGCTAAAACTCTAAGACCCCAAACTTTCAGATACTTTTTAATGTCTGCACACGTATCAAGAACAAAGTATTTATTGGAAGATAAATGTTGCCAGTAGTTCTCAATAAATTACCAGAAGTTTTGGATATGCAATAAATTGGACATTTTTTTTCCACTTCTTTAAACACCACAGTATAATCAGAAATAGATAACTGCTGGTTTCAGCATAGCTTCATACTGTCCAGGAAATAAAGTGTCAGACAAATCTTTTATGTAAAAGCAGAAATTTCATTAAGAAACAACAACTGAAACACTTCCTTTGAACTGCAAATTATGCTTAACAAAGACACTTGCCTTTCAAAATCTCTGCTTTGATTCCTGTCAGATGCAGAGGCAGTGATATATGACATGACATACATCAGTTAACTCTCAGCATAAAAAGATGTGATGATTTTTCTCTAATTGAGGGGATGGGAAAGCAGCTTTTTTTTAATGAGCTTGAGAAATGATTTTAAATGGCTGTCAAATATTTGGCATCGATTAGTAGATAATTCAACTGAATGGAAGATATTCAAATTCTGGTTTTGCCCATTCCCAATGCTTTGCTTTTGAAAGTATTTTACTTTCTGACACTTCAGGCATTTATAGAATAGTTTTTCCTTTTATTTATATATATATATATATATATATCTATATCCTATGTTCAAATTTGCCTGCTGACTTCATTATGCCATTCTTATAATTTCTGGGGAGACCAGTCACCTCTTCTCTAATGGTGTATTCCAATTTAGAGGTTTCAAAGTAGTTCTATTTTATTTTTAATTTCCCTGTGTTATGCTGTTTGTTTGTTTGTTTTCTCCTAGTTGGCTGCTGTAGTATTTCTTTTTCTTTATTCCCCACTGACTCTCAGCATGTTTTTATATAACAGGTGGATATTGTTTTGTGTACTTTTCTTTTTGTATTATTTTTCTTAAACTTTGGATTCTACAATTAGCAAGATCCTGCCTTTCTCTTTTAGAAATCCAGCTAGAATAATTTGGGCAAAATGTGAGGAGCAGAGAAACTTGTAACTCTGAACTGCTCACAGCAGAAAGCCAAGGTCTGAGCTCCAGCTGAGAGCTCAGGAGAGAGGGGGTGGCTGGTCCTACCTTGCCCTCAGTACCTCACGTGGCTTTGCTGACCGCATGCATAACCAGCAGGTTATTTCTATGAGGCCAGAATCTGCTCCTTCAGATTTTACACAGGCTGGAGGCAGCATTTCAAGTTGTGTTAAAAAAACCAACCAAACAAACAAACTGGAACAGCAGTGGAAATAATCCCTCATGTAAGTGAGTTTAAAATCAGGCTATGAAAATAACTGTATAGGTTAGTAATGATTGTACATCCCTGTTTCTGTCTGCATCAGTGGTTCAAGATTATAAATATAACTCAGCTGTCTTCCTTCTGTGTTTGTTCCTGACACAGTGCTTTCTCTCTCTTCCCTGGATACCAGGCTTGTAGTTGGGAAGTGTGACTGACGCTGTCTCAGTGCAGCGTAAAAAAAAGCAAACCTCTGTAGCAAGAAGCATATTGGAGGCCTTGGTGGAGGAGGAAGGCTGTACTCTGAAAAAGCAAATGTTCAAAGGAGCCATAGCTGCTGCTTCGAGCAGAGTGACTCAGCCCTCTGGGCATGGGTTTGCCAACATAAATGCAGTTTAACTCAGCGTTTCCATGAAACCGATGAATTGACTGTCATAATTTGAGGTCTGCTACTGCCGTGTAAAAACTTCCATCCGCTTTAGTGAACTTTTTGCTGTGGAAAAGGGAAGAATAAAGCCAGCAAACTTGATTTATCATCCGTGCAATGTTGCTATCTAACTAACAGCAAGACATAGAAGCACTGTATGAACAATCAGTAAGGCAAAGTTCCTGTCTTAAGGACTTTTGGGTCTACATGGGAGAGGAGATCAGGCAGGAAGTGAACAAGAGCAGCCAGAGGTGGTGTGACTGACTCAAAGGTGATTCAGATGTCCCAGTTCAAGGCTTGTCCTTGTCCTAAGACCTTTGCAGAGCTAAAGTCCTCTCATAAGTTACATATCCTTCACTCAACAAAACGCAGCTCTGCTTTCTTGTACATCACAGCACGGAAGAGTGTTGTGTCTGGTCTATGTGAAGAGAATAAACTAATCTAGGAAGTGTGTAGATGCTACAAAATATTTTGGGAACTCTTTCACACATGAACTACCTTTGTGCACATCTGAGAGCACAGTAAATAACATTGATTTCTTTTTTTGGCAGCTGAGTCTGAAAACCTAGCTCTAAAAATCATGATAATGCAGCTGGAGACCAAAAATATACTGTAAGTGTGCATGCAGAACTAATGTGACTTGGGGTTTGACATTGGAAGCAGTCTGCAGACAAGGAATGATTTTTCAGAAGTATTTGTTGAACAGTATGGAAAAAACCCTACATCTCAGTAAGTTTCAAGATACTTGAAAGATAATTTAGAAAACAGAAAGAAGGGGTATCAAGAATGTTTATTTTTTTAATGCCTGATCTTGATGCACATGAGTAGTCTTGTTTGGATACAAACCCCTTTCTCCTGGTAAACCTTTGCCACGTTTGTACAACACAATAACCAAGACTCTTTTCATCTACCCAACTGCCTGATATGGCACCCTATGGGTAAAAGATCTGAATGTCATCAAATCCTGTACTGAATGGTTTTCCTTTAAAGACACCATTTTCAATTTATCTCAGAGTCCAGCTTAGCTCTTAAGTATCTCTTTTACGCTGGTACCACCAAACTGTATCAACATTATAGGATTATGAAGTGGGATCACTTACCCTGTCAGCTCTGTTCTAGCATTATGGCTTCACATTGATATTTCCAGCAGAGCAAATGCTGTATTTTATTAGTTACAGAGATTCATTGTGCATCCAGAAACTGCCCTCTGCACCCTGCTTTCATAATAGGATTCAGTACAGCTGAGCAAATACAACCTCTATAATATATGAAATACAAGAAGATAATAGGAGCAGGATAAACCCTCTGATTAGCTATAGTGTGCACTGTGAATCAGAAATACAGAGATGCTTTGCAAGATGGGGAAAAAAGGAAGAGGGCAAATGTACTTAAGGTCTGCCATGAAGGCCTAGTAAACCCTGCTTAAAGGATTTCTATCCTAACCAACTCTGTAATCTATACCAAAGGCCCGAATGAAATCACTACTTCAGTATATTTTCAAGCCAGACTTTAAATTCTTAACATTACAGTCAAATTGCAGGGGAAAATGAAACAAAACAAACCAAATCCAATGCACTAGTCATTAGCAACCTCCAAATAATGAGCTGACAGCAATCCCCCAACCCAAACAGCTTGATCTGGTCGTTTCTACTTACCTCCATTTGTCTCTTGGATATTTAAAGCAAAGGCTCATTTTGTCCTGCAGATTCGGTGCCGCTGCTCAGTATTATCTTGCCTGATCATAAAAAGGCTTCTGACCAAAAGGAAGAGGAAAGCGATACGTAAAACAAACACAGAAGCCCAAGAGGAAAGCTACACCCAAAAGACCAGCACTAATAGCAACTGAGAGACAGGGAAGGAGAGAACACTCCCAGTTACTAACTTTTTCCATTGATACATCTGCTACAAAACAATTTTGCTGCAAACTTCTCTTCCTCCTTGCAAGCAATGCTTTGCTGTTTTTGTAGACTTCAGATAAACTGCACAATGAATGTGGGGTTGGTTTGTTTGTGGTTTTGTGTGTGTGTGTGCTTTTTTTTATTATTATTATTTTTGTCTTCCTTTTTTGGACCAAGTAAGCAAATTAGTGAAATATGAACTAGAAACTCAGCTGACCACTTTAAAAGCATAGTGCTAGGCAGCAGTTATCACAAGGTGCATTTGTCCATACTTCAGTTTTTTGTTTTTAATTCAAAAATCCTCAGTAGAAGCAGAGCGATATTTGAAACAGCTGCCCATGGGACTTTCTGGCCAGAGAGCCCTCGTGCCGCAGAGGTGAATGTTTAGATGATTAATAACTTAATTTTTTAGGAGCTTGATGGGCAGGCAGGGAAAATATGCCACACTGTCCTTGCCTCAGAGGTATTTTTAGTGCCAAAAAAGAACTTCCTTGAGAAGGAGAGCCGATGATTTCACCTCTAAAGACTTCAGGACCGGAGGGACTTGCAGGGGGCAAAGCGCGGGATTTACTGCTGCAGCAGGAGCCGCTGGGCCCCGCTGTGCCCTCACACCGTCCCTCGGAGGATTTCAGCCTCTCCAGGGCTGCTCCTTGGTGTAGGTCACTGAGTAGCAACGCGTGTGTGCCCACAACGGCTGTATGGAAACTTTTCTCACTGACATTTAATATGTGGCTTGGAACAAATAACAAACAATTTGGTCTGAATTAAAAAGTTTTGACAGTTCCATTTTGCCAAGTGTTAGTCAGAAAGGAAAACTGATGGATGTGTCA